>NC_140579.1:1202510940-1203194341 GCF_964204655.1 Triturus cristatus | reverse complement strand
CCACTGGCAGACGTAGTCCTCACCTACAAATTCCAACATATCGTACGCCGACACCCAGCTCGTCCTATCACTGTCAGAAAATGCCGACGCCACAAGAGCCAACTTCCAAATCACCATGGCCAACATCGCCTCCTGGATGAGGACCAACTGCCTCAAACTCTGACAAGATAGGTCATCATCTTCGGGAACAAGCCGCCTCCGTGGGACGACACTTGGTGGCCCTCTGCACTCACCCCGCACCAACCCACTCCAACCATGTGCGCAACCTCAACCATCCTGGACTCTCAGCTAACGATGAAACTAACCAGCACCGTCTCCTCTGCCTGTTTCCACACTTCAAACTTTTCACACATGCCTACAGACCAGTCCACAAGTCCAGGCCCACCTACATAAACCACCGCCTGACATTCCATAAACTGACCAGAGCTCTGATCCTCCACCCTCGCATTGGCCCACATCCAGTGCAACTGATGCGGAGGCCGCGCCTTCTCTTACCTCGCCACCAAGTCCTGGAATGACCTCCACCTACACACTTACCAATCTCCGAAGAACTTCAGCAAAAAGTGGGGGCATACCATGCAAGAAAGATGGCACTTCCTCACGGTTTCCTGAATTGCTGATGTACTTTGACTGAGTGTGCCCTGGGCTCCTGCCAATCAGGTGCCCAGGGCCTGTGTTCCTTCCCTAAAACTGCATTGAAGCCTAACCCCAATTGGCATCTCTGGCCACATGTCAGCCCCTGGTAAAGGGTACCATAGGTACCCAGGGCACTGTGACCAGAGAAGGCCTTTAAGGGCTGCATCACTTATTGTGCCACCCTTAGGGGCCCTGTACCCTGACACACACACACTACCTTTGCAGGCTGAGTGTCTTGGTGCAGAACAAAACAGTCGACATGTGTAAGGAAGTGGGTTTCTGTTGCAGTAACCCCCCCTCTTTTAGCCTGATAACTGATGCACTTTTCCTTGTTGTGCCCAGGGCTCCTGCCAATCAGGTACCCAGGGCCTGTGTTCCTTCTCTAAAACTGTGTTGAAGCCTAAACCCAATTGGCATCTCTAGCCACATGTCAGCCCCTGGTAAATGGTACACTAGGTACCCAGGCCCTTGTGACCAGAGAAGGCCTCTAAGGGCTGCAGCACTTATTGTGCCACCCTTAGAGGCCCTGTACCCTGACAGACAGACACACACACACAGACACACACACACACACTGCCCTTGCAGGCTGAGTGTCTGGGTGCAGAACAAAACAGTTGACATGGCACACATCCCTGTGTGCCATGCCCAAAACACACACTGCCCTGGCATACCTCAGTCACCCCTCTAGCTGGGTGCCCTATGCCAGTGGTGTGGGTTCAGGTGCATGAGCCCGGTGCCCCTACAGTACCCAGGTCCATTCCTGGGCACTAAGTGCAGTGCTGCCATTAAGAGTATATGGTGCTGGGAGGTCGTCAACACAAACTCCACAGCACCATGATGGCATCACTGAAGACTGAGAAGTTTGGTATCAAACGTCTCAGCACATTAAAGCCGCACTGATGCCAGTGTGGGATTTAATGTACAATGCTCGACAGAGGGCATCTTAGAGATGCCCCCTGAAACTAACCTACAATCCACGTCCTGCCTGAGGGGCTGCCTAGGCTGCCACCCAGCAGACATGTTGCTGGACCCCTGGGTAGAGCACCATCGGCTCTCCTTGGCCTGCAACAATGCACGTCCTGGGCGAGGTGCTAGGTCTCCTCCCCCAGGATGGACAGGGGAAAGCTTCAAAGGCATACCGCCTTTGTGAGCCTCCCCAGACCACTTGCTGTTCTCAGCAACTGGTCCCCACTGGTTCTAGCCCCCACTCTGGCGGGAAGACTGTCTGGAAACCCCAAGTGAGGAAAGGGTGTGTGCCAGCTTCTGCCAACCCCACCCCTCAGGTGGGGGAGGCGAGGTGAAGCACATCTCCGGGCTCTCGCCATCTTGAAGATGTAGAGCCCTGCCCAATCAGGACTAGGCTCCTGCCCCCCCTCCCACTGGAGTGGCAGGATAGGGGGTGCACCCACCCCAGGGAAGGGACCCATTGGTCCCTCCCCTTTACCTACCTGTAATGCCCCTAAATTTAGTATTTAGGGGCACCCTGAACCTTCCTTCCTCAGATCCCAAATCGGAAACAAGAAAGAACAAGAAGAAAGAAGACCTGCCGTGCAGCTGCTAACAAGAGGATGACACCAACTGACTTGGCTCCAGCCCTACAGGCCTGTCGAACCTGCTCCTGCTAAACTGCAACGTCTCCAGTGGTCAGCAACCTCGAAAACCCCGGAGGACCTGACTGCCTTGTGACTCTAAAAGACTGGGACTCCCACGAGCAGTGGTTCTGCCCGCTCAAAGCAAGTAACAAACCCCTGGTGCCAGCCAGGATCCACGACTCCTGCACACTCCGCACCCGCCGAGCCCAGCCTGTGCCTGAGTGGACAAAGACCACGAGGACGTTCCCCCGGCGACTGTGACCAAGAATCCAGTACCCAAGGACCCTCCCCGACGCTCCTGACAACGCTTGCAGCCTCAGAACAAGGGACCCCTCCAACCGTGACCAGCAGAGGGTAAGATTTCCTGATGCAAAAAAACACCACTGCACCCTGCGGCCCCCTGTGCCCAGCTCCTGGGTGCCTACCTAACCTACAGCTTCCCAACTTACTTCTCGAATTGGTGGTCGCACCTGAAGAATCTCCATCCCCGATCTTGCACCCTTTGTTCATCTGGTAGCTTCTCCATTGAAATACATTGAGCGCCCGGCTCAAAAGCACCCTGCTCCCAGCCGCCCGAGTGCCCCTGGAAGTGCAGCCTCTATCCTATCTTACTTCCCCACTTGCCCTGTGTGAGTGACCAGGAGCCCAGCTCCCACTGCCGCGTGGCCTGCCTGCTAGCAGCCACCAACCAAAGGCCCCCTGCCCGCCATAGGCTATCATTGGGCCTAACTCTGTCTGCACTCGGCTGCCCCTGTGCTGCTGCGGGTGTAGCAACTGTACCTACCTGACCCTGGGAGACCCCTGAGTCTTTGCCCAGAACCTTAACTCTGCCAGTCGAGTACTTACCTGAAAGCCGATAACGCACTGTTCGAGGCATATGAGCTGCAGATTACACACTTTTGCATAGATCGCCATCTGGTGTTGGGCCCGGATGTTTGCAGTTTGTTTTTCCTCTTGGAAAGTCTTTGGAAGTCACGAGGTCGGTGACTCCTCCCTTGGTTCGTATTGCGCATGGGCTTCAGCTCCATCCTCACATTGTTTTTTTCCGCCATCGGGCTCGGATGTAATACTTCGCGCTCCGGTTCTGAACATTCCAGTTCGACGATCGAAGCGGAATCCTCGCTCTTCACGGTATTGTTCAGATCCTGATCTCCTCAATCACCTTCTTCTTCGACACACCTTCGATTCCAGTCATCGACGGCGGCCTTCGGGCCTATCCAAGCTCCGGTCCTGGCTGATGGAAAGAACTCCATTCAAAAAGTGCCCTCGATGTGGGTCCAAATTCCCCCACACCGATCTTCATGAAGTGTGCAACCTCTGCCTCTCCCCTGAACACGAGGCTCGAGACTGTCCCGCCTGCAAGTCGTTTGGATCCAAAAAGACTATTCGAGATCGAAGGGCCAGACGAAAAATGGCGCACTCCTCGACTTCCGTTCCAGTCGACATCTTCGGGGACGACATCGAAGCTCCGGGACAGCAGCACACCGAAGAGGACCTAGTCAGTGCTTCCGAAGCCGACGACTCAGATGTGGAGGACATCACCCCGGCGCAGAGGGTCGTGAGTAAAATACCCCCTCCCACACCCGCGCCGACACCCAAAAAGGCTTCGGTCACGCCTTCGCCTCCGGGCCTAGGCAAGACCAAAGACACTGCTTCGAACACCCAAACCTTCGGGCCCGGTGAAGAAGCCTAATAAGCCTTCTGGCGGCTCGGGCTCGAGCCAGCCTGCCAGCGGTGCCGATAAACACACTTTGGCACCGAAGAAGAGATCGGCCTCTACCTCGACACCGAGCTCCGCACCAAAGCCCTCGGTGTCGAAACCCAGCCTCTCGGTGCCGACCAAACATCATAAGGCCCTCGGCACCAACACTCCCGCGCCGAAGCCTGCCTCGGCGCCGACCAAAAAATCGGAGGTTCCAAAAAAGCACGGCACAGACAAGCCTAAAAAGCCATCGGCCCCGATAACTTCGGCGCCGACCGAACAGCCAGTGTCGCAAGAACTAATTACACCGTATCCTTTGCAAAAGACACTTACCAAGGATCCAAAAACTGGACATTTGGCACTGTCTTCTAAAAAGAGACATTTGGACAAACCAGCTCCACCTCCAAAGAGGAAACACTGTGCTACCTCCCCTTTCAGAGTGCCTTCCCCACCTCCTCCACCCTCTCCACCTCCGCCTTCTCCACCCCTGCCTCATCGCTCTCCGACCCAGTCTCCAGACCATGATGATCAGGGGGACCCATACTATGACCCAGCAGATGTGCCACAAGACCCCACCCCTACAGGATCCCCAGACCCATGGGATGATTATAATAATCCAGACATTCCAGATGTCCCACAAGATGACCTTTATCCATCCAGGCCATCTCCACCAGAAGATTCATTAGATTTTCACCACCTACTTCAGAGGGCGGCACATTATCACGGGGTAGAGCTACACACTGACCCGGTAGAGGAAGATTTGCTCATAGACACCTTTGATACTGCACATAGGTCTACTTCTATACTACCTATGCTCAAAGGGGTAATAAAACATGCGCCAGAGGTTTTTAAAGACCGTCAGGGCTAGGGTCCTCAACCCACGCATAGAGAAGTATAAAGCTGCCCCCACAGATCCTGCCTACATCAAGGGACCAGCGCCACTGGATTCCCTAGTGGTATCCACTGCAAGGAAGAGATCAAATTCCCAGGCGTCAGGCGAAGCACCACTGCCTGACAGAGTCAAAGCTCCTGGACGCGTCAGGAAAACGCACTGCATCACAGGCAGCCAATATATGGCGTATCGCCAACACTCAAGCGCTATTGGCCAGATACGACAGAGCGCATTATGATGAACTAGAAACCATCATGCACCATCTCCCAGAAAAATACAAAAATAGGGCCAATGAATTAATTCAAGAGGGTAAGACCATAATAACACCTATACGCTGTGCCTTAGACGCAGCAGACACAGCCTCCAGGGCCATTAACACTAGTGTCCTCCTCCGTCGCCACGCTTGGCTGAGAGTTTCAGGCTTTAAACCTAAGGTACAAGCCTCCATATTAAACCATCCATTTGATCAAGAACATCTATTCGGTCCAAAGGTAGATGAGGCCCTCGAGAAGATGAAGAAAGACATGGATAAGGCGAAATCTATGGGAGCCCTACAGTCACACCCTCCTAGGCGCTCCTTTCGCCGCTCTTCCTTTCGGGGCACGGGCAGAGGCTATTCCTCAGATAGCGCGTCCACGTCCTACAAATCCCCTGCTCAATCCATCTTCACAAGGGGTTATCAAAGAGGTGGCTATAGAGGCAATAACAATAAAGGCAGAGGCAAAACAAATACCGCCCGCTCTGCCACACCGCCTACCCAATGACTTTGCCCCCTGCTCCCTCCAGACATCCTACTCCGGTCTGGGGCAGACTACAAAATTTCCTTCACGTCTGGGAGTCCATCACATCAGACAGATGGGGGACCCAAATTATTCGTTCAGGGTACTGCCTAGAACTGACATCTACACCCCCCCCCCCCCAACATTCCACCCAGGCAACGCCCAATGTCACAAGAACATTCCACGTTACTAAAACAGGAGGTATTCTCCAGTATTGGGGTGTCTTTCATAGATTCACATGCTTGAATATTCCCCGTCGTCGAAGTGGGAGTCCCACGGTACATAACATAGCAATGTAGTAATAACATAAGCCTATTAGGCATAAAAGAAAGTAAAACCATAGAGTTTTCATGGATAGACAACTTGTCACCTCTATAACATATTACTGTCGTTATGTTTTAGTCCAAATCCAGCCAATCAGGTGTCCGCACCCTCTAGGACCCCCTCCCCAGAGGCTAAGGCTCTCCGATTCTCTACCGCATGTCGTGTGAAGGGAGTCTCCTTGAGCTTGCTCAGTTTTTCTTCTCATATCTCCTCAGAAGATTACCTCTATGATGTCTACATCCAAGAAATCCCCCTTTAGACCTTGTGGAAGTTGTAGTAAACTGAGGCTTCATTCTGAAGATCCTCACAAGAAATGTATTTATTGCTTATATCCTGAACATCCGGTAAAAGACTGTAAAATTTGTAGAACCTTCTCACAACAAACTTTAAAGGATAGAGAAGGGCGTCTCCTTCTGTGGCTACAGAAGTTGAAGACTTCAGAGAATCCTCTTTCAGATGTGGAGAGTGTGTCTTCAATCCAAATTGCTCCCTCTTTGAAGAGATCAAGTGACTCTCAAACGGTTTCTCCTAGACCTAAAGTGGTGAAGAAACATCATGGAGATAAGACCACTACTCAACCTTCCACTTCAAAAGGGCTGATTCCCCCCCCCAGGAGTCTATCTGAATCATTTACGCCCCGAGATCTGATTCTCAGGCGTCTAAGACTCCATCTGCGTAGTTTTTACCTCAGAAAATGCCTCTCTCGTCGACGAGCTCTTCAAAACTTCCTCCGTCGACGAGAGCTGCCGTCGTCACATCTACATCGACGACTTCTTTGTCTATGAAGCCAGCTATGATCCTATCGTCGGCGTCTTCACCGTCGACGGTTTCAGTTAAGGTGAGACCCATATCGTCTACGCTACCTTTAACTTAGTCGTCGACGGCAATCAAGCATAGAAAGAAGCAGACGTCGTCGACGGTGGCTTTGTCGTCGACGGTGGCTTTGTCGTTGACGGTGGCTCAACGGCGAATTTCACCATCACCAACAACGGCTATGACTCCATCTCAAGAATTGATGCCACTAGGGGCTTCAAGCTCTCTGTTTCAGCGACGACATTCGTCTCTGGATAACCCGATGCAATTACCACTCCTACGCAGCCTCCAGAAGTGCTTTTATCATCTGATAATGAGGAATACGAAGATGATAGATTTCGGGCTGCTTGCAGTCCTTCAGAGCTTCTAATAAAATGTCAGGAATCAGATGATGAAGATGATTACTCAACTTATGACACACATCCAGTTCAACAACTTCCTATGGCACAATTGCCGTTAAGTCTTATTTCAAACCTACAATATATGCTGGATGATTATAACCGCCATTTTCCACGGTCTGTGCATACTTCTCCAACGCCGCAGACACCTCAACAACCTGTTTTAAATAAGGAAAAAGTAGTCACACCTCCATCAGGGACAAGAGATCAACATCTTGTGGTTCCTCAAATCATACAAGATATTGTCGAGGAACAGGATGATGACGCTGACAAAGAAGAAGGCGAGCTGGATGATGGTTCCTGTCTTTCTGATTGGGACAACTATCAAATACAAACGCCATCTCCTGCTGATCCAGCTCCTTTGGATTCTCCACCAGTCGACATTGGTGGTTTTCATTTGCTCATGGAAAGAGCAGCTAAGAGATTTCACCTCCCTATGACAACCAGGGAGGAAGATTGTTTCTTATATGATTTTAAGGATCAACCTCAAAAGCAGGTCCGTTGTATTCCAATTATTGATTTTATCTGGCAAGAGGGCCTTAAGTTGATGCAAACTCCTAACTCCATTCCAGCTATCCTTCCTAGGATAGATAAAAAATACAAAGCCCCTCCAAATTCTCCTGCTTGTTTAACTTCGCAAACAAAGCCTGATTCCATTATTACTCAGGCAGCCCAACGTCGATCCAGAAACCCATCGTCTCCTTTGTTGGCACCACCAGCTCGAGAAGGTCAACGGCTGGATGGTATAGGGAAAAAATGTTCCACTATGACAGCAGCTACAGTCTGGGCGGCAAATTCTTTAGCGATCCTGGGCCGTTACGATCGCCAAATGTGGTCGGACATTTCATCTCTAATTGACCTTATTCCTGAAACATCTAGACCAGAGGCATTAAAGATTCTCCAAGAAGGAGAAAGAATTTCTTCGGAAATTATAGATTGCGCTATTGATGTGTCCTCTTCTGGCTTCCGTCTTGTGGCTGGTGCAGCGGTCCTCCGACGTCAAGGCTGGTTGCGGGCCACGTCTTTTCGTCAGGAGGTACAAACAAAGATACTGGACATGCCTTACGACGGTGAATCACTTTTTGGCCAGCATATAGATGATGCCCTTCAAGCAATTAAGAAGGACACTGACACGGCTCGTGCCCTTGTATCTTTGCAATTCAAAAAGCAACCTTTTCGAGGCGCAAGAGGTCGTGGTTCCTCTTCTTCCTTTCGAGGAAATTCGAATCAATACAGACCAGGACAGACCCGCTACTCCTCTCAAAATCAACAATCTTATAGGCAACAACATTCTTCCACCTACAGACAATACAGAGGAAAATCTTCTTATAGAGGAAAGGATTCCTCCAAGAAACAATGACTCACTCTACACACAGTCGCGAGTTCCTCCTCTTTTTTCAAAACTTGGAGGTCGAATCTCCCACTTCTACTGCAAATGGTCACAAATTACTACCGATCAATGGGTTCTAGATATTGTACGCAGGGGACACGCATTGGAATTTGTAAAGATTCCTCCCAATACTCCACCAAGAGGTCCCCCTCCTGCCCACCTAAAAGAGCTTCTGAATAAGCTAAACATTTTATTGAGAGAGGGCACGATCGAAGTGGTGCCAAAGCTACAGAAGGGCAGGGGATTCTATTCAAGGTTCTTCCTCATACAGTAAATGTCGGGAGAATGGCGTCCCATTTTGGATCTACGTGCTTTAAACAAGTATATAAAGACACACACTTTTCGTATGTTGTCCCTTCAAGAAGTACTCCCCTTTCTATCCCAAGGAGAATTTATGACCACTCTAGATCTCCAAGACGCTTATTTTCATCTCCCCATATTGCTGAGACACAGAAAATTCCTCAGATTCAGGGTGGCCGGAAAGGATTTTCAATTCAAAGTTCTGCCTTTCGGCCTTCGTTCTGCTCCCCGAGTGTTCACAAAAGTCCTGGCACCGGTGGCAGCTTACCTTCGTCTACAAGGGGTACAAATCTTCCCGTACTTAGACGACTGCCTACTGAAGTCAAAGTCTTTCGAACTAGCATCCAAACAAACTCTGTTATGCAGATCCCTCTTCCAATCTCTGGGCCTCACACTAAACCTAGGAAAATCTCAGTTACTCCCGGCTCAAAACAGACTGTTCTTGGGAGCCATTCTGGATGCCAGTCTAGGGAAAGCTTTTGTGTCGCACGAACGACGTCAACGTCTTCGCGAGCTAGCGACTTCTATCCATCTAAAAGAGTTTGTTTCTGTCCGACAGTTGAAATCTTTCCTCGGGATGTTGTCCTCATGCATTCCTCTAGCCCCTCACTGCCGCCTGAAGATGAGACCCGTCCAGGAAGAATTGGACAAGCAATGGGCTCAGGTCTCAGGAACTTTCAACGACCTAGTAAGAGTCACTCATCGCCTAAAAAGAGCTCTTTTATGGTGGACTCACAAAACAAATGTCTCCTCGGGGGGTCCTTTTCTGGCGGACTCTCCACAATTCACCCTCACCACCGACGCGTCTCTCGAGGGTTGGGGCGCCCACTTACAAGGCTTAACTGTGAAAGGCAAGTGGTCTGTCCAACAAAAGACAAAACACATCAACCTTTTAGAATTACTGGCCATTTTTCTGGCTCTGAAAGCTTTCCGAACCATCATTCACGGAAGCACGGTGTTGATCCGTACGGACAATACAACGTGCATGCACTACATCAACAAACAAGGAGGCACGAGGTCCGTTTTGTTGTCCCTTCAGGCTCAAAAAATTTGGGATTGGGCGATTCAACATCGCATCGTTCTCACAGCAGTCCATGTTCTGGGAGCGTCGAACAATCTTGCAGATTCCCTAAGCAGATCGTCCACGACCAATCACGAATGGGAATTACACCAACCCATTCTGCATCACATCTTTCAGCTATGGGGTCCCCCAAATCTGGATCTTTTCGCAACATATCTGAACCGGCAATGCCAGTTCTACGCAAGTTGGCTTCCCCAACCAAAGTCATGCGGGAATGCCTTTTTGATGAACTGGTCCAAAATATATGCTTACGCTTTTCCACCAATACCCCTAGTCCCCAAGGTTCTACGGAAAATGAGGAAAGAACCCTGTCACATTATCCTTATAGCCCCCCGATGGCCTCGACAGATCTGGTTCACGGAACTGCAGCTCCTGTCTCAGTGCGAACCGATCATGCTTCGTCCTCTTCCAAATCTTTTGACCATGGAACACGGTCAAATTTGTCATCCCGATCCTGCATCTCTACACTTAGCGGCTTGGAACCTGAGCACTATGAATTTGTGAATTTAGATATCCCTTTAGATTGCAGAGAAGTCTTGGCAAAAGCTAGAGCACCTTCAGCAGTAAAAACATATAAACTCAAATGGAAAAGATTTTGTTTATGGTGCAATGATGCAAAAATACATCCTATACATTCCAAGCCAGAACAACTTTTGCCTTTCTTTTTGCACCTAGCGAAATCAGGCCTCTCATACTCTACCCTTAAAGTTTTCCTAGCGGCAATCTCACGATTCCGACAAGATGGCTCTAACTCACTTTACTCGTCAAGAGTAATTCAGCAATTTTTCAAAGGGCTTTTTCGGATGTTTCCTCCGATACGTCGGCCTCCTCCACCTTGGCATCTAAACATTGTATTGGCGCAGCTCATGAAATCGCCATTTGAGCCAATCCACAAGGTCAGTCTCAAATATGTCACTTGGAAGACTTCGCTCCTCCTGGCTCTTACATCCACCTGCCGGGTCAGTGACTTGCAAGCATTTACCATTAAACCACCTTTTCTTCAATTTACTAAAGACTCTGTCCTGCTTCGCACCAATCCAGCCTTTATCCCTAAGGTGGCATCTGATTTCCACCTTAATGAGCCGGTTGTTTTTAAAAAAAAGAAAAAATCCAAATCCTCAAACTACTGCGGAAAAAACTCTTCATTCTTTGGATGTCAAAAGATGTCTCAAATTGTATCTTCAGAAAACAGCTACTATTCGTAAGAGTGACCAACTCTTTGTAGCCTATGGACGGATGCGGCAAGGTCATCCGGTCACCAAACAATCTATAGCACGCTGGATATCTTCTACTATTGCCTTTTGCCATCAACAAGCAGGAAAACCGCTTGCTTCAAACGTTAAAGCACATTCCACCAGGAAGGTTTCTTCTTCTACGGTGCTATTTGCTGGAGTACCTCTTCAATCCATCTGTAGAGCGGCAACATGGTCCAGCAGACCCACCTTTACGAGACACTACTGTCTGGATGCTGCAGGCAACACGGATATTCATAACAAACAAGAGCAACCCATATGTCCCTGTGAACTGGGTATTACTATGAAGTAAGAACAACGTCCACAAGGAACTTATTCACAAACAAATGTTATAAATTTTGGAGCAAAAGTTAACTCCTAACTGATTCAATCTATAAGCCAAACAAAAGTATCTTGTTACTTTGGAGTACTTATTTATTCAGACAAATAACAATTTATTGCATAATTCACAGAAATATGAAAAAATATATATATTTCAGTTTTCAGGCACAAGGAAATTGGTGAAGAAAGTGAAGCTAGAACCCAGTGTGAGTAGAAGTAGCCTATAAGGTGAAATAGATATAAAAAGGTCTTTCAATTAAAAAACAATGAGGAGCAAGTTAGCGTGTAACGAGTCTTTTTTGCTCTCCCTTTGTTGAGGTCGACGACGTTTCAACCCTCTCGGGGTACGGGGTCTCATCAGGACATAATCTGGGGACTACAAATAAACAAGGAATGAGTGCCTGATTAGCACTAATATATAAGTGAATTATAGGACTCCATTGATTCATTGGCTTACCTAATTATTTCCAAATGAAAATTGAAGGATGATAGATAATTTATCTGACGAATCTAAAAGTGAAAATGAAAAAATAGTGTGTAAGGAATTTCCCAAGTAAATCCTTATCAATATATAGATTTTATCCCAAAAACCGGGAGGTGTGTCATTTAGACGGCACAAACTAAAATAGAACAACTTCCTCCAAGGGACTATCACCAATCAGGTATATTTCCTGTTGTTGGTCACACTAGAGCGATCTTTCTACTATTTACACTATGTATATCACTTACTTGGAGTAATGAATATCTCCGCGTTCTCTGTATAACCAAGGCTTCCCAATTTATAAGCGCTGTGTGCCCAATCTGTATAAAGACAAGTGTGGTGAACCCTAATCAATAAATGAGGTTGCATAAAGCGGTTGTCTTCTGATATAAAAAAATTAAATAATTACTCACAGGGCTGTTTTAAGAGTCCAGCGTGGCCTTGAACTGTACTTGACGTGCCGATAAAGATTCCCTAAAGAAAAACGAGGCTAAGAGTTAAGTCCAAGCCTTCACTTCGTGAGTTAATATATACGAAGCAATACGTGTAAATAAACCACTCACTATTTTAAAGATAACGATAAGGGAATTCAGTCGTCGGATGAATTGAGCATCCAAATCGCCCGCGCAAGGTCGGTGAACGCTGACTCTAAGGCGGAAGTATTTAAATACACTTGAAGACCCGCCTATGTGCAGGGGTGAAGCTGAATCCTTTGTCGGCCATCTTAGAGTGGGGTGGTTTGACATAACTGTGTGGACAAAAAGGTGGCGGACATATTGGAAGGTAGCTTAAGTACACCTTTCTTATATATGCCTAATGATAAGAGATCGCCTGTACTCTAAGTGTCCAAATGTCAGCGCAGGTATGTGAACGCTGATTTATTTAGACCACCTCGAGCCTGCCTGTATCTGGCGATGGGTCCGATTACATTGGCGGCCATCTTAAGGAGGTGTATTATATCCGTATCCAAAGGGCTACCTGTTGGCCCCGGACTCGGAAGTGCTTGAATGTGCAATGGGGAGAAGTATACAAAGGAGAGAAGTATAAGGCGGCCATTTTGGAGGGGGGCTGTCTTTTTTGTCTGAAAAGGCTCAATATACTAAAACACTTATGAGAAATGAAGTGCGCTCTGAATGAAGTCAAATAAAAATGTACTCTAAGGTAATTAAGGAGTCCATACCATTACTAAATTACTCCTTAAATAGGAAGCTGTGTCTAAGAGAGCAAAATAGACTGGTTAAAGGATTGTCAGTGAGAATTCATTATACATAATCCATACACATGATGTTTCGTCATAATATCAATTGAAGATGAGTTAAAGCTTCCTCGCTTGCCACTGTGTTGATCAATTTATGACAACGATTCTTTTTTTAAAAACAATACAGACATCATTGAATTCAAATGTAATTGAAAAACAACGACTTTCGAAAATTGACAATCCACTAAATGAAGATCTAATATAGGCCTCACAACCTTATACTTCTAAGAGATAATTCTGAAGACTGGGTACATTATGGCTGCAACTCATTTCACTAGTGTGTTCGTAAAGTTCTAATAGGTCGCATAACCTTTCACTCCCACTAAATGTTACTACAGGCTAGGTACAATATCATAGATAGAGCTCCTCATTTGTACGTTAATGTAAACTGATGAATTTCCGCCATTCTTCTAGACTGTTGAGCCCCTGAGTTGTCTATTGACACTTATCTATCCATTTACATTCCAGTGTCTGTAACAGAATTGACATATCACCTCCCCTGGGTGGCAGTTTAGCCTTTTCAATAACTTGCCACCTGACATCATCAGGTGAGTGAGCCTTCTCCTTATAATGCTCAACCAAAGGGGCATTTTCAGTAGAACACCGTATTCTGCTTCGGTGTTGGCAGATGCGGTTCTTGACTGGTTGTGTGGTCTGTCCAATATAAATCAGCTCACATGGGCACCAAATGCAGTATATAACATTACAAGTCGCGCAATTGGAAAATTCACGCAAGGTGTAATTAATGTTGGAATGTGAAAAAGACTTGGTTTCTTTAGTAAATTTACAGGCGGTACAACTGCCGCATTTATGATGTCCGGTAATGGGTGGTAACGACCAAAGGTCCGTGAGACTATTTTTCGTTTCCTTGATACTTGTATCGGAATGGACCAAATGGTCTCGTATGTTTTTCCCTTTTCTAAAGGAAAACATAGGAAACTCTCGGCCGATGTTCAGGGTATTCAATGTTAGCCAGTGTTTCTTTATAGTCTTTTGAATCTGTGTGCTTAGGGGGCAGAAAGTAGTCACACATACCAGTTTAGGTGATGATCTTTTTTCGGATTTTTCCAAAAGTATCTCGCGAGGACTAAACCATGCGCGTTTCATTGAGGTTTTTATTAGTCTTTTTGGATAGCCCCTCTCCTTAAGTCTGGTACTCAGAATGTCTGCTTCTCTAAAGAAATCCGTCTTCTCCGTACAATTCCTTCTGAGCCTTAAAAATTGGCCGTAAGGAAGGCCATCTCTCAAGGCTCTGGGATGATAGCTCTTATATTGCAGGAGGGTATTTCTATCCGTGGGTTTACGGTATAGAGTTACATCTAGGTGATTATTGTTATTTCTGATTTTCAGATCTAGGAAGGGGATAGACTCTTTATCAGAGTTCATTGTAAACCTTAGAGATGTTTGACATTCATGCAGATATTTGACGAATGATTCAAGCTCTCCTTCATTTCCCCTCCATATGAAGAAGATGTCATCAATATAACGCCTCCAACACCTAATATGGTTGGTAAATGGGTTGGAGGCGTCATAGATATACTTCTCCTCAAAAGCGCCAACATAAAGATTTGCTAGATTTGGCGCAAAAATAGCGCCCATTGATGTACCAGAGCATTGTTGAAAAAATGAGCTGTTAAACTTGAAGTAGTTCATTGTAAGGGATATTTTGAGCAGATCAATTATAAAATCCGTAGGAACTAGTACGGGACCAGGACGGGTATTTAGAACTGATTCGATGACTTCCATGCTCTCTGCTTGCGGAATATTAGTATACAATGACTCTATGTCCATTGTAACTAAGGTATCCTCACTAGGGTCAAAAGCCATCCCCTCTATTAGATTGATCATATGTGTACTGTCTCGCACATATGCAGGTAGCTCCGGTACATAGTCCTTGATAAAACTGTTTATATAGTTGCCAAGCGGTTCTAAAACCGATCCGCAACCTGAAAGGATAGGTCTGCCTGGTGGATTAGCAAGATCCTTATGCACTTTCGGTAATGTATATAGGACCGGAGTCCTCGGGGGTTTTACATTGAGATATTCAAACTCATGTTTATTTAGAAAGCCATCATCTAATCCTTTTTGTGTGACTGTAAGTATGCATTCCTGGATTTGACTAATAGGATCTTTTTGTAGTCTTTTATAATGATTCTGATTGCTTAGTTGTCTCATTATCTCGGCTTCATAGTTTTTTCTCTCCTGAATAACGATTCCGCCCCCCTTATCTGCTGGTTTCAAAATGATGGACTCATCCTTTTTTAGCGTGTTAAGGGCTTCACGCTCCAATTTGGAGATGTTAAAGGGGGTGAAGATTTTTGTATTCATCAGTTTCAGGATATCTGCAAGGACTCCCTTTTCAAATGCCATAATCTCTGCAGGCATCATGCTATTAGATGGAAAAAACGTGGATTTTGGTCTCATCTGGAGTTTATTTGACTCTGGGACTGCTGTTTCTCTCTCACTAAAGAACACCTTTAGTCTCAATGTTCTAAAGAATCTATGCAACTCCGTCTGTAATTTGAAAAAATCAGTAGGTTCTGCTAGAACATACGAAAGGCCCTTGTTCAATAAAGATAATTCATTGATGCTAAGTTGGTGTGCCGACAGATTAAAGACAGGGATAGTATTATCTACATTTCTAGTAATCGTTTCAATAACTTCAATCACGGGCTCATGTAGTTGATCTCTAGCATGTCTTGAATTTACAGTTATTGTCCCGGAGGGCCCCATGTGTAATATTGGCGTCGAGTTTGCCTTTCGCCTGCAAATTGGTACCAATTCCTTCTGGGATTCCGATTGGTACCTCTGCCCCTCGGGCCCTGTCCTAAAAAAGGCTGCTGTAGGGAGGTGTGTGGAAGAGGTTGATTTTTCTGTTGTTGTAATCCACTAGGGCCTTCTCCCGCGTCGTCTGAGGAAGTAGACCCTGCTGAGGATTCTGAGAAACCTATTAGGTTATTGTTCCTATATCTGCCCCACGTAACACTTTTTTTGTATTGTTGAGGTTGGTTGTAATAGTTTTCTTGTAAATATGGAAAAGCTTTCTCTTTGCTATACGCTACAATATCTTTCTGTACCTTATCGGCTTTCTTTTTTAATTCAAAACAATTGAATTCATGTATTGTTTTGTTCAATTTCTCCAATGCAAGCTTAGATTCTTCTAAGCTATCACAGCCAGGCAACACGGACACAGCCGTGGGACAAGCGGTCCTTCGTAATCTTTTTAAATAAGGTGAGCCTCTGATGCTTCCCTCCTCCTGTATACAAGGTACTTTTATTTATTTATTTATGTGTATGTATATATATATATATATATATATATATGTCATGAGTGATGTAATATGTGACGTCATCAGCAGTGGATTGCGGGCGCGCGAGTTATAGTTAGCTGAACTAACTATAACGGGGGAATTTCATTGGTTTTTTTACGAGTAAAATGTCCAGCTAACTATAACATGTGTGAAACCTATGGTTTTTTCAGTGAATTTGTAAGGTTTTTTTAAATGCTATTTCCTAACTATAACATGTGTGAAACCTATGGTTTTTTCAGTGAATTTGTAAGGTTTTTTAAATGCTATTTCCTAACTATAACGTGTGTTAAACCTATGGTTTTTTCAGTGAATTTGCAAGGTTTTTTAAATGCTAATTCCTAACTATAACGTGTGTGAAACCTATGGTTTTTTCAGTGAATTTCAAAGGTTTTTTAAATGCTAATTTTAGAATTTTTTTATATATTTTTTATATATTTCTTTGACAAAAATTTCCCTATGTATACATTTACAAATTATCTGTATCTTTTAATTTGGTGTGGGTCATTTTTTTTTTACTTTGAATTTGGATAAAGTTGAACAGCATAGTTAATATCTTCTATTAACTTATGTCCACTTTCTTTCTTTTTTTTTCTATGAATTTTTAGGGTGCGCGCACCTAGTACGTTTGCGTACGTTTTTTGTGTATGCATGCGTACGTTTTTTGTGTACGCATGCGTACGTTTTTTGTGTACGCATGCGTACGTTATATACGTACACATACGTACGTTTTAGTACGCGCTCGCAGCGTGCACCCTGTACGCATGCGTACGTACGCTTGCGTGCGTCGTACGTGCTCCGCGCGCTACACTCGCGTGTTCGCGCAGAGTACGCACGCGGACGTTCGCGCATGCGCGCGCGCTACGTATGCGCGTTACGTACGTGCATAATACTTTGCATACTTTGTCACTGCACCTTATCACGTGGGAATCCTAATAAGAAGTACTCTTTTAGTATTCACACAATGTTGAGGCACGTTGAGAAAATGCATCCTGTGACTTTTCGTCAAGCTTCTGGAGCAAACCCTCCACCTGCTCAGCCGACGACATCTTTAGCAGCTCAGCCGAGCACATCTTTAGCAGCTCAGCCGAGCACTTACACACCTCTGGATATTCGTCCTTGTTTTGGGAGGATGAGTACACGCTGCATGGTTTGTGGTACTCTTATTACTATGGGTGAGAGCAGTGTTGATCTAACTCAGAGAAAATATGAGGAGCACTATTGCAGTAGGCTATAGTTTATTTTTATTTTTTTTGTTTTTCTCTTCCTCTGTCCCTACATTAACTCAAGGGCTCTTTTTAGAGCCACCTAAAATCTAAACACAATTTTTTTTTTTTTTTTTATCTATTTGTCAATTTTTTTGTTTGGGGTGCGCGCACCCAATGATGTTTTTTTTTAAAAAAAAATCATGTTTTTCTCCTTTAGTAAACCTTCAGGGACTCCCTGACAAAGAGAGGGGAGTGGCAAAGTAATTAAAAAAGAGATGGTGTACATTTCACAGATGAACGGAAGAGAGTCTTCCTATTAAACTTTAAACTCTGCATCAGTATTTACGTATAGGTACCCTAAACCTATCAAAAAAGATAATAGCTCATTTTAGTGCTGCGTTTGAATTGGCTGTATTTACAAGGAGAAGAAAAGACACACAGAGTGGCTTATTCTCTCCTTGTAAATATGAAAGAGCACCCTGCGCCACTAGTACGTCAAGAAAAGTGACGTAGTGGTGGTGCAGGTGGCTTGTAAATCTGCCCCAGAGATGTTAAGGAAGTTAAGGGTAAAACAGACAAACAGAGAGTGACATATACAGAGACAGAAAGCAAACAACTGAGAAGGAGTAAGGCAGTTAAAAAGACTAAGACATATGGATACAGAGAAAGAAACATGGATGAAAAATTAGTGATGGAGGTAGTAAAGGTAGGGGAGTGGTAGAGAAGGAGTGAGGGAGTTACAAAGGAGTAGTAAAGCAGGAAGAGAGAGTGAGAAGAGGAATGAGAAAAGCAGAATAAGGAGAATAAGGAGAGGTGAAGAAAAGGAAGCATGAAACGAAAGCAGTGACACATACAGATATTTTAAACTTACCTGACCATCAAAGTAACTTATTTAGAAAAAAATGTTTTTATTTAATTGCAAGGAAACTGAATTACATTTTCTAAATTTTCTTTCTAGTTCTGAAAAAAAGTATTAATATTCAACAATACATTTTATTAAACAGTACATGTTTTTTCATATTTAGCAAAGCAATTTTTTGCCCTTTTTTTGCTGTTTTCAGAATGTTTTGATTTTCACTGAAAATAGTGAAATCAATTGTATTCCTCATTTAACAGCGGGCAAAAAAAAAAACAGTCTGAAAGATTGTTTAAAAAAGCCCCAAATGTATCCTCACTAAAACATACCTTAATAGAAATGTCAAAAATACCTTTTAAGTATAATAACAATTTTCAAGAAATAACGTCTGTAAACCTTGTTGCAAAAGAACATTTTCCAAAATAATATCTGTCAAAGAAGTCCACAACTGTTTCTTTTACCTTTCCTTGAGGCCAAATGGTAAGTTTAAAATCCTTTTTGAGTGAAATATTCCATTTTAAACCTTTAAAATTTAAATAATGCTTTGTTCAGATGCTGAATTTAGTATTTAAAATTTGGGTTTCAGAAAAATTAAGTAACAATTGGGTAAATCATAAGGCAAACGTTGCTTGAAAATCAATGTGGGAATCATTACACAGTGTCCATCCTTTTTCACATTTAAAATAAACTGTGTAATGACCAGAAGTTATAGACGGACCGTCATGAAAAATTATTGCAACTGCTACAAAAGTTTTTCCAGATATAGATAATTGATTACCAACAAACTTCTTTAGTAAAGTTTCCAATTTTGTTCCATCAGCTCTACAACGTTGTACCATTAAAATTACATACTGTCCATATTTCTTTAAAAATAACGTTGACAACATTTCAGATTTACATTCAGAACATTCCATGTTGTGATTAGCATCTTTAACTAATTTACTAAAAGTCACTGTTTTACTTTCTGGTAATGGTAAATATATGAACCTTTCAGAATCAACATTACTACTGCTTGTGTTCATACACTTATCACAACAATGTTCCCATTTATAAGAGACACCAAATAAATGTTCTACTTCTACTCCTTCATCTTCCAGTACCATCAGGATATACATCAAAAATTCCTGTGCATCTTGCTGGACATTTTGTGTAAACTGTGTACATCCAGAACATACATCTAAAAGATTTCTAACATCAGAAGCACTTTCTATTTTATTTTTATCATTACTCAGCTTCTCATAAAGGAGACTCAACAAAGAACAGAATCTTTTTTCATGATTTAGTATTATCTGCTCTTGCAAACTTTGAAGATAAAATACAACATTCAGCACTACATTTGCGTAGCAGTTGACACCAGAGCTATTTTCAAAATGACAACCAACAACCTCTTCCACACTGTCCTTTTTCTTTTTGCTTGCAGTCACATCACTGTCTTTTTGTTTTCTCTTCTGTACATCCTCATTACAGATATTCTCAAATCTCCTTTTCCGACAAACAACACGTTTTTCAAACACAGGATACTGACCTAAATGAGGAGCATAGCTTCTTCTTAATCTATTATACTCCTTTACACAGTTTGCATCAGCACTTACTTTTGAGTCCTCAAAGTCTATCATGAATAAACCAGATAATTTTTTCACGCGTGACAAAGCAACATATGCCATACCTTCTTTAAACACAGTAGATCCAATGTTTACAAAAGCACTATCAACAGTTAATCCTTGAGACTTGTGAATAGTTACAGCATATGCTAGAGAAATCGGAAACTGCTTCCTACGTACATATAAGTCTTTCACTAGCAAAAAACAAACTGAACAACGACTAATGACTTTAACCTCTTCAATCTGATCAAATTTTATTTTTAAGAATTCAATTCCATCTTTTTTCTGGTGCTTTACAAAACCCACAACTTTACCCATAGCTCCATTCACTAAACCTTTTTCTACATCCAAATTTTGTCTTAAAATTACTCTACAGTTAATACACACATAAAGATTCTTTTCCAAACCAGCTGTTTTTGAAATGTTTTTCTCCAGAGAATCCAATTTAGTAGCCAATTTGCCGGTCAATATAATAGTTATTCGTTCATGTTGAATTTTATCCACAGCTTCCAGTTTTATGATCTCTTCATTTTCCAATTTCAAAAGTTCTTGATTGAATACAGAGCATTCATGTAGTGTTGGCATTAAGCAGATTACAGTATTTTTTTCAGCAATTTTCTTGTATATTTTCTCTGGAACTATTTCTTCTGTTGTAAACAAATTACTCAGCAATTTACTCTGTAATACTTTTCTGCCATGTTCTGTGAGTAGTCCAATTCTTATATCTTTCAGAATACTTGCATAGTCCTCATCATTGGCTTGCCTCATATTGGTAATGAGTTCCTTATACTCAAAATATGTCCAAATATTTACTTTGCCTATACTTCCTAACGACTTTTTCGTGTCTTCATGTGTAAGTGTATGGAATACCGGTTGTCCTTTAACTGGAGTAAGTTGCAAAAGATCCCCAAAAACTATGACGTGTTTTCCTCCAAATAACACGTCATACTCTGTCTTCAGAATTTGCTGCATTCTTAAATGCACAAAGGCAAGCATTAAGTTTGATACCATGCTTACCTCATCAATAATGAGTACTTTCAATTTCTTCAATACTCTTGAAACTTCCAAGCATGCTTCTCCTGCTAGTTTGTGGTACTGTATTTTGTTCTCATGCTCTACTGGTAACATTAGCAAACGATGTAAGGTAACTCCTTTTATGTTATACGCTGCTAACTCAGTTGGAGTAGTAACAACACAAGACAAAATGGAATCCATTTTCTTCTGTAGGTAGCTTCTAATTACATTAATTAAGAAACTTTTTCCAGTTCCTGCTTGTCCACTTACATTCATTCTGATTGGTTCAAAAGATGTGCATGAGCACTCTTTATTTTCATGTAGTAATCCGTGATCAATTTTTTTCCTGACTTCTTCATAAATTTGTTTTTGTTCTTCATTCAGTTGCTGCTCCAAATATGTTAAGTCTACTAAATCTTCCTGAGCTTGATTCATAGCTGTTTCTACTTCATTCATGGCTATTGCTGCTTCATTTTCTATGATTGGTTGTCCTAGAGGATCTTGACTGAGCGTCCCAGAACTTTGACTGTCTTGAGAACTGTCTCTAGCTACTTCAGCTGCAATTGTTGCTTCTTGTTCAATTTCTTCATTTAACATTTGAACATAAGTTGTGAAAGTACTGCATTCTATGCTGTCTTTGCTAGCATTGAAGGAATCTTCATAACTCTGGAATTCTCCAAGTAGTTCGTCCTCTGAACGCCATGGTTTAAACAGCTGCAAAAGTGCCAAGTAGTAAAATTCCTTTTTGTCAGGAGTGTCGCAACTCAGCTTCCGGTGATTTATCAAACTTCCTTTTGTTTGCTTCACCAAACATCCTTCCTCACCACTGACTTTATATTTTCCATTGTTGATATCTTCTGTGGCATTCCGTTTAAAAATGAAGTTCTGCAGCACTTCATAGAGACACATGTTCTCAAGGTGAAGACTTCTTTGTGGGTAATATGTATCCAACATGTTTGTTCTTAAAATATCTGTACTTTCTGATTCGAACTCTGCTAAACATTCAATTTCTCGAATAGATTTCAGTACCCGATTTCGCATTCCTGCAAGACCTAAACTTGCCCAAATTATTCTTCTGGATTTTGAGTACAGACTTGCAGATGATAACCTGTCTGAGCATTCGTAGGATCCAATTTCTCGATGCGATAACATCTTTAAACTGAAACTGTATAGCTTCTTACTGACAGTCTAATCGTGAGAAATCTCTTCCCACATTTACTTCAATTCCGTTTTCTCAGATTTAGTGATGTAAGATGTGACATACCGAGCAACAGCAATAGAATTGTCAGCCACATACTGTATATCCATGTTAGCATTCCACATGGATAAAATGACTGGATTGTAGTAATTTATATATTTTGACTCTTCTTTTCTTCTTAGGTTGTAGGTATTCTTAGGCGATTTTCTTGTAATAGTATGTCGCACAGCTGACATAAAACTGTTTACTCTTCCTTTTGAAAGAACAGGTCGTGGAAATCCAAATCGACATTTTGTGTAGAATTTATCTTTACTCTTGTACTTTCGTCGACAGTATTTTCCACATCGATGACTTTGGAAACGTAAAACTTTCTCTTTTAAGTTTTTGTCTTCTGTGCTTTTAAGTATAGCACATGTTGCATATCCTTCAATGAAAGATAAAACTGCTTCATCAGCATCTGTTCCAAATTTTGGGGCATCCTTGATCCACAACAGCATATGAATATGAGGAGCACCTCTTGCTTGGTACTCTTTTCTCCAAAAGAAATCCACAACTTCTCCAAGAGGTGGATTTTTTTTATTGCAGATGAAGGACATCATAGCCTCAAATCTATGATTAAAATATCTGCAAACATTAACCGGATCCAATGAGCACAATTCTCCTGCTGTCTTGTATTATATGTTTTTAATGTTTGAATTTGCCTCTCGAAGAAAATCCAGAAGATCATCCCAAGCGTACTCAGCACAGCTTAGGGTAAGGAACCATGTAGGAGTTCCTAAATTCCGTAACATACACTTCAATTCTCCATGGCGTCGGTACCAATATTCATTAGTCCCACGCTGACAAGCCATCAAATTGATCAATTGAGATTCCAAATGATCATCTCGCTGTTGCACTTTGTTGAGAAAGTCCTTTGCTGACACATTATGTAGATGTACTCCAGTTTTCAAAATGTGATTTACTGCATAAGATAGTGCAGACAAGTCACTTTCAAATAAAAGATGAAACAAATAAGGAATACTTTGACGAAATCTGGGATCTTCTGCATATAATCTTGTAGTCCGATACTCCGAAGCAGGAATCTGTACTGGACCTTCATCATATCGTCCACCTTCTCCAGTAGGAAACAGTTGGGGAAAACGAGCTTCCAAGCTCTCCTCCCATACACTCACAGGAGTTCCTTTTGCTTTCTTCATCTGAAACAGATCAATAGCGTTTCCCATAACTTCTTTAGAATGAAGAGGATATATGCTGAAATGTTCATAAATTTCTTCTTCTTTTGACTTATCCACTTTTTCAATTTGCCCAGTTGGTATTCCTGTGTCTTCTAGTATTTCTTCTTCATCTTCATCCATATAAATGGCTTCATACCATTTATTATTTTTTTTCAAATACAAATTTGCTCTTTGTACTTTTCGTACATCCACCAGCTCCTGCCAAATTTTCTTATTCTTTGTAGGTACACCATTAACCAGAATAACTAATGGTTCCGTTTCCAAAGTATCTGCATCAATTGTTTCCATATTTTTTTTCAAATCCAATGGCAAATAGACAACTCTTCCTTTTAAACCTCTTTGTAAATCCGAAGGAGGTAATTTACCAGTTTTTGGCTCCATACGCACTATGGTCTGAAACGGATGGACACATTGAATGAGTATAGACTCATACGTATTTAAATCAGAAAGTTCTGGAGGAATCTCAACCAATTCTAATTTATTATGTACAGCTCTTGCTGGCATTCTATTTTCTTCGAACTTGTTATAACAGTATTTACAAATACGCTGATCTTCACCCAATTCAAAACAATTTTCCAGAAATATATATGTTGCAAAATCTTTCCACTTATAATTATCTTCATTTTCACTTTTTTTATACAGATCAACATTCCTTGTTTGAATTTTGTAATGGCTTCTCCGGCAACAAATACAAGTAATATTTGGTCTTTCATTAGAGATGACAGTAAATGTTGTCATTTCATCTTCAAAATTTTTACTAACAGTAAGTTCTACATTCTCTTCCACATTTTCATCAATAACTGTGTCATTTTCTGCACTTTCTTGTTCTGGACCAAAGTAACAAAACTGAATCTCATCAGTAACCTTCACTACATCTGATACAGATCCACGGAACAGAGCATTATTCAACTCATTTAACTTTAGTGCTGGACTTTTAGCAAAATACAATGTTCTCACAAACTTTCTCATTTCAGTATGATGAACAGCCAGCATCCTAAAATGGTGAAAAACACTTTGAGACACTTTCCTTTTTTTTTCTTTTTTCTTTTTTTTATTTGAGTTTCTGATATACATATATAAATATAAACAGGGCACGACACATTTGAAATGAAATATTATACAAAACAATAACCAAATAAGTACCCTTTCTGTACAAAATAAAGACAAATCTTATAAAATATTCTTATTGTTTCAAAGCTCAGATAAGGAGAAAGTTAGATTCCTCTTTCCATTGCTTAATTGGATCCCAAATTTTTCCCCCTAGTTTTCCTCCCTCTTTTCCCCTTTCTAGCATATATTGCATTCTCTAGATTGTGTATTGCCAATAATCGAGCTAGCCACTGATGATACGTTGGCGGTATAGGATCTAGCCAGGCAGAAGTCTTAATACTGCCATTGCAACAAATATAAGATATCCCCCCTTCATGTGTATATCGTAATGATTAACACCAAGAAGAATTATCGGTGGAGACAAGGTTATTTCAACAGCCAACACTCTGGAAAGAAATTCCTCGATTCTTTTGAGTTGGTTGCAGATGAATACATGTTGCAAGTATATGTACCAAATCAGCCTCTGAACTTCCACATCTGGGACATCTAATCCCCGAGATCCCTCCCCACTGTGCGATTCTCGCAGGAGTATAGTAGAGATGATAAATAGTTTTATAGTGCTGTGCCTGTAGGGATGCAGAGCATAAAATACTCTGTCCCAGCTCTAGCGATACAAGAAAGCACTCTTCTACTATGTCTAGCTTTGTCGCCCATTTCTGCGCCATTCTATCCTTGTCATCCTGTTTAGCTTTTATCAATTCCGAATAGAACCTCCTAATAGTGCAGTCTGATCCTGCTTGTACTAAATCCATAATTGGAATCCTACCAAACCCAGTCGGACCCCCCCTCTTTGTTTCAATATAGCTTCTTATTTGTAAGAACTTAAAAAAATGCCTTATCTCTATACCATAGTTTGCCTGTAACTCCGAGAATTGCAATATCCCTTGTGTAGTCCTAATGTCTCCCATCATCCTTATCCCCTTCCTTCCCCATTCTCCAAAAACCCAACCTGTAAAAATATCTACTGGTAAATTAGGGTTCGCATTCATTCTAGTGTATGCATTATATTTCCCCAAACCAAAGCTTTTTGAAAATGCTTTCCATATATTATAAGCTGCTAAAATCGTCTTGAATCGCGTCCTTTTAAAGTAACAAAAATCAGTATGTTTCAAAAATAAGTTCTCGGCTTCTACCCCCATGACTAAGCCATAGATTGCTAACGTGCCAAACTCGTCCTGTCCTTCAATCTCTGCCTCTCCTATCAGGCCCACCATGTTCTGTAGGGCCGCTGCCCAATAATATCATTTTAAATCCGGAAGCGACCATCCACCCCTATCCCGAGGCAATACCATATACCTTGTCTTTCCCTTTGCCCAGATGAATCTATTGATCATATATTCACATCCCTTAAACCATCTTGATTCAAAAAGTAGTGGTATTGCTCTAAAGAGATATAAAAACTTAGGTAGGATCAACATCTTTATGATGTTCGTGCGCCCCACAATTGAGAAATGGAGATTCTCAAGCCTATCTAAATCCTTTCTCACTTTAGCAAAAACCGGTGTCGTATTTTTCTCTACCAGTGTCTAAATCGGAAGAGATAATTACCCCCAAGTACACCCCATCCTGTACCACTCGATAATCAGAGCAATCTACATATTTATTCTTAATTATCTGTGTCTTATTGGAGTTCAATTTATAACCGGATACCTGTCCAAATCTAGTGGCCTCAATTTCAACCTGCCCTATAGCCTCTGTGGGATTAGATGTAATCACTGCCACGTCATCAGCATATGCAAGCACCTTACAATATCCTATGTGCGTATACACTGGGGAAATCCTATCACATCTCTCTAATCTTCGGATCAAGGGGTCGATATACATCGCAAATAAAAGCGGAGAACAAGGACAGCCCTGTCTGGTACCTCTCTTAATTTGGAAAGAATTAGTTAAACCTGAATTAATCCGGATTACAGCGCTCGGAGCTCTATATAGTGTTTGGATTGCCTTAATGTATCCATCTTTAAAACCTACTCTTTTCAAGGTATGCCACAGATAGTTCCAGGAGACCCGATCAAATGCTTTTTCTGCATCTAGTAACATTACAGCCATCGGGTCTCCTGAGACCTCCATGGCGTCAAACAGTGTGATAACCTTGCGAGTATGGTGAGTCGTACCCCTACCCGGAATAAACCCATGCTGGTTACTGCTCACGAGGGAACCTATTATTTGAGCAAATCTTGTTGCTAATATCTTAGAAAACATTTTGGCGTCAGAATTCATGAGCGTGATTGGCCTATATGATGCCAGCATGGTGGGAGGCTTTCCTTTTTTCAAAATTACCACTATTTCAGCGCCACCCCATGACCCTGGTATAGAGACCCAAGATTGTGCTTTCTGCATCGTTGTCGCCAGGTCTTGAGAAAGAACATCCCAGAATACTTTATAAAATTCAATTGGTATTTGGTCAGGGCCTGACGCTTTACCCGAAGGGAGATTTGCTATAGCATTTTTAATCTCTTCTAGGTCCAATAGTTCTTCCAACCCCTCTGATTCTTCCTCTGTCAGTCGCACCACTGGGATATCTTCCAAGTATGTCCCTATCTCATCCAAATCCCGGCCATTTTGCTCATCATATAGTGAGGTATAGAATTTTCTAAATACCTCTTATTTCACCTGGGTCTGTGCGCAAATTACCTTCAGAGTCTATGATTTCTCTTACCTCATCTAAAGCAGTCCTTTGTCTTGTACGAATAGCTAATGTTCACCCAGCTGCTTCACTAAATTCGTGGCACCTCTCTCTGTTGGTCAAGTATATCTTAGCTGCCTTATTCGCAATAACCTCTTCAGCATCCATTTTTGCCTTTGTTAATTTTAGAAGAGCCTGATCTAAAGAAGCCCCTACTAAGACACAGTGACACACTTTCCTAGATAGACAAGCCAGAGAATGTCCTTGCAAACCAGTGTTCTCTCTCACTCTGCATGGATCTAGTCTTTGAAGCACCTTGATTTTCTATTTAACACTCTTTTTACTATATTCTCTTAGAAAGTCACGTAATTTATCAATAGATTCCTGACGCACAGTACAAATACTACTACAATTCCAAGTGTACACTGGGGCTTTAGGACGTCTCCCCATAACCTCAGCAGCCATCACTTCTTCCTCATTTCTTGGAACAATTTTCTCCTTTTCCATTACACAACCATCCTTAACTTCATATGCTCTACCATTGGTGTCAACTGCATGCAACAAACTATTACTTTGAAGATAACTCTCTTCATTAAAAAATGGTTCAGTACTTGAACTATGCTTCCATTCTCCTAAGAACACTTTACAAAAGTTATTTTTTTTCACTTCTCTTTTCCTTTTGCTTTGTGACTTCATTGCATTGACTAATTTATCTAATCTACGCATCCTGTTCAAAATTAAAATAGTTTTTTTTTTTTTCTTCTAATGCCTTGGTAACAATACTTTCAATAAATTTCTTTTTCTTATAAAATTTGGTTTTCTTCTTATATTTTTTCACATCCTTTAGCAAATTTAACATCACTCTTCTCTGAAACATTTTTCGACGAATGTTTTTAAAATCTATTTTTCGTGTTAAGTCACTCTCTCTTACTTCTGAGTCTACATTAGCATTTTGTTTTTGCTGTCGACTCTGTTGTTGTTTTGTACTTAACACTGTTTGAATTTATCTTTCGATCATTTTTTTTTTTGAAGATATTTTTTAAAAATTCTTTAGTCTGCCTACCAGAAGACTTTTTCTGTTTTCCAACACGAGCTTCTCCTCCTATTTTTTTTTTTACCAGTTGTCTTCAAATATAGTTGTTGTTGCTTTTCTTTTCTCTTTCTTGACTTTATAGGCATCTTTACATTTTTTCACTGTTGCTCAGCAATACCTGCAAATAACTAAAAAAAAAAATACCTTTATGTAATTTTAATTCATTACAATTTTTTTTCAGCTTTTCAAATCCTATCACATGAGCTGATCCTTTCCTACGAGTCCAAGTCTTACAAAACAAGAGAAACATGAATTAAATCTCTGACAACAATTCCTGTGTGCACACAGACTCATGGTGTGATTCTAGGCAGAAAACGATATTTGATTGGCAATTTGAAAGCACATTTACTACTGTTGAGGAGCAAATGATAATTACTGTGACAGCCTGACACATTTTTCTTATATTTTAGAGAAGCAGAAAAGAGCACATGTCCTTACACCTATTTGAGACCATGACCATGTGTTGCAGGGTGAGTGATTAGACTAGAGCAAAGGAAATGAGCCTTGGTGACATTGAATGTGTTTGCGTTACACACTGCTATCTGAAACACCACATACAGCTGAGTAGTACGCACGGGAGTGTACGAGAAGCTGCTGCGTGTGTGCAAAAAGTGTGTTTCTGGAGACTGTGTATTTTCAGTTGCAAGAGAGATCTGCATGTAAACTTGCACAACTGCATGAAGAGTGCAGACATGTGTATAAGAGTAGATGTGTGGTAAGGGTTAATTTGAGTTTTGAACATGTAGGAACTACCTCAGCCATTGCAAGATTTGATGGAAAATCTACCTTGTTGATTTGAAATGTGTTGGCATTTGCCTCTCATTTTTGAGATAGTGATTTCTGCTGAGTGCTAACCAACACATTTCAAGAAAACAAGCTGGCCCTTTCCTGAAAGTGCAAGTTTTACAGAACAACAGCAACACAAATTAAATCTCTGACAACAATTTCTGTGTGCACACAGACTCATGGTGTGATTCTAGGCAGAAAACGATATGTTCGAGGCATATGAGCTGCAGATTATACACTTTTGCATAGATCGCCATCCGGTGTTGGGCCCGGATGTTTGCAGTTTGTTTTTCTTCTTGGACAGTCTTTGGAAGTCACGAGTTCAGTGACTCCTCCTTCGGTCCGTACTGCGCATGGGCTTTCGGCTCCATCCTCAGATTGTTTTTTTCCGCCATCGGGCTCGGATGTAATACTTCGTGCTCCGGCTTCGAACCTCTCCAGTTCGACCTTCGACGAAAAATCCTCGTCCATCGAGATTCTTTAGACGGAATAGACTTCTTCATCTCTCTCTTCGGCACTTCCTCGATTCCAGACATCGGCGGCGGCCTTCGGGCCTATCTCGACTCCGGTCTTGGCCGATGGAAAGGACTCCTTTCAAGAAGTGCCCGAAATGTGGGTCTAAATTTCCCCACACCGACCTCCATCAGGTGTGCAACCTCTGCCTCTCTCCCGAACACGAGGCCCGAGACTGCCCCGCCTGCAAGTCTTTTCGATCGAAAAAGACTATTCGGGATCGACGAGCTCGACGCACCATGGCGCACTCATCGACCTCGGCTCCACCTGACATCTTCGGAGAAGACACCGGAGCTTCGGGACAGCAGCACAACGAGCAGGAAGAGGATATCGTCAGCGCTTCCAAGGCCGACGACTCCGACGTGGAGGAGATCACACCGGCGCAGAGGGTCGTGAGTACTCTACCCCCTCCCGAGCCCATACCGAAAGAGACTCCGGTTACCCCTTCGCCTCCGGGCCTAGGGAAAGCCAAGCATACTGCTTCCATCACCCCACCTTCGGGCCCGGTGAAAAGCATCACAAGTCTCCTGGCGGCTCGGGCTCGAGCCAGCCTCCTAGCGGCGCCGACAAACATTCTTCGGCACCAAAGAAAACAAGTTCCGTTCCAAAGCCATCGGTGTCGAAACCTGGCCTCTCGGTGCCGACCAAACACAAATCCCTCGGCACCGACGCTTCTGTGCCGAAGCATGCCTCGGCGCCGACCAAAAAATCGGACATCCAGAGAAAGCATGGCACGGATAAACCGACGAAGCCTTCGGTTCCGAAAACGTCGGCACCGATGGACGAATCGGTGCAGGAAGAGCTTTTCGCACCGGATCCTCTTCAAAAGACTTTAACAAAGGATCCAAGGACTGGACATTTAATTTTGTCTGTCAAGAAAAAACTTTTGGACAAACCACCTCCTCCTCCACCACCAAAACGGAAGGACTCTGCCACATCCCCATTTAGAGTACCCTCCCCACCACCTCCACCTCCTCCTCCTCCACCTCCTCGACCGCCTCCACCCCTCCATCTCCTCCCCCACCTACTCCACCCTTGCCTCACCGGTCTCCAACCCAGTCTCCAGACCCTGATGACCACGGAGATCCATTCTATGATCCCACAGATGCCCCGCAGGACCCCACTCCTCCGGGAACACCTGACCCATGGGAGGATTATCACAATCCCGATGTCCCAGATGTGCTTCAGGATGATCTCTATCCATCCAGAGGACTCCCTGGGGTTCCACCACCTCTTACAACGGGCGGCACATTACCATGGGGTGGAATTACACAGTGATCCAGTTGAGGAAGACTTCCTACTTGACACATTTGACATAGCAGATAAATCCACCTCTATATTACCTATGCTTAGGCTGTCCGGTTTTAGGTTTAAACCTATAATAACTGATAAAACCCCACTGAAAGAGAAATAGCCCTCACCAGTGAAAACATATAAACACTGAAAAAACACCTGCACAACCACAAACAAAATGCAATTCAAAGAAAGGAAAAAGAGAGTGAAAGTCATTTTCTTTCTTCCTGAAGGGGCCAATAAAACGTAACTTTGTTATACAAGCTAGCAGTAAAAAAGTCTGGGCTAGCATTATTCTGCTTGAGTTTTATTGTTTAGGGATGCCTCTAAAATATTGTTTTGTGGTATTTGGTCTAAAGATGCAGGTTTTAGAAGCGTGTTTTAGGGCTTGTTTAATTATTGTGTAAACTGTAAAGAATCAGGAAATATCTAAATCATATTTGATATTTTGGCTGCGTTTGGCTCTTTCACTGATAGGTAAAATAGCTAGTTTCACAAGAATCTCTCCCAATATGTGTCATCACATTTACCCAAAGAGAATGGGTAAAAACCCTTAATACATCAGCTCCCACTTTCTAGTGAGTCAGTATTGATAGTAGGCGAATTGTCAACACCTCAGTCTTTAAACATTCAATGCAAGGTATAGTGACAAGTATATGTTAAAAGAGTGCTATCACCAAGCATCTGGGAAAGTGGTTAAAACATTACACAATCCTTTTAGAAAACATGGCCACTGTGTCACTTGGAATGCTCTGCAAAAAAGGTTCTTTCCAAGTTCAACAAAGATTGGAGTGATATTGTTTGTATTTGCATTGATTCAGCTACGTATATGAAAAAGTTTCGTGATGACCTGTCAAAATTGATACCTGAGCTGAAGGGCTTCCCTGTAAGAGATCCTTGCCACTTGTTAGATGGTATGCTGAAAGCATCCTTACAACCTTACAATCTTCAGAGTTAATGAGTAACGCTATTGACTTTTTAGTCCATTCCGGTGCACTGTTTTCTTATGCACAAGAACTAAAACGTAAATATTTATCATTTTGTGCTTTGCTTTATGTGGCATCAAAGAAAGAGTCATCCCAACTGTGTCCCTTAGCTGATGGTTCTCAGTCCAAGGGACTATGAATGCTATATTATCCATGTGGCAACCGTTCACAGAATGTTTGCTGAGTGATCATGCTAAAGGCAAGAAATGTGAGGATCTTTGGTCACATATTGATAGTGATGTGAAAAAGTAACTATACTGCATTCTTAGATTTTTACAGGAAAACATAACTGCTGTAGTGGCCATAATAAAAAAAACTAAAGTCGGAAAACACCCTTGTCTGCCAAGTGTTCAGCATAATTGGTGTAGATGTGAAACATCTCCTTGAGAGTAGGCTGGGCGACACCTTTAGTGACTTTGCACTGCAACATGTTTCATGTTAGATTGCTTGCCGCTTGGCAAGCAAAGCAATAGTGAAGAGCAATTCAGGAACTTTTATTTTACAATGTATGAGAAATTACTTGCAATGATGCATAGAAATGTCCCTTCACCACCAATGGCATTTGAAGTCAATGAAACCTCACTGTGGTACCGCTTCGATAACTCTGATGGCATAAGCGCCCAGATCAGCGCAAATGTTGCAGAACCTGCCCTGAGAATCGCAATCTTCATGTGAACCAGTATTGGCATGGAAAGCTATGTCAGTGGCCAGAGTTAACAAATTGTATACTGGCTGTTTTGGTGTTGCCCATCTCAAGTGCCAATGTTGAGAGGGCCTTTTCACAGAAGTTTACATGGGAAGGAAAGACCGAGCATACAAGACCAAAGACTCACTGAAGAAGTATTGTATGGTGTACTACATTAAGTTTAATTTTCAAAAATCTATTTGGACCCTAATATACACTATACTTACACTGTCTATATACCATGCTCTATCAGTGCAGAAAGCAAGCAATAATAAAAGCAAAACATTCTATAAACACTGGAAAAACACTGTTTCTGTAGTTTTTAATGGCGCGACAATGTGAAACCACTGATAACCACTGTTTTTTTGAGGTATTGAAATCACTTGAAAACACTGAAAAAACCCCACCAGAATTTACCAAAAATAGAAACTGAAAACAGGAAAGCCTACCTATGCTTAAAGGGGTGACCAAGCATGCCACTGAGGTTTTCAAAGACCCCGTTAGAGCTAGGGTCTTAAACCCCAGAATAGAAAAGAAGTACAAGGCAGCCCCCACGGATCCTGTCTATATTAAAGGACCTGCGCCCCTAGACTCACTAGTGGTCTCCACAGCTAGGAAGCGCTCCAACTCTCAGTCATCTGGTGAGGCCCCACCACCTGATAAGGAATCCAAGCTTTTAGATGCGTCAGGTAAACGCACTGCCTCCCAAGCTGCCAATATGTGGCGCATCGCCAACACACAGGCGCTGCTGGCAAGGTACGATAGAGCGCACTATGATGAGCTGGAGGCTCTCATGCAGCATCTCCCGGATAAATATAAGAATAAGGCTCATGAGCTAATACAAGAGGGGAAGATTATTACCAACACCTCTATCAAATGTGCACTTGACGCAGCAGACACGGCGTCCAGGGCTATAAACACCAGTGTCCTGCTTCGCCGTCACGCCTGGCTCAGAATTTCAGGCTTTAAACCAGAGGTCCAAGCATCTATTTTAAACCACCCTTTTGACCAACAACACTTATTTGGCCCAAAAGTAGACGAAGCCCTGGAAAAAAAGAAGAAGGATACGGATACGGCGAAGTCTATGGGAGCCCTGCAATCACAAACCCCTAGACGCTCCTTTCGCCGTTCCTCCTTTCGAGGCTCTGGCAGAGGTTACTCTTCCAATAACGCCTCCACTTCCTACAAGTCCTCTCCTCAAAATACCTTCTCAAAGGGCTACCAAAGAGGTGGATATCGAGGAAACAATAATAAAGGCAGGGGCAAAACCAACACCGCCCGTTCTGCCACACCGCCCACACAATGACTTTCCCCCGCTCCCCCCAGACCATTCCACTCCGGTCGGGGGCAGACTACAGGACTTCCTTCACACCTGGGAAGCCATAACATCAGACAAATGGGTAACCCAAATTATTCGGTCAGGGTACTGTCTCGAACTAACTTCTACCCCCCCAAATATTCCACCCAGACACCGTGCGATGTCACAAGAACATACCACACTTCTGAAACAAGAGGTACTCTCCCTCCTGCAAAAACACGCGATAGAGCAGGTACCCGTCGATCAGCAAAATCTAGGGGTCTACTCTCTGTACTTTCTCATACCGAAGAAAGACGAGACCCTACAGCCCATTCTAGACCTCCGACCTCTAAATGCATACATCCATTCAGACCATTTTCATATGGTAACTCTTCAGCAAGTTCTCCCACTCCTCCGTCAGGGCGACTTTCTCACTACACTGGATCTGAAAGATGCATACTTTCATATCCCAATACACCCGGCTCACAGAAAGTACCTCCGATTTGTGATGGACAACCAACATTATCAGTTCAAGGTTCTCCCCTTCGGGGTCACAACCGCACCACGGGTGTTTACCAAATGCCTGGCAGTAGTGGCAGCACACCTCCGTAGACAAAACATTCACATCTTCCCCTACCTGGACGACTGGCTCATAAAAGCCGCGTCCTACCACCAGTGTGTACAAAATACAAACACTACCATACAACTACTCCACCAGCTAGGCTTTACGGTGAATCACCAAAAGTCCCACTTAATACCCTCTCACACAAAACAATACCTCGGTGCCACTATAGACACCTCAAAAGCTATAGCCTATCCCAACTCAGCCAGGATCGCAAGCATGCAAGCCCTGCGCCAAAAGTTCCTTCTACAGCACTCTCTCCCAGCAAGAGTGTTCATGAAACTAATAGGGATGATGGCGTCTTGCATTTTCTAGTGCCTCATGCAAGACTTCACATGCGTCCACTCCAAGAGTGCCTAGCACGCCAGTGGAACCAGGCCCAGGAACAGCTGACGGATCTGGTGTTGGTGGACGGTCGCACCCATCGCTCTCTGCAGTGGTGGAACACCACAAACCTTTCCAAAGGGCGCCCGTTCCTGGACCCGGTTCCTCAGGTGATTCTAACAACGGACGCATCGCTCTCCGGCCGGGGAGCGCACCTATTACACCTCACAGTGCAAGGTGTATGGACGCCACAACAGAGGTTACTCCACATCAATCATCTGGAGTTGTTGGCGATCTTTCTAGGCAGTCCTAATTCGCACAGATAATATGACTGCAATGTATTATATTCAAAAACAGGGGGGGAGACACTCTCCCCAGCTCTCCCGCTTAGCACAGAGCATATGGAGATGGGCGATTCCACAAAAAATCTTTCTCCTGGCACAACACGTCCCAGGCATACAAAACACCATGGCAGATCTGCTCAGCAGACAAACGCAGCAAATGCACGAATGGGAACTGCATCCACAAGTTCTTCACCCATTCTTCCTCAAGTGGGGGCATCCTCAGATAGACCTCTTCACCACCCACGAAAACAAAAAATGCCCAAGCTTCGCCGCCAGATACCCACACCCATTGTCCAAAGGCAATGCGATATGGATGAACTGGTCAGGCAAATTTGCATACGCCTTTCCACCTCTCCCACTAATTCCATTAGTGGTAAGGAAGCTACAACAGCACTCCCTCAGACTCATTCTGGTAGCTCCAACATGGGCCAGGCAGCTGTGGTACACCACACTACTACAGCTCTCAGTGGTACCACACCAAAAGCTGCGCCTGTCCCCATGCCTCCTAACCCAGAACCATGGAGAAATCAGCCACCCGGACCCAGTTCAGCCTTGCGATCTGGCTCCTGAAATCTTAGAATTTGGATACCTTAACCTTCCCCCTGATTGCATAAACATTATCAACGAAGCCAGACGCCCTACCACTCGAGCATGCTATGCCGCAAAGTGGAAACGATTTGTTGTTTACTGCCGTAACAATACAATCGACCCCTTAGATGCATCCATACAGCACATCATATGCGATCTGCTCTATCTTCACAGGTGTAACCTGGCATATTCATCCATACGTCTACACCTAGCAGCAATTGCTGCTTACCTGCAAAACAGACAGCATTTATCACTGTTCAGAGTGCCTGCTATTAAAGGCCTTAAACGAGTAATTCCACCCAGGGCACCACCTTCCCCTGTATGGAATCTAAACGTAGTTCTTACAAGGCTAATGGGTCCGCCTTTCGAACCAATGCATAAATGTGAGCTACAGTTCCTCACTTGGGAAACAGCTTTCCTCGTAGCTATCCCTTCCTTTAGAAGGGTTAGTGAGATACAAGCGTTCACTATACAAGAACCCTTTTTACAGGTACATCACAGCAAGGTGATACTTCGCACAAATCCAAAATTTCTGCCCAAGGTCATTTCCCCCTTCCATCTTAATCAATCGGTGGAATTACCGGTTTTTTTCTCGCAACCTTAATCTGTTGCGGAAAGGGCTCTACATACACTTGATGTTAAAAGGGCTTTACTGTACTACATACAAAGAACGCAACCTTTCAGAAAGACTAAACAGTTGTTTGTCTCCTTCTCTCCACCGCATAAGGGCAACCCCATCTCTAAATCAGGGATAGCTAGGTGGATTGTAAAGTGCATACAAATTTGCTAGCAAAAAGCAAAAAGAACATTATCTGTTCCACCTAAAGCCCACTCTACAAGAAAGATAGGGGCTTCTATGGCGTTTCTAGGGAACATACCCTTAGATGACATCTGCAAAGCAGCCACATGGTCAACACCGCACACCTTCACAAAACATTACTGTGTAGACATGCACTCTAAACAACAAGCTAGTGTGGGCCAGGCTGTACTAAAGACACTTTTTCAAACCACTGCAACGGATACCGGTGGTCGCCGCTAAGGTTGGGTACTGCTATATAATCTATGCAAAAGTGTATAATCTGCAGCTCATATGCCTCGAACGGAATATGCTACTTACCAGTATGCATCTGTTCTTGGCATGTAGAGCTGCAGATCTATACATGCCCACCCGCCTCCCCGGCTACCTGTATCCGTTCCAGTTTATCTTGTTTAGATACAACACACATGGGTTTCTTACTATTATCACTACGCTCCATCTTTTCCCTGCTGGCGAAAAACAATCTGAGGATGGAGCTGAAGCCCATGCGCAGTACGGACCGAAGGAGGAGTCACCGAACTCGTGACTTACAAAGACTGTCCAAGAAGAAAAACAAACTGCAAACATCCGGGCCCAACACCAGATGGCGATCTATGCAAAAGTGTATAGATCTGCAGCTCTACATGCCAAGAACAGATGCATACTGGTAAGTAGCATATTCCTTCCTTTGGCAATTTGAAAGCACATTTAGTACTGTGGATGGAGCAAGTAATAATTACTGTGACAGCCTGACACATTTCCCTTATATTTTAGACAAGCCAAAGAGAGCACATGTCCTAACAGATTCTTGAGACCATGACCATGTGTTACAGGGTGACTGATTAGACTACAGCAAAGGAAATGTGCCTTGATGACGTTGAATGTGTTTGCATTACACACTGCTATCTGAAACACAACACAGAGCTGAGTATTATGCATGGTAGTGTAGGAGAAGCTGCTGCATGTGTGCAAAGAGTGCGTTTCTGGAGACTGTGTATTGTCAGTTGCAAGAGAGATCTGCATGGAGACTTGCACAACTGCATGAACACTGCCGATATGTGTGTAAGAGTACATGTGTGGTAAGGGTTAATTTGAGTTTTGAACATGTAGGAACTACCTCTGCCATTGCAAGATTTGATGGAAAATCTACATTGTTGATTTGAAATGTTACCATTTGCCTCTCATTTTTTTTATAGTGATTTCTGCTGAGTGCTAACCAACACATTTGAAGAAAACAAGCTGGCCCTTTCCTGAAAGTGCAAGTTTTACAGAACAGCAACACAAATTAAATCTCTGACAACAATTCCTGTGTGCACACAGACTCATGGTGTGATTCTAGGCAGAAAACGATATTTCCTTTGGCAATTTGAAAGCACATTTAGTACTGTGGATGGAGCAAGTGATAATTACTGTGACAGCCTCACACATTTCCCTTATATTTTAGAGAGGCAAAAAAGAGCACATGTCCTAACAGCTACTTGAGACCATCAGCATGTGTTACAGGGTGAGTGATTAGAGTAGAGCAAAGGAAGTGAGCCTTGGTGACGTTGAATGTGTTTGCATTATACACTGCTATCTGAAACACAACACAGAGCTGAGTATTATGCATGGGATTGTAGGAGAAGCTGCTGCATGTGTGCAAAGAGTGTGTTTCTGGAGACTGTGTATTGTCAGTTGCAAGAGAGATCTGCATGGAGACTTTTACAACTGCATGAAGACTGCAGATATGTGTGTAAGAGTACATGTTTAGTAAAGGTTAATTGGAGTTTTGTACATGTAGGAACTACCTCACCCATTACAAGATTGGAAGGAAAATCTACCTTGTTGATTTCAAATGTGTTAGCATTTGCCTCTCATTTGTGAGATCATGATTTCTGCTGAGTGCTAGCCATCACACTTTAAGAAAACAAGCTGCCCTTTTCCTGCGAGTGCAAGTTTTACAGAACAACAGCAACACAAATTAAATCTCTGACAACAATTCCTGTGTGCACACTGTCTCATGGTGTGATTCTAGGCACAAAACAGTATTCCTGGGTGATACCAGGCCCTTTCCTGAAAGTGCAAGTTTTACAGAACAGCAGCAACACAAATTAAATCTCTGACAACAATTCCTGTGTGCATGTTGTCTCATGGTGTGATTCTAGGCAGAAAACCGTATTCCTGGGTCATACCAGTACACCTTAACTTATGGTGAAGACATACTCCATAATATCTTTCAAGTTCAAGGCACTTAAATATCTTCCTTAACATAAAATGTAAAACACAACTTTGAAAGTGGTTGGAAAATGTACCATGCTATTTTCAAATGTGTTTGCATTTGCCTCTCATTTTTGAGATAGTGATTTCTGCTGAGTGCTAACCAACACAGTTGAAGAAAAGAAACTGCCCTTTCTTAAAAGTGCAAGTTTTACAAAACAACAGCAACGCAAATTAAATCTCTGACAACAATTCCTGTGTGCACACACTCATGGTGTGATTCTAACCACAAAGCGATATTTTCTTTGGCAATTTGAAAGCACATTTAGTACTGTGGTGGAGTAAGTGATAATTACTGTGACAGCCCGACACATTTTTCTTATATTTTAGACAAGCAAAAAAAAGCACATGTCCTAACAGCTCCTTGAGACCATGACCATGTGTTACAAAAAACAAGCTGCCCCTTTCCTGCGAGTGCAAGGGTAATAGAGCAAGACCAACACGAATTAAATCTCTGATAACAATTCCTGTGTGCACACTGTCTCATGGTGTGATTCTAGGCAGAAAACAGTATTCCTGGGTGATACCAGTACACCTTAACTTATATTGAAGACATACTCCATAATATCTAACATGTTCAAGGCACTTAAATATCTTCCTTAACATAAAATGTAAAACACAACTTTTAAAGTGGTTGGAAAATGTACCATGCTATTTTCAAATGTGTTTGCATTTGCCTCTCATTTTTGAGATAGTGATTTCTGCTGAATGCTAACCATCACACTTTAAGAAAACAAACTGCCCCTTTTCTGCGAGTGCAAGGCTAACAGAACAAGAGCAACACAAATTAAATCTGACAACTAATCCTGTGTGCAGACAGACTCATGATGTGATTCTAGGCACAAAACAGTATTCCTCAGTGATACCACTACACCTTAACTTACAGTGAAGACATACTCCATAATATCTTACAAGTTCAAGACAGTTAAATATCTCCTAAAACACAAAATGTAAAACACAACTTTAAAAGAAGAATGACAATTCTAATATTTATATCAAAAATCACCACATTCATCCCCTCTCAAACTCATAACTCACCTTTAAAATTAGTTAGTTGAGAAAGAAATGTGGCACTCAACGGCAGATTATCAGAGCCAGAATCTCTGAGCTGTACACCTCTCTCCTCTCACCACAACCAGTAAATGGCAATGTTTCCCTCTCTTTTTTCACACATATACATGTTAATGTAGAATCACAGTCCTTCCCACATTTTTTCAAATGGAATCGCACATTTCTATTGGTTGCAACTTTCAACCCCTTTCCAAATCATCCCTTCCCCCAACATGACTTCTGCCTGCTACCATAGCAACAGGTCATGGAACACTGGTGTGAGCAGAGAGGTCGGAAGTTCAGCACACAATGTTTCAAATCCAAACAGCTTGACTTTTCAAACCTAACAGCAAATCCAAAGTAATGTTCTGTGGGAACACATTTTTCTGAACCAATCCAAAACATGCTTTTAAAAATGTAAACATACTGCCTAGTTTTAACTGTAAAATGGTTTGAATCAGCCAATCAGTTCTTTTTATTAAAAAAAGTATGTATGCCTCCATTTTTCAATTGTCTTTCTTTTCATATTGCCATTCTACTGAAAGACACCTCCTGAGTGCATCCTGTTCTCCTTGAAAGATGTTCACAGTGTGGATTGTAGGTCATAGCTATGTCTTCTGGAGTGAAAAATTTGCAGAAAAAAGAGGTATTGCAAAAGACCTTGCTTTGCCAAATGTAGACATTAAATGGATTGGTCAGAGAGGTTTAAAGTGGCACCAATTAATGCCTTTGGTGAAAACCTTTCTACATCTCCCACAGCCTAACCTTATTATTGTGCACTGTGGTGGAAATGACCTAGGCACTTTAACTGGGGTAGGTCTGGAAATGCTTATTAAGGACACCTTTGTGCAATTGATGTCACTTTTTCAACAAACTGCCTTTGTATATTCTAATATATGCCAAAGGCAAAAGTGGAACTGGTCCAACCAATTTTGTCCGCAGATTGACAAAGCAAGAAAGCACGTCAATAAGTCTGTTTCTGCTTTCCTCAAAGAATATGGTATGGGTTCTATATACGACAACAACTTGCGTTACAACATGCAAGACATTTATAGAGGAGACGGTGTACATTTCAATGATGAAGGGAACAGAGTCTTCCTCTTGAACTTTAGACTCTGCATCGGTACTTACTTGTAGGTACTGAAAAACACTCAATAAACACAAGGGCTCTTTTTAGAGCCACCTAATATCTAAACACTTAAACTTCATTTTTATTTCTATGTTATTTAATGTTTTTTTTTTGGGGTGCGCGCAGAGTGCGCGCACCTCGCGATGTTTTTTAAAAAAAATTAAAATCTTTTTTTTTTGCCCTTCGTGGTCCTACTGTGACCCCCTGACAATGGCTAGGGGGTCAAGAACTCCCTACTCTGCCCCCTATTCACGTTCTCCACCTTTCCTTTTCAGTGCGACAGACAAAATGGCGGCCGACACTTCCTGATTTCGACCGATTCGAATGTTTACTGACATCTAACAACCAATCAGAATTACGCTCGCGCACGGCAAGGTGCTTGCACAGTGTGCGCACCCTGCGCGCGTATAGATATTGATATGCTTTTAAATGCTATTTTCTCAGGAAATACTCAACAGATTTACACCAGACCTGCGAAAGGCACTTCCTTGACCTTATGGCTACCTCTCTGCCAAATTTCAAGTAATTCTGTTCAGCCGTTCGGGCTGTAGCTGCGACTAAAGGTCCTATGGAAAAATACATGGGGAAAACGCGTTTTGGGACCCCCCCTTTTTCTCAGCCCCCGCTTGACGAATCACCCCGAGACTTTCAGGGTAGGAGCTGAGCGGAGCGCCCCATTAGTTTTGAAAGTTCTGCGAGGATTCGTCAACCGGCGCCAAAGTTATTCAAAATAGAATTTTGAGATTTCCTATGGAAACTCGGTCCTAACTATAACTATCTACTGGCGACCACCAGTAGATAATATATAGATATATATAGATGTATATAGATATTTATATGCATATAGTCTTTTGCACTGTATATGCTATTGCTTTGATTCTTATGTACCTTGTATTATTTTTATATCACTGCTCACTACTCTTATTCAAGCATGTGAATCTATGAAAGACACCCCAATACTGGAGAAGAACAAAAGTTACTTACCTGTAAACTGTGGTTCTCCAGTATTGGTGTCTTTCATAGATTCACATGCGACCCACCCACCTCCCCTCAGAGGCTCTAATTATGTATTTGACTATTATGTCATTCTTGTGCTACGAAAATCTGAGAGCCTCAGCCTCTGGGGAGGGGGTCCTAGAGGGTGCGGACACCTGATTGGCTGGATTTGGACTAAAACATAACGACAGTAATATGTTATAGAGGTGACAAGTTGTCTATCCATGAAAACTCTATGGTTTTACTTTCTTTTATGCCGAATAGGCTTATGTTATTACCACATTGCTATGTTATGTACCGTGGGACTCCCACTTCGATGACGGGGAATATTCAAGCATGTGAATCTATGAAAGACACCAATACTGGAGAACCACAGTTTACAGGTAAGTAACTTTTGTTCATCTCCCTCCTACAAAAAGAGGCGATAGAACAGGTCCCCGCCAATCAGCAAAATGTAGGGGTCTACTCCCTATATTTTCTGATACCAAAAACAGACGAGACTCTACGACCTATCTTAGATCTCCGGCCTCTAAACACATACATACATTCGGACCATTTTCTCATGGTAACACTTCAGCGGGTACTTCCGCTCCTCTCCCAAAACGACTTTCTCACCACACTGGACTTGAAAGACGCATACTTTCACATTCCGGTACACCATGCCCACAGAAAGTACCTCACATTTGTAGTGGACGGGCAACACTACCAGTTCAAGGTGCTCCCATTCCGGGTCAAAACAGCACCAAGGGTATTCACCAAGTGCCTAGCGGTAGTGGCGGCACATCTCAGAAGACAGCACATTCACGTCTTCCCATATTTGGACGACTGGCTGATAAAAGCCGCGTCCTACAACCAATCTGTACACCACACCGTAACTACAATCCAACTACTTCACCAACTAGGCTTCACGGTGAACCACCAAAAGTCCCAGCTAACACCATCCCACATAAAGCAATACCTCGGTGCCACCATAGACACCTCAATAGCCATAGCCTACCCCAATCCGGCCAGGATTGCAAGCATTCAGGCTTTGCGTCAAAAATTCATACTTCAACACTCCCTCCCAGCAAGAGTGTTTATTCAACTGATAGGGATGATGGCCTCTTGCATTTTCATAGTGCCTCATGCAAGACTCCAGATGCGTCCACTCCAAGAGTGCTTAGCGCGCCAATGGAACCTGGCCCAGGGGCAACTGACAGATCTGGTGTTGGTAGACGGTCGCACCCATCACTCTCTGCAGTGGTGGAACACCACAAATCTTTCCAGAGGTCGACCGTTCCTGGACCCGGTTCGACAAATAATCCTGACAACAGACGCATCGCTCTCCGGCTGGGGAGCACATCTACTACACCTCACAGTGCAGGGCACATGGACGCCGCAACAAAAGTTACTCCACATCAACCATCTGGAGTTACTGGCAATCTTTCTAGCCCTAAAATCCTTTCACACACAGATTTTAGGCAAGGCAGTCCTTATTCGCACAGACAACATGACCGCCATGTACTACATTCAAAAACAAGGTGGCACACACTCTCTACAGCTCTCTCAACTAGCACAGAGCATATGGAGATGGACAATTCCACACAAAATCTTTCTCCTAGCCCAGCATGTCCCAGGAGTCCAAAACACCATGGCAGATCTGCTCAGCAGACAGACGCAGTAGATCCACGAGTGGGAACTTCACCCGTTCTTTCAGATGTGGGGGCATCCACAAATTGACCTATTCGCCACCCACGAAAACAAAAAATGCCCAAGCTTCGCCACCAGATACCCACACCCATTGTCCAAAGGCAATGCGATATAGATGAACTGGTAAGGCAAATTTGCGTACGCCTTTCCACCTCTCCCACTAATTCCATTAGTGATGCGAAAGCTACAACAGCACTCCCTCACACTCATTCTAGTAGCTCCAACATGGGCCAGACAACCGTGGTACACCACGCTGCTGGAACTCTCGGTAGTGCCACACCAAAAGTTGCACCTCTCACCATGCCTCCTAACCCAGAACCATGGAGAGATCGGACACCCGGACCCAGCTCAGCTCAACCTTGCGTTCTGGCTCCTAAGATCCTAGAATTCGGATACCTTAACCTTCCCCCCGACTGAATAAACGTTATCAGAGAAGCTAGACGCCCTACCACTAGAGCCTGCTACGCTGCCAATTGGAAAAGATTTGTTGTTTATTGCCATAACAACACAATCAACCCTCTAGACGCATCCATACAGCATATCATATGCTACTTACTCCATCTACAAAGATGTAACCTAGCATATACATCCATTCGGCTAAACCTCGCAGCAATTGCCGCTTACCTACAAAACAGACAGCACCTATCACTTTTCAGAGTGCCTGCCATTAAAGCCTTCATGGAAGGCCTAAAACGAATAATTCCCCCCAGAGTGCCACCCTCACCTGTGTGGAACTTAAATATAGTTCTCACAAGGCTAATGGGACCACCTTTCGAACCTTTGCATAAATGCGAACGGCAATTCCTCACATGGAAAACGGCTTTCCTTGTAGCCATCACCTCCCTTAGAAGGGTCAGTGAGATACAAGCACTTACTATACAAGAACCTTTTCTCCAAATGCACCCGAACAAGGTTGTCCTCCGTACCAACCCAAAATTCCTACCTAAAGTCATCTCACCCTTTCATCTAAACCAATCGGTAGAATTACCAGTTTTCTTCTCGCAACCTCAAACTGTTGCAGAAAGGGCTCTACACACACTGGATGTTAAAAGGGCCTTGCTTTACTATATCCAGAGAACACAACCTTTCAGAAAGACAAAGCAACTGTTTGTCTCTTTCTCTCCACCTCATAAAGGCAACCCCATCTCTAAATCAGGGATAGCTAGGTGGATTGTAAAATGCATACAGATTTGCTACCACAAAGCAAAACGCACGCTATCTGTTCCCCCGAAAGCCCACTCTACAAGAAAGATAGGGGCTTCTATGGCTTTTCTAGGGAACATCCCATTAGATGATATCTGCAAGGCAGCTACATGGTCAACACCGCACACTTTCACTAAACATTACTGTGTAGATGTGCAAACCAAGCAACAAGCTAGTGTGGGCCAGGCTGTACTAAAAACACTATTTCAAACCACTGCAACAGATACCGGTGGTCGCCGCTAAGGTTGGGAACTGCTATATAGTCTATGCAAAAGTGTGTAATCTACAGCTCATATGCCTCGAACGGAATATGCTACTTACCAGTATGCATCTGTTCTTGGCATGTGGAGCTGCAGATCTACACACGCCCACCCGCCTCCCCGGCTACCTGTATCTGTTCCAGTCTATCTTATTTAGATACAAAACACATGGGTTTCTTCACTGTTATTACTACGCTCCATCTTTCCCTGTTGGTGAAAAACAATCTGAGGATGGAGCCGAAACCCATTCGTAATACGAACCAAGGGAGGAGTCACCGACCTCGTGACTTCCAAAGACTTTACAAGAGGAAAAACAAACTGCAAACATCCGGGCCCAACACCAGATGGCGATCTATGCAAAAGTGTGTAGATCTGCAGCTCTACATGCCAAGAACAGATGCATACTGGTAAGTAGCATATTCCTTTTCTCCATAGGGTAACATTGACTGGTTTCACTTGGAAATTCTTCTGTGTCGAGTTTTGACACTTTAAAATATTCACTAAAAATCAGCCGAACAACGAAAACTAAATCACTCGCCTGTTACCAGGAGAGATCCCAGTGCTGGATCTTGGTGCCCAGCACTGACCCTGAAAAGTAATTACAACCGTACTTACCAATAACTTGATTTTCCTCCATAGGATAACATTGCCTGGTTTTTGCCAGAAAATCTTCTGTCGATTTTTGAAACATACAAATATTCCTTAAAAATCGCGTGTGTAACAAACTATTTCTTTCAACTGTTTACAGGAAATGCACCAGGGTTGAATCCAGGATCCAACCCTGAGTAAGAAAATCATACGCAAAGTAATTGAAATTGTATTTACTTAAACTCCTTTTGAGCTGAATGTTATAATTGTGTTTGAATTGTGTTGCCTATTGCAACAACTGTCTATTGCATTTAAAAGTATATTGCTTATTGAAATTATACAACTACAGCATTTCATTCTGAGAAAGCATTTTGATACCTACTTGTGGTTCTAAAATAAAACTATATATGTTTATATACAAAACAATTGGCCTAGAGTTCAGTTATTGAGTGTGTGAAACCATTTGCTGACTGAGTGTGTACAACAAATGCTTTACACTGTCCTCTGATACTGCTTGAGCAAGCTACCACTTTAGAGAGTAAGGTTATATCTAACTTTAACTTCTGCCAAACCTCTGGGGACTGTGGCCTCTGTGCACACTGAACCTTACTTTGGTGCAGTATATACAGAGCCACTTTTTACACAAACCGCTCAAGACCTGGTTTGACTGCCACCACCCTCTGACTGAGGCTCATGAATCCCCAGCGCCTGGAGACCCCACGGGGTGACAAACCACGCTCTACAAGATCCTCGGCGAGTCCTCAAACCCCTTACTTCTCTAAAAGTTCTAGGAAAATAGTATGATACTATGTGTCAAAGGCTTCAGTCTGGTCCAGTAGCCTCACCACAACTGTACTGCACTGATGTAGATGTGCCTTGATGAATTCTGCTACTTCCAGCAGGGCAGTTTTAGTACTGTATCTTGGAAAAACAAACTAGGTTCTTTAGAGCAGCTGATTCTCTTCCAGAAACTGCGACAGCTAGTGGTGGTTGCTATTTTCCAGCATTTTCAAGGTCGCTGTGAGAAGAGATCGGTCTAAAATGACTCCTAATGTTGGCATCTGCAGAGCCGAAAGCAGAGTGAAAAAGAAGTGTTGGAACCTGAAAGAATGGCCCAACCTTCCAAGACGAAAGGTAAGCAGCTTGGGAAACCAGCTTCTGAACAGCTCAAAACTCAGAACCCCTCTCCCCAGGGAGAGGACATGAAGCCCCAGAGGGAACTGACTCTATGGAACTTGACCCTTACCAGGTTGAGCTCTTAGTCCCAGGGGGACCCACTAGGGAAGAGCTGTGACTTGGACAGCAGGCCTGTCCAACTCTTGAGAGCCTGAGACAGCAAGCTGCTGCACAGGAAAATGGAGACTGGTAGTGCCTCAGAAGCACAGGGAGTTCTTACTAACTTTAGCTCATGACATCCCCCTAGTTTGACATGTGGGCAAACTAAAACCTAGGAAAGGCTAGTTAGCCACTTTCACTGGCCCCAGATGTCTCAGACGGTAAAGAAGTGTCCGTGTCTTATGAGCTGTCGATTGTATACTTGTGCATAGATCTCCATCTGGTGTTGGGCTCGGATGTTTGCACTTTGTTTTTGTCTTGGAAGAAGTCTTTGTAGTCATGAGGTAGGTGACTCCGCCTTAGGACGATAGTGCGCATGGGCATCAACTCAATCTCCAGATTGTTTTTTTCCCCCATTGGGTTCGGATGTGATTTGCTGCGCTCCAGGTCAGTTTCGAACCCCCTTCAATGTGCAATCGCTCTCAACTAGACTGTGTTGTCTCGATCGCGTTTCCCTTTCGACGCGCATCTTGAAAAACAAACTCCTCGACCTCTATCTTCGACGCGGGCCGTTGGGCCTATCCGTGCCGACCACGCCTGCAGTCAATGGAAAGGACTCCTTAGAAAAAAATTTAAAAAAGCCCCGTGTTAAGTTCCCACACAGGACTTGCATGAGGTTTGTAATCTCTGCCTCTCCGCGGAGCACGAAGACAGAAACTGCGAGGCCTGTGCATCGTTCAGGTCGAAGACAACCATACCTGACCGTCTGGCTCGACGTCCCAAAACATCTTGCGGAAGCAGCTCTATTCCGGTCATCTCTGGAGCAGAACCCAATGTCCAGCCGGAACAATAAGGTGATGAAGAAGACTTCTCCGACATCGAAGAGTAGCCAGTCACCCTGGCTGAGCGGTCCGCGAGTACCGAAACCCCCTCCCAAAACCCAAACCTAAGGCTCCGGTAACACCCTCGCCCTCAGGCTCAGGTCGACACTGGCAACATGTCTCAGATGCCCCGCCCTCGGGCCCGGCTATGAAACCTAAAGATAAGCCTTTCCGGCCAGCCCCATTGTGGTGCCAAAAAGTCACCTTCGGCACAGAAGCACAAGACCAAAGATGTGCCACGCCCTTCTTCGTCGGCACCGAAGACCGCCTCAACGCCGAAACCCTCGGAGTTGAAACACACCAAGGACAAACATTTGGAACCGAAAAAATCTTCGGAGCGAAAAGCAACTTCGGAGCCGATAAAGTCGTTGGAGCCAAAAAAAAGTCTTGGAGCCACAAACAAAACCTAAGGAGTCCAAGACCCCGCAGAAAACCACAGACACTAGGTCCAAAGAACATTCTGAACCAAAATCTTCGGCACCGAAAAAACACTTTACCCACACAGTCTGTACCTGAGTTTTCAGATCCAAAACAAAAAACTCTTATATTGATCCACAGACTGGCGAAGTAGTCTCCAAGCCTCCAAAAAAGAGGAAACTGGACACTTCAGAAGAATCTGAAATACCCTTAAAACAAAAGGAGATCAGTACTAACTCCTTCTCCTCCTCCAGCTGATCCAAATCTCTAAATTTCACCACCACACTCCCCACAACATACTTTTTCATCTCAAACACTAGATGATGATCATACTGATGGGGTTGGGAATATAGATCCAGATGGGGATGATGATGATGATGCACATACCATCCCACACCACGTAGACCCTTGGGATGACTACAAGACTGATCCTGACCCACATAATGACCCGGACCTTTATCCATCTAGGCCGTCACCGCTAGATGACCATATTGATTCGCGCAACTAATCAATAGGACTTCCCAATATCACGGGGTACAATTACATTCTGATCCCTTAGAGGAAGACTTCTTGCTTGAAACCTTTGCGCCCTCGCAAAAATCCACACACTCTACCAATGTTAAAAAGCATGCTTAAACATGCCCCAGAAGTTTTTAAAGACCTGGCCAGAACCAGGATTCTCAATACAAGGGTAGACAAAAAGTATAAGGCAGCTCCCAATGACCCAGTTTACATTAAAGGTCGGGTCCCTTTGGATTCTCTTGTGTTTAATGCACGCACGAGGGCAAACTCAGAGTATAGGCAACACCCCTTCTCCTGATATGGAGTACAAGTTAATAGACGCATCTGGTAAACGGATTGCGTCACAGGCCACGAATCATTGGCAGATTGCCAATGCCCAGGCTTTATTGGCCAGGGACGACAGGGCTCATTATGATTAACTTTAACAGCTCATGCAACACCTTCCTGACCAGTACAAACAGAAAGCTACCAACCTTATACAAGAGGGGAAATTAATTAAAAACACCTCCATTAAATGTGCGCTCGACGCGGCTGATACCGTATCTCGTGCCATCAACACCAGCATTGCATTACACAGGCACGCTTGGCTCCGAATCTCCGGATTCAAGCAGGAGGTACAATCTGCTATTCTTAATCAGCCCTTTGATCAAGAGCATCTTTTCGGACCCTCGGTCGACACATCTTTAGAAAAGATGAAAAAAGATCCAGACACTGCTAAGTCCATGGGGGCCTTACAATTGCCTTCCCCTAGAGGTTCTTTTCACCGCTCCTTCTACAGGGCTGGCTCCTAAACCATTGGCTAAGAACATCCCTCTTCTTCCCATAAAAGCCCCACTCAAACGTCCTCCAGTGGATATTTTCGTGGAGGCTACAGAGGCAACAATGGTAGGGGAAGAGGTCGCGGCAACAATAGCGGCAACAATAACTGCAACTCCCCTACCACCAAACAGTGACTTCCCTGCACTTCCCGATCATTCCACTCCTGTTGGGGGGGGCGTCTCTCACAGTTCCTACCTGTCTGGAATTCAATCACAACAGACAAGGGGGTAAGTCAAATTATCCAGTATGGTTATTGCCTGGAACTCCTCTACTCCCCCAAATTGGTCTCCCAGACAATGTCCTCAGAACATCTGACACTTCTCAAACAAGAGGTTCTCTCTCTCTTTTACAAAAACACGCAATAGAACCAGTCCCCTTGCTTCATCAAGGCACAGGGGTTTACTCCCTCTATTTCCTAATACCAAAAAAGGACGGCTTTCTCGGGCCCATATTGGGCCTCAGGCCGCTAAACCTACTATATTCAATCGGATCACTTCCACATGTTCACTCTCCAACAGGTGCTCCCACTACTTCAACAAGGTGACTTCTGTAAGATTCACTAATCAAAGATCAGGAAACAGATGTGATGGTCAAATGCAGGTTTATTCCTAGAGATCCCATCCATTCAGACTCCATACAGCAACTCCAGTTTACATCTGAATCTCCAAGCCTAGAATCCAGTGACATCAAGGATGACACTGCTAACATTCTGAAATTACCATGCAACAACAAAGTGAGGCAATTCGTATGCCATGCTTGGGACATACTACACACCTCCCTTTGTCACATTAAATTTAGAACACAAAAGAATCCTCTTACAATTAAACTAAAAATACACGCCTCAAAATAAAACCAAGCATATTCTCTAAACATAGTCCAGTAAATAAGATGGCTTCTTACAAACTCTGGTCGAAGCACGATTCCTAACTGTCAGATGAGCTAGGATTGACATCATCGTTATTGCCACCATGACATCCATCCACCCTTCCTTTTAACACTACAACCCTATTCAAATTCCAAATTCGATGATCCTGAGTCTTTATTGCATTTTTAAATACTTTAATAACACTCATAGGTTTCATGAATTTAGAAATAGAATTCCCCATCAATCCAGGACGTTTGATCATAACCACATCGCCCACCACAACCTTAGTTGTCCTCACACTTTTTTTAAGTCTCGCTATCGCGTAAGCGATCGCAAAGCGAGACTATTGTAAAAGGGCATTTCAAAGTACTCCCAAAAAGCGGATTGCATTGCTAGCACGGGCACAATCACGCGCTTGGTGCCGCCATGCACTCCGCTTTTTGGGAGCACTTCAAAGGGTTCGCTCCCCCGCCTGGAATGCGCTCCCCCACCCCCAAGCGCGCGCGCGCCACGCTCCGCCGGGCTTGTCTTTTTTTTTCTTTTTTTTTTAAACTTTAAGCGCGAGGCGCGCGTGCGGCCAATGCTTGTTAGAATGACTCATCAGTATGAATTTTACTTGGAATCATTAGCGATCAGACATGAATGCTCCATCACCATTGACAACGGTCATCTATCAACTAACTACCTTCAACCCCTTGATTCTAGGATCAGGCGCCTTGACGGAGGGGCTACAAGGCGCCTGGGTGGCGAGGAGATGCTTAAAGGTGAATGCGTCTTCGCTGTCAAATGGAAACAAACGGCCGTGCAGTCAGAGGAACGGCTCTTATCGGCGTGATAACACCTGGAAAGGGCACCGCAGTGACCCTGGATAAACAGACATTTTGACAAAAGGCACAGCTTGCTCCCGGTGGCAACGAAGATGGCATCAAAGGAGTTTGCACTTCACAAAGCAGTTTATCACTCCCCTGTACACACACTGCTCCGAATGACAGGCGGCGGTCGTTGTATTTGCCCAGTGGCCTCAGCAGACGCTCCCATGAGGGCTATGAGGAAAGCAGGAAGTGGAACTCAAAGCCTGCAAGATGTTAACAGACTGACAACAGCGCGGCTCTAGTGTTACTCACACCTGACAAACACAGGCGCTACATTGAATGTATTCTCTTGAAGAAGTTGTCTCGTAGTGAGCATGGAATCTTCATTGTTCACTGATAAGAACGTTCCACCACAATGTAAAACATTACAAGGGAATACTTCACCTTTAGAGTTCAATAGTAAGACAATTCTGTGAGGACAGCTCGTTGGGTTGTGCGCAAACTTCAGAGATCTAAGTAACACCTGCAGATTAATGCAAATCCTGCCTAGAACGACCCCATGTCTGCACATTTCAGGAATATTAAGGAGCACTCCTGAATCGAGCATTAAAAAGACCTGTTAAAATTTGTGAAAAAAATCGGTTTGTGGTCGATGAAGAATAGTCAAGATTAGCTTCATAGAGAAAAAATATGGCCCAGTGACTGACTCGTAACCTGCAGACTATGAAACAAAGAGGCCAGAGTTATAATCCCAGTTTCCCTCTAAAAACACGGTGCCTTGCCATCTTCGACAAATCGCTATTTCTCTGTTCGACAGTTCCCTGTGCACCAACCCAAGCCCTGAATAATAAACCAGAAAATGCTAAGCAAAAAACAAGCATTGGCATAGCCAATAGGTCTCGCTTTTGGGACCTTATAAGTATTTAGTTATGCAACTGTTGCATGGCTAAACACTTATAAGGTCCCAAAAGCGAGACCTATCGGCTATGCCAATGCTTGTTTTATCATAGTAATCCTTTCTTGAATTACTTTTTTCTTCCTCTCTCTTCTGAACCATTTCCTTATCACACTCCTTTTCCTTACCCTTCTCTAACTCATATTTGTTGACCCATGTTGGTTCTACATTAGTATTGGGAACTCTCCCACGGAACAACAAAAAAGGTGTTTTACCTGTAGTTGAGTGAGGAGACAATCTAAATTCCTCAATTTTTTTTAGCACTTCATCTTTCCAATTTGAGGACATGGATTTTCACAATGCAATCGTCTCTTTAATTACCCTGTTAAATCTCTCCACCATCCCATTTGCCTCGGGATGGTAAAGAGAGCACAACTTGTGAGTAATGCCCTTGGATGCTAAAAATTTTTGCATTTCATTTGGCACAAATTGCACGCCATTGTCCGTTAATATGGAATTAGGAATTCCCTCTTTGGAGAAAAGATTCCTCAAACATTTAATTATGTGAACTGTGTCTATGCTTGACAAAAAAGATTTCAGGCCAACGTGAAAACATATCGATAACCACTAATACAAATGATTGTGATCCATTAGAGTGAATGGGACCAAGAATATCCATAGCAATGTCCTGCCACGGATTCAACGGAAGCCTCCTTACCACCATAGGCTGAATACGCGTACACTTAGACTTTTCACTTAAAGTGCATGGTATGCAATCTCTAATTACACGTTCCACTTCTATGTCCATGCCCGTCCACCAATAAGACATTCTCAAGCGTTCTTTAAACTTAGTAATGCCTGCATGAGAAGAATGTACTAGATCTATGAGTTATTTCCTAAGACTAGAAGGAGGAATTAGTCTCGTTCCCCGAAACAAGAGGTTGTTCTCTATCGACAATTCATTACGCACAGTCCAAAATTTCCTAGAGTCTGAAGATCCTTGTTTGTTACTGTTCCAGCCCTTCTTAACTAAATCTATAACCTCATTTAAAACATTATCCATAGTCATTTCTTTACCCCATCTCTCCATCATTGATACTCTGCTCAACAACACACACCAATTCTTCAGAATCTTCCAAACATCCTCCTCAGTTGATTTCATCGGTGTGAGGCGTGACAGTACATCCGCCACATTATTCTCAACTCCTGGTATATATTTTATATCAAAATTATATTCCTGCAGGCCGATCACCCATCTAGTAATTCTACTAGAAACCAAATCCAGGCCCTTTTTGCTGAATATCTCTACCAGCGGCTTGTGATCTGTCCTCACCTCAAAGTTAATGCCCCAAAAAAACTTCTTCAACTTCCTTACTGCCCAGTACACTGCAAGAGATTCTCGTTCCACAACAGAATACCTTGTTTCAGGATCCTTAAGACTACGTGACAAACACATAACAGTATAGATGCCACCCTCACCCTGTTGTTGCAGGACCGCACCTAGACCCTTTTAACTTGCATCTGTGATAAGGACTGGTTTAATCTTAGGATTAAAGCTAGCAAGCGAAGGCGCAGCCTTAAGTTTACTTTTTATGTCCTGGAATTCATGCTCTTCCGTCCACTGAAAATCAACTCCGTTTCTTAGTAAACGTCTCATGTTTACTGTACAATTAGCAAAGTTCTTCACAAATTTTGAGTAGTACTCAACAACCCCTAAAAACTTCATGAGTTCACTTTTGTTAGCAGGAGAACTCATTTCTTGGATAGTATTGACAAAGTCTTTTTTAGGTTTCACACCCTCACAAGTTATATTATGTCCTAAATAATCAATGGAGTTGGTCCTAAATTTACATTTTTCAGCCTTTATTGTTAAGTTATGTTCAGACAACCTTCTCAACACGGATCTCAAGCGACCATCATGTTGATTGGTATCTTGCCCAAAAACTAAAATGTCATCCTGGTAGACATAAATACCAGGTAAACCTTGAAGCATATTTTCCATGACCCTCTGAAAGACGGAAGAGGCCGATACCAACCCAAAGGGCATACGTATGAATCTGAAAGTTCCAAATGGCGTTATAAACAAAGTGTAATCCCTACACGACTCTTCCAACTCTATTTGGTGGTATGCCGAAGTCAGGTCAATAGTACTAAATACCTTAGCTCCACCCAATAGTCAGTAACTCATTAATATTTGGCAAAGGGTATTTATCCATTATCACACACTTATTTAGCTGTCTCATGTCGATGCAGAGTCTCAGATCCCCATTAGGTTTGTGTGCTGCTACAACTGGGGCCAACCATTCAGTCCCTTCAACCTCCTCTATTACGCCACCTCTTTTTAATTTTACAATCTCTTCCTGCATGTCGTCCCTTACCGAAAGGGGTACATTCCTCACTTTGCAACATATAGGAGTAGCATCCTTCTTAAGTAATATTTTATGTTTATCCTTTGAGACAACCCAATTCTTTTCTGAACACACCTGGATACTCTCTTTTGAGACTTTCGACAAGATTGCTATTGACATCCCCCACCTTCCCAATGGAGTTTACATCACATTTCAACTGAATAGGAGGATCCCCATTGGGATCTAAGAAGACACCCAGATCCCCTTGATGGATCCAACTAATGATGCTGTCACCTTTCTTTGACACGTAAATCTTGCCAGAAATTAATCTCTTTGTATTCAATTAGACCTACAAAATAACCATGTAATTTGATGGGCTGCCCACCATAAGCCAATGGCTTTATATCAGGCTTTAAAAGATTAACCTTACTTTTTAGATTATTCATATAGAATTCACTTGACACAATTGTGATTTTCGCCCCTGAATCAAATAAGACTCTGTTGTTTTTTTCCTTCCACTAAAATTTCATCAATTGGTGAATTTCTTTTCTTCTCACCAGTTACTACTTGCACAACAATCTGACCACATTCATATTCTTCAGAATTGGACTCATCATAGCTACCATCATTCACCTGAACTTCTTTCACATCTGGTACATTCCTATTATTACACATGGAGGCAAAATGACCTTTCTTTTTACACTTGGGACTCATTGAGCCAAGAGCTGGACACTTAGGATTATTTGCTAAAAGTCCTAACTTCCCACATCTGAAGCACTTGCTATTTATCCACTTCTCATTTGTCTTTCCTTTTACCGATGAAGATTCCTTCTGAGTTTTATCTTTAAAGTCCATTTTGCTCTTACTCTTCACCTCTTGAACCTTACAATCATTAGATGAATCTTTTTTTAAGACAGCAACACATTTAATGGAGTGTTCTATTCTTTTAGCAACGACTAGAACTTCATCTAAAGGGGGCTCATCGCGCAACCACAACTCTTCCCTAACTTTCTCTATATTGCACCCAAACATGAACTGATCACGAATGCGTTTGTCGGTTGTGCCATCAAATCTACATGAAGATGCAAGTTTTCTCAATATGGTTATATATCCTTCTACTGTCTCTTCATCCGCTTGCATCCTCTTGGCACAAGTATACCTTTCCAGAATGTAACTTACTTTGGGTAAGTAGTGTTTATCTAGTTTTTTTATGCAGATCTCATAATCATTGAGTCCATTTGCTTCCTCACGCGATAGCTCAGGAAGATGGTCGAAAACGTCTTGCCCCTCTGACCCCAAACAATGCAATAATAGTGCTGATCTCCTCTCCGCACTAAGCGAAGGGCCACATACTCTGGCATAACGTTCAAATACTACTTTCCATTTTTTCCACTTAATATTAGGGTTGCCAGGCTCAGACAAAAAATATGGAGCTGCAGTGACGTTCTGCATTATCTAGAAAACTAGATTAAGAGTCTTGAAATTTGAAGAGAATTATATGGTAAAAACTGCACGTAACAAATCAACAATACAAGGCTAAGCGTGAAAACTGAATAAATAAAAAGAATTTATGCGCAAACCATAAGATGGCTCAAATATAATGTAAATTTGTCAGTTAAATATAGCTGATACCTTGACATGCCCTTTAAAGTGCAGCATAGATCATTTTAAAATCCGATATAAAATTAAAATCAAGGGTAATATTATCTGTAATTCATTGGAGAAACAATCCTTTCCCAAAGTTACCTCTTACTTTGTGAAGCGCACTGTTGGACCTGTCAGCCCTAGGGTGGTCTCCCCATTTATTTTTGATCGTGCCTCATTTTTTCCACCCTCATTTTGATGTTGGACTTAGGTCTCTGGGCGCCTTTTCATTGCCAATCAGTGTTAAGGTGCAGGTGCTCCCTTCTCCCAAGATGGCTGCCACAGGCCCCTGCTACTGCAGAGTGGTCTTTATTAGTAGCACCCTAGCTGCCAGGAGCTGGCTTGAACCCCGCAACAATGTTGCGACACCAGCCCGCCTTTTTTGTCCCATAGGTAGAATGGGGAAGCTCCTGGAATGTGCTGGAACCTTCTAGAAGGGAGGTGTGGTTTTACTTTTGCCGCCTTAGCTAGAGGTCACCTGACCTAGGGATACATAAGTGAGAGGGGGAACTTTTTCTAGTCAGTTGGCCAGTGGGGTAAAGCAGAGCTGGAGAATCCATGCAGGAGTGTAGGCGGTAGGGCCTAGCCAGGTACTTATGCCTCTGAGAGTGACAGGATTTAGGTGCTGCCTCTTAAGTGAGTGAGGGATCCTGTGAAACCCACTGATCTTGCCCAGCAGTAGGAGGACCCAGGGAACCTCTGCCCAGCCTGACTAGGAAGGACCTAGTCGCCAACTCACCCCCTACCCCCCTGTAACAGAACCCCTTAAGGGCGCCAGATACATCTGCGCCATCGAGACTTTAAAGAGCAACTGATTGCCAGAACTGAATGCTGAGACTGCGTGTCCAGACTGAACCTTGAAACTACATACCTAACCGATTGTGGTATCGCTGAGGATCAACCAGGTCTTAGCGCTGTGACCCCTGCGCTCCCTGGCCTGGGATCCCCGGCAGCGTGCTCCGTTAAACGCGGAGCCCCTAGCTTAATTTGACCCCCCCCTGTGGCGTGGAGGCCGAAGCGTGCTCACCGCTGCGGCCCGGAGGCCGGAAGAGTGCCCCTCATCGTCGCGAGGCCCGAGGAGAAGCCCGGGGCCCCGTCGCTGCCGTCGCAGCTGTGATGAAGGTGCGTGAGGCCGTGGCTGGCCCCCGTCGCAACAGGATCCCCTGCGGACTTCGGAGCCGGTGTGGACGCCTTCCGACGTCGAGCAAGGTAAGCCCGGAGGCTTGGGACTGACCCCGGTGCGCCCCCTACATGCTGGGAGCCACACCGCACCCTGAGCCCGGGTTCCCTCTCCGTGGGAGTCCCCTGGTCACCACGACAGAGAGACCCCTCCGAGGGATTCGCCCCTTGTTCCCCACTGACTATTCCGGAACTTTGTGTCTCCCGAACTGCACCGGAGCACGAGAGGCTCGCTTCGCGCGACTCGTTGTGCTCCGTGAACTGCTCCGTTCTGAAGTACTCATTGCTACTGATTACGAGTAGCACGCTGTTCTACATGCTCCGTCCTGAAGTATACATTGCTAGTGATTACGAGAAGCGCTATGTTCTAAATGCTCTGTTCTGAAGTATACATTGCTAGTGATTACGAGAAGCGCTATGTTCTAAATGCTCTGTTCTGAAGTATACATTGTTAGTGAGTACGAGAAGCGCTATGTTCTAAATGCTCCGTTCTGAAGTATACATTGCTAGTGGTTACGAGAAGCGTTGTGTTCGAATGTTCAGTGCTGGCGTATTCACTGCTTACTGATTACGAGTAGCGTTATGTTCCGATGCTTAGTGCTGACGTATTCACTGCTTACTGATTACGAGTAGCGTTATGTTCTAATGCTCAGTGCTGAAGTAGTCGCCGCTTCCTGGTTACGAGTGGCGCTATGTTCTAATGCTCTGCTCTGAAGAATGCACTGCGTCCTGGTTACGAGTGGCGCTATGTTCTAATGCTCTGCTCTGAAGGTGTTCGTCAGATTTGTCCCAAGGTAACGGGAGGCACGCGAGGTCTGCCCTGGGTCCCTGCACGCCCCTAGGAGTAGCACTACAATCCCCAAACCCTAACACGGGGAGTAAAAATATACAAGGTACTGGTGAATATCATACTGGTGAATATCATACTGGTGAATATCATACTGGTGAATATCATACTGGTGAATATCATAATGGTGAATATCATACTGGTGAATATGGTACTGGCGGATCAAACGCTGACATAAGGGAATTGCCATTGTCATCTCCTTAACTGAATGTATATCTCATGAAGTGCATATATATGTTATGAACTGCATTTATCTCGAACTGCTTGGATAAAACTTGAGTTATTTGCATAAATCTCTACAGTGTGGCGTCCCTTATTGTGTGCGTTCCTTGCTTCAGGGGATGTGCGTGTTGTATGGTCGCTTTACACACAAGCCTTTGGGTGCCCAGCCGCTCGTGTCACGTTACCCCCTTAGGGCCTGGAGACCCCAGGTCTTACACGCACGATGTAGAAAGAAAATTGTGTTCACCAGGAAAATCTAAGAACTGAAAGCCGTGCGTATCGGCAAAAGCTACTCGGTTGCTAGGAAACGCACATTAAGCATTCAAAATGGCTTCCACGTTGCAGTGACCTCATGCGTGCAATACGTTGTAACGCTAGTGCGTCTGACGTGCTGAATCAAATGGAGTGGGAACGACAAGCATTCTTTAGCCGATTCTTAACCAGGCAACACAGTCGAACACTCCACGAGACTGGTAAGAATTGTTGTTGTGATGACTTGAAAGTTATAACGAAGCGGAGCGAGGGAATACGTTAACGATGTTCTCTCAATTTCCAGTGAAACGAAGTTTACGAGTCACATTAAACCCCAATATGAATTTAGCATGGAGGTGAACTTGTAGTCAAATCAAAACTCTAGTAATAGCCGAAGAATAACACAGCTCTCAGATTTCGTTTCACCAAAGCACCGCAGTAGGTCTTAAGTAATCCACAATGGTAAATGGCAATCCTTGGATGCTCCACGCACAGTCGAGTTAGCGTTATCTCAGCTACGTACAATCCAAAATTAACAGCCACTTCCACGGGTACAGCGAGTTCCAGGAGCCTTGTACCTCACGAATTGGAATATCTCTCACCAAGATTTGAGGTAGTGTTGGGATCTCAGAAGGTGTTATCCTGCCGACTACGCCAGTGTAAGATTCACTAATCAAAGATCAGGAAACAGATGTGATGATCAAATGCAGGTTTATTCCTAGAGATCCCATCCATCCAGACTCCATACAGCAACTCCAGTTTGCATCTGAATCTCCAAGCCTAGAATCCAGTGACATCAAGGATGACACTGCTAACATTCTGAAATTACCATGCAACAACAAAGTGAGGCAATTCGTATGCCATGCTTATGACATACTACAACTTCCTCTCTAGAATTGAAGTACTCCTACTTTCACATTCCCATTCACCCTGCTCACTGAAAATATCTCATGTTCGTGGTAGACGACACTACCAATTCAAAGTCCTCCCATTCGGTGTGACTACAGGTCCCAGAGTCACCAAGTGCCTCACAGTAGCTGTGGCCCACTTACGAAGACAGCACATTTATGTCTTCCCTTATCTGGACAACTGGCTCATAAAAGCCAAGTCACACAGCGGCTTTGTGCAACACACACAAAACAATCCAGCTGCTTCACGACTTGAAATTCACGGTAAACCGCACCAAATCCCACCTCCAACTGTCCAGCATACAACAATATCTAGGGGCTACCATAGACACTTCAGAAGCTCTAGCATACCCCAACCTAGTCAGGATAAACACCATACAAGCTCTAATAACAACATTTCAGCCTCAACACTCACTCCCAGCTCGAGTGTTCATGCAGCTAATCAGGATGATGGCCTCCTGCATTCTCATCGTCCCTTATGCAAGACTTCAAATGCGTCCCTTACAGGAGTGTTTGGCACGTCAGTGGAACCAGGCTCAAGGTCAACTAACAGATCTGGTGTTGGTAGACGACCGCACCCATTGCTCTCTGCAGTGGTGGAACACACACAACCTTTTCAAAGGACGGCCGTTCCTCGACCCGGTTCTACAGATAGTGCTAACAGCAGACACATCGCTCACCGGCTGGGGTGCTAATCTTCAAACCCATACAATTCAGGGCATGTGGACTCCTCAACAAAAACAATTCCACATAAACTACCTGGAATTGTTGGCAACCTTTCTAGCATTAAAAACGTTTCAACTCTACCTCGTAGGCAAAGCTCTCCTGGTCTGTACAGACAACATAACAGCAATGTAATGCTTACAAAAACAGGGGGGGGGGGGTACACTCTGCAGCTTTCACACCTAGCTTAAAGTATATGGAGATGGGCCATTCCTCAGAACATATATCTCCTTGCAGAACACCTCCCAGGAGTGCACAACCAGATTGCAGATCTGCTCAGTTGTCAGACACAGCAGATCCACGAATGGGAACTTCATCCTCAAGTTCTACTTCCATCCTTTCAAATGTGCGGCCACCCAGAAATAGATCTGTTCGCCACACACCAAAATGGCCAAGCTTCGCATCCAGGTATCTACGCCCATCGTCCAAAGGCAATACGCTATGGATGAATTGGTCAGGCAAATTTGCTTAAGCTTTTCTGCATCTCCCGCTCATTCCACTAGTGGTTCGGAAACTCAAACAGCATTCCCTCACAATGATCCTAATTGCTCCAACATGGGCCCGACTGCCATGGTTCACAACCCTCTTGGAACTATCAGTAGTTCCTCATCAAAAGCTATGCCCCTCACCCAAACTTCTCTCTCAGAACCATGGAGAGATAAGACATCCAGATCCCAGTCAATTCAACCTTGCGATCTGGCACCTGAAATCTTAGAGTTTGGTTACCTCAACCTCCTACCGGACTGCATGAACATCATTAAAGAGGCTAGACGTCCTACCACTAGAGCTTGCTTTGCCGCAAAGTGGAAAAGATTTGTAATTTACTGTACAAATAACATCAACCCACTAGATGCTTCTATTTAAAACATCTGCTACCTTTTGCATCTACAACAATGTAACCTAGCGTATACATCCATTAGACTGCACCTCGATCTCCAAAACAGACAACACTTGTCTTTGTTTAGGGTACCAGCAATCAAAGGATTTATGGAAGGACTTAAGAGAATAATTCCACCTAGAGTTCAACCCTCTCAAGTATGGAACTTAAATGTGTTCCTTACCAAGACTCATGGGTCCCCCATTTGAACCTATGCATAAATGCGAATTACAATTGCTCACCTGGAAAGTAGCTTTTCTGATTGCCATCACCTCTCTCAGAAGAGTCTGTGAACTCCAGGCATTAACCATACAAGAACCTTTTCTGCAAATTCATCATAACAATGGTTCTTAGGACTAACCCAAAATTTCTACCTACATTTGTCTGCTATCCACCTTAACCAGTCTGTAGAACTCCTAGTGTTTTTCCCTCTACCAGACTCCATAGCAGAACAAGCTCTTCACACGCTGGACGTGAAAAGAGCAATACTTTACTACATTAAAAGAACAAAATCCTTTAGAAAGACTACACGACTCTTTGTGGCTGTCTCCCCACCTCATAAGGGCAATCCTATCTCAAAAACAGGGATTGCAAGGTGGATTGTTAAATGTATCCAAATATGCTATGCTAAAGCCAAACGCACATTAACCATTCCCCCTAGAGCTCACTCCACACGTAAACTAGGGGCACCTATGGCATTCTGAGGGAACATTCCCCTAGATGACATCTGCAAAGCAGTAACTTGGTCTACACTGCACACCTTCACAAAACACTATCGAGCAGTAAGGCAGTATCAGAGGACAGTGTAAAGCATTTGATGTACACACTCAGTCAGCAAATGGTCTCACACACTGAAGAACTGAACTCTAGGCCAATTGTTTTGTATAAAAAAATATACTGTTTTATTTCTAGAACCAAGCAAGCCTGGTACAGGTAAGCATATAAATACTTTGCAAAAGTAATTGACTTGTTTGAACACAGTTCAGAATTAGTGTAACTGGTACTGGTTTTGATTACAGGTTTAAGAAAGCAGTTTGCAACACATTACAGGTATAGTACATTCAATTGAATGGGCTTTTTAAGTAAAATGCAGTTAATTACTTTTCAGATTACTTTTCTAACCACAGGACTGGATCCTATATTCAGCCCTGGGACATTTCCTGAAAATAAGTGAGTAAATGCGTTTTGGTTAATGTATGATTTTTAAGGAATATTATTGTATTTCAAAAGTTGACACTTGGAAAGATTTTCACATAGAATCGCCAATGTTATCCTATGGGAGGAAATTCACTTAGCAGGGAAGTTAGGTTATCGTTACTTTTTCTTACTCCGTGCTGACTCCTGGATTCATCACTGGGACATTTCCTGAAAATAGTTGAGAAAATGCGTTTTGGTTAATCGGCTGATTTTAAGGAATATTTGCAGTTTTCAAAAGTCGACACTTGTTATCCTATGAGGAAAAATTAGTTATCGGTTTCAAGGTAAGTAATCGGTCTTTTGAGTTAGGGTTCTGGGGTTAGACTCAGGGGTCTCCCAGGGTCAGTGATGCATTGTTGTTGCACCTTCAGCGGCACACGGGCGGCCGGGTGCAGAGTGTTGAGGCCCAATGTTATCCTATGGGGGATAGGGTGACTCTGGTTGGTGGCTGCTGGCAAGCAGGCCACAGGGTTGTGGGAGCAAAGCTCCAAGGGTTAAGCTCAGGGCACGTTGGGGAACAAGTTAGCACCAAAGGGACACCCTCAGTAGCGCTAGGGCAGCCAGGTGTAGGGTGCAGTTTTGAGGTCGGGTGCCCTGATGAATTCAATGGAGATTCTCCTGGACAAAGAAACACTGCAGGCTCTGGGACGAAGATCTTCCAGGAGAGACCACCACTTTGAGGGGTAATTTGGGGATGTAGAGAGATGGTCAGGCACCACTGGGTTGGGCACACAAAGCTGTGGGGCGTCGGGTGCAGGGGTGCCTTTAGACGTCGGATTTCCTTACCTGCTCTGGTTGCCGTAGGGGGGGGGTCTCCTCGATTGAGGCTGCTGGCGTCGTCTGGAGGCTTGAGGCAGGTCCAGGGTCGCCAGATCTCGGGGGGACCTTCAAACACTAATGGTGTTTATGGGAGAAATCGCTTGGAGAGTGAATGTAGGCAGGTCCTCTAGGCTTTTTGAGGTTGCTGGCCGCTGGACACGCCGGGATTTTGCATGAGCAGGTTCCTCCTCCCCCTACCTTCCTCCCTCCCTCTCCCTCCCTCCCTCCCTCCCTCTTCCTCTCTTCCTCCCTCTTCCTCCCTCCCTCTTCCTCCCTCCCTCTTTCTTCCTCCCTCCCTCTTCCTCCCTCCCTCTTCCTCCCTCCCTCTTTCTCCCTCCCTCTCCCTCCCTCTTCCTCCCTCTCTCCCTCTTCCTCCCGCTCTCCCTCTTCCTCCCTCCCTCCCTCTTCCTCCCTCCCTCTTCCTCCCTCCCTCTTCCTCCCTCCCTCTTTCTCCCTCCCTCTTTCTCCCTCCCTCTTTCTCCCTCCCTCTTTCTCCCGCCCTCCCTCTCCCTCCCTCCCTCTCTCCCTCTTCCTCCCTCCCTCGTCTTCCCTCTCTCCCTCGCCTTCCCTCTCTCCCTCTTCCTCCCTCTTCCTCCCTCTCTCCCTCTTCCTCCCTCTCTCCCTCTTCCTCCCTCTCCCTGTCTCCCTCTTCCTCCCTCTCTCCCTCTACCTCCCTCTTCCTCCCTCTCTCCCTCTACCTCCCTCTACCTCCCTCTTTCTTCCTTCTCCCTTCTTCCCCCTTCTTCCTCTCCCCCCCCCCCCATGGGGTGGGTAAACCCCCTATTCTGCCACTCTCCAGTGGGAGGGTGGCTGAACCCTCCCCCATCCTCAAGATGGCGGAAACTCGAGGTTGTGCTTCGCCTCCCCCACCTTAGGGGTGGACTTGGCAGAGGTGGGCACACCTCACTTTGTTTTTCCCGCCCAAAGTGGGGGGGGGGGTAGAACCAGTGGGGACCAGTTGCTGAGTACAGCAAGTAGTCTGAAGAAGCTCACAAAGGCGGCATGCTTTTGAAGCTTCTCCTTCGTAAACCCTGCCCATCCTGGGGGAGAAGGCTTTGCACCTCGTCCCAGGATATGCATTGTTTCAGGCCCCCGAGAGCAGAAAGCTCTCGACCCAGGGGTCCAGAAACATGCCTGGTGGTGGTAGCCTGCGCAGCCACTCAGTCAGGTCACTGGGAGTTGGTTGAGTTTCAGGGGGCATCTCTAAGATACCCTGTGTTGTGCATTTTAAATTAAATCTCACACTGGCATCAGTGTGGGTTTAATGTGCTGAGAAGTTTAATACCAAACTTCCCAGTCTTCAGTGCAGCCATTATGGTGCTGTGGAGTTCGTAATGACAGCCTCCCAGCACCATATACTCTTAATGGCAGCACTACACTTACAGGGCCCAGGAATGAACCTGGGCACTGTAGGGGTACAGGGCTCATGCACCTGTACCCTCACCAGTGGCATAGGGCTCCCAGCTAGAGGGGTGACTGATGTATGCCAGGGCAGTGGTTTGTGGGCATGGCACACAAGGATGTGGGCCATGTCGACTGTTTTGTTCTGCACCCAGACACTCAGCCTGAAAAGGCAGTGTGTGTGTGCCAGGGTACAGGGCCTCTAAGCATGGCACAATTGGTGGTGCAGCCCTTAGGAGCCTTCCAGGTCACAGTGCCCTGGGTGCATGGGGTACCATTTATCAGGGACCTACCTGTGGCCAGAGCTGTCAATTGGGTTTTGTTTTGGTGAAAGAACACTGGCCCTGGGGTCCTGATTGGCAGGGCCCAAGAGCACTTCAAGTCAAAGAGCATCAGTAGTCTAGCAACAAAAAAAAGGGGGGTGTTATTGCAACAGAAACTCACTTTCTCACAAGGCTGTATTAAGCACACTTTTTCAAACCACTGCAACAGATACAGGTAGCCACCGCTAAAGAGGTAACTGCTGTATAGTCTGTGCATAAGTAAATGATCTACAGCTCATATGCCTTGAACGTAAAATGCTACTTACCAGTATGCATCTGTTCTTGGCATGTAGAGCTGTAGATTCGCATACGCCCACCTGCCTCCCCGAATACCTTTCTTTTCCAGTATTATCTTACTTAGATAAATTACACATGGACATCTTTTTCTATTTCTTACTAACTCCATCATAACCCTCCATGGCAAAATAATCTAGAGATGGAGTCGATGCCCATGTGCACTATCGTCCTAAAGAGGAGTCCCCTACCTCGTGACTACAAAGACTTCTTCCAAGACAAAAAAAGTGCAATCATCCGAGCCCAACGCCAGATGGCGATCTATGCAGAAGTATACAAATCTACAGCTCTACATGCATTGAACAGATGCATACTGGTAAGTAGCATTTTCCTTTTCATCTCTTGTGTCACCTGTCAAGCGAGTGGCAAAACAGGTGGACACCTAAAGGCCCCCTTAATTCCACTACCTGCGGTTGGGGTTCCCTTTGAAAGGGTAGGTGTGGACTTAGTGGGTCCACTTGAACCTCCCACAGCATCAGGAAACAAGTTTATACTGGTGGTAGTGGATCATGCCACCAGGTATCCTGAGGCAATTCCCCTTAAGACTACTACAGCTCCTACAGTTGCCAAGGCCCTGTGAGAAAGTTCCCTCTTTCTTGCATGGTATGCCCTCATTTGCTGCAGAATTGCTTATGTTCTTTGACTGAGTTTGCCATGGACTCCTGCTAATCAGGTATGTTCATTCTCTAAAATTGCATTGAAGCCTAAACCCAATTGGCATCTTTGGCCACATGTCAGCCTCTGGTAAATGGTACCACAGGTACCCAGGGCACTGTGACCAGAGAAGGCCTCTAAGTGCTGCAGCACTTATTGTGCCACCCATAGAGGTCCTGTACCCTGACACACACTGCCTTTACAGGCAGCATGTCTTGATGCAGAACAAAGTGAAGAGTCGACATGGCACACATCTGTGTGCCATGCCCACAAACCACTGCCCTGGCATAGATCAGTTACTTCTCTGGGAGGGTGCACTATACCAGTGGTGAGGGTACAGGTGCATGAGCCCTGTACCCCTACACCCAAGTCCATTCTTGGGCATTGTAGGTGCAGTGCTGCCATTAAGAGTATATGGCGCTCGGAGTTTGTCATTATGAACTCCGCAACACCATAATGGCTACACTGAAGACTGGGAAGTTTGGTATCAAACTTCTCAGCACACTAAACCCTTGCAGATCCCAGTGTGGGATTTAATGTAAAATGCACAACAGAGGGCATCTTAGAGATGCCCCCTGAAACTCTACCAACTTCTAGCGACCTGACTGAGTGGCTGCTTAGGGTTCCACCAAAAGATGTGTTTCTGGGCCCCTGGGTCGAGAGCCTGCTGCTTTCGGGGGCCTGAAACAATGCACATTCTGTGATGAGGTGCCAAGCCTCCTCCCCCAGGTTGGGCAGGGTTCACGAAGGGGAAGCTTCAAAGCCATGCCGCCTTTGTGAGCCTTCCCAGACCAATTGCTGCTTTCAGCAACTGGTCCCCACTGCTTCTACCCCCCAGTTTGGGCGGAAGAGCCGGTGGGAAAAACAAGTGAGGGAAAGATGTGTGCCCACCTCTGCCAACTCCACCCTTCAGGTGGGGGAGGCAAGGTGAAGCACAACCTCGAGTCCCCGCCATCTTGAGGAGGGGGGGACCCCAACCAAACAGGGACATGCTCCTGCCCCCCTCACACGGGAGGGTGGTACGATAGGGGGTGTACCCACCCCAGGGAAGGGACCCATTGGTCCCTGCCCTTTACCTACCTGTAACACCCTTAAATCTAGTATTTAGGGGGCACCCTGAACCTTGCTTACTCAGATCCAGCCTGACAACAAGTTGAAAAGAAGGACCAAACAGCCGTACAGCCAGCTAACAAGAGGAAGCCGCCCACTGACTTTGCCCCAGTCCTACCGGCCTGTGTCTCCTCGCACCTGCTCCTGCGAAATCCCGGTGCGTTCTGTAGCCAGCAACCTCGAAAACCCTGGAGGATCTTCCTGCCTTTACTTCCAAAGACTGCTTCTCCCGTGAACACCGGATTTGTTCAACCTTGACCTGTTCTCAGGCCAGGATGCTCCCCCCACCACTCCAGCGTTCCCTGTTGGTGCTGTGTCCTCTGTATGCTGCCCCTCGCTGCTGCTGGGAGTTCGAGGCCCTCCTCCACCCGCAGGCTCCTGCCTGCGCCTCATCCCTGGTGGCCCAGTGGTGGGCGGTAAGTATTCGGTCTGATCTGCTGCCTGTTTCCTGTATTTGGATTGTATTTGTTGACTGTTTTCTCTGTGCGCTGCTTTAGTCACTGTTGCCTGTATTTGTTGACTGTTTTTCTGTGCGTTGCTTAAATAACTGTTGCCTGTGTTTTTGTTGCCCGTTTCCTTTCTGCTGTGCCTTAAGTTCTTTGCCTCCCCGCATTCCTTTCCCGCCGCTGCTTCCCTGCCCCCCCTCCTCTCCCATTCGCTTCCCGCCACCCGCCTCCCAGCTGCTCCTCCCTCCCTCCACCCCTTCTTAATGCAGGACGCTGCGCGGCCGTGCCGCTGGCGCGCCAGAGGCAAGCCCGTCCGCGCCTGGACCGCACCTCGCTCCAGAACCCCTGGACCCCGCGCACCCCACCGCACCATACCCAGCCTCAGCTACGATGCCGACTCCCTCCACGCTCTCAACACCGACCGAGACCAACGCTGCAACCAGGCCGCCCCGAAACGCACCCACACACCGCCGAACACCTGCACTTCCGGATCCACACCGACCCCCAACACCACCCTCAGAGGAACGCTTGTCTACAGACCCCCCCGGACCCCGGGCCCAGTTCAGCGACTCCATCGCAGACCTCGCCAGCACCCACGCAGTCGACTCCACGGACTACATCCTCCTCGGGGACCTGAACTTCCACCTCGAGAACAACGACGTCAACTCCACCACGCTGATCGGCAACCTCGCCAACCTTGGCCTCGACAACTCATCACTGCACCCACCCACGCCGCCGGCCACACGCTGGACGCCGTCTTATCCACAAGCACCCACGTCGCCTTTGACCACACCACCGAACCCCACTGGACCGACCACCACTGCATTCACTTCACCTTAAAAAAAAAAAAAACCACCGCACCCAACAGCTGTCTCGCCGCGGCTGGAGCAAAGTCACCGAAGACCAGCTGCTCACCACCCTCTCCCAGATCCCTCCCACCGACCCCACCAACCCAGACACCGCAGCCCGCAACCTCAGACAGTGTATCTACGACTGTGCCAACACCCTCACCCCACTGAAGAAACCCTCCCAACAGCCACGCCAGCAAGAGAGCCACCTGGTTCACCAACTAGCTCCTGGCCTCCAAGCGCGCATGCCGGAAACTGGAGAAGAAATGGCTCCACGAACGTACACCGGACAACCACGCAGCCCACAAGGACGCCACCCGCAGACACCACCACCTCATCAGGTCAGCCAAGAGGTCCTCCTTCAAAGACTGCGTGGATAACAACGCACACGACAGCAAAGAGCTCTTCCACATCGTTAAAGAACTCTCCAACCCCAGCACCAACACCGACATCCCGCCCTCACAGGAACGGTGCGTCTCACTGGCCATCTTCTTCCACCGCAAGATCGCTGACATCCACGACAGTTTCAACACCACGACCAACCCGACCACACCAGACTCAACCCCTCCTCCGAACACCAACAACGCCAACCGCCTTACCTCCTGGTCCAACGTCAGCGACGACAAGACACGCAAGGTCATGAACTCCATCCACTCAGGATCTCCGACAGACCCGTGCCCACACCACATATTCAACAAGGCAGATGCAGCCATCGCCCCCCAACTACAGAAGGTTATCAACATCTCCTTCGAAACAGCGACATTCCCGGAAAGCGGGAAGCACGCCGAAATCAATGCCCTCCTCAAGAAGCCCAAGGCGGACCCCAAGGACCTCAAGAACTTCCGGCCCATCTCCCTGCTCCCGTTCCCGGCGAAGGTCATCGAGAAAATCGTCAACATGCAACTGACCCGCCACCTCGAAGACAACAACATCCTGGACCCGTCCCAATCCGGATTCAGACGAAACCACAGCACCGAGACTGCCCTCATCGCCGCCACAGACGACATCAGGCGCCAATTAGACAACGGCGAAACATCAGCCCTCATCCTCCTGGACATCTCGGCCCCCTTCGACACGGTCTGCCATCGCACTCTAAAAACACGCCTCCAAGAAGCCGGTATCCAAGAGAAGGCCCTCGACTGGACCACATCGTTTCTCTCCGGCAGATCCCAGAGCGTCCGCCTCCCACCCTTCCGATCCAAAGCCACCGACATCATCTGCGGCGTCCCCCAGGGCTCCTCCCTCAGCCCAACGCTGTTCAACATCTACATGGCCCCCCTCGCACAAGTGACCCGCCACCACAACCTCAACATCATCTCCTACGCCGACGACTCTCAGCTCATCCTCTCCCTCACCAAGGACCCACGCACCACCAAAACCAACATCCACGACGGAATGAAGGCCATCGCCGACTGGATGAGGAGCAGCCGGCTGAAACTGAACTCGGACAAGACGGAGGTCCTCCTCCTCGGACCCAACCCCTCGGCCTGGGATGACTCCTGGTGGCCGACCACTCTGGGGACAGCACCGACACCCACCGACCACGCACTCGATCTAGGATTCATCCTCGACTCCTCCCTCTCCATGTCCAAACAGGTCAACGCCGTCTCCTCCTCCTGCTACAGCACGCTTCGCAGGATTTACAAGTGGATCCTGACCAAAACAAGAAGAACGGTGACACAGGCCCTCGTCAGCAGCAGGCTGGACTACGGCAACGCACTCTATGCCGGAATCCCAGCCAAACACCTACGACGACTACAGCGCATCCAAAATGCCTCCGCCCGACTGATCGTCAACGTCCCCCGCCGCAGCCACATCACCCCCCACCTGACAAACCTACACTGGCTCCCCGTCGACAAGAGGATCACCTTCAAACTCCTCACCCACGCACACAAAGCACTCCACGACACTAGACCAGCCTACCTGAACAGTAGACTCAGCTTCCACACCCCCACCCGCCAGCCTCGCCCTCGCCGCCGTCCCCCGCATCCAACGAACAACCTCCGGCGGCAGATCCTTCTCCTACCTCGCCGCCAAGACCTGGAACACCCTACCCACCCACCTACGGCAGACCGAAGACCTACTCGCCTTCAGAAGACTCCTCAAGAACTGGCTCTTCAAGCAGTAGCGAAACTTCTCCCCCTCCCCCCTCAGCGCCTTGAGACCCTCACGGGTGAGTAGCGCGCTTTACAAATACTATTATTGTTTGATTGATTGATTGATTCAACTGCAACTCTGGCAGCAGCCAGAGACGGCAAATACAACCCACTCTGCACCCGCCGAACCCGGCCCGAGCATCACTGACCCTGGGGGACCCCTGAGTTTAACCGCAGAACCTTAACTCCCACAGTCTATTACTTACCTGTGAACCGTTAACCTGTTTTTCCTCCATAGGGTAACATGGACAATTTTCTTCCAAAAAGTTTCTAAGTGTGGAGTTTGAAATCTAAAAATATTATCCCTCCCTCCCAGTCCCTCCCAGTCCCTCTGCGACCAATTAAACAACTACTTCGTGGACAAGATCACCAATATCAAGGCAAATATCCCTTTACCCTCGTCGGCCTTCGTCGATCCTTCCCCCCCCCCTGTACAAAATCATCTCACCGTCATCCCTCCCCTCACTCAGGAATCCTTTCTGGCGATACTCCCCAAAGTTAAATCGGGGTCCCCGGCGGATGTCTGCCCTGCACGCATCCTACAGCAAATTTATTCTAGCTGCCCGGATCCCCCGATTGCCTTTCTCAATAGTGCCTTGGCTCAGGGTATGGTGACTCCAGTACTAAAAGCGGCCACAATAGTACCCCTGCTGAAGAAACCCGGCTCGGACACTTCGATCTCGTCCAATTTCCGGCCCATCTCCCTGTTGCCCTTTCTGGGCAAAGTGATGGAACGTCATGTCACCGCAGCTCTGAGCGCTCACATCGAGGCCAATGGGGGGCTGGCCTCTCGTCAGGCAGGATTCCGCCCCAGGCACTCAACAGAATCGGTTGTAGTCTCTGTCCTAGACAACCTCAGAAAGGGCATGGACGATAACAACTACCAGGCACTGGTCCTCCTCGATCTCTCCGCCGCCTTTGACACGGTGGACCACACCATCCTACTTAACCGTGTCAGGGCGGCTGGTATCGGAGGATCAGCCCTGGTCTGGCTCTCCTCCTTTCTGAGGGACCGCACCCAGGCGGTCCGTCTAGGCAACTTCACCTCCACTCCCCTTCCTGTCACCTGCGGGGTTCCCCAGGGTTCCTCTCTCTCCCCTCTTCTCTTTAACCTCTACATCTTTCCTCTTATCTTTGCTCTTCAGCAGCTGGAGGTCACCGTTTTCAACTATGCGGATGACCTCCAGCTCATCTTTGATCTGTCCTCCTCTTCTCTCTCGGTCACTAACTTCCAGTCTACTATGACATTCATCAGGGACTGGATGAACCACAACCATCTTAAACTGAACCCTGACAAAACCGAGTTGGTTCTTACTGGTGGTTCATCCAGCCCCTGGAACTCTTCCTTCTGGCCCTCTTCCCTCGGTCCCGCACCATCCCCCTCCCCCACTGTCAAAACACTGGGTGTCAAAATGAACAATCAGCTCACCCTTCACTCACACATCAGCTCCGTGGTTTCTTCCTGTTCCCTCACTCTTCGAACCATTCGCTCTGTATCCCGTTTTTTCTCCCCCCAGGCTCTGAAGACCATTATGGCCGCCCTGGTGATTTCGCGTCTGGACTACGCCAACGCCCTTTTCTATGGAATCCCAGCCTACAGCCTGCGTAGACTCCAAGTCATTCAGAACCAGGCGGCCAGACTGATATTTGGCCTTCCACGTTATCACCACACCACTCCCCTCCTGAAAAAACTCCATTGGCTCCCTGTGAAACAACGTTCCCTTTTCAAAATCGGGTGCATGGTCTTTCAGGCCCGTCAGGGCACTGCCCCTGCTTTCATCACCTCACTCATCAAACCCTACGTCCCCGCTAGAAATCTCCGGTCCTCCTCCAAGTCCCTTCTCCAGATCCCCCGCTTTTCGCGCAAAAAGTGGGGCGGGTCCAACTTTTCCACTCTGGCCCCTTCCTTCTGGAACTCCCTCCCTGACAATCTCCGCTCCGCAACCCAATACCTTCCTTTCCGCAGAGACTTAAAAACCTTCCTATTCAGCCAGGCTTTCCCCGCCTAAAAACTATCGCCCCGGTCTTCCTTTCCCTCAGCCAATGAACCCTCAGCGCCAAGAAACCGCTAGGTGTATGCTGCGCTCTACAAGTGTTTTAAATTAGAAATTAGAAATTATTTACAAATCGCCCAAATAACCAAAATGTAATTACTTACCTGTTTACAGGATATGTCCCAGTGCTGAATTTAGGTATCCAGCACTGAGTTCGAAAAGTAACATATAAAGTAACTTACCTGTAATTTATTGAAAAAGCGTATTCATTCCAATGTACTGTATTTGCTAAGTGTTGCAACCTTCTGCATCCCCTGTAAATCAAACAAAGTACAAGTTCTATTGCATTTTTAAACTGTTCTATATTCATCAACTTATTACTGAAAAGTATTTTATGCTTACCTGTGCCAGGCTTGCGTGGTTCTAAAAATAAACAGTATATTTTTTTTATACCAAAACAATTGCCCTATAGTTCAGTTCTTGAGTGTGTGATTTAATTTGCTGACTGAGTGTGTACATCAAATGCTTAACACACGGACTTCGGTGCCTACTCGAATCATGGGTTCACACTCTGCAACTCTGGGCAATAGCTTGCTTAATCTCCACTGCGGCCCCCCCCCCGCGGCGGGATGCCTGGCTTTCGCCTTGGGGATGCACAGTGTGGGTTATCTCACAGGGAAAAAACCAGGACGGGTTCCCAATGCAAGCGCCGAGATGCCCAAGGGTAAAGTCGAGCGCTATATAAGAACATACATACATACATACATACATACTGTCCTCTGATTATGCCTTACTGCTCGACCACAAATAGAGTAAGGTTCTAACTTTAACCACTGCCTACCTCTGGGGTCACCTGGACTCTATACACACTATACCTCATTTTGGTGTATAATATAGAGCCAGTTTCCTACAGGCCCTCATTGTTGTCTTAACCAGCTTAGGGTTTCCTTTCAGATAGAGAGTCAAACTTCATGTCTGCTTGTGAGAAAGTGCCATCGTTCTTGGATGGTATGCCCCCACTTTTTGCTGAATTGCTGAATGTACTTTGACTGAGTGTACCCTGGACTCCTGCCAATCAGGTGCCCAGGGCCTATGTTCCTTCCCTAAAAACCTAAAACCCAAATTGGCAAACCCTGTCCACATGTCAGCCCCTGGTAAGGTCCTTGTGACCAGGGACGGCCTCTAAGGGCTGCAGCTCTCATTGTGCCACCCTTAGAGGACCTTTACCCTAACACACACACACACACACACTGCCCTTGCAGGCTGAGTGTCTGGGTACAAGACAAAACAGAGTCGACATGGCACACATCCCTGTGTGCCATGCCCACCACCTACACTGCCCTGGCATACATCAGCCACCCCTCTAGCTGGGTGCCCTATGCCAGTGGTGTGGGCGCAGGAGCCCTGTGCCTCTACAGTACCCAGGTCCATTCCTGGGCCCTGTAAGTGCAGTGCTGCCATTTAAGAGTACATGGTGCTGAGAGCTCGTCAAATACGAACGCCACAGCACCATAATGGCAACACTGAAGACTGAGAAGTTTGGTCTCAAACTTCTCAGCACATTAAACCCACACTGATGCCAGTGTGGGATTTAATGTACCAAGCACCCCAGAGGGCATCTTAGAGATGCCCCCTGAAACCTAACCTACAATCCACGTCTGGTCTGAGGCGCTGCCTAGGCTGCCACACAGCAGACATGTTGCAGGACCACTGGGTAGGAGAGCCCCTGCTCTCCTGGGCCTGCAACAATGCACATGCTGGCCGAGGTGCTAAATCTCCTCCCCCAGGATGGGCAGGGGGAAGCTTCAAAGGATTGCCGCCTCTGTGAGCTTCCCCAGGCCACTGCAACCCCCCACTCTGGCGGGAAGCTTGGCCGGAAACCCCAAATAAGGACAGGGGATGTGCCAGCCTGCCAACCCCACCCCTCAGGTGGGGGAGGAGAGGTGAAGCACATCTCTGGGCTATTTAGGGGCACCCTGAACCTTCCTTTTCCAGATTCCAAAATCCGAAGAAGAGCTAGAAGAAAGACGACCTGCCCTGCAGCTGCTAAGAAGAGGAAGACACCAACTGCTTTGGCCCCAGCCCTACCGGCCTGTCGACCCTCGAACCTGCTCCTGCTCCAACCCGGCATCTCTTGTGGCCAGCAACCTCACAAACCCCGGAGGACCTGGCTACCTTTTGACTCTAAGCCCCTGGGACTCCCATGAGTAGAGCCTCTACTCAAAATCTACTTCTAATCCCTGGCAGCAGCCCGGAACCGCGAACCCAGCACACTGCACCAGCCAAGCCTGGCCTGTGCTGGAGTGAACAAAGACCACGAGGATGTCCCCACGCCAACTGTGACCCCGAGTCCGGCACCCAAGGACCTCCCTCGACACAACTGAAGTAGCCTGCAGCCTCAGAACAAGGTGCCCCCCCCAACCGCGATCAACAGAGGGTAAGATTTCCCGACACCAAAAGGCACCCTGGCGCCCTGCGGCCCCCTGTGCCCAATCCCGGGGTACCTACCTACCCTCCAACTACCCAACTTACCTCTCGAAGTGGTGGTGGCACCTGAAGAATCTTCGTCCCCAAGCTTGCAGTCTTTTTCTAAACCGGAGCTTTCCCATTGAAACCAATTGAGCGCCCGAAGGCTCAAAAGCACCCTGCACCCAGCCACCCGAGTGGCCCTGGCAGTGTAACCTCTACACCTATCTACTTCCCCATTTGCCCTGAGCAAGTGACCAGGAGCCCAGCTCCCACAGCCGCGTGGCCTGCTAGTCAGCAGCCACCAACCAAGGCCCCCCTGCCTCCCATAGGATAACATTGGGCCTAACTCTCTCAGCACCCGGCTGCCCCTGTGCCGCTGAGGGTGTAACAACTGTACCTACCTGACCCTGGGAGACCCGGAGTCTATGCCCAGAACCCTAACTATGTCAGTCGAGTACATACCTTAAAGCCGATAACTCAATTTTCTCCATAGGGTAACATTGACTGGCTTTTCCTGAAATTTATTTCAAGTGTGGACTTTTCAAAACTTAATATATTCACCAAAAATCAGCCGAGTAACGAAAACAAAAATACTCACCTGATCTTAGGTGAGCTCCCAGTGCTGCATCTTGGTGCCCAGCACTGACTCTGAAAACTACTTACAACTGTACTTACCAGTAACCCAATTTTCTTCCGTAGGAAATCATTGGCTGTTTTTCTGTGAAATTTCTTCTAAGTGTCAATTTCTGGAATCTTTAAATATTATTTAAAAATCGTATAATATCTGAAAACGTAATTACTTACCTGTTTTGGATAAAGGTCCCAGTACTGAGTCTAGGCACCCAGTTCTGGATTACAAAAGTAACGAGAACATACTATACCTGCAACTTGAATTTTCTGCCTGTTTTCTATGAAATATTTTCCAAGTGTCAACTTTTAAAATAGCAAAATAGTCTCTAAAAATCATCACATTAATTAAGTCGACTTTTATCACTTGATTCTAAGTACTGACCCAGGACTGAATCTAGGATCCAGTCCTGGAATTCCAAAAGTAATCCTAAAAGTAATCTGTGGCAAATAACATGAAACTTCCTTTGAACTCAATGCATTATTGTGTTTAAAATAGTGTTGCCTATTGTAACCACTTGTAACCGTTTACAAAAGTCAATTGCATATTGCAAAAGTATTTATATAAAGCATCTCATTCTGAGAAAGTATATTTTAATTCCAATTGTTGGTTCTAAAATAAAACAAGCATATATTTTTTATATATAAACCATTGGCCTAGAGTTCAGTTATGGAGTGTGTGAGACCATTTGCTGACTGAGTGTGTACAACAAATGCTTTGCACTGTCCTCCGATACTGCCTTACTGCTCGACCATGCTACCACTTTAGAGAGTAAGGTTATATCTAACTTTAGCCTCTGCCAAACCTCTGGAGTCTGTGGACTCTGTACACACTGTACCTATTTGGGAACAGTTTATACAGAGCCACTTTCTCACAGTGGTCACCCCAGGTAAGGTGCCCAATGGCCCTGCCTACTACTCCCATAAAACATCCCCATAATTTAGTATGTAGAAGACTCCCCCGGACCTAGAAACTAGATCTGTGACATCCTACGAAGAAATAAAAACCTGCAGAGAAGACTGAAGAAGACAACTGCCTTGGCCCCAGCCCTACCGGCTTGTTTCCAGCTTCGACGAACCTGCGAACTGTCTTGGGAAGACTGCTGCCTTCAACAAAGACTTTAATCTCATGTGGACAGTGGACGTGTCCAGAAGAAAACAACAACAAAGAAGCCTCCGGATCCGCAACTTGTGCCCACTCTGCACCCGATGGCCACGGCCTGTGTAGTCTTCCCAGCAACCAGGACTCTGAATCCAGCAATTTAATCCCCTCTGCCCCGTAAGATTTCCGACGTCTAAAGGCACCCCTGCACCCGCAACCCCCAGGCTTTGGTGAGCTCAACCATCGGTGCCCCTGTGACCCCAGCACCTGAACTTACCTGTGCTGTCGCTGGTGTTCTGTCCCCAAAGACTGAAACTGTTAGATGCGTACTTATCTGATTAACCGCAAAACTGTTTTTCCCATAGGATAACATTGCACTGTTCAGAAAATATTCGAAGTGGTGATTCTTCTAAGTGCAAAGTATGTTTAACTAAAAACATACTGACCTTATCACGCAGATCTTAGTCTTAAAGTACAAATGAAATATTTGCTTAAATTGGTCTGGATCTCCTTCTTGAGTCGTGTGTCCATTATTGATCGCTGTTAAATAAATGTCTTACACCTCTATGTGTTAGGCCTAAGGCTGCTTGCCCACACTTAATAGAGCACTTTGGGTTTACATTGAGCCGTGTACATTTTTGGGGAACCCCTGGACTCTGTGCACAGTATAACCACCTATTGGTGACACCATATACGGAGCCAGCTTCCTACAGCAGGTCTTTTAAGTGTCAACTTTTGAAAGTGAAAAGTATTTTTATTTAAAAAGGTACCTTACTGCGAAGATTTTTGTCTTTAAAAAAAAAAAAAACACAAACCAAGCTTATTTGTATAAAATCGGTTTGGAGTTGTATGTTGGGTATTGGTTGTGTGTGCAATAAATGTCTTGCACTCCTCTGTGCTAGGTCTAAGACTGCTCGCCCACACTACTACTAATAGAGCATCTTAGGGTGTGCATTTAGCCCTGTACACTTTTGGGGAATCTCTGGACTCTGTGCACGATATAACCACCTAGTGGCATACCATGTACAGATCCAACTTGCTACAGAGTTTCACCAGGACCATCCACTTGTATTAGACCAGGACTCCATTGTGATTGCCCTTAGATTTCACGTAGTTTCCTGACTTCCCCTTCCATAGACCATTGACTCTTTGTACTTTTTGGAGTTATTTTCACTGGCATCTATAAAAAGTCATATCTCTGGTTCCTCTTGTTGGATTTGTCGTTTTGGTCTTATTTTACTCTTTAACTTTCTCTTTTTATAAAATTGGAGTTTAATTTAGTGGTTTTTATTTTACTACTTAATTACACATTGCTTTGATCGAAGCCTGACTGTTTTGTGTTACTTTAGCGTGGATTGAGCACCAGTTTATATTTTATTTAATCTGTTTGTCATTTAGCAGGTGGTTGCCCTTATTTTTGAGGTGGACACTTGTCCACCCCAATAATAATACTCTTTCCTACAGAAAGGTAGGGAGTTGGAGCTGGTTGGCAGGTGCTGTGGGCTCTTATTATGCAACCTGTATGTGGTGGGTATGCGTGCACAGACTATTTCCTTGGACTCATCGTGTTGTATACCTGGCTGCAGGGGCTGCTCCTCCACGTGGGCGGAGGAGCGTCGCCCCACTGCTTTCTCGCAGTGCGAGAAGCAGAAACATAAAATGGTATTTTGAATACCACTTTGTTTCTGCTTTTCGTGCTGCGAGAAAGAAAGAAAGGGTATGCCTAGTTGGGGTCGGGCGGGCGGTAGGTTATGCCTGGTTGGTGGTGGGCATGTTGGGGAGGAGTGGCTTGCCCACTATTGTGGGCCCTGACTTTTTGGTCAGCCCTCTGGGGTCGACCAAACCACACTCTACATTTTCTCTATGTAGGCTGCATGCAGACTACATAGAGAAAATGGCCTCCCTACAGGCGCCCGGCTGGTCGATGTCCGCACCAATCACGACGCCACCATTGCAGCGTTGTGATGTGTTCCTGTTCCAAAGAAAGCATCAAAACGCCAAACGTGGGACTCTGCAGTGAGCAGGGTCGGTGCGGGACCTGGTCAGGTAAGTTTGGGAAAAATAAAAAAATATTTAACACCAGATCACATGTTTTGCATACTCCTGCCATCTAGTGTTTGGTCTGGATGTTTGCAAGTTGTTTTCCTTCGAAGAAGCCTTTCCAGTCACCAGGTAAGGTGACACCTCCTTTTGGTGATAGTGCGCATGGGCATCAACTTCATTGTTATTTTTTCCGCCATCGGGTTTGGGCGTGTATTGCTGCGCTCCGATTCGAAACCGTTCCTCGGTGCGAAATCCACTCTACCCTCGACGGTATTGTACATAACCATCAAGAAATCTCCATTTCGTTTGGAATTTCGCTGGCGGCCTTCCAGCCTATCCGCGTCTGTTTGGCTCCTTGTCGATGGCACGGACTCTGTTCAAATTCTGCCCCCTGTACCAGGCGAAGTATCCGCGTACTGACTTACATCAGGTGTGTAGCTTGTGCTTGTCCCCAGAGCACAAAGAACATGACTGCGACGTGTGCTGATCCTTCAGATCAAAGAAAACTCTGTGATCACCGGGCTCAACATCAAGAGAAGCAGCGGCAGCAGTTAGACGACACACCGGATCTCTTTGGCAAATACTCCGTGCAAGAAGATGTCTCAGCAGCCAAAGAGGAACAGGCTTCAATGGCGCCTGACTCCGAATCAGAGTTGCAGATTGTCCTCGAGGAAGACGAAGGTCTCTCCCCCCCCCCCCCCCCTCCTCCCATATCCCTAAATAATCTAAGGCTTCGGCACCACCTCTGCCTTCAGGCCAAGGTCTGCCCCGTGAGGAGGTTTCTAATGCTCCTATTCACGCTAAGCAGCCATCCAAACACACGCTTCCTGATGACGACAGCTCTTAGAAGATTTTATTGAAGAAGAACGATGTGGGTACTAGTCCTTTCCACACATTACCATCTCCTCCTCCTCCCTCTCCACCACAGCTTGATCCTTTACACATTACACCTAGTCAGTCTCCTCTACCTCACCCTGATGCAGGTGATACTGATGATAATGACAGTTACCAATAGATCCTTGGACGGATTATACCATTGATCTCCACAGGATACTTACCCAGATCTTTACCCTGCCAGACCATCTCCAGCTGATGACAATCTGTCGTATCAGGAGCTCATCGCTAGAGCTGCACAGTACCAGGGGGTGGAGCTCGATAAAGAGTCCTTAGAGGAGGATTTTCTCTTTGAAACTCTAGGAACACAAGTCCAGTCAGACCCTACCCATGCCTAAGGGTGTGTTGAGGCACACACATCTTTAAAGATACTGTACGTGCTAGGATCCTCACTTATAGAGTAGATAAGAAATACAAACCTTCCCCAACAGACCCTAATTTAATTAAGGGTCAGTTACCACTTGACTTTGTAGTAGTATCCAATGCTCGAAAGCGAGCTGATTCTCAAGCGTCTAGTGATGCTCCTCCCCAGATAAAGAGTCAAAATGGATTGGTGCTTCTGTATTGCTAACACCCAAGGTCTCCTAACAAGATATGATAGGGCCCACTGGGACGAAATAGAGCAATTCCTACAGTTTCTCCCAGATGAGCAGAAAGCCAAAGCTCAGGTTTTAGTTCAAGAAGGTAAACTAATGTTCGAGGCATATGAGCTGCATATTACACACTGTGCATAGATCGCCATCTGGTGTTGGGCCCGGATGTTTGCAGTTGTTTTTCCTCTTGGAAAGTCTTTGGAAGTCACGAGGTATGTGACTCCTCCTTTGGATCGTATTGCGCATGGGCTTCGGCTCCATCCTCAGATTGTTTTTTTCCGCCATCGGGCTCGGATGTGATACTTCGTGCTCCGGCTTCGAACTTTTCCAGTTCGACCTTCGACGGAAAATCCTCGTCCATCGAGATTCTTAAGACAAAAATCATCTTCTTCATCTCTCTCGGTGGCACTTCTCGATTCCAGACATCAGCACCGGCCTTCGGACCTACCTCGACTCCGGTCTCGGCCGATGGAAAGGACTCCCTTCAAAAAGTGCCCAAAATGTGGGTCTAAATTTCCCCACACCGACCTGCATCAGGTGTGTAACCTCTGCCTCTCTCCGAACACGAGGCCCGAGACTGCGCTCAGGTTCCAGTTCTTCTGATCGGCATGCAATCCTCCCCTTTGCGCGGTATTGTTTTCGATCGCGATCTCCACACTTGACGCGACTCATCGTTCGAAGTCTACGATTCCGGTCGTCGACGAAGGCCTTCGGCTCTACCTAAGCTCCGGTCCTGGCTGATGGAAAGGACTCCATTCAAGAAGGGTCCTTGATGTGGGTCCAAATTTCCCCACACCGATCTCCATGAGGTGTGCAACCTCTGCCTCTTCCCCTGAACACGAGGCTCAAGACTGTCCGGCGTGCAAATCCTTCTGGTCCAAAAAGACCATTCGAGACCAAAGGGAGAGGAGAACCATGGCACACTAGTCGACAGCGATCCCCCGACGACCTCTTCGGAGAAGGCGTCTATGTTCCAGAAGAACAGCACACCGAAGAGGGCCTCGTCAGTGCCTCCGAAGCAGACGACTCAGATGTCGAGGACATCACTCTGGCACAGAGGTGCGTGAGTACTAACATCCACCCCCACTCTCGACTGCATCAAAAAAGGCTTCGGTCACGCCTTCGCCCTCGGGCCTAGGCACCATCAAAGACATTGCTTCCCACACCTCGCCTTCGGGCCCGGTTAATAAGCCTATCAAGCCTTCTGGCAGCTCGAGCCAGCCTGCCGTCGGTGCTGAGAAACACTCCTCCGCACCGGCGCTGAAAAAGAAAATGGCCTCCTCCTCCATGCCGAGCTCCACACCGAAGCACTCCGCGCCGAAGACAAGCACCAGCTCCTCGGTGCTGACACCGTCCCCGGAGCCGAGCAAAAAAAAACAAAGCCATCGACACCCACATCTCGAAGCCGCACAGTTCAAAACAAACCGATGCTGACTCAAAGACTAAGGGCCTCATGTAGGTAGCCAAATACCGGTCGGTAACGGCCGATTTTCGGTAAATATGCCGTTACCGACCGGTATTCAGACAAGTGAGATGTAGGAGTCCAAAAACCACTTTTCGGTAAATATGAGGCGGTAAATACCGATTCATATTTACCGAATTCCAAAATACCGAATCAGATTTACCGAATACATAATTAACGATTCGGTAAACATGAAGTGGTAAATATGAAGTGGTAAAATTTAAAATGACATGTAGGAGCACTCGGTAATTAAGAAATCCAGGAAAATCGGTAAATAAGAGTCGGTAATTAACACGGATTGAAAGCAGGTGGTAACCATCAACAATGCATATAGGCAAACCCAAAATGCAACAGCGTGGACAACATGGCCGCCATGTACGTCATTGCAAGGCGCCTACGTCTACAGGCAGCAGGACTGAGGGTGTGGCGACGGGAGGAACAAATCTACAGACAGCGCATCACACTATTCCAGCTGACTGATGCAGAGATACATGAGAGGTACAGGCTACACCCCGAAACCATCATGGACTTAATCAGGGACCTTCACCCACTCCTGGACCAGCCAATAAGAAGGGCGCACGCCATACCCCCACATGTGCAGGTGCTCTGCAGCCTACATCTGTTGGCATCCGGCAGTTATCAGGTGGTGATAGCTGCGGTGGGTGGGGTATCCCAGAGTTGCCTGTCACATTTCTTCAGGAAGTTCCTGGATGCCATGATGCAGAGAATGCACCACTACATAAGCTTCCCAAACACACAGGCTGCACTGCAGAAAACAAAAACAGACTTTTATCACATGGCACAGTTCCCCCATGTCATCGGCTGTATTGATGGTACACACATCCCAATCTGTCCACCAGCTGAGACAGAGCACATCTACAGGAACAGGAAGTCCACCCACTCCATCAATGTGCAGGTGATCTGTGATGCAGGGAACATCATCACAGATATTGTTGCAAAGTTTCCTGGGAGCACCCACGACTCTTACATCTTCCAGAATAGTGGGATCTACACACGACTGAGTGCCGGAGAATTCGGAGAGGGATACCTGCTAGGTAAGTAACAGTGACGCCCCTTGAAACCTGCAAATCATAGTGTATAGAGGCATGTTACTGATGGTTCCCTTTTACTCATCCAGGCGACAGTGCATATGCATGCCGGTCATTCATCCTCACTCCCTACCTACACCCAGCAACCCAGAGTGAGAGACGATACAACGTGGCACATAAAACAACACGCAATGTGGTGGAGCGCACGTTTGGACTACTGAAGAGCAGGTTCCGCTGCCTGCACAAGAGCGGAGGCGCACGCCAGTACAAACCCATCACCTGCTGCAAGATTATTGCCACTTGTGCAATGCTGCACAACCTTGCCACGAAAAAAGGTACAGATGTGGAACTAACATATTTTGAGGACAACGAGGATGAGTCAGGCCAGCCAGAGGGCAACGCAGCTAGAGTGCCAACTGCAATCGATGGGAGAGAGAGACGGGCAGAGATCACATGCAACTATTTCTGAGTAAGTGAGGGGACACAGCGAGTTGTGAGAAGTCCTGACGTAGTTTTAATGTGGCACCACGCCATGAACACATGAACAGGCCAATCAGGCAATATACCATCTATACAAGGAGTATGTCCAGGGTTACGTCACCCAATGGGAAGTGGCTTAGCAGGGCTACATCAATGTTTGCGCATACGCGCTGCAGTGGTGGATTGCACGGCCTGTGCATCCTCACTAGAGCCAACCCCAAGCCGCCTGCTGCTCCTGCGTGCTTCTGGGACGGGGGGTGTGATGCTGCTGCTGGTGTCGATGCTCTCCGCAGCATCCCCTGCAGCAGTTGTCGACGCCTGACTAGTCAATAGCACCCCTAGTGCACTTGTCACCTGCACCATCCCCCGAGACAGGTCGCTGCAGCACTGTGTTAGGCCCTCCTGCATCGTCACAGAGCGCCGGCACAGTAGAGAAGTCGCAGTTGCCAGACGGTTGAGTGCCCTGCTGGTAGTGTCCCTTCTCTGGCGTTCCCGGCGCCGTGCTTCGATGTCAGCATCTAATTTGCTGCACAACTGCTGGATTGACTGGGACATGTCCCGAATGCCCGCAGCCATGCCGCTAATGTTACTGTCCATGTTGACTAATGTTGTCCTCATCACCCGCATGTGCCTCTGGACTGACATGACTGCCTTTGATTGCAGGCGCTGTTGCTTCAACATTTGGCCCTCGAGACCCAAGAAGACACCATGGCCGTCAGTGGGTGCTGGTGGCCCTGGACACGCGACCTGCGGCGCCCTCTTGCTCCCGTCTGTGCTGCCTGTGAGGTGTGGGGCACAGTGGCATGGCTCCCTTCCTGGGGCCCGGTGCGGTCTTCTGGGCCCATGCTGTCGTCTGACGAGGTGTCTAAGGCTCGTAGCCTGGCTGCTGGACGCCTCCTCATTCTCACACCTGCAAGCGGAGATGTGGCCGGTGATTCGAACATGAGTGGCGATGCTGGCTCTGGTCGTGGTGATGCTGGCTCTGGTTGTGGTGATGCTGGCTCTCGGTGAGGTGATGCTGGCTCTGGGTGCGGCGAGGCTGGCTGTGTTGGTGGTGCGGCTGCCAGTGGGCCTGCTCCCTGGTCTGAACTTGTGCTGGCTAGAGGTGATACTTGTGGCCGGTGTGCCGTCTCTCCTGCAGCATGCCCTGTCCTGCATGATGTCACATCTGTGGACAGAAATACAACATTGGCTCAGTGTCCCCGAAGGGCTGCATTGCAAGCGTCACAATAACACATTTCACATTCCAATATGTCCTCTGTCTCCTTGTGCCTCGAGTGCGTGACATGCCTTGTTGCCCTGTAACATTTACGTCATGGTTAGTGTTGCCCTGACTACATCTCCCGGAATGCATTGCCTGTCTGCACTGACACGTGTGGACTGCAGTGTGATTCTCGTTTCACAATGGGGGATGTGGGATAGGGGTAGGGGGGGCTACATTGCTGTGCTTTCGTCTTACCTTGGTGTGTTGCGGCTCTGGCAGAGCTGTCGGCGTCCCCAAGACCCACGACGCTCTCCTGCTGGATTGTGGCCGCCACCAGCTCCTCCAGTTCGGTGAGGGCAGGTGCCCTGTTGGTTCCACCTCCGGTCTGGCTGGCCTCCTTCTGGATGTCGCCCATCTTCCTCTTGGTTACAATCCTCAGGTCATACCAGCGCTTTTTGAGGACCTCAATGTCCCTGTGGGTCACTCCCACAGCATTGACCTGCGCCTGGATGGCCAGCCATATGTTGCGCTTTTCGGCCTCAGGCACTTGCAGGGATTGCCTTCCAAACAGCTTCTGGTGCTGCTTCACCACCTCCTCCACCAGCACCTGGAGTTCCTTGGGGCTGAATTTCAGCTTCCTCCTCCTTTCCCCTCCGTCTTTCTGTGTTCTCTGGCTGGACATGCTGTTCGTTTACCCGCTCGCACATGCAACGGCTCCCTGCCTCTCCTCTGCACTCCAAGCCTCTCCAGGGTCGGCTAATTATGTACACCTGCCTGGGTGTGGCCACTTCGGCTAATTATGTACACCTGCCTGGGTGTGGCCACTTCGGCTAATTATGTACACCTGCCTGGGTGTGGGCACTTCCTGGTTGGGTGGGCTGTCGTTGCACAGGATTAGCTGTTTCGTCAAGTCATGTGATTTTATTTACCGAATCCGTACATACCGATTCGGTATTTTCCGATTCGGTAAATACCACCTCGGTATTTTCCGATTCGGTAAATACCACCTCGGTATTTACCGATTCGGTGAATTCCGATTCGTGATTACCGAATGTTACCGAATCGGTAACTGTTACCGAATTTTTACCTACATATAACTTACCGATTCTAATTTACCGATTCGGTACGGCTCGGTATTTAAGAACCGGTAAAATTTATTTACCTACATGAGGCCCTAAATAACCTACGGCTTCGGCGCCGACGGATCGGCCACTCACTGAAGAACTATTTCGGCCTGATCCACTACGAAAAACACTGGTCAAAGACCCAAAAACTGGACATTTGATGCTCAGCATCAAAAAGAGACCGCTTGACAACCCTGCCCCAGCTCCACCTCCAAAGAGGAAAGACTTTGCTACCTCCCCTTTGAGAATACCTTCACCCCCTTCCTCCTCCACCTCCTCCTTCTCCTCCCCCACCTCATCATTCCCCCACTCCGGATGAGGATGATGACGATGTCTACGGTGACACAGGGGTTGAGCCCCATGACCAACCCACAGGGGACCTCACTCCTACAGGCTCCCCAGACGCATATGATGACTATAACATTCCAGACATCCCTAACGTCCCGCAGGACTACATTTACCCTTCAAGACCCCCTTCCCCCGAAGACACAATGGGGTTTAACCAACTACTCCATAGGGCTGCACACTACCACGGAGTTCATCTCCATACAGACCCCGTGGAGGAGGACTTCCTCCTAGATACTTTTGACACTACACAGAGGGCCACTTCCACCCTGCCCATGCTTAAAGGGGTTATTAAGCATGCACCAGAGGTCTTTAAAGACCCTGTCAGGGCCAGGGTTATCAACCCTCGCATCGAGAAGCAGTATAAGGCCGCCCCTACAGACCCCACCTACATCAGAGGGTCAGCGCCACTAGACTCCCTAGTAGTGTCCACTGCAAGAAAGCGTGCAAACTCCCAGGCATCAGGTGATGCTCCACCACCCGATAAGGAGTCCAAACTCCTGGACGCCTCTGGCAAGCGCACTGCATCCCAGACTGCCAACATATGGCGCATCACAAACACACAAGCGCTTTTGGTAAGATATGACAGGGCACATTATGATGAAGTGGAAGCCATAATGCAATACCTCCCTGACAAATACAAAAATAGAGCCAACGAGCTAATCCAGGAGGGTAAAACCATCACCAAAACCTCCATTTGCTGCGCCCTAGATATAGCTGACACCGCCTCTAGGGCAATTAACACCAGCGTCCTCCTCCGTAGGCATGCCTGGCTACGAATTTCAGGTTTCAAACCCGAGGTGCAGGCTTCCATTCTGACCCACCCCTTTGACCAGGAACATCTGTTCGGCCCAAACGTTGACGATGCCCTGGAAAAAATGAAAAAAGACGGATACAGCGAAGTCTATGGGAGCCTTACAGTCGCACCCTCCCTTGCGCTCCTTTCGCCACCCTTCCTTTCAAAGCACCTCCAGAGGCTACTTCTCCGATAACGCTTCTACTTGCTATAAAGCCGCTACCCATTCCACCTTCACAAGGGGTTACCAAAGAGGCGGCTACAGGGCCAACAATAATAAAGGCAGAGGCAAGACTAACACCTCTCGCTCTGCCTCCACCCCTACCCAATGACTTCCCTCCACTCCCCCCAGACCATCCCACTCTGGTCGGGGGCAGACTCCACAATTTCCTTACTGTCTGGACTACTATCACCTCAGACAAATGGGTAACACAAATAATTCAGTCAGGCTACTGCCTTGAACTAACATCTACCTTCCCCCCCAACATTCCACCCAAAAAACGCCCAATGTCACAGGAACATTTGTTATTTCTAAAGCAAGAGGTAATCTCCCTCCTACAGAAGAGTGCGATAGAACTAGTTCCTACACACCAACAAAATATGGGAGTTTACTCCCTATGTTTTCTCATACCAAAAAGGAACGAGACTCTAAGGCCCATCCTAGACCTCAGACCCCTAAATCACTATATACACTCTGACCATTTCCACATGGTCACGCTCCAGCAGGTACTTCCCCCCTGCTCTCCCAAAATGACTTCCTTGCCACCATAGACCTCAATGACGCCTATTTCCACATTCCTGTGCACAAGGCTCACAGGAAGTTTCTCAGATTTGTAGTGGTAGTCAACACTATCAGTTCAAAGTGCTCCCATTCGGAGTCACCACAGCACCACGGGTGTTTACCAAGTGCCTAGCGGTAGTGGCAGCACACCTATGAAGACAACACATCCACGTCTTCCCATACCTAGACGACTGGCTCATAAAAGCCAGCTCATACAACCAGTGCGTACAACACACTCTCGACACTATCCAACTACTTCCCGAACTGGGCTTCACAGTAAACCATGCAAAGTCCCATCTGCAACCGTCCCACGTAAAACAATATCTCGGTGCCACCATAGACACCTCAAAGCGCTAGCCTATCCCAGTCCTGCCAGGATAGTAAGCATTCAGGCTCTACGTGCCAAATTTTAACCAGAACACTCTCTTCCAGCTCGAGTGTTCATGCAACTTATAGGAATGATGGCCTCTTGCATACTCATAGTACCTCACGCAAGACTCCAGATGCGCCCTCTCCAAGAGTGCTTAGCACGCCAATGGAACCAGGCCCAGGGTCAATTGACAGATCTGGTGTTGGTAGACGGTCGTGCCCATCGCTCTCTGCAGTGGTGGACCACCAAAAACCTTTCCAAAGGGCGACCGTTCCTGGACCCGATTCCTCGGATAGTACTGACAGCGGAGGCATCGCTCTCCGACTGGGGAGCTCACCTACTACATTACACCATGCAGGGCAGGTGGACACCTCAACAAAAGTTACTCCACATCAACCATCTGGAGTTGCTAGCCATATTCGTAGCCCTAAAGGCCTTTCAAACACATGTCTCGGGCAAGGCCGTCCTAGTCCGCATAGACATGACAGCCATGTACTATATACAAAAACAAGGCAGCACACCCTCTTCGCAGCTCTCTCAGCTAGCACAGAGCATATGGAGATGGGCCATACCCCAAATCATCTTTCTCCTGGCCCAACATTTTACAGGAGTCCAAAACACTATGGCCGATCTGCTGAGCAGACAAACACAACAGATCCACGAGTGGGAACTCCATCCACAAGTTCTTCACCCCTGCTTTCAAATGTGGGGGCATCCACAGATAGACCTCTTCGCCACCCACGAAAATGCCAAATGCCCAAACTTCGCCGCCAGGTATCCACACCCATTGTCCAAAGGCAATGCGATATGGATGAACTTGTCAGGCAGATTTGCTTATGCCTTTCCGCCTCTCCCACTCATTACACTAGTGGTGCGCAAACTACAGCAACACTCCCTCACTCTCATCCTAGTAGCTCCAACTTGGGCCAGACAACCGTGGTACACCACACTGCTGGAACTATCTGTAGTACCGCACCAAAAGTTACACCTCTCTCCACGCCTCTTAACACAGAACCATGGAGAGATCAGGCACCCGGACCAAGCTCATCTCAACCTTGCAATCTGGCTCCTGAAATCCTAGAATTCGCTTATCTTAATCTTCCCCCTGACTGTATGAACGTCATTAGAGAAGCTAGACTACCTACCACTAGAGCTTGCTACGCAGCCAAGTGGAAACGTTTCGTGATCTATTGTCACAACAATAACTTCAATCCCCTAGATGTGTCAATTCAACACATCATAGGCTATTTACTACACCTATAATGAGGCAACCTAGCCTACACGTCTATTAGACTGCAATTGCGGCCATAGCAGCTTATCTACAAAACAGGTAACATCTATCACTCTTTAGAGTACCTGCCATAAAAGCCTTCATGGAAGGCCTCAAAAGAATAATTCCCCCCCAGAGTGCCACCCTCACCTGTGTGGAACCTAAACATCGTTTTCACAAGACTAATGGGGCCTCCCTTTGAACCTCTACACAAATGTGAACTTCAATTCCTAGCATGGAAAACTGCCTTTCTTGTAACCATTACTTCCCTCAGAAGGGTCAGTGAGATACAAGCACTCACCATTCAAGAACCCTTTCTGCAAATGCACCATAACAAGTTCGTTCTCCGCACTAATCCAAAATTCCTCCATAAAGTCATTTCTCCCTTTCACCTAAACCAATCTGTAGAACTGCCCGTATTCTTCTCGCAGCCACAGACCATCGCATAAAGCTCTCCACACACTAGATGTAAAACGAGCCTTACTCTACTACATCGAGAGAACATAACCCTTTCGTAAGACCAAACAGCTGTTTGTGTCTTTCTCACCACCACACAAAGGCAACCCCATCTCTAAATCTGGGATAGCTAGGTGGATTGTTAAATGCATACAGATTTGCTACCACAAAGCAAAACGAACGCTATCTGTTCCCCCCTAAAGCCCACTCTACCCGTAAGATAGGGGCTACCATGGCATTTTTAGGTAACATCCCCTTAGATGATATCTGCAAAGCAGCTACATGGTCTACACCGCACACTTTCACTAAACACTATTGTGTAGATGTGCAAACTAAGCAACAAGCTAGTGTGGGCCAGGCTGTACTCAAAACATTGTTTCGAACCACTGCAACAGATATTGGTGGTCGCCGCTAGGAGCAAGTACTGCTATGTAATCTATGCACAGTGTGTAATCTGCAGCTCATATGCCTCGAACGGCAAATGCTACTTACCAGTATGCATCTGTTCTTGGCATGTAGAGCTGCAGATCTACACACGCCTCCCGGCTACCTTTGTGTTCCAGTTTATCTTATTTAGATACAACCCACATGGGCATCTTCACTGCTTATTACTACGCTCCTTCATTCCCCTGCTGGCGAAAAACAATCTGAGGATGGAGCCGAAGCCCATGCGCAATACGATCCAAAGGAGGAGTCACATACCTCATGACTTCCAAAGACTTTCCAAGAGGAAAAACAACTGCAAACATCCGGGCCCAACACCAGATGGCGATCTATGCACAGTGTGTAGATCTGCAGCTCTACATGTCAAGAACAGATGCATACTGGTAAGTAGCATTTGCCTTCCAACACTTCCATTAGATGCGGCCGATACTGCAGCTAGAGAGGTAAATACTAGCATCCTACTCTGGAGACATGCCTGGTTACGTATTTCAGGGTTCAAACCTGAAGTCCAGCAATCCATTCTCAAGATACATTTTGACAAGTAACATCTTTTTGGCCCTGAAGTTGATCAAGAGATGAAAAAAGACACTGATGTAGCAAAATCCATGGGAGAGCTTCAATCTCCCTCTAACAGAGGTTCCTTTCGGCGGTCATTTTATGTGGTAGGGTCCAAATCCACATGAAGAGACCAAAATACTGCCTCTTACCAAAATAATTCCCAATCATCTTTTACAAGATGATTTTTCAGAGGAGGCTATAGGGGAAATAGTCCCAGGGGCAGACGTAAAAACACCACACCCCGCAATTCTCCTTCCCCAATTAAGCAGCGACTACCCCACACTGTCAGCAGACTATTCCACACCTGTCGGACGACTTCAAGACAATCACCCCATTTGGGAATCAATAACAAGCGAAAAATGGGTGATTGGAATTATCCAACATGGTTGTTGCCTGGAGCTTACCAACAAACCTCCAAACATTCCACCTCGATATCATAAATTGTCACCACATCCACCAGCACTTGTTTCAAAAAAGTGTAATCGCTAATACTCAAAGGGGCTATGGAACCAGTCCCACTTCAGTACCAAGGGTCAGGGGTTTATTCCCTTAACTATCTAATTCTCAAAGGACGGCTCATTAAGACCTATTCTAGATCTCAGAGAGTTAAACAAATATATATACTGTCGGAGCACTTTCACATGGTGACTCTTCAACAAGTACTTCCCCTTTTACAGCAAGGTGACTGTCTGTGTAGATCTAAAAGATGCCTACTTTCACATTCCATTTCATCCAGCTCATCGCAAATACCTCAGATTTGTGATAGCAGGCAAACATTACCAGTTCAAGGTACTTCTATTTGGCGTCGCCGCTGCCCCCAGAGTGTTCACTAAATGCCTCGCAGTAGTAGCCGCTTATCTGAGGAGACAGTGTATCCAGGTCTTCCCTTACCTAGACGAATGGCTTGTCAAAGCCGGCACGTACCAGAACTGTATACTACACACAGGCAACAGTACACCTACTTTATCAGTTGGGTTTCACAATCGATGCACAGAAATCTCATCTGCGCCCTGCAGAAGTGCAGCCTTATCTAGGGGCTTCCCTCAAAGCTCTAGCCTCTCCCAATGTAGCAAGGATTCGTAATATTCAGTCCACAATACTAAAGTTTCAACCCAATCAAACTGCTGGGAATGATGGCATCATGCATTGCAATCGTACCTCACGCAAGGCTTCACATGCGTCCTCTGCAAGAATGTCTAGCGTGTCAGTCTATTCAGTCACAGGGTAAATTAACCGATCCAGTGTTGGTACACGGCCACACCCATCGCTCTCTGCAGTGGTGGAAACCTCAAAACCTATCAAAAGGGCGGTCCTTCATATGTAATGTAATAGGACACTTGTAGAGCACTACCATCACTCCGAGGAGCATCATGGCACTAAGCGGACACCAGGAGTTGGAACATACTGGGTGGCTGCGATAGGTGAGGGAAGGCGTTAGATAAGAGTTCTGCATAGAGCGTCAGATGTTGAGAAAATCCAAGTCTTTAGGGCTTTCTTGAAAAGAGTCTCGGATTGGATCTGACGGAGCTGGTTTGGGAGTTTGTTCCATGCCTTGGAGCCTATTAATGAAAGATTTTCTTCCCTTCGTGGCAAGTCTGAAAGCTGGTATCTTCAGCAGATTAGCGTTGGATGAACAAACTCCGTGAGGGTGTATAGCGCATAAATCTGTTTCGGAGATAGTTGGGACCTGAGGAGTGAAATGTCCTGAAAGTGATAATCAGGACCTTAAACAGAACTCTTTTGTGGATTGGCAGCCAGTGGAGCGTTTCTAAGGCTGCTGATGCAGAGGACCTCATAGGCCATTTCAGCACTAGACGTGCTGCTGCATGTGTGACCATTTGAAGCTTGTGTAACACTGACTTGTTAGTACCTGCGTAAGGGCTGTTGCAGTAGTCCAGTCTGTATGAAATTAGGGCCACTGCAACAGTCTGTCTGACTGAGATGGGGAGCAGATCAAAAAAATTTTTCAGTGTTTTTATTATATGGAAGCAAGTGCTAACAACTGTCAGTGCTTGCTGTTTGAAGGAGAGGGTGGCGTCAAATTTAATTCCCAGGTTTCTGACCACTTTCACCGTGTTAGGTTGGGGGGGGGGGTGTCGTCTGGCCACCAGGTCTTAGGAGAGAGTGTTCTCGTGCCCTAATGGTAGAGTTTCCGTTTTATAGGAATTAAACTTTCGATAGTTAGTTTTCATCCAATTAAAAGTAGTGGTAAGACATGGGCATAGGTTTTCTTCCGCCTTTGTGGTGTTATTGTCCAAAACCAGGCTTAACTGCGTATCGTCCGCATATGAAATGGTGTCTATGTTGAAGGACAATTTCAGACTTATTAATGGGACCATATAGACATTGAAAAGTATTGGGCTAAGACTAGACCCCTGAGGGACACCAGAGAGCAGAGGTTTTTCTTCTGATGTGTAGTGGCCTAGTGTGATGACTTGTCTGCCTTTTTGCAAGAAGTTCTTTAGCCAGGCCAGGCCTGGGCTGTATGGGAAATGCCGAAGGATGCGAGCCGGTCTAGAAGGATGACATGCGAGACCGTGTTGAACGCGGCAGACAGGTCCAGTAACACAAGGTCAGCATCTTTTCCTTGGTCCAGGGCTACTCTGAGGGATTCAGGCGTATGCAATAAGGCTGATTCAGTTTAGTGTTGAGATCTAAAACCGGATTGGTTGGGGCTTCCAAGTATGTTGTAAGTTGGATATTGACAAGTTTTTCCGTGATCTTGCAGAGGCAAGGTGAAAGGGAAATAGGTCGAAGATTGGAGAGGGTGGTGGGTTCCGCAAGTTGTTTCTTTAGTAGCGGCTTTACAGCTGCGAGCTTCCATTCTGCGGGGATCTTAGCAGTTGACAATGAAGCATTTATTATTTTGTTTATGATGGGGTTTACAGTGTCCATTAAGGTGTGTAGAATCAAGGGAGGGCAGGGATCAAAGGGGAAACCTGATTTTGTAGTAAGGATTGCCTGACGCGATTCTTCCGGGGTGATCGGCTTGAAAGTTGGCAGAGTCGCTCTATCTTTGCATAGAGCGGCATTGTCATTAGTAGAAGCGAGGACGGGCGGAGAGAAGTCTTTTTTAAATGTCACAACTTTCTACTCGAAGTAGTCTGCTATGCTGTTGCAAAGGAACCGCGAGGGGAGAATCTCTTGGAATATTTTAGGATTAGTGAAGGAGTTAACTATCTTAAAGATAGTTTTTTGGTTAGAGTTGGTTGTTTTGATTACTTCTGTATAATAGGCTTTTGGGCAATTTTGATCTGGGTGTGATAGTTTGAGGGCCACTTTGAAATTGCTTAGTTCAATCTGCTCGTAGTTCCGACGCCATCTGTGTTCTAGGGTCCCACAGTGGGTTTGTAGCTCTTTCAGAGTTTGTGGATACCATGGGGCGGAGGGCTTCTTTTTTGGGCGGGTGTCTTGTGACCCTGAGGGTGCAAAACGGTCCCTCAGGGTATAGATCCACTGCACAAAGAGCCGGTCGTCTACAATTGGATCTCCTGACAGGTTAGGTGTGCAGGCTTTCGCAACTGGAAAAAGATCAGGGTGAGCTGTCATCTCCTTCCACCTAGGCTTATCTAGTTGAAGGAACTTGGCGTGCCCCTTGGTGTTTGGTGCGCTCTCTGCTATAATTTCAAAGGTGATTAGCTTGTGATCGGTCCAAGTTAGGTCAACTGGGGACTTGACTTTAAGGGTTTTGAGGTTGGAACAGATACATTCTAACTTGTGACCAGCATTATGAGTAGCGGAAAAGATTATTTGTTCTAGGCCTGGCGTGTCCATGATTTCCTTCAAGCAAATTGCCCCTGGATCGTTTTGTGTGTCAAGATGGCTATTGATGTCTCCTAACGGAGTGAAGTTGGAGAATCTGAGGGCAAGTGAGCTCGCTATATCTCCAGTATTTTCCAGAAAGGCCTTCTAGGGTCCAGGTGGGCGGTAGAGTAGTGCTCCTGCAAACGCGAAGGAGTCTTCTAATTGGAAGCAGAAGCTGATGCCCTCTGCACCTTTTATATCTGATAATTGAGATGTGGTGGATAATTGCTAGGCCTCCACCCCGTTGTTCTGGTTTGTCTAGTCTCTGAAGGAGTTAGCCAGGAGGGAGGGCGTTGACTATATCTGGATTGCACCAGGCCTTCAGCCAGGTTTCGGTTATGAAAAGGCAGTAGAGATTGTCATTTATTATTAGATCGTAGATATGTTGGGCATGCTTGCACATAGATCGAGCATTTATTAGCCCACCACGTAGGCAAGTTTGTATGGTGCTATTTTTGGCTACAATATCCTGTATAGGCCTGAGAACATGTTAGCAATTCTTGCAACAGATTGGCCCTTTCCAATTGGCTACATCCAGAGAGTTTTTACAGTTGTGAGGGTTTCTGTTTAAGGCAAAGATGGCTTCCCTAGTAAGGCACTGGCCTGACGAACAAAAAGTCAGCATTTCTGGCGCAGGAGGTGTTCCAGACGGGCGCGCTTTTGGTGCGTCAAAGGCGTGGCCGCTGTGCGTCGGCGCCATTCCCCACTTTAGTACTGTAAGGCTGGTGGCCCTGAGGAGAGACTAGACCGTCTCCCTCTCAAAATGGCTACCGCCGAATGTGCAAGCGGAAGTAGAGGGAAACTGGCGTAGACCCGATTTCACAGATTGTACTGACAGCAGATGCATCTTTAACCCGTGGGGGTGCCCCTCTCCAACATCACACAGTACAAGGGCTGTGGTCATCAATCACAAACATCTCCACATCAACTACCTGGAACTTCTAGCAGTGTTCCTAGCACTCAAAGCTTTTCACACTCACCTTCTAGTCAAAACCGTCCTAGTCCGCACAGACTACATAACCGCAATGTATCATCTACAGAAATAGGGAGGGACGCACTCTCTCCAGCTGTCTCGCCTTGCACAAAGCATCTGGAATTGGGCAATTCATTTTATCTACTAGCAGAACACCTTCCAGGGGTAGACAATCAAATTGCCAACCTGCTCAACAGACACAGGCAACAAATTCACGAGTGGTAACTTCATCCCCAAGTTCTTATTCCCTATTTTCAACAATAGGGGTTTCCACAGATAGATCTTTTTGCCACAGTACACAATGCAAAATGCCCAAACTTCGTATCCAGGTTCCCTCACCATCTGTTCAAAGGCAATGATCTATGGATGAATTGCCAGGGATATTTGCCTAGGCTTTTCCGCCTCTCCCACTAATTCCATTATCTGTTCAGAAGCTCAGACAAACATCCCTCACACTGAACTTAGTGGCCCCCACATGGGCCTGTCAACCTTCACAAAGATAGGTTGGTTCTCTGAACCAATCCTAAATTACTCCCTAAAGTAGTTTCTGCCTTTCATATCAATCAGTTGAGTTACCAGTGCTGTTTCCTCAACCTGATTCCGTAACAGAGGTCTACACACACTTGATGTTAGACAAGCTGTACTATATTACGTAGAAAGCACCAAAGACTTTCGAAAAAGCAACTATTTGTTGCTTTATTGCCACCACACAAAGGCAATCCCAGGTATTGCTAGATGGATTGTAAAATGTATCCAAACATGTTATGCCAAAGCAAAAAGAATTTTAATAAACCCCCTAGAGCACATTCCACTCGCAAAATAGGGGCTACTATGGCATTCTTAGGGAATATTCCCCTATCCGACATCTGTAAGGCAGCAACATGGTCTACACCGCACACATTCGCCAAACACTATTGTGAAGATGTGTTAGCGAGACAACAGGCAAATGTAGGCCAAGCAGTACTTAAAACACTGTTTCAAACCACTACAACCACTACAGGTTAGCCACCGCTTTGGGAGTATACTGCTGTATAGTCTATGCAAAGCATGTGATCTACAACTCACATGCCTGGAACGGATAATGTTACCCTGTAAGCATCTGTTTTTGGCATGTAGAGCTGCAGATTTACATGCGCCCACCCACCTCCCTGGTCTCCGGTAATTGTTGTAGTTCTCAATTTACATTCATATGCATGGACATCTCTATTCTACACTGTTAGAAATGGGGGTCTCTAGTTGGCAATGGCTGGCCACTGTCCAAGTAGGGACCCTTCTTCCTAAGTCAGAGTAAGCGGGCTACACCCTTTGAGAACCCCTGCTCAACCCTGCGGTAACGTAGCACGAGCAGCTAGGCTTATCTCAGAGGCAGTGTGTGAAGCATTTATGACCATACACAGTAACACAGTGAAGAACACTACAAAGGGATACCACACAAGTAGCTATAAAAAATAAGTATCTTTATATATAGACTTAACACAAGACCAATAACAGTAAAAAGCCACAGTACTAGATAATAGGGTTTTGCACCGTGAATCTTTCTGGATTCACTATGCTGTACATTATTCCGCCATCTAGTGGTTGTGTCCGGAATTGTAGTATTTCTTCTATTTTTTTTTTTCGTGGCCCAGGTGGGTGTCGACATACCACCATTTGGTGTCCTTCGTGACGTCGACGCGATTCCTCCGGAAGCTCCCACCTTTGGTTGCCATTTTCAGATTATTTTTTCTGCCGTTGGGTCTGGATCAACAGGAAGGAGCTCCAAGAACTTTGGAGAGAAGAATCGACGAAAGATCGGAATAGATCACCGGAGAAGACACCGGAGACCAAGTAAGAAGAAACTAGACTAGAGTTCAGAGAACTTCGAAGAATTTGACGTTTTTCGAAGGAGAATGCGAGTACTGGGGGCTCCCTGGGCGTGGTGATGGACAAGACTCAGTTCAAATTCTGCGCAAACTGCCACCACAAGTACGCGCAGAAGGACCAACATCCGGTTTGCAATCTCTGCCTGCCGCTCGACCATCGAAGCAAGGACTGCAACGCCTGTGCAGCGTTCACCCCGAAGACTCTCAGAGTAAGGGAGAGACAGAGAAGAGCAAGCTACAACATGCAGGGGCAGGGGACACCCCCATCGCTACGAGACTTGGGACTCTCCAGCGGAGAGGAAGACAACGTAGCAGAAGGACCAGAAGACGTCGTGGTCGTCGAGGTCGAAAAAACATCGAAGGAGGTAAGAGTCGTCGAACACTAAACCCTCCACTGACACTCGCAAAGGCGAGCCAAAGTCCTCGAAAGGAGCAGGGCCGTCTAAGCACTCGACGTCGACTACTGCATCCAGGGACAAACAGTCCGTCGGATCCTCTGAGAAGGACCACCAGACGGCGAAATCCCAAGACAAGGGAAAGGCGCCGAAGAGCAGCCACAAAAAAGAGGCCTCGACGTCGAAAGGCGAAGGCCCGAGACAGGTTTCGACGTCGACAACCGCGAAGAGGAAGGTCGAGGCCTTCAAAGCCGATCACTCGGCAGAGATGGAGAAGAAAGAGGCTCGAGGCCAAAATGGCTAACATCTTGCAACGCAGGAAAGACTTCGACAAAAAGCTAAAATCCTACAGCATGCTGTCGAAGACTACACCCGAAACAGGAAAGGGCTTCGAGCAATTCGAAGCGCCGAACACACCTGAACCTGGAGAGGAACAGGAAGAGGACCTCTACTACGGGACAGGCGAAGGGGAAGAAGATGAGACTTACCAAGAGTCACCAAGTGTCGACTTCTTCGGAGGCTCAAGACTTTCCGTGGGAAGATCTCGACGCTGAATCACCGAAAGAGGGCGTAGACTCATATCCGTCGAGGCCTTCGACGCCGGACGACATAGGGATCTACAATCAAGTCATCAAAAGGGCAGCTGAGACGTATGGGGTGCAGTCTTGCTTCCTCTTGGAGACCTTGCTGCCTTCACAAACTAGAAGCCAGTTCCTGCCCATGCTACCAAGTGTGCTGGACCAGGGGAAGGAGGCATTCCAAGAGCCTGTGTAGAGCTGTGACTCCACGAGCAGAGAAGAAATATAAACATTCTTCGAAGGACCCCATGTACATCAGAGGGTCAGTACCAGCCGACTCCATTACATCCACAGCTCGGAAAAGATTAAATATACCCACAAACTCTGGCCCTCCACCAGACAAAGCAAGAGGATGGACATGATGGGTAGGAAGATGGAAATGAGTGCAGCCATACAATGGCGCATCGCCAACTCCAGTGCGCTCAACAGACACGCATACCAGCACTGGGAAGAAGTGGGAGAACTGCTCAAGCATGTACCAGAACAATACCAGAGAAGAGCAAGCCACCTGGTAGAAGAGGGGAAGAACATGGCTAATACATGTTTAAAGTCAGCCCTGGATGCAACAGACACATCGAGCAGGCAGTTGATGCTGGGGATCACAGAAAGGAGACATGCCTGGTTAAGAATTTCGGGATTCAAGAATGAGGTCCAAAACAACATCCTCAACACACCCTTCAACGGGGAACATCTGTTTGGAGCACCAGTTGGTGAAAAGCTGAACCAGCTGAAGAAAGATAACGAAACAGCGAGTTCTATGGGGGCGCTGCAGTTCCGAGGTATGAGAAGAGGAACACCTTCCAGGAGACCGACAGGCAGAGGAAATCATCAGCCTCGGGCAACACACCAAACCACCCAGGAGGTAACCAAGGACAGCAGCAAGGACAGCAGCAGCAAAGCTGGCAGTACCAGCCCCGAGGACAATCCTTTCGAGGGCGCGGCCGAGGAAGGGGTAACGGCCAGAGGGGAAGTCAGCCTCCCACAGAAAAGTGACTCACCAGCAGAAACAACGCACTCCTGGATGAGACCTCAGGAAGTGCAAAAAGAGACAGGACAAAAACCAGCAAAAAATCAAAAAATTCAAAGACTCCTCCAACACACATCACCGGTAGGAGGCACATTAAGACATTTACTCCACGAGTGGAGGAAAATAACATCAGACGAATGGATATTAAAACTCATACAATATGGGTACTGTATAGACCTGGAAAGGCCACCACAAAACAGAAGGCCAAAGGTCAGAGTGCGCACGTCTAAAGAGCTGACACACTTGAGGGAGGAAGCAAGAGAATTGCTAAAGAAAGGAGCCATAGAACTTGTAAAGAACCACAGTTACACCCAGGGAACTAGAGGCGTTAGGGCACTAGAGAACGGTCAGCCTCCAACCAAAGCTATGAACCACAGAAAGGACCGTCCCTAGTTGTGTCTTAAGAGATGCCCAATTTAGTGGGGGCAAATCACAAAAATTGACGGACTGGCATCACACACCACCAGGTGTCATGCTTCATCATCTGCCAGTCCTCGCCCTCTAAAAACCGCGTTTGATAGAGGGCGGGCATACACCTGAAGACAGGGATGCACTTCTAGACTAAGTGGGGGCCCAAACAAAAAAAGGAGTGAGTGAATTTAATAACCATCATAGTATACCTGAACAATTTTTATTCTATGGGGTTACTATGTGGGATTAAAATATATAAGTGCGGTGAGTGGGGACCTTATCATCCCGTTGCCGCTGTGAATCAGTGATTGTTAATAGGGGGTCAACATGTTTCTGCCTGTATTGTCCACTTGGGTACGTGGCATTCGTCAGGACCTTAAATATTGGGCTCCAATCTTACCACTAGGGGCGTAGGCCTATAGCCAGCTGCCACCTGTTTAGAGAAACCCTATTGGAAAAACCTATTTGCCCCATGGGAGGGGTAGGGGGGAAATCCTTGTGGCCACATTAGTTCAAGGCGTACTCCCCGCTAGAAAACCTAGTACTGCATGCGTCCAGCCTCCTCCCCGGTGCCATAGAACTTGTGCCACAAAAACAAAGGAACAAAGGGGTATACTCAACCTACTTCCTCATACCAAAGGTAGACGGAACATTACGTTTAATTTTAGACCTCAGATTCCTAAACAGGTTCATAAAAACTCAAAAGTTCAAGATGACCTCCCTCCAAGAGGTCATACCTCAACTACAAAGAGGAGACTACATGGCGACTATAGACTTAAAGGACGCCTACTTGCACATCCCCATCAACAGCAAACACAAACACCTCCTCAGGTTTGCAATAGGCACAAATCACTACCAGTTCAGTGCTAGCTTTCGGACTAAAATCAGCACTGAGTCTTCACAAAATGTCTGGCAGCAGTAGCAGCACACTTGAGGAAGGGGATACATGTATACCCATACCTCGACGACTGGCTGGTAAAAGCAAGCTCATACCACAGGTGCAGGAAGCACATAGAGATAGTGATACAGACGCTGGCACAACTGTGGTTTTCAATCCATTGGGAGAAGAGTTCAATAGAACCAGAACAACTGAAGAGGTTCTTAGGGGCAGAAATCAACACCATACAATGCACGGTGATTCCATGTGCAAAGAGGACTCTGGCTATATGCAAGGAGACGCGTCTTTACCGCAAGGGGCAAGCTCTGACAGGACTGTGAGCAAACTGATGGAGATGATGGAGTTTGGAGGATCTAGTGGTTGTCACACAAACAGTACAGAAAGAAATAGCGTGGTGGAACCAGAAGAACTTAGCACAGGGGAGAACATTTACACAACCAACTCCAACTGTAACCATTACAACAGGCCTCCCAGAAAGGGTGGGGAGCGCACATAAACAACCTCAAAGTAAGGGGGTTGTGGGGACATCAGTATGCAATAAAGCACTTCAACTACCTAGAACTCAAGACAGTGTTCCTAGCCTTAAAGGCCTTTCAGAAACTGCTGTACGGGAACAGAGTACTGATACAAACAGACAATACAACTACCATGTTCTACATCAACAAGCAAGGAGGGACACATTCAGTGACACACTCACGGCTAGCGCAGGAAATATGGAGCTGGGCAATCCCCAGAAAGATAGACCTATTAGCAATACATCTACCAGGGAAGGACAATGTAGCGGCAGACTGGCTCAGCAGACAGACGTCAGCATCCCACAAATGGGAGATCAACCAACAGGAAATCCAGAAGGTATTCCACAAATGGGTGACTCCAAAAATAGACCTCTTTGCAACACACCAAAATGCAAAATGCCAAAACTTTGCATCCAGAGTACCGTCCAAACAGTCCCTGGGGAATGCGCTATGGATAAGCTGGTCAGGGACATTTGCATACGCTTTTCCACCAATACCACTACTACACAGAGTGCTGAACAAGTGCAGGATCAGCACCATGACGCTCATCCTGATAGCACCCCAATGGGCCAGGCCAGGCAAACATGGTTCTCACACATCATGGAGATGTCACAAACGCACGCACAAAGGTTCCCCGGCAGGAAGGACCTGCTAACCATGCAAAACGGAAGAGTACTACACCCAGAACCAGAAAACCTCAGCCTAGCTGCATGGCTCCTGAGGACCTAGAGTTCGCACACCTCAAATTACCGGCAAGTACGATGGCGGTAGAGAGGCAAGAAGACCGACCACAAGGAAGTGCTACGTAGCAAATGGAAAAGATTCACCGAATGGTGCATTAGGGAAAATCTGCAAACAAAGGTTACTAAGGAATCAACAGTACTAAGATACTTAACGCATCTACTGCAAAACAAGCTAGGCTACACGTCCCTAAGGGTCCACTTAGCGGCAATTGTGGCTTACACAAGAGGAGAAACAGTAAGAAGTTTCTTCACATCACAGGTGGTAAAAAGATTCCTAGAGGGTGCAGAAAGGATCGCTCCTCCAGGCAGAATGCCAGCACCAGCATGGAACCTCAATATAGTGATCACGCAGCTAAGGAAAGCACCATTTGCGCCTATTCACAAAGCAACAATGCATATGCTCACACTAAAGACAGCCTTCCTAGTGGCTATCACATCACTACGAAGAGTGAGTGAATTGCAAGTGTTAACGCTCCAAGAACCCTACCTGCAAATACACAGTGATAGGATTGTCATGAGAACGGACCCGCATTTCATGCCAAAGGTGGTGTCTAAGTTCCACATCAACCAGACAGTTCAAATACCAAGTTTTTTCCAAAAACCGTCCACGAGCACAGAAAGAGCCTTACACACACTGGACACCAGGAGGGCAGTGATGCACTATATGGAAAGGACAAAAGAATGCAGAAAAACAAAGCAATTTTTTGTATCCTTTGCCAGCAGTTTTTTGGGACAACTGGTTACCAAAAATACCATTGCACGATGGATTGCGCAAACCATTCTGCTCTGCCACAAGCAGGCAGCTCAGCCATTGCAAGGAGCAGTTCATGCTCACTCAAGGAAGAAAGGAGCAACAATTGCGTTTCTAGCAAACACACCTATCCAAGACATTTGCCAAGCAGCAACATGGGCTTCAGTGCATACGTTCACTAAGCACTACTGTGTGGGTATCCAAATGAACAAAGAAGCGCAAGTGGGACAGAAGGTCTTACAACGCATTTTCAGTAACCAGTGCTCATCTTCCACCCAACCTCCACTATGAGGAGAAACCGCTACAAAGTCGATGCACAGCATAGTGAATCCAGAAAGATTCACGCTGCAAAACTACACCGACCGTTAAACTATGCGTTACTCTTAAAATGCTGCAACAATAGTTCAAAGTGTGCAAAGAGGAGTTCAGTTCAAGGCAGTGGTCTCTGCGACCCTTTTACTCACAAACTACCTGGATTCTGTAGCAAAGCAAACAAAATGCCGCTAAGGAGTTGTAGCGATGATTTTCCTCACGCGTGACCAGCGATGCGTTGAATCCTTGCTGCAAGGGAGGATGATGCGCTGATCTGTGTGCAGGACAAAGCGACAAACTTCTCCACGCTAAGCCGGCAATGCGTAGAAATCCTTGCCGCGATGGCAGGATGATGCGCCGAGCCTGTTGCGTGTGCGATCTTGTTGCGATGAAAAGAAATGGCGCCCGCGAGGGAGCGGCGATCCTGATGCGATGAAAATGGCGAACACTCGGCGTCCGCGCTGCTATGTCGTGAAGCGATGAACTCGATGCGATGATCTTTGGTTAACGAGCACTTGGAGGCCCGCAAACATGCGATGCGATAATCTTCGGGTTAGCGAGAATTTAGCAGCCCGCAAACGTGTGATGCGATGATCTCCGGTAGCGAGCACTCAGCGGCGGCAGCGCAATGAGTATCCTTACGCTCTTCAGTTGCGGCGGCTCGCTAACGGGCGTTAGCGACTATTTTCAGCACTCTCTTCTCCACAGTAGAACTAGAGACCCTGGAACTCACAGGAGCCTCACCTGCAGATAGAAATCCTCGCTGGGAGGAAACAGGAGGCTGGTGGTGGAGTCTGTTGTGCCTGAGACTCCAGCAGGAGGCTAGCTCTCTTCTAGCCCTTGGGTGATTGCTGTAGCAAACATAAGTTATTTCAAAGTCCTTTTCCTCTTCTTCCAAGTCCAGTAGTAACCACTGCAGGCCATTCCAAGAAACAGAGCACAAGGACAGTCCTCTCCTGCAGATTCCTTCAGTTACACGGACAGAGGTTCTTCTTGTTGTCCAGGAGCAATACAAATTGTAGGGGTTTCAGCACAGATATTTATACCCCAAAAGTCTTTGTTCTCAGAAGCTACAAGTCACTGAACCCAGCCAGAACCAGTTCTGCCCAGCCCTGGAGCACTTTGTTTACCAGGCTGCATCCTTCCTTTCAGAAAGAGGGGGTCTGCCATTAGACGCACAGTGGGAGGTGGAGCCAGCATTCACCTTGCCAGGCACAGCCCTATTCAGGTCCAGGAGCTACCACCCCCCTTACTCCAATGCAGATCTCTCTATTCAACCCAGGTCTGACTCAGCCTGCCCTGTCCCTCCAAAACCAGACAGCCAATACACATAACAGCAGAGCACACTGGAAGGCTTAGGCAAGAAAATACCTACTTTCTAAAAGTGGTATTTTCAAACACAGAATATAAAAATAAACTTCACTAAAAGATGTATTTTAATATTCTGAGCTCAGGCATACTAAAAAAAAAATTCTACCGTGTTCTATGGGTCAGTTAGGACGATAGAATGTAATAGCCAAACCTCCCATTCTGGCCTATGGAGAACAGGTAGCCTTACAGTAGTGAAAAACGAAATTGGGTGTAATTCACTACCAGGACATGCTACACACATCAGAGCATGTCCTACCTTACACATACAATGCACCCTACCATAGGGGTGGCTTACATGATGCCAAGGGAAGGTTCAGGGGCTGGGAAGTGGGTGCACTTCACAGCCAAGATAGCAGTTCTGGACTTCACGCAGACTCTGCAGTGGCAGGTCTGAGACACACTTTACAAGCTGCTTCTGTGGGTGGCGCAAACCAGCGCTGCAGGCCCACCAGCAGCAATTGTTTTACCAGCCCTGGGCACACACAGGCCACACTACTAGGGATTAACAGGTAAACCAAATAAGCCAATCATGGATATACCAAGTCACATGTCCTATTTACACAGGGAGCATTTGAGCTGTGGCACTGAATGGCAGTGGCACAGCGCCCAGAGCATCTATTACCAGCAAAAACAGAGGAGACAACAGCGAAAAATGGAAGGGAGACCCACGCCAATGGTGCCAGGTCTAACATACACTCACTAACTCCATTCTCACCCCCTGCGGGAAAACAATCTAACAACGGAGTCCATGTCCACTATCACCGAAAGGAGGAGTCACTTTACCTTGTGACTGGAAAGACTTCTTCGAAGAAAAACAACTTGCAAACATCCGGACCCAGAACTAGATGGCAGGAGTATGCAAAGCATGTGAATCTACAGCTCTACATGCCAAGAACAGATGCTTACTGGGTAAGGAACATTATCTTTTGACAGCCTAGTCTTATCATCTCCGTTTTCCCTTTGGGCGGGACTGTAACTCCCATCCGTTTTGCACTTCCAGGTTGAAAGTAGTCCTTAAAAGCGAGGCATAGGTTCTTGTTGCAGAAAGGAGTGTGACGAGTTACACGTGGTTCTACCACTCTATTGTTTGTCCTCTGCTTCGTCTATGATTCCTGTCGTTGGAATAATTACTTCATACAGATACTATTGCCTGGCTTCTTTGTGACTGGATTGGGCTAAAGACAACATGGGTTGTTGTGCGATGTATGTAAAGATAATGTTCGAGGCATATGAACTGCAGATCGTACACTATGCATTAGATCGCCATCTGGTGTTGGGCTAGGATGCTTGTACCTTGTTGTCTTGGAAGAAGTCTTTTGTAGTCACGAGATTGGTGACTCCTCCCTTGGACGATAGTGCGCATGGGCATCGACTCCATCTTCAGATAGTTTTTTTCCGCCATTTGGTTCGGATGTAACTTTTGCGCTCCAGTTTGAAACTTTGTTTTTCAAGTTTTTTTCGACGCGCAAACTCTCTACAACTCTCCGGTATTGTTTTCGATCGCGTGATCTTCGACGCGCATCTCAACAACTCGATTCCGGTCTCTGATGCGGGCCGCTGGGCCTATCCACGCTGTCTGGCTTACAGCTCATGGAAAGGACTCCATTCAAAAAATGCCCCCAGTGTGGAGCGAAATTTCCAAGGTCTGTAATCTGTGTCTCTTGCCAGAACACGACGAGAACAATTGCCTGGCCTGTGCCTCTTTTCGATCGAAAAAGACCATCCGTGATCGCCGGGGTCGAGGACACATCATGGCGCAGAAAGCAGCTCCGGCACCAGCGGACATCTTCGAAGGCCCAGATGTCCCAGAGGAAGTTTCCGAAGACCTGGAAATCGTGTCCGAAGCAGACGACTCAGACGACCACATCACTCCTGGTCAACGAATGAGTACAACTGCCCCTACCCCCACTCCACCTGAGAAAAAGAAGGCCCTGGTCAAGACTTCGCCAGCTGGCCCCAGTTGCGACCAAAAACATACTTCAGAAGCCCTGCCCTCGGGCTCGGCTCCGAAGATAAAGGACAAGCCTTCCAGTAGCTCGGGACTGAGCAAACGGCATATCCCTATCCCCAAGGCGCCTTCAGCACCAAAACCAGGAGACCAACCTACCCCCAAAAAGAAAACGGCTCCGACCTCTTCCACGCCGAAACAAAAACCTTCGGATGCGAAACCAAACCCGTTGGAACTGAAGAGGAATTCAGTCTCCATAGCCAAGCCAAAAGACTCTAAAACACCTAAGGCCTCAGAGCGCAAATCTCAACCACGCTTGGACCCGAAAAAGTCGGCGCCGAAAGCGGTTATCGAGGAGGAAGAACTTTTTCGACCAGTGTGAGAAAGTGGCTCTGTATATACTGTTCCTTAATTGGTACAGGGTGTACAGAGTCCACTGTCCCCCAGGGTTTGACAGAGGTTAAAGTTAGATATAACCTTACTCACTAAAGTGGTAGCTTGGTCGAGCAGTAAGGCAGTAGCAGAGGACAGTGTAAAGCATTTGTTGTACACACTCAGTCAGCAAATGGTTTCACACACTCAATAACTGAACTCTAGGCCAATGGTTTATATATAAAAAGTATATGCTAGTTTTATTTTAGAACCAACACTTGGATTTAAAATATACTTTCTCAGCAGGAGATGTTTCATATAAATACTTTTGCAATATGCAATAGACTTTTGTAAACAGTTACAAGTGGTTGCAGTAGGCAACTCTATTTTTAAACACAACAATGCATTGAGCTCAATGGTAAATTGAAGTTATTTGCAACAGATTACTTTTTAGATTACTTTTGGAATTCTAGGACTGGATCCTACATTCAGTCCTGGGTCAGTTCTCAGAATCAAGTGATGAAAGTCGACTTAATTACTGTAATGATTTTTAAACGATATTTAGCTATTTTAAAAGTTGACACTTAGAAAATATTTCAAAGCAAACAGTCAATGATTCCCTATGGAAGAAAATTCAGGTTACAGGTACAGTATGTTCTCGTTACTTTTGTAATCCAGTACTGGGTGCCTAGACTCAGTACTGGGACCTTTATCCAAAACAGGTAAGTAATTACGTTTTCAGATATTATACGATTTTTGAAGAATATTTAAAGTTTGCAGAAATCGACACTTAGAAGAAATTTCACAGAAAAACAGTCAATGGTTTCCTATGGAAGAAAATTGAGTTAAGGGTAAGTACAGTTGTAAGTATTTTTCAGAGTCAGTGCTGGGCACCAAGATCCAGCACTGGGAACTCACCTAAGAGCAGGTGATTAATTTCGTTTTCGTTACTCGGCTGATCTTTGGTGAATATTTTAAGATTTGAAAAGTCCACACTTAGAAGAAATTTCAGGAAAAAGCCAGTCAAGGTTACCCTATGAGGAAAATAGTGTGCGGTTTTAAGGGTAAGTACTCGACTGGCAAAGTTGAGGTTCTGGGCATAGACTCAGGGGTCCCCCAGGGTCAGGTAGGTACAGTTGGTTCACCCTCAGCGGCTCTAGGGCGGCCGGGTGCAGAGAGAGTTAGGCCCAATGTTATCCTATGAGGGATAGGGGGGCCTTGGTTGGTGGCTGCTGACTGGCAAGCCACGCGGCTGTGGGAGCTGGGCTCCTGGTCACTTACTCAGGGCAAGTGGGGAAGTAGGTAGGTGTAGAGTTTTCACTGCCAGGGCCACTCGGGCGGCTGGGTGCAGAGTGCTTTTGAGCCTTCGGGCGCTCAATTGATTTCAATGGGAAATCTCCGGTTTAGAAAAAGACTGCAAGCTCGGGGACGAGGACTCTTCAGGTGTCACCACCACTTCGAGAGGTAAGTTGGGTAGTTGGAGGATAGGTAGGTACCCCGGGATTGGGCACAGGGGACTGTGGGGCGCCGCGTGCAGGGGTGCCTTTTGGTGTCGGGAAATCTTACCCTCTGTTGATCGCGGTTGGGGGGGCACCTTGTTCTGAGGCTGCAGGCTTCTTCAGGAGTGTCGAAGGAGGTCCTTGGGTGCCGGACTCGGGGTCACAGTCGCTGTGGGGTCGTCCTCAGGGTCTTTGTTCACTCCGGCACTGGCCAGGCTTGGCTGGTGCAGAGTGTGCTGGGTTCGCGGTTCCGGGCTGCTGCCAGGGATTAGAGATATGTTTTGAGTAGAGCCTCTACTCATGGGTGTCCCAGGGACTTAGAGCCAAAAGGTAGCCAGGTCCTCCGGGGTTGGTGAGGTTGCTGGCCACAAGAGATGCCGGGCTGGAGCAGGAGCAGCTTCGAGGGTCGACAGGCCGGTAGGGCTGGGGCCAAAGCAGTTGGTGTCTTCCTCTTTTCAACAGCTGAAGGGCAGGTCTTCTTTCTTCTTGCTCTTCGTAGTTTTGAATCTGGAATCTCGGGAAGGAAGGTTCAAGGTGCCCCTAAATACTAGATTTAGGGGCGTTACAGGTAGGTGAAGGGCAGGGACCAATGGGTCCCTGTCCTGGGGTGGGTACACCCCCTATCCTGCCTCTTGTGTGGGAGGGGGGCAGTAGCCTAGTCCTGATAGGGTAGGGCTCCCATCTTCAAGATGGCGAGTGCCCAGAGATGTGCTTCACCTCGCCTCCCCCACCTGAGGGGTGGGGTTGGCAGGCTGGCACATCCCCTGTCCTTATTTGGGGTTTCCGGCCAAAGCTTCCCGCCAGAGTGGGGGGTTGCAGGGGCCTGGGGAAGCTCACAGAGGCGGCATGCCTTTGAAGCTTCCCCCTGCCCATCCTGGGGGAGGAGATTTAGCACCTCGCCCAGGATGTGCATTGTTGCAGGCCCAGGAGAGCATGGGCTCTCCTACCCAGGGGTCCAGCAACATGTCTGCTGGGTGGCAGCCTAGGCAGCCCCAGAGCAGACGTGGATTGTAGGTTAGGTTTAAGGGGGCACCTCCAAGATGCCCTCTGGGGTGCTGGGTACATTAAATCCCACACTGGCATCAGTGTGGGTTTAATGTGCTGAGAAGTTTGATACCAAACTTCTCAGTCTTTAGTGTTGCCATTATGGTGCTGTGGAGCTCGTGTTTGACGAGCTCTCAGCACCATGTATTCTTAAATGGCAGCACTGCACTTACAATGCTCAGGAATGGACCTGGGCACTGTAGGGGCACAGGGCTCCTGCTCCTGTGCCCACACCATTGGCATAAGTCACCCAGCTAGAGGGGTGACTGATGTATGCCATGGCAGTGTAGGTGATGGGCATGGCACACAGGGATGTGTGCCATGTCGACTTTGTTTTTGCCTTGCACCCAAACACTCAGCCTGCAAAGGCAGTGTGTGTGTGTGTGTGTGTGTGTGTGTGTAAGGGTACAGGGCCTCTAAGGGTGGCACAAGGAGTGCTGCAGCTCTTAGAGGCCTTCCTTGGTCACAAGGCCCTGGGTACCTAGGGTACCATTTACCAGGGGCTGACATGTGGCCAGGATTTGCCAATTTGGGTTTGGTTGTTTTAGAGAAGGAACATAGGCCCTGGGCACCTGATTGGCAGGAGTCCAGGGCACACTCAGTCAAAGTACATTCAGCAATTCAGAAAAAAGTGGGGGCATACCGTGCAAGAAAGATGGCACTTTCTCACAACCAGATCCCGTCGATCCCAAACAGAAAAAACTCGATATTGACCCCAAAACAGGACATGTGGGCGCTGTGCCACACAAGAAGAGGAAGCTGGACACAACAGACACTCCTGCAGTGCCTCTCAAGAAAAAAGACTGCCACTTCACCTATAAGACCCTCTTCTCCTGTTCTTCCTACTCCTGCTCTTCTTCCTATGCCTCTATCACCTCCACAGCCTATAACACTTCCACCACATACACCACCACCACGGGATGATGATGGAGGGGAAGGCAACAATGACCCTTTCACTGACCCAGATGATAGACACACCACAAAATGATTGGGACAATTATAATGACCCAATAGATCCCCCAGACCTCCACCATATCCAACACAACCATCTCCCCCAGATGGCAATATTGGATTTGGACAACTTGTTAATAGTTATTAACCATGGCGTTCACATGTATTCAGACTCTGCAGATGAGGATTCACTCCTATACATTTTGAACAGTCGCAGAAATCCGTCCAAATACTGCCAATGCTTAAAGGGGTCATTAAAAATGTCCCAGATATATTCAAAGACCCAGTGAGAGCTAGAATTCTCAATCCAAGAATTGATAAGAAATACAAACCAACCGCCGATGATTCTGCCTACATCAAAGGGCAGCTACCTCTAGATTCACTAGTAGTGCCTAACGCTAGAAAATGCGCCAATTCCCAAACCTCCGGTGACGCAACGCCTCCGGATAAGGAATCTAAGTTGCTAGATGCCTCTGGCTAGCGAGTTGCTGCCCAAGCAGCCAATCACTAGTGTAGTTAACACCCAAGCATTACTTGCTAGGTATGATAGGGCTCACTATTATCAATTAGAAACCCTATTACAGCATTTACCTGATCAGTACAAGACTCTGGCGAATGACTTAATTTAGGAAGGCAAATTAATAACAAACGCCTCAATCAAGTGTGCCCCTGACGCAGCCTCTAGATCCATTAACACTAGTGTGCTACTCAGACGACATACCTGGCTACGCATTTCAGGCTTCAAACAGAAGGTACAAACCACCATCCTCAACCAGCGTTCAATCAGGGACAGCTTTTTGGACCGGCTGTAGACACCACTCTGGAAAAAATGACACGGAAACTGCTAAATCTATGGGAGAGTTAGTCTCCACCCACACGTGGTTCCTTTCGTCACTCCTTTTATAGAGGAGCATCCAAAAACATCAAAGCAGACACTACCTCCTCTTCTTACAAAAACACAACACAAACATCCCCCAACAGAGGATATTTTAGAGGAGGATACAGGGGAAATTACAACAAAGGGAGAGGCCGAGGTAACAATAACACTCACACCTCCCCCGCTAATAAACAGTGACTTCCCTTCACTCCCCCCAGACGATTCCACTCCGGTCGGGGGAAGACTTTCACGGTTCCTACCTGTCTGGGATTCCATCACAACAGACAAGTGGGTAAGACAAATTATCCAGTATGGTTACTGCCTGGAACTCACAGCTACCCCGCCCAACCTTCCCCCAAACAGCGTCCAATGTCCATGGGGCATCTTACACTATTAAAAGAAGAGGTTCTCTCACTGCTTCAAAAGCACGCAATAGAACCAGTTCCCTTACAGCATCAAGGAACAGGGGTTTACTCACTGTATTTCCTAATCCCCAAAAAGGACGGGACCCTAAGGCCAATAGTCGACCTCAGACCCCTCAATCTATATATACAGTCCGATAATTTTCATATGATCACTCTTCAACAGGTTCTCCAAACTGCTACAACAAGGCGACTTCCTTGCCACACTAGATCTCAAGGACGCCTACTTCCACATTCCCATGCACCCTGTTCACAGGAAGTATCTGAGGTTCATAGTGGACGGACAACACTATCAGTTCAAAGTCCTTCCATTCGGGGTGACCACCGCACCCAGAGTGTTCACAAAGTGCCTTGCGGTAGACCACAAATCCATGTCTTTCCATAGCTCGACGACTGGCTGATAAAAGCCAACTTATTCAACCAGTGTGTTCATCACCCGCATCAAACTATCCAGCTGCTACACGACTTTGGATTCACAGTAAACTACCCCAAGTCCAATCTCCAACACTCCCACATACATCAGTATCTAGGGGCCACAGTAGACACCTCCAAAGCTCTAGCATATCCCAGTCCAGCCAGGATAGCCAGTACACAAGCCCTAAGCAGCAAATTTCAACCGCAGCACTCCCTCCCAGCAAGAGTATTCATGCAACTCATAGGGATGATGGCCTCTTGCATCTTTATCGTATCTCATGCAAGACTTCAGATGCGCCCCTTACAGGAATGCCTAGCACGTCAGTGGAAGCAGGCTCAATGACAACTTGCAGATCTGGTGTTGGTGAACAGCCGCACACATCGCTCTCTGAAGTGGTGGAACACACGAAACCTGTCCAAAGGGCGGCCGTTACTCGAGCCGGTTCCGCAGATAGTGCACACAGCAGACTCATTGCTCACCGGTTGGGGAGCCCATCTCCTAAACCATACAATTCAAGGCAAATGGACCACTCAACAGAAAGTGCTCCATATCAATCACCTAGAATTATTGGCAATATTTCTAGCATTAAAATCATTCCAAGTACATCTACAATACAAGACTGTCCTCGTCTGGACGGACAACATGACAGCCATGTACTACATACAGAAACAAGGAGGCACACACTCTCTGCAGCTGTCTAGGCTCGCACAAAACATTTGGAGATGGGACATCCCATAAAAATATATACTTGCTGGCAGAACATCTTCCAGGGATTCACAATCCGATTGCGACAGACACAGCAGATACACGAATGGGAACTTCATCCCCCAAGTTCTCCAACCTTTCTTCCACATGTGGGGTCAACCAAACATAGATCTGTTCGCCACACACGCAAACACAAAATGCCCAACCTTTGCCGCCAGGTTCCCACACCCGTTGTCCAAAGGCAATGCGAGATGGATGAACTGGGCAGACAGATTTGCGTACGCTTTTCCGCAACTCCCACTGATTCCCCTAGTAGTATGCAAGCTCAGACAACAGTCTCTCAAAATTATCCTAGTGGCTCCCACATGGGCACGCCAGCCGTGGTTCACAACACTATTGGAACTCTCGGTAGTTTCACACCAAAAACTGCGCCTCTGCCCAACACTGCTGACTCAGAACCATGGAGAGATAAGGCACCCCGATCCAGGACAACTGAATCTAGCGATCTGGCTCCTGAAGTCCTAGAGTTCGGTTATCTTAACCTTCCGTCACTGTATGAACATCATTAAAGAAGCCAGACGCCCTACTACTAGAGCTTGCTATGCAGCAAAATGGAAAAGATTTATCATCTACTGCAAAAATAATAAAATAGATCCACTGGATACTTCCATCCAGGACATCATTTGCTATTTACTACACTTACAAAGATGTAATCTAGCATATTCATCCATATGGTTACATCTAGCAGAGCTTGCTGCTTATTTACAAAACAGACATTTGTCACTATTTCCTCTCCGGTGTGGAATTTAAACACTGTTCTTACCAGGCTCATGGGTCCCCCATTTGAACCTCTACATAAATGTTAACTTCAGTTCCTCACATGGAAAGTTGCTTTCCTTGTCGCAATTACCTCTCTCAGAAGGGTAAGCGAGATCCAGGCTTTAACCATACAAGAACCATTCTTACAAATACCTCAGAACAAAGTGGTTCTCAGAACAAATCCAAAATTACTTCCCAAAGTCACTCTGCTTTTCATCTTAACCAATCAGTTGAGTTACCGGTGTTTTTCCAAAACCCAGACTGTGGCAGCGAGAGATCTTCATACACTAGATGTCAAAAGAGCACTACTTTATTACATTGACAGGACTGAACCCTTTCGCAAATCAAACCAACTGTTTTTAGCCTTCTTCCCACCTCGTAAAGGTAACCCCATCTCTAAAGCTGGGATCGCCAGGTTGGTAGTAAGACGCATCCAAATATGCTACCGAAAGGCTAAACGCACATTAACAATTCCCCCTAGAGCACATTCAACACGCAAACTAGGGGCTTCCATGGCATTCTTAGGGAACATTCCCTTAGATGACATATGTAAAGCAGCAACATGGTCTACAACACACACCTTCACCAAACACTATTGTGTTGACGTGCAGGCTAAGCAACAAGCTTCTGTAGGCCAGGCTGTTGTTAAAACACTTTTTCAAACTACTGCAGCGGATACAGGTGACCACCGCTAGGGGAGACACTGCTGTACAGTCTATGCATAGTGTACGATCTGCAGCTCGTATGCCTCGAATGGAAAATGCTACTTACCAGAATGCATCTGTTCTTGGCATGTAGAGCTGCAGATCCGTACACGCCCACCTGCCTCCCCGGGACCTGTATCCGTTCCAGTATTATCTTAATTAGATACATTCACATGGACATCTCTTCTACTTTTTACTGACTCCATCATTTCCCATCATGGCGAAAAACAATCTGGAGTCGATGCCCATGCGCACTATCGTCCAAGGGAGGAGTCCCCTATCTTGTGACTACAAAAGACTTCTTCTGAGACAAGGTGCAAGCATTCGAGCCCAACACCAGATGGCGATCTATTGCATAGTGTACGGATCTGCAGCTCTACAAGCCAAGAACAGATGCATATTGGTAAGTAGCATTTTCCTTTTTTGGCACTACCAATTTGATAATTGATGCGAATCAAGGACATCAAGGTAGAAGTATTTTTCCACAGGGGGGCAGTTTTGTGTTGTGATATTAATCCATGACTCCAGGGCTTTAAGTGAGACGAAAAAACTGGACGGTCTCTCAGAGGGGCGTGGCCAATGTAATTAAGGGTGGGCGTGGCTTAAAAACACTTAGGCTAAACAATCTGTGCTTAGCATAGTTTGCTGCCCGACTTGTAGTTTGCTGTTTGTCATTGCATCTAGATATATAATAAAAGTAACATCATACCTACAGCAAGTCTGGACTATTGGCTTTGTCAATGGTGGTTAGTTGCATAAGCTAAATAAGCAGCAACTATGGCTTGTATATAACATTGAAAAAGCTTCCTCTTGAAGCTCTGGCAACACCACGACAATGTTGCTGCTCCTGAGTTACAAAAAAGAGAAGGGAAATCCAGAGAGAAAATGACTCTCTTTAAAGAATTTCCCTTCCCCCAGAATGCTAACTTTGCATGAAGTCATGCTGTAACTTCTCCACTAGTGAGAAGTGAGCAGGCGCACATCGATGTGCCTGCTGGCTCTGCAGTGCGGGAGAAAAAAAAACGCCTGTTCCAGGGCACAACACAGAGCCCGATAGAGACCTGTTTCGAGGCACCTTTTTAAAAAACTGCTGGTGCTCAGACCCGGTGAGACCCGGCCCACTTAAAGCCCTGCGTGACTCCCTTGTCAACATCTTTCTTTGTTGTCTTTTCACCTTTTAAGTTGTCATATTTTTCTACTTTGGGGCTCAGTTGCTACTATGGGACTCAGTGGCGCAGGGGAAGGGGACGTGTTAATTATAATAAAAACGTACGTGTGTTTTGTTATGACCGAGATGGCCGTCCAAACCTACATGCGTACCTAGGGAGCGCACAAGCACTCCTCACCATGCCTTGCCCCTCCCTGTGCAAGCTGGCTCTGAGCCAGCAAACGAAAAATAAAACTTTGCTAGAGCATAGTTTTATTTTTCGTTTTCTGGCTCTGGGCCAGGCAGTGGAGCAATGCTCCTCTGCCACTGCGGAGGAGCTGCCACTGAGTTCCACATGTCTTCTGCCGGTTTTTTAGGTCTCGCCTGCGTTGCAGCGCATGCGCTGCTTCGCCTTGGCGAGAGCTATTGTCGTTGCTTTTGTGTCCGGCTTCTGTGGAAGTGGGGTTGGTGTCCGCCCTGTCGGCATTGGACTGGAGATTTCGCTCGCGCACGGCGTCTCTTCCAGACACGCGTACTGGAGGCTGCTTCTCCGTGTTCACTTCTGGACGGCGTCTCGCGTCTCTTCCGCCTTGTTCAATGCATTCCTCTGCCTGCCTGTCTCCCCCATAGATTAACCCTTTCTGCCTCTCAACGCACATTGTCTCTTTAGAGGTCGTCTCTCTACTTCTATCAAAGCTTACATCCCGGTTTCTCCTTATTCCCCATCTGTCTCTAGTTCCTGTCTCCTCTTCAGCCATTATTTCGCCAGTCCTTGCCTCTCTCCGATGCCTGCCTCGCATTCTGTGTCCACCAGGTGCCCGCACCTCGCGCCGCCCTGTCCTGCCTGCCTTCTCTCCTCGCATTCTGTGTCCACCGGGTGCCCGCACATCGCACCCGCCCTGGCCTCAGCTCTGCGTGTTCTGTTTATGCGTGCGAGTCCGCAAAGCGCCTGGAAGCTGCTCTATGTGGACACATGGACGCCCTTCCCATGTTCTCTTCTGTCAGTCCCCAACCTCTCCACCCAGCGCCTCTGTACCTCTCCACCCGGTGCTCTGTACCTCTCCTGCACTTTGCCTCTGCCTTTCTCTAACATTTGCATCTCTCACCCCCACCGCTACCTCCTTTCCTCCACTGCCCCGCTACTCAGTCATGTGCGCTGACCCCCTCTCAAGCACCTGTCCCCGGACCCATAAATGACTCTCCCATCCAGGACGGGAAGTGATGTCCGCATCAGAATACATTGTTGTGTGTAAGAAAGTGGCTCTGTATATACTGTTCCCAAATAGGTACAGTGTGCAGAGTCCACAGTCCCCAGAGGTTTGGCAGAGGCTAAAGTTAGATATAACCTTACTCTCTAAAGTGGTAGCTTGGTCGAGCAGTAAGGCAGTATCAGAGGACAGTGTAAAGCATTTGTTGTACACACTCAGTCAGCAAATGGTCTCACACACTCAAGAACTGAACTCTAGGCCAATGGTTTTGTATACAAATATATGGTTGTTTTATTTTAGAACCAACAATAGATTTCAAAATATACTTTCTCTCAATGAGAGACTTTATATAAATACTTTCAATATGCAGTAGGCTTTTGAATGCAATAGACAGTTGTTGCAATAGGCAACACAATTTCAAACACAATAATACATTGAGCTCAATGGCAATTTCCAATTAACTGCAATTAGTTACTTTGATTACTTTTCTAACCACAGGACTGGATCATAGATTCAGTCCTGGGACATCTCCTGTAAACATTTGAAAGAAATCGTTTTTGTTACACAGGTGATTTTTAAGGGATATTTGTAAGTTTCAAAACTTGACACTTAGAAGACTTTCCAAGTGAAACCAGTCAATGTTACCCTATGGAGGAAAAGTGAGTTATCGGTTTTTGGGTAAGTACTCGACTGGCAGAGTTAAGGTTCTGGGCATAGACTCAGGGGTCTCCCAGTGTCAGGTACAGCTGTTACACCCTCAGCGGCACAGGTGCAGCCGGGTGCAAAGAGAGTTAGGCCCAATGTTAGCCTATGGTTGGTGGCTGCTGGCAAGCAGGCCACGGGGCTGTGGGAGCTGGGTTCCTGGTCACTTGCTCAGGGCAAGTGGGGAAGAAAAATAGGACAGAGGTTGCACTCCCAGGGGCACTCGGGCGGCTGGGTGCAGGGTGCCTTTGAGCCGTCGGGCGCTCAATGGAGAAGCTCAGTGACAAACAAAGGCTGCAAGCTCGGGAACGAAGATTCTTCAGGTGCGACCACCACTTCGAGAGGTAAGTTGGGAAGCTGTAGGTATTCACCCAGGAGCTGGGCACAGGGGGCCGCAGGGTGCCGGGTGCAGGGGTGTCTTTTCGCATCGGGATATCTTGCCCTCAGCTAGTCGCGGTTGGAGGGGTCCCTGGTTCTGAGGCTGCAGGCGTCGTCAGGAGCGTCGAGGTGGGTCCTTGGGTGCTGGATTCTGGATCAGTCGCCGGGGGGACGTCCTCGTGGTCTTTGTTCACTCCGACACAGGCCAGGCTTGGCGGGTGCAGTGTGTGCAGGAGTCACGGTTCCTGGTTGGCACCAGGGGCTTGTTACTTGCTTTGAGCAGGACCACTGCTCGTGGGAGTCCCAGTCTTTTAGTCACAAGGCAGTCTGGTCCTCCGGGGTTTTTGAGGTTGCTGACCACTGGAGACGCCGGCTTTCAGCAGGAGCAGGTTCGAGGGTCGACAGGGCTGGGGCCAAGTCAGTTGGTGTCTTCCTCTTGTTAGTAGCTGCACGGCAGGTCGTCTTGTTTCTTGTTCTTCTTGCTTGTTTCGGACTCGGGATCTGAGGAAGGAAGGTTCAGGGTGCCCCTAAATACTACATTTAGGGGCGTTACAGGTAGGTAAAGGGCAGGGACCAATGGGTCCCTTCCCTGGGGTGGGTACACCCCCTATCCTGTTACTCTCCTGTGGGAGGGGGGCAGTAGCCTAATCCTGATTGGGCAGGGCTTCCCATCTTCAAGATGGCGAGAGCCTGGAGCTGTGCTTCACCTTGCCTCCCCACCTGAGAGGTGGGGTTGGCAGAGGCTGGCACACCCCCTTTCCTCCCTTGGGGTTTCCGGACAGTCTTCCCGCCAGAGTGGGGGTCAGAACTAGTGGGGGCCAGTTGCTTAGTACAGCAGGTGGCCTGGAGAAGCTCACAAAGGCGGCATGCCATTGAAGCTTCCCCTGCCCATCCTGGGGGAGGAGACCTAGCACCTCGCCCAAGATGTGCATTGTTGCAGGCCCAGGAGAGCGGATGGCTCTCTACCCAGGGGTCCAGCAACATGTCAGCTGGGTGGCAGCCAAGGCAGCCTCTCAGACAAGATGTGGATTGTAGGTTAGGTTCAGGGGGCAACTCTAAGTTGCCCTCTGTCGTGCATTGTACATTAAATCCCACATTGGCATCAGTGCGGGTTTAATGTGCTGAGAAGTTTGATACCAAACTTCTCAGTCTTCAGTGTTGCCGTCATGGTGCTGTGGAGTTTGTGTTGACGACCTCCCAGCACAATATACTCTTAAAGGCAGCACTGCACTTAGTGCCCAGCAATGGACCTGGGTACTGTAGGGGCACCGGGCTCATGCACCTGTACCCACACCACTGGCATAGGGCACCCAGCTAGAGGGGTGACTGAGGTATGCCAGGGCAGTGTGTGTTGTAGGCATGGCACACAGGGATGTGTGCCATGTCGATTCTGTTTTGTTCTGCACCCAGACACTCAGCCTGCAAAGGCAGTGTGTGTGTGTGTGTGTGTGTGTGTCAGGGTACAGGGCCTCTAAGGGTGGCACAATAAGTTCTGCAGCCCTTAGGGGCCTTCTCTGGTCACAGGGCCCTGGGTACCATTTACCAGGGGCTAACATGTGGCCAGAGATGCCAATTGGGTTTAGGTTTTATGCAGTTTTAGGGAAGGAACACAGGCCCTGGGTACGTGATTGGCAGGAGCCCAGGGCGCACACAAAGTACATCAGCAATTCAGCAAAAAGTGGGGGCATACCATGCAAGAAAGATGGCACTTTCTCACATTGTGTCAGCGCCTTGAAGAGAGACCATACAATATTACACATTTGATAACCTACCACAATAAGTTGCATGCCTCTCCGCTGCCCAAACGTCCAATCGTAACTATAAACAACCAGTGTTAAAGGGCAGCGCTCCGTCTTCGCCCACGAATCGGCAACTTGTCGGAGAGTTAGTTACAATAACACCGTAGAGGCGCCATACAAAATCTAGGAAGTAATGCTTTAGGAACTCAGTGCTACTAAGGTCCTCTGACGATGCTTCTGGACAGAAGTGCTGCACCATCAGCAACAAGCATTTGCAATGCAATAGGTCTTGCATTTACGCAAGTTTAAGCTGTTGGCAATATAAATGACAATGCCTTTTATTTAAGTTTTTAAAACCAAAACATAAATAAAAGGCATTGTCATTTACAATGCCAATAGCTCAAACTTGTGTCAATGCGAGACCTATTGAATTGCAAATGCTTGTTATTAGTGCTACTACATAGTTATCTTCCAGCTTCCCTTATGTTTTCAGTTTCCATCTCTGGTGAGAAAGGGATACACCTTTGGGGAGGGCGGGAAGAGCTGGGAGGTTATGATGGTAGAAATTGTTTAACTCACTTCTTTACTGTTTTGTGTGTGGCCTTGTTGATTTCATTGCGAGTTGTGGGAAAGAGGATAAGCAACACATGCAGGGCTGTATTAGAGGGGTGAGGGATCACTAGAAAGCGAGAACAGCATGAAAAGCACACAGGCAAGAGAGCCACACTGAGTTGGGATGGAGTAGAAACACATGGAAAGAGATAGAGGGTGGAGAATCTCGCTCTCGTAGATGAGAGCGATAACACATAGTGGGAGGGGCAGAAGCAAAGGAGGGAGTAGACAGCTGGAGAGCATATGCACTCTTGTAGAGTGCTTAAAGAAAAAAGTAGTTCCTTAAAAGTGAGCAGTAGGAGGAGACTAGTAAAAAGGCTGTGATTCAGGGGAGGCACAAACACAAGATGAGGAAGGCAAGCCATCAATTGAGAAGCAAGCAAATGAGTGGTGATAACGTCAACCAATGTTCAGCAATGGGACGGGCTTTAAGCCCACTGTAAGATTTTGGTATGCTCACTATAGGTCTTTGGCAACGTATGGTAGGCTTGACTTAAAAATGACAATCGCACAGCTATAAAGCCAGTTGTTGTAATGCTGAATAAACATAACCAGTCTGTAAAGACACTTGTCTGCCTAATTCTTACTGCACTATATAATATTGTTTGATAGCAATCATTTGTCTTTGAATAGACTGCTATCTGAGAAGGATTCTTGATACTTATTCTTACTCTCCTGCAGAATGCTATCATGTTCGGTAAGAAGAGGCACACCGATGTGCAATTCTACACCGAAGTAGGCGAGATCACAACCGACTTGGGAAAACACCAACACATGCATGACCGAGATGACCTCTATGCTGAGCAGGTGAGATAACGGGTGGAGGTGATAAGTAGAGCATCTTTCCACAACGAAGGTGCCCCAAAAATGCTGGAGGAGCACCATTAAGAAGATAGTTCTCTAAATATTTCCTTGAAGCTACGTGGCCAGTACACTGCTTACGATGCTTGAATCTTTATTGAACAAAGTGAAGGTGAATGCCAAAATCACCTTCATCTATGTGGTAGTAATTTTGTTTTTCTTCACAGTGCTTTCCCCTTCACCATTTTAGGTTCCATGTTGGTTTTCTCCATAGCAGCACAGACCTACAGCCCTGATAAATTGATGTTTGAATCGTGTCTGTTGTAGACTCATTTGGTGTGCATAATCCTATCATATAGTGTTAGGATTGGATTTTGACAAGTTGTTATTCCTAAATTCTGTTTTGGGCTGTAGACCCAACTGGAGTAACTGCATCACCATGAAGCCTATGATGCTGAGCAACAGACTCCATCTCTTGTAACTGGAAAGCAAAGATAAAAGGTTACCTGTGTCACAAGACTGTGCTGTACACCGCGATAATAGTTCAGAGCCTAAAATTATGAAGGGTAGTTCTTCTTGGACTCTTTGCTGATTTTGCAGCACTTTTCATGCATGAAAACGCATGTCTTTCCAGTTTGAACCACACGTGAAAAAAGCCCCTAACATTTGTCCCAGGTTACACACACTCACTTTAACAACGAGAACAGTTTCTGCAGACTAACATTGTGGTCCCTTCGCAATGCCAGAAATCGGAATGACCGACTGAAGATTAATCTTGAGCTGAAAACGGGTGTTAACTCCCCTATTTCATTGTGTGCATAAATTCAACAAATTCCCCATTCCAAAATGCGTCTTCATCAGGTTCAGCACTGGTTCCTTTTCTCCAGCTGTGTGCTTGTACTGAGCCAGTGAACACTCCACATTCATTCATTCTCAATACACATAACGTCAACATACATTCAACAAACTCCCCACATCAGTACCTAAATCTTCATCTGGTTCAGCACTGGTTCGTTTTCTCCAGATGTGCGCTTTTACACCATCCCACAAAACAAACAGCAGCTTGATGCATCTCGTGCTGTCAGCCTTGAAGAAAGCACTGCCTCAAGGACTCGAACAGCCGCACACAGAATCCAGAAGCAAATACTCCACAATACAGACCGTACACAGTCATTGGCACCAGTGAATTTGACACAAGATTACCTGTGATGTCGCCTTGGAAGCAAATTAAAGGAATACAATGAGCATGGGCATATGTCAGACTTTCATCAAGGGTATTCTCATTTTGTAGAGGTACTAAACGCATGTTCGAGGCATATGAGCTGTAGATCGTATACTTGTGCATAGATCGCCATCTGGTGTTGGGCTCGGATGTTTGTGTCTTGGAAGAAGTCTTTGTAGTCACGAGGTAGGTGACTCCTCCTTAGGACGATTGTGTGCATGGGCATCGACTCAATCTCCAGATTGTATTTTACCGCAATCTGGTTTGGATGTGATTTGCTGCGCTCCGGGTCGGTGTCTGTTTCGAACTTCCCTTCGACGCGCAATGCCTGTCCACTCAACAGTATTGTCTCGATCGAGTTTCCCTTTCGACGCAAATCTTTAAAACAAACTCCTCAATCTTCGTCACGAGCCATTGGGCCTTTCCGTGCCGACCGCGCCTACAGTCAATGGAAAGAAATCCTTTCAAAAAATGCCCCGGGTGTGGTGCCAAGTTCCCTCACATGGACTTGCACGAGGTTTGTAATCTCTGTCTCTCCCCGGAGCACGAAGAGAAGAACTGCGAGGCCTGTGCATCGTTCAGGTCGAGGAAAACCATCCGTGAACGTCTGGCTCGACGTCACAAAATGTCTTGTGGAAGCAGCTCGATTCGGACATCTTCGGAGAAGATCCCAATGTCCAGCCAGAGCAACAAGGTGATGAAGACATTTCCTTCTCCGTTGTCTAAGAGGAGACAGGCACCTCGGCTCAGCCGTCCGTGAGTACCAAAACCCCTCTCCCAAAAACCAAACCTAAGGCTCCGGTAACACCATTGGGCTCAGGTCAACACCGGCAACATGTCTTACGCCCCGCCCTCAGGCCTGGCTATGAAACCTAAAGACAAGCCTACGGGCTCGAGCCAGCCCCATTCCGGTGCCAAAAAGTCATCTTCGGCACCGAGGCACAATACCAAAGATGTGCCACGCCCTTATTCGTCGACACCGAAGACAGCCTCGACACCGAAGCCCTCGGCGTCGAAACATACCAAGGACAAACATTCGGAACCGAAAACATCTTTGCAGCCGAAAAGTCTCGGAGCCACCAACTGCTATAACAAAATCTAAGAAGTCCAAGACCCCACAGAAAGCCTCAAACTTGGTCCAAAGAACATTCTGACCCAAAATCTTCAGCACCTAAAAATAGACATTTTACACACCAAGTCTGTACCTGATTTTTCGGATCCAAAACAAAAACTCTTGTTATTGACCCAGAGACTGGCAAAGTCGTTGCCAGGCCTCCAAAAAGAGAAAACTGGACACTTAAGAGGAATCTGAAATACCGTTAAAACGAAAGGAGATGAGTACTAACACACCTCCACCTCCTCCTCCAGCTGATCCAAATCTTTCCATTTCTCCACCACACTGCCCACCACATACTTTTTCACCTCAAACACCAGATGAGTGTAAGAAACTGGCTTTATATATACTGCACTAAAGAGAGGTACATACAGTGTGTATAGGGTCCAAGGGTCTTCAGAGGTAGGCAGAGGTTAAAGTTAGATAGAACCTTACTCTCTAAAGTGGTAGCTTGGTCAAGCAGTAAGGCAGTATCAGGGGACAGTGTTAAGCATTTGATGTACACACTCAATCAGCAAATGAATTCACACACTCAAGAACTGAACTCTTGGCCAATTGTTTTGTATAAAAAATATACTGTTTTATTTCTAGAACCAAGCAAGTCTGGTACAGAAGCTGTCGCCTAATTACCGACTTAGTCTGATACATTTCAAGTATTTGCACAGGCTGTATCGCACCCCCGCTCAGCTCCATAAGCTTGGGCTCATTCCAAATGACACTTGTGTGCGTTGTGCTGCTCTTGCAGCGGACTTCGCGCATTTAGCATGGCTATGCCCTAAGGTCTCCGACTTCTGGTGGGGGGTGTGCTCCACCATCTCGGACATTGCTAGCACTACAGTGCATCCCGACCCTTCCCTTTGCCTTCTTGGTTTTGTTAAATTCTGTCCAGACGCTTCTCGGCGCCTGATAGCGATGCTGCTGGTCCTGGCCAGGCGTAGGGTGGCTATGTGTTGAGGCCGCAGGCCTGCTCCTAAGGTTGAGAGCTGGCTGGAGGACGCTTCTCGGTGTCAGACTCTGCTAACGGAGTTTTGAGACTTACTACCCGCCAAGTCCCGACCCATTGACATTTGGGGCCCTCTGGTAACCTACCTTCACTCCCGTACCCCTCCCAGCGATGCTGCCTCTCCCGCGCTCCCCGCCGGCCTTGTGCCTGCGGCGGCCGCCGTTGTTGACAGATGACTGCCCCCGCCCCTCCTTTCAGGCCCTCCCCTGTCCCGTGGCGCTTCCAACTGATACCATTGCCGAATGTATGAACTCCATGTGGCTAGGGAACTCTGTACAAGGATGTTGCATTTTTAGCCTTAACATGTTAATGTTACTTGCATGGTGCAGGCGACTGGTCTCTGTATATTTTGACTTGGTCTTTACTGTGAAATTTGAGCGGCTCTGTAGCACAATGTAATGTGTTTGACTTGAACTTCCTCAATAAAGGTTTTGGAAAATTAAAAAAATAAAGTCTGGTACAGGTAAGCATATAAATACTTTGCAGTAGTAAATTACTTGTATGAACACAGTTCAAAATTGCAGTATAACTGGTAGTGGTTTTGGTTACAGTTTTAAGTAAGCAGTTTGCAACACATTGCAGGTATAGTACATTCAAATGAATGGGCTTTTTAAGTAAAATGCAGTTAATTACTTTTCAGATTACTTTTCTAACCACAGGACTGGATCCTATATTCAGCCCTGGGACATTTCCTGAAAACAGGTGAGTAAATGCATTTTAGTTAGAGGTACGATTTTTAAAGAATTATTGCATTTCAAAAGATGACACTTGGAAACTTTTTCACATAGAATCCCCAATGTTATCCTATGGGAGGAAATTCACTTAGCAGGTAAGTTACTTTTGTGTTACTTTTGTAATCCAGTGCTGGACTCCTAGATTCAGCACCGGGACATCTACTTAAAACAGGTAAGTAATTAAGCTTTTGTAGTTTGTACGATTTTTAAAGAGTATTCTTGTATTTCAAAAGTTGCCACTTGAAACCTTTTTCACATAGAATCACCAATGTTATCCTATGGGAGGAAATTCAATTCACAGGTAAGTTACTTTTCTTACACAGTGCTGGACACCTGGGTTCAGCACTGGGACCTTTCCTGCAAACAGTTGAGAAAATTCTGTTAGGTTATTTGTGCGATTTTTAAGGAATATTCTTAGTTTTCAAAAGTCGACACTTAGAAACTTTTTGGGAGAAAAAGTGTCAATGTGGTCTCGAGGTAAGTAATCGGTCTTTTGAGTTAGGGTTCTGGGGTTAGACTCAGGGGTCTCCCAGGGTCAGTGATGCACTGTTGCACCTTCAGCGGCACTCGGGCGGCCGGGTGCAGAGTGTTGATGCCCAATGTTATCCTATGGGGGATAGGGGGTCTCTGGTTGGTGGCAGCTGGCAAGCAGGCCACAGGGTTGTCTGAGCAAAGCTCCTAGGGTTAAGCTCAGGGCAAGTTGGGGACCAAGTTAGCACAAAAGGGGCACTCTCAGCGGAGCTAGGGCAGCTGGGTGCAGGGTGCTGTTTTGAGGTCGGGTGCCCTGTTGATTTCAATGGGGATTCTCCGGGACAAAGACACTGCAGGCTCGGGGAAGAGGATCTTCCAGGAGTGACCACCACCTTGAGGGGTAAGTTGGGATGTAGAGGGATGGTTAGCCACCGCTGGGTTGGGCACACAAGGCCGTGGGGCATCTGGTGCAGGGGTGCCTTGGGACGTCTGGTGCAGGGGTGCCTTGGTAAGTCGGATTTTCTTACCCGCTCTGGTCGCGGTAGGAGGGGTCCTCTGGATTGAGGCTGCAGGCGTCGTCTGGAGGCTTGAGACAGGTCAGGGGTCACCGGATCTCGGGTCAGAATCGCCGGGGGGACCTCCTCGTGGTGTTTGTTTACTCAAACACGGGCTGGCTCGGCGGGTGCAGAAAGTGCTGAATTTACATATTCTGGCTGGCACCAGAAGCTGCAGTTTAAACACGTCCGGTGTTAACGGGAGAAACAGCTTGGAAAGTGAATGCAGGCCGGTCCTCCGGGATTTTTGAGGTTGCTGGCCGCTGGACATGGCTGGTTTTCTCAGGAGCAGGTTCGAGGGGAGACAGGCCTGTAGGGCTGGGGCCAAGTCAGTGGGCGTCGTCCTCTTGTTAGCTCTGCACGGCTTCTCGTCCTTTTCTTGTGGTAGCTGGATCTGAGGAAGGAAGGTTCAGGGTGCCCCTAAATACTAAATTTAGGGGCGTTATAGGTAGGTAGAGGGCAGGGACCAATGGGTCCCTTCCCTGGGGTGGGTACACCTCCTATTCTGCTACACTCCAGTGGGAGGGGGGCGGGAGCCTGTCCCTGGTTGGCTGGGTCTCCCCCATTCTCAAGATGGCGGGGACTCGAGGTTGTGCTTCACCTAGTCTCCCCCACCTTAGGGGTGGAGTTGGCAGAGGTGGGCACACCTTTTCCTCACTTTTTTTCCCCGCTGGTTCTCCCGCCCAAAGTGGGGGGTAGAACCAGTGGGGACCAGTTGCTGAAAGCAGCAAATGGTCTGGAGAGGCTCACAAAGGCGGCATGCCTTTGAAGCTTCTCCTTCGTGAACCCTGTCCATCCTGGGAGAGGAGGCTTGGCACCTTGTCCCAAGATGTGCATTGTTTCAGGCCCCCGAGAGCAGCAGGCTCTCAACCCAGGGGTCCAGAAACATGTCTGGTGGTAGCAGCCTGCGCAGCCACTCAGTCTGGTCACTGGTAGTTGGTCGTTTTTCAGGGGGCATCTCTAAGATTCCCTCTGTGGTGCATTTTACATTAAATCCCACACTGGCATCAGTGTAGGTTTAATGTGCTGAGAAGTTTGATACCAAACTTTCCAGTCTTCGGTGTAGCCATTATGGTGCTGTGGAGTTCGTAATGACAACCTCCCAGCACCATATACCCTTAATGGCAGCACTGCACTTAGTGCCCAGCAATGGACCTGGGCACTGTAGGGGTGCAGGGCTCATGCAGCTGTACCCTCACCACTGGCATAGGGCACCCAGCTAGAGGGGTGACTGATGTATGCCAGGGCAGTGGTTTGTGGGCATGGCACACAGGGATGTGTGCCATGTCAACTCCTTGTTTTGTTCTGCACCCAGACACTCAGCCTGCAAAGGCAGTGTGCGTCAGGGTACAGGACCTCTAAGGGTGGCACAATAAGAGCTGCAGTCCTTAGGGGCCTTCTCTGGTCACAGTGCCCTGGGTACCTATGGTACCATTTACCAGGGACCTACCTGTGGCCAGAGTTGCCAATTGGGTTTTTTTGGGGCGAAAGAACACAGGTCCTGGGGTTCTGATTGGCAGGGCCCAGAGCACATCGTCAAAGAGCATCAGTAGTCTTGGCAACAAAAAAAAGGGGGGGGAGGTGTACTGCAACAGAAACCCACTTTCTCACAATGAGGATGGGGGTGGGAATATAGATCCAGATAGGGATGATGATGATCATACCATTCCACACGAGGTAGACCCTTGGGATGACTACAACACAGATCCCGACCCACATAATGACCCGGATCTCTAGCCATCTAGGCCTTCACCACCTGAGGACAATATTGGGTTTGCGCAACTAATCAATAGGGCTGCCCAATACCACGGGGTACAGTTACATTCTGATACCTTAGAGGAAGATTTTTTTTACTTGAAACCTTTGCACCCTCGCAAAAATCCACGCATACCTTGCCAGTGCTAAAGGGCATGCTCAAACAAGTGTTTAAAGACCCTGTCGGGGCCAGGATTCTAAACACCAGGGTAGACTAAGTATAAGGCAGCTCCCAATGACCCAATTTAAATTAAAGGTCAAGTCCCTTTAGATTCTCTTGTGGTGTCTAATGCACGCAAGAGGGCAAACTTGCAGAGTACAGGCGTCACCCCTCCTCCTGATAAGGAGTCCAAACTAATAGACGCATCTGGTAAATGTATTGCGTCACAAGCTGCGAATCATTGGCGGATTGCCAATGCCAAGCTTTATTGGCCAGGTACGACAGGACGCACTATGATGAGCTTGAAAAGCTCATGCAACACCTTCCTGACCAGTACAAACAAAAAGCCTTTGACCTTATACAAGAGGGGAAATTGATCACAAACACCTCAATTAAAAATGTGCGCTCGACACGGCTGATACTGCGGATACACGGCTTAACACTAGCGTTTTGTTGCGCAGGCACGCTTGGCTCCGTGTCTCCGGATTCAAACCAGATGCAATCTGCTATTCTTAATCAGCACTTTGATCAAGAGCATCTTTTCGGGCCCTCAGTTGACATATCTTTAGAAAAAATGAAAATGATACGGACGCTGCACATGGGGGCCTTACAATTTTCTTCCCCTAGAGGTTCTTTTCGCCGCTCCCTCTACAGGGCTGGCTTCAAAACCATTGGCTCAGAACATCCCTCTTCTTCCTATAAGAGCCCCACTCAAACGTCCTCCAAAGGATACTTTCGCGGAGGCTACAGAGGCAACAATTGTAACGGAAGAGGTTGCAGCAACAATAACCATAACTCCCCTACCACCAAACAATGACTTCCCTGTACTTCCACCCGATCATCCCACTCCTGTCAGGGGACGTCTCTCACAGTTCTTACCTGTCTGGAATTCAATCACAACAGACAAGTGGGTAAGACCAAGTTCGAGGTATATGAGCTGCAGATTACACACTGTGCATAGATCGCCATCTGGTGTTGGGCCCGGATGTTGCAGTTGTTTTTCTCTTGGAAAGTCTTTGGAAGTCACAAGGTATGTGACTCCTCCTTTGGATCATATTGTGCATGGGCTTCGGCCCCATCCTCAGATTGTTAGGTCTCGCTGAGCCAAAGGCTCGAAGAGACATTTTATATGTGGGATTTTCAAAGTGCTACCCACAGTCTTTTGGCTGGCCTAAACCTTGAGTGCACGATCACATGCACGTGCACAGCTGCTCCCACTCCCCCCTCCCTTCTCTATATAGCTTTCTTTCACTTTAGCCGCTTTGACCCTTGCATTCCCCCCTCCCTTCTCACCCAGCCCTTTGATGCTCTGCTCGATTACTTTCACTTTCGCCGCTTTGATGTTTGATTTTTTTTTTTTTTATAGGTACAGAAATAACAGCCCCGTTAAGTTACTTTAAGCTTCTGTGTTCACACAGGTCATAACACTGCAAAAAACAAACAAATGTCGGCGATGATTTCAAAGCTTTTTGTTAAGCTCGGACCGCGCTTGTTTTTGTAGGTATAGAAATAACAGCCCCGTAAAGTTGCTTTAAGCTTCTATGTTCACACACGTCGTAACGCTGCAAAAAATAAACAAAAGTCGGCGATGATTTCAAAGCTTTGTGTTAAAAACTAAGGCACTTTGCTTGTAGGTGTGTACCACTCCAACTAACTTTGAAGTTCAAAAGACACCGAGGTTTCCGTAATTATGCATGCGCTGCTTCGAGCACTTCAGTAGTTATAGGAACTGGTGTAAGGCTGTTCTGCCGGGTCTCCATGCAATGTGGGAGTCTCGTAATGTGTGCAAAGATATGTGTCGCTCAATAGATCAGAAAGTTGCAAAACAATATGTTCGAGGCATATGAGCTGCAGATTATACACTGTGCATAGATCGCCATCTGGTGTTGGGCCCGGATGTTTGCAGTTTGTTTTTCTTCTTGGACAATCTTTGGAAGTCACAAGTTTGGTGACTCCTCCTTCGGTCCGTACTGCGCATGGGCTTCGGCTCCATCCTCAGATTGTTTTTTTCCGCCATCGGGCTCGGATGTGATACTTCGTGCTCCGGCTTCGAACTTTTCCAGTTCGACCTTCGACGGAAAATCCTCGTCCATCGAGATTCTTAAGACAAAAATCATCTTCTTCATCTCTCTCGGTGGCACTTCTCGATTCCAGACATCAGCACCGGCCTTCGGACCTACCTCGACTCCGGTCTCGGCCGATGGAAAGGACTCCCTTCAAAAAGTGCCCAAAATGTGGGTCTAAATTTCCCCACACCGACCTGCATCAGGTGTATAACCTCTGCCTCTCTCCCGAACACGAGGCCCGAGACTGCCCCGCCTGCAAGTCTTTTCGATCGAAAAAGACCATCCGGGATCAAAGAGCTCGACGCACCATGGCGCACTCATCGACTTTGGCTCCACCTGACATCTTCGGAGACGACACCGGAGCTTCGGGGCAGCAGCACATGGAGCAGGAGTAAGAAATCGTCAGCGCTTCCGAGGCCGACGACTCCGACCTGGAGGAGATCACACCGGCGCAGAGGGTCGCGAGAACTCTACCCCCTCCCACTCCCGTACCCACACCGAAAGAGACTCCGGTTACACCTTCGCCTCTGGGCCTAGGGAAAACCAAACATACAGCTTCTATCACCCCACCTTCGGGCCCGGTGTCGAAGCATCATAAGTCTCCCGGCGGCTCGGGCTCGAGCCAGCCTACTCCTGGTGCCGAAAAACACCGTTCGGCACCGAAGAAAACTACACCCAGTTCGGCTCCGAAGCCATCGGTCTCGAAACCTGCACTCTCGGTGCCGACAAAACATAAACATAAATCCCTCGGCACCGACGCTCCGGCGCCGAAGCCTGCCTCAGCACCGAAGAAATCGGAGGCCCCGAAAAAGCATGGCATGGAGAAACCATCGAAGCCCTCGACTCCGAAAACATCGGCACCAACAGACGATTCGGTGCCAGGAGAACTATTTACGCCAGATCCTTATCAAAAGACTTTAACAAAGGATCCAAAGACTGGGCATTTAACTTAGTCTTCCAAAAAAAGACATTTAAACAAGCCAGATCCTCCTCCACCGCCAAAACGGAAGGACTCTGCCACATCTCCCTTCAGAATACCCTCCCCACCACCTCCTCCACCTCCCCCACCTCCTCCACCTCCTCCACCTCCCATATCTCCGCCACCTTTGCCTCACCGCTCTCCAACCCCATCTCCAGACCCTGATTATGGAGATCCAGATTATGATCCAGCAGACGCCCCACTAGACCCCACACCTCCAGGGACACCAGACCCATGGGAGGATTACCACAACCCCGATGTACCAGATATGCCTCAGGATGACATTTATCCATCCAGGCCATCTCCTCCAGAGGACTCCCTGGGTTTCCACCACTTAATACAGCGGGCGGCACACTACCATGGGGTAGAATTACACAGTGAGCCAGTTGAGGACGATTTCCTACTGGACACTTTTGACATACAAGATAAGGCCACAGCAATATTGCCCATGCTAAAAGGAGTAACCAAACATGCTGCAGAGGTGTTCAAGGACCCAGTCAGAGCTAGGGTATTAAACCCCAGGATAGAGAAGAAATATAAAGCAGCCCCCACAGATCCTGCATATATTAAAGGACCTGCTCCCTTAGACTCATTAGTGGTATCCACAGCTAGGAAGCGGTCTAACTCTCAATCATCAGGGGAGGCTCCACCACCAGATAAGGAGTCAAAGCTCTTAGATGCGTCTGGTAAACGCACTGCCTCGCAAGCTGCAATTATGTGGCGCATCGCCAACACGCAAGCACTGCTTGCACGTTATGATAGAGCACATTACGATGAGCTGGAGGCTATCATGCAACACCTCCCAGACAAACATAAACACAGGGCTCATGAGCTAATACAGGAGGGAAAGCTCATTACCAACACCTCAATTAAATGTGCCCTCGACGCAGCAGACACAGCTTCTAGAGCTATAAACACCAGTGTTTTGCTTCGTCGTCATGCCTGGCTCAGAATCTCAGGGTTTAAGCCAGAAGTCCAGGCATCTATATTAAATCACCCCTTTGACCAACAACACCTATTTGGTCCAAAGGTTGACGAAGCATTGGAGAAAATGAAAAAGGACACGGATAGAGCAAAGTCTATAGGGCATTACAATCCCATACCTCTAGACGTTCATTTTGTCGTTCCTCCTTTCGTGGCACAGGCTGAGGTTACTCTGCCGACAGCGCCTCTACTTCCTACAAGTCCCCTCCTCAGACTACCTTCTCGAAGGGCTATCAAAGAGGTGGATATAGAGGAAACAATAATAAGGGCAGGGGCAAAACCAACACCACCCGTTCTGCCACACCGCCCGCCCAATGACTTTCCCCCGCTCCCCCCAGACCATTCCACTCCAGTCGGGGGCAGACTACGACATTTTCTTCACACCTGGGAGACCATAACATCAGACAAATGGGTGACACAAATTATTCGGTCAGGCTACTGTCTCGAACTAACATCTACCCCACCCAATATTCCACCCAGGCACCGTACAATGTCACAGGAACACACCACACTGCTCAAACAGGAGGTAATCTCCCTCCTGCAAAAACAAGCTACAGAGCAGGTCCCCGTCAATCAGCAAAATTTAGGGGTCTACTCTCTGTACTTTCTAATACCAAAGAGAGACGAGACCCTACGGCCCATTCTAGACCTCCGGCCTCTAAATGCATACATACATTCGGACCATTTCCACATGGTAACCCTCCAACAAGTTCTCCCACTCCTCTGCCAGGGAGACTTTCTCACTACACTGGACTTGAAAGACGCATACTTTCAATTCCAATACACCCTTCTCACAGAAAGTACCTCAGGTTTGTGGTGGACGGTCAGCATTACCAATTCAGGGTTCTCCCCTTCGGGGTCACAACCGCACCACTGGTGTTTACCAAATGCCTAGCGGTAGTAGCAGCACACCTCAGAAGACAACACATTCACGTCTTCCCTTACTTGGACGGCTGGCTGATAAAAGCCGCGTCCTACCACCAGTGTGGGCAACATACAAACAGCACCATCCAACTGCTCCACCAGCTAGGCTTCACGGTGAACCATCAAGTCCCACCTCATACCATCTCACACAAAGCAATATCTCGGGGCCACTATAGACACCTCCAAAGCTATAGCCTATCCCAATTCAGCCAGAATCGCAAGCATACAAGCCTTGCGCCAAACATTCATTCTTCAGTACTCTCTCCCAGCAAGAGTGTTTATGAAGCTAATAGGGATGATGGCATCTTGCATCTTCATAGTGCCCCATGCAAGACTCCACATGCGTCCACTCCAAGAGTGCCTAGCACGGCAGTGGAACCAGGCCCAGGGACAGCTGACGGATCTGGTGTTGGTGGACGGCCGCACCCATCACTCTCTGCAGTGGTGGAACACCACAAACCTTTCCAAAGGGCGGCCGTTCCTGGACCTGGTTCCTCAGGTGATTCTAACGACGGACGCATCGCTCTCCGGCTGGGGAGCGCACCTTCTACACCTCACAGTGCAAGGTATATGGACGCCACAGCAAAAGTTACTCCACATCAACCATCTGGAGTTACTGGCGATCTTTCTGGCCCTGAAATCCTTTCAGAAACAAATCTCAGCCAAAGCAGTCCTCATTCGCACAGACAATATGACTGCAATGTATTATATTCAAAAACAGGGGGGGACACACTCTCCCCAGCTCTCTCGCTTAGCACAGAGCATATGGAGATGGGCAATCCCACAGAAAATCTTTCTCCTGGCCCAACACGTCCCAGGAATACAAAACACCATGGCAGATCTGCTCAGCAGACAAACGCAGCAAATGCACGAATGGGAACTGCATCCACAAGTTCTTCACCCATTCTTCCACAAGTGGGGGCATCCTCAGATAGACCTCTTCGCCACCCACGAAAACAAAAAATGACCAAGCTTCGCTGCCAGATACCCACACCCATTGTCCAAAGGCAATGCGATATGGATGAACTGGTCAGGCAAATTTGCATACGCCTTTCCACCTCTCCCACTAATTCCATTAGTGGTAAGGAAGCTACAACAGCACTCCCTCACACTCATTCTGGTAGCTCCAACATGGGCCAGACAGCCGTGGTACACCACACTATTACAGCTCTCGGTGGTTCCACACCAAAAACTGCACCTCTCCCCATGCCTCCTAACTCTGAACCATGGAGAGATCAGGCACCCGGACCCAGCTCAGCTCAACCTTGCGATCTGGCTCCTGAAATCTTAGAATTTGGATACCTTAACCTTCCCCCTGATTGCATGAACATTATCAAGGAAGCCAGACGTCCTACCACTCGAGCATGCTATGCCGCAAAGTGGAAGAGATTTGTTATTTACTGCCGTAATGTAACGTCCTGGCTTTCTCGGGGTTGGGACAAACAGACGACGGACCAGAGAAATGGATGTTAAGGATGATTTAATAAACAGATAAACAACTACAGACAACAAAGAATACTGGTACTGGAATCACCAGGTAAAGTACGATACCCATTCACAGCTCTTCTAACCGTCCTCCGCATGCACACCGGACCCGGTATGCTCCAACGGAGGGCACAGTGCTAAGCAGTGGCCGACAATGCCACTCGACAGCTGTGAAGGGTAGTTCCAAGGTTGTGGAATCTACGGGGGGGGCTGGCACGTGGGAGTCACCCGGCCAGGCTCTCTACCACCTGGGAACAGCCGCTCTACCAGTATCCCCCAGAGTACTGCCACAACACAGACGCTGGGAACACTTCCTAGTGTGCGTCTCTTGTATCCGGGTTTAAGTGATGATACCCAAGGTGGTGCAGAGAATGGATGGGAGCAGCCGCTCTACCTATCCCAGTTCTCCTACGAGTGTCGATGGCTAAGACGCGGAAACACCTCCTGGATAGCGTCTTAGCTCTAGGCGTGTGTTTACCCAAGTAACGAGGGTGGGGAGCTTCGGCTCGCACCCACCTCGTTTTCTCCTATTGTCAGGCCGTTGGGAGCTTCGGCTCTACCAACGGTACCTGTGCCCAATGACGTTGAATACGGCTCTCAGAACGGGACAGGACACGGGCAGGAAGCACACGCAGCACCTCTCCTCCGCTCCTTAGAATGTTCCTTCCGCCGCCCAACTCTCCAACGGGTCCGTGTACCTCAACCAGGTACTCCGGTAAAGATCAGAATATCCGATGCCGAGTCCCAGTGATCTTCTCCTTAAGTAGTACTCTCGGCGTTGTATAACCATGACTCTTGAGTTGCATAACACGAAAACTAGGCGTTACCCTTGGTGTTATGTAACCAGAACTCTTGAGTTGCATAAGGCACTGTTACCGGAGGGCATTCTGGGAGTTGTAGTCCGCTCTCCTCCAAGCGCACCAGGTTCACGGCAGTGGCATCGTGGGAGGGAATCCATGAGCGGGAGGGGATTCCTGACATGTAACAATACAATCAACCCTTTAGATGTGTCCATACAGAACATCATCTGCTACCTGCTCCATCTTCAAAGGTGTAACCTGGCATACACATCCATCCGTCTACACCTAGCAGCACTTGCTGCTTACCTGCAAAACAGACAGCATTTATCTCTTTTCAGAGTGCCTGCTATTAAAGCCTTCATGGAAGGCCTTAAGAGTAATTCCACCCATGTCACCACCTTCACCTGTGTGGAATATAAACGTAGTTCTTACAAGGCTCATGGGTCCACCTTTCGAACCAATGCATAAATGTGAACTACAGTTCCTTACATGGAAAACAGCTTTCCTCGTAGCTATAACTTCCCTTAGACGGGTTAGTGTTTTACAAGCGTTCACTATACAAGAACCCTTTCTACAGATACATCACAGCAAGGTGATCCTTCGTACAAACCCAAAATTTCTGCCCAAGGTAATTTCCCCCTTCCATCTCAATCAATCGGTGGAATTACCAGTCTTTTTCTCACAACCTCAATCGGTTGCGGAAAGGGCATTACATACTCTTGATGTTAAAAGGGTTTTGCTATACTACATACAAAGAACGCAACCTTTCAGAAAGACTAAACAATTGTTTGTCTCCTTCTCTCCACCACATAAAGGCAACCCCATTTCAAAATCAGGGATAGCTAGGTGGATTGTAAAGTGCATACAAATTTGCTATCACAAAGCAAAAAGAACATTATCTATTCCACCGAAAGCCCACTCCACAAGGAAGATAGGGGCTTCTATGGCTTTTCTAGGGAACATACCCTTAGATGACATCTGCAAGGCAGCCACATGGTCAACACCGCACACCTTCACAAAACATTACTGTGTAGACGTGCATTCCAAACAACAAGCTAGTGTGGGCCAGGCTGTACTAAAGACACTGTTTCAAACCACTGCAACGGATACTGGTGGTCGCCGCTAGGGTTGGGTACTGCTATATAGTCTATGCACAGTGTATAATCTGCAGCTCATATGCCTCGAACGGAATATGCTACTTACCAGTATGCATCTGTTCTTGGCATGTAGAGCTGCAGATCTATACACGCCCACCCGCCTCCCCGGCTACCTGTATCCGTTCCAGTCTATCTTATTTAGATACAACACACATGGGTTTCTTTACTATAATCACTACGCTTCATCTTTTCCCTGCTGGCGAAAAACAATCTGAGGATGGAGCCGAAGCCCATGCGCAGTACGGACCGAAGGAGGAGTCACCGAACTCGTGACTTCCAAAGATTGTCCAAGAAGAAAAACAAACTGCAAACATCCGGGCCCAACACCAGATGGCGATATATGCACAGTGTATAGATCTGCAGCTCTACATGCCAAGAACAGATGCATACTGATAAGTAGCATATTCTACCTCCAGGATAGCGCGTTGCTAGGGATCCGGTTTCAGTTGCAGCGCACAGTTTAGAGAGATATCTATCATTAACAGGCTGCTAGGTACAGAGTGTACTGCTTGCTACATCCTGACCAAACGGCTGTACATGGAAATGAATTTCAAAGCAAATGCAAGGAATGCTGCTTTATTAGAGAAAGCAACGGACAAGGACGATAGACTTAAAATAAAAATGTATCTTAGTACAGTGTTAAATAAGTGATTGCCATGTGAATAAATAAACAAATAAATGCAACGCTGCAAGTCGGCGATGATTTCAGAACTTTGTGTTAAGCTCGGACTGCGCTTGTTTGAGTGTAGGACGAGGTCGAGTCACACTTTGGGCTAGTATAGCACACTGATTGCTTTGTTGACAGTCTCGTAGCGCTGTACATAAAGCTGTTGCTCCCGCTGACCATGCTCCTCCGCTTCCTCCCTGGTCTACACCATACACGTATATGCGTGTCTCTAGGTCCTTGCTTTATTTATGTGCAATTTTATATAGCGCAAACTCGACCCAAAGGTATTGGAGCGCTTTACGTGACTTTCAGTTACATTAGACAAGGTCGCGTTTATTTTTGAGGCACATGGAGATTAAATGATTTCCTCGAATCAGGACGCCGAGACTAGAACCTGTGACCACAGTTCCAAGGTAGACAGCTCTGGCCGTGACGCCACATCCCTCTCCCAGTGCCTCTCTGGAGCAGCTATGACGTCAGGCCCCTACTTACCTCACCCACCCCCAATTTACATTGTGATGCAAACCCCGGCGAAAGAAACCACCATTTACGAGCCCGAAACTTGCTAAACTAAATGCTGGGAGCCGCTGTTGGTGCCCTCTTACAGCTCATAAAGGAGGGCGGGATGAGTGTAGGACTAGGTCGAGTCACACTTTGTGCTAGTATAGCACACTAATTGCTTTGTTGACGGTCTCGTAGCGATGTACATAAAGCTGTTGCTCCCGCTAACCCTGCTCCTCCGCTTCCGCCCTGGTCTGCCAGTTCCACCATATACGTATATGCGTGTCTCTAGGTCCTTGCTTTATATATTTGAAATTTTATATGGTGCGAACTCGACCCGAAGGTATTGGAGCGCTTTACGTGAGTTTCAGTTACATTAGACAAGGTCGCATTTATTTTTTAGGCACAGGGAGATTAAATGATTTCCTCGGATAAACTTGTTTCTAGCAATTGTTGCAGGGTTGCTGAGTATCTTGAACTAGCAACAATCTATCTGCTGGTGCACAACCAACCTTCAGCTGCACAAAAGGACATTGGTCATCCATTAACTTTCAGGGTGGCGTGGGCCCATGTGTGTGGCAGACATATAACACTGAGCATTCCTCCGTCACAAATAGATGCACTATCACTCAACTTCTTCCAGTGCACTAGTATTACCCTGACACAAGACTCACGCAGGAACAGCCACAATGCAGGCAGGGAACAAATAAGCCATTGAAAATGACTGGGGAAAAAACTGTCTCGTTAAAGCAAAAGCTTAGAATACAGTCTATGCTAGTTATTTCCAAACTTTTTTTAGAACCACAACCCACTTTTTAGTACCTCAAACTCTCACAACCCACCTAGCTATAATGGACGTGAGGCGGGATATTTTTTAATGTAACTAAAGCGTAATGTGGTAGTGCATTGTCATTTACATACAACACACTTTCCATTGCAATGATCAGTACATTTCCACAGACATACAGTACTAATAAAACTATTTTGCACACAAATGATAAGGTGTGCAAATCGTGTTTCAGGTAATATTTATTATTTGTGCATCACCAAGTAAAGTGTCTTAATTTGTTCTGATCCTGTTAAAATCATTGTTTCCATCACACTTCTGGGTTACAAAAAAATGTGCTTAATTTTGGTTTCCTATCTGCTGAATGTGTACAGCTCATTTACTGGTACTTTCGTTGGGTGTTACAAAATAAATGACATCCTACAGCCTTTCCTTTTACACACCCCAGCAAGCTTATCTTTTCTTTCTGGCTGCCAAGTGAAAGTAATTTGTAAAGACCAGCCCCATGTTTAACAAGCATTTGCAATGCAATAGGTCTCGCATTTGCGAGAGTTGAGCTATTGGCATTGTAAATGACAATGCCTTTTATTTATATGTTTTGAAAACCTGCAAGAGGTGCGTAAACACGCACTTTGTACTTCTAGTTGTTGCTTAAGAGGAGCGAAGCTGGCAGTAACGGTGCCTCTTTTACTGCCATCCTTGCTTTTCATAAGCAAGGACTATAAGTACAAAGTGCATGTTTACGCACGCTTGCAGGTTTTCAAAACATAAGTAAAAGCAATTGTCATTTACAATGCCAATAGCTCAAACTCTCACAAATGCGAGACTTATTGCATTGCAAATGCTTGTTTTTTTCTGCCATCGGGCTCGGATGTGTTCTTCGCGCTCCAGTTTGGAACCGTTCCAGTTTTCCCGTTCGGCACGCAATCCTTCCCCATTCGACGGTATTGTCTCGATCGCGTTCTCCACACTCAACGCGACTCAACGATCGAAATCTTCGATTCCGGTCGACGACGAAGGCCTTCGGGCCTACCTGGGCCTCCTGTCCTGGCTGATGGAAAGGAAGCAATTTAAAAAGTGTCCTCGATGTGGGTCGAAGTTTCCCCTACACCGATCTACATGAGGTGTGCAACCTCTGCCTCTCTCCAGAACACGAGGCAAGGGACTGTCCAGCTTGCGCCTCCTTCAGATCGAAGAAGACGATTCAGGACAGACTAGCAAGGAGAACTATGGCTCACTCGTCGACTTCGATCCCCGACGACATCTTCGAAGAAGGCGTCGATGTTCTGGAACAGCACACCGAAGAAGGCCTAGTCAGCGCCTCCAAAGCGGACGACTCCGACGTCTAGGACATCACTCCGGCACAGAGGGGCGTGAGTACAGACGTCGACCCAAACCCCCCTCCACCCCATTGAAAAAGGCTTCGGTCACGCCTTCGGGCCTAGGTATGCACTGAGAGACTGCTTACCATACCTCGCTTCCGGGCCCGGTTAAGAAGCCCACCAAGCCTTCAGGCGGCTAGGGCCAGCCTACCCTTGGTGCCGAAAAACTTTCACTGTCACCGAAAAAGAAAACGCCCCTTTCCTTGTCCACACCGAGCTCGACACCGAAGCACTCTGAGCTGAAGACTGGCACCGGCTCCTCAACACTGATAACCTCCTCGGAGCCGAGCATGAAACCGAAGAGCCTCGACTCCCAAGCCTCGAAGCCGAAACCCACCGGGGAACCGAGGAAGACAAAGGGCATTTCTAAACCCCACGGTTCCAAACAAAGAACCAGTGCCGAATTGACGCCTAAAAAACCCACGGCTCTGACACCATCAGCACCGAAGGATCTGCCCCCTGCAGATCAACTGTTTCGACCCGATCCTTACCAAAAAACCCTTGTAAAGGATCCAAAGACTGGGCATTTGGCGCTTAGCACCAGAAAAAGACCACTGGACAAGCCTGCACCAGCTCCACCACCAAAAAGGAGAGACTTTGCCACCTCCCCTTTGAGGATTCCTTCACCTTCACCTCCTCCTCCCCCACCCCATCATTCTCCCACACCATCTCCAGATGAGGATGATGATAACATTCGCTACGACATAGGGGACTGAGCGGACGACCAACCAATAGGGGACCCTACTCCTACGGGCTCCCCAGACCCATGGAACGACTACAACATCCCAGACGTCTCGAACGTCCCACAGGACGATCTTTACCCTTCCAGACCCCACTCCCCCCCCTTAAGGGGGTTATTAAGCACGCACCAGAGGTCTTTAAAGACCCGGTTAGGGCCAGGGTCATCAACCCTTGCATTGAGATAAAATATAAGGCCGCCCCAACAGATCCCACCTACATTATCGGTCCCCCACCACTAGACTCCCTGGTAGTCTCCAATGCCAGGAAATGTGCCAATTGCCAGGCATCAGGTGAGGCTCCACCGCCAGATAAGGAGTCTAAACTCCTGGACGCCTCTGGCAAGCGCACGGCGTCCCAAGCGGCCAACATATGGCGCATTGCCAACACCCAAGCGCTCCTAGCCAGATATGACAAGCCACATTATGACGAGCTGGAGTCCATAATGCAACACTGTGAGAAAGTGCCATCTTTCTTGCATAGTATGCCCCCACTTTTTGCTGAATTGCTGAATGTACTTTGACTGAGTGTGCCCTGGACTCCTGCAAGTCAGGTGCCCAGGGCATATGTTCCTTCCCTAAAACACAAATTGGCAAACCCTGGCCACTTGTCAGCCCCTGGTAAATGGTACCCTAGGTACCCAGGGCCTTGTGGCCAGGAAAGGCCTCTAAGGGCTGCAGCACTCATTGTGCCACCCTTAGAGGCCCTGTACCCTTACACACACACACACACACACACACACACACTGCCCTTGCAGGCTGGGTGTCTGGGTACAAGACAAAACAAAGAGTCGACATGGCACACATCCCTGTGTGCCATGCCCACCACCTACACTGCCATGGCATACATCAGCCACCCCTCTAACGGGTGCCCTATGCCAGTGGTGTGGGCACAGGAACATGAGCTCTGTGCCCCTACAGTACCCAGGTCCATTCCAAGTGCAGTGCTGCCATTTAAGAGTACATGGTGCTGAGAGCTCGTCAAACAGGAACTCCCCAGCACCATAATGGCAATAATAAAGACTGAGAAGTTTGGTATCAAACTTTTCAGCACATTAAACGCACACTGATGCCAGTGTGGGATTTAATGTACCAAGCACCCCAGAGGGCATCTTAGAGATGCCCCCTAAAACCTAACCTACAATCCACGTCTGTTCTGAGGCTGACCAGGCTGCCACACAGCAGACATGTTACTGGACCCCTGGGTAGGAGAGCCCCTGCTCTCCTGGGCCTGCAACAATGCACATCCTGGGCGAGATGCTAAATCTCCTCCCCCAGGATGGGCAGTGGGAAGCTTCAAATGCATGCCGCCTCTGTGAGCTTCCCCAGGCCACTGCAACCCCCTACTCTGGCGGGAAGCTTGGCCGGAAACCCCAAATAAGGACAGGAGATGTGCCAGCATGCCAACCCCATCCCTCAGGTGGGGGAGGCGAGGTGAAGCACATCCCCGGGCTCTCGCCATCTTGAAGATGGGAGGCCCTACCCTATCAGGATTAGGCTACTGCCCCCCTCCCACAGGAGAGGGGCAGGATAGGGGGTGTACCCACCCCAGGACAGGGACCCATTGGCCCTTGCCCTTCACCTACCTGTAATGCCCCTAAATCTAGTATTTAGGGGCACCCTGAACCTTCCTTCGCCACATTCCAGATTCCGAAATCCGAAGAAGAGCTAGAAGAAAGAAGACCTGCCCTGCAGCTGCTAAAAAGAGGAAGACACCAACTGCTTTGGTCCCGGCCCTACCAGCCTGTCGACCTTTGAACCTGCTCCTGCTCCAAACCGGCATCTCTTGTGGCCAGCAACCCCACAAACCCCGGAGGACCGGACTACCTTTTGGCTCTAAACCCCTGGGACTCCCATGAGTAGAGGCTCTACTCAAAATCTACTTCTAATCCCTGGCATCAGCCCGGAACCGTGAACCCTTCACACTCTGCACCCGCCAAGCCTGGCCTGTGCCGGAGTGAACAAAGACCACGAGGACGACCCCACGGCGACTGTGACCCCGAGTCCGGCACCCAAGGACTTCCCTCGACGCTCCTGACGACGACTGCAGCCTCAGAACCAGGTGCCCCCCCAACCGCTATCAACAGAGGGTAAGATTTCCCATCACCAAAAGGCACCCCGGCGCCCCGCGGCCTTTGTGCCCAACTCCGGGGTACCTACCTATCCTCCAACTACCCAACTTACCTCTCGAAGTGGTGGTGGCACCTGAAGAATCTTCGTCCCCGAGCTTGCAGTCTTTTTCTAAACCGGACCTTTCCCATTGAAACCAATTGAGTGCCCGAAGGCTCAAAAGCACCCTGCACCCAGCCGCCCGAGTGGCCCTGACAGTGTAACCTCTACACCTATCTACTTCCCCATTTGCCCTGAGCAAGTGACCAGGAGCCCAGCTCCCACAGCTGCGTGGCCTGCTAGTCGGCAGCCATCAACAAAGGCCCCCCTGCCTCCCATAAGATAACATTGGGTCTAACTCTCTCTTCACCCGGCTGCCCTTGTGCCGCTGAGCGTGTAACAACTGTACCTACCTGACCCTGGGAGACCCCTGAGTCTATGCCCAGAACCTTAACTCTGCCAGTCGAGTACTTACCCAAAAGCCGATAACTCATTTTTCTCCCTAGGGTAACATTGACTAGTTTTTCCTGAAATTTCTTCGAAGTGTGGACTTTTCAAAACGTAAAATATTCACCAAAAATCAGCCGAGTAACGGAAACAAAAATACTCACCTGCTATTAGGTGAGCTCCCAGTGCTGGATCTTGGTACCCAGCACTGACTGAAAAATATTCACAACCGTACTTACCAGTAACCCAATTTTCTTCCATACGAAACCATTGACTGTTTTTCTGTGAAATTTCTTCTAAGTGTCGATTTCTGCAAACTTTAAATATTCTTTAAAAATTGTGAAAACGTAATTACTTACCTGTTTTAGATAAAGGTCCCATCTACTGAGTCTAGGCACCCAGTACTGGATTACAAAAGTAACGAGAACATACTATACCTGCAACTTGAATTTTCTTCCATAGGGAATCATTGACTGTTTTCTATGAAATATTTTCTAAGTGTCAACTTTTAAAATAGCAAAATATTGTCTAAAAATCATAACAGTAACAAAGTCGACTTTTATCACTTATTTCTAACTACTGTCCCAGGACTGAATCTAGGATCCAGTCCTGGAATCACAAAAGTAATCCTAAAAGTAATCTATTGCAAATAACTTGAAATTTCCATTGAACTCAATGCATTATTGTGTTTAAAATAGTGTTGCCTATTGCAACCACTTGTAACTTTCTACAAAAGTCAATTGCATATTGAAAAAGTATTTATATAAAGCATCTCATTCTGAGAAAGTATATTTTAATACCTATTGATTCTAAAATAAAACAAGCATATATTTTTTATACATAAACCATTGGCCTAGAGTTCAGTTATTGAGTGTGTGAGACCATTTGCTGACTGTGTGCAACAAATACTTTACACTGTCCTCTGATACTGCCTTACTGCTCGACCAAGCTACCACTTTAGAGAGTAAGGTTATATCTAACTTTAGCCTCTGCCAAACCTCTGGGGACTGTGGACTCTGTACACCCTGTACCTATTTGGGAAGAGTATATACAGAGCCACTTTCTCACAAGGAGTATCCCCTGGAATAGAAGGACAAGTTACTTACCTGTAATCCTAGGTTCGAGGCATATGAGCTGCAGATTATACACTGTGCATAGATCGCCATCTGGTGTTGGGCCTGGATGTTTGCAGTTTGTTTTTCCTCTTGGAAAGTCTTTGGAAGTCACGAGGTCGGTGACTCCTCCTTTGGTTCGTATTGCGCATGGGCTTCGGCTCCATCCTCAGATTGTTTTTTTCCGCCATCGGGCTCGGATGTAATACTTCGCGCTCCGGTTCCGAACTTTTCCAGTTCAACGATCGACGCAAAATTCTCGCTCATCGAGATCCTCCAGATAATAAATCATCTTAATCACCTTCTCTTCGGCACTTCTTCGATTCCGGTCGTCGACGGTGGCCTTCGGGCCTATTCCGGCTCCGGTCTCGGCTGATGGAAAGAACTCCCTTCAAGAAGTGCCCTCGATGTGGGTCTAAGTTTCCCCACACCGATCTTCATGAGGTGTGCAACCTTTGCCTCTCCCCTGAGCACGAGGACCGAGACTGTCCCGCCTGCAAGTCTTTTCGCTCTAAAAAGACTATTCGAGATCGACGGACTAGACGCAACATGGCGCACTCCTCGACCTCCGCTCCAGTCGACATCTTCGAGGACGACGTCGAAGCTCCGGGACAGCAGAACGTCGAAGAAGAGGACGACGACCTAGTCAGTGCTTCCGAGGCCGACGACTCAGATGTGGAGGACATCAACCCGGCGCAGAGGGTCGTGAGTACAATACCCCCTCCCACGCCGATACCCAAAAAGGCTTCGGTCACACCTTCGCCTTCGGGCCTAGGTAAGACCAAGGATACTGCTTCTCACACCCCACCTTCGGGCCCGGTAAAGAAGCCTGTTAAGCCTTCCGGCAGCTCGGGCTCGAGCCAGCCGACCAGCGGTACCGAAAAACACCCTTCAGCACCGAAGAAAAGATCGGCCTCCACCTCCACACCAAACCCAGCACCAAAGCCTTCGGTGTCGAAACCTGCCCTTCCGGTGCCGACCAAACATCACAATGCCCTCGGCACCGACACTCCCGTGCCGAAGCCTTCTTCGGCACCAACCAAAAAATCGGAGGTCCCAAAGAAGCACGGCTTACACAAACCTAAAAAGCCGTCGGCCCCGAAAACTTCGGCGCCAACCGAACAACCAGTGTCGCAAGAACTTTTTACACCGGATCCTCTCCAAAAGACACTCACCAAGGATCCAAAAACTGGACATTTGACATTGTCTTCAAAAAAGAGAAACTTGGACAAACCAGCTCCACCTCCAAAGAGGAAAGACACTGCTACCTCCCCTTTCAGAGTGCCTTCCCCACCTCTTCCACCTCCTCCACCCTCTCCACCCCTGCCTCATCGTTCCCCAACCTTGTCTCCTGTCCCAGATGATTTAGGAGACCCTTATTATGATCCAGCAGATGTGCCACAAGACCCCACCCCTACTGGATCTCCAGACCCATGGGACGACTATAACAATCCGGACATCCCAGATGTCCCACAGGATGACCTTTACCCATCTAGGCCATCCCCACCTGAAGATTCGTTAGGCTTTCACCACCTGCTACAAAGGGCGGCACACTACCACGGGGTGGAGTTACATACTGACCCAGTGGAGGAAGATTTTCTCCTAGACACCTTCGATGATGCACGTAGGTCTACTGCCATTCTACCTATGTTAAAGGGAGTAATTAAACATGCACCGGAGGTTTTTAAAGACCCAGTCAGGGCCAGGGTACTAAACCCCCGTATAGAGAAAAAATACAAAGCCGCCCCCACAGACCCTTCATACATTAAAGGCCCAGCACCATTGGATTCCCTAGTGGTATCTACAGCTAGGAAGCGCTTAAATTCTCAGGCATCAGGCGAAGCACCACCACCTGACAAAGAGTCCAAGCTCCTAGACGCGTCAGGGATGCGCACTGCGTCACAAGCCGCCAATATATGGCGTATCGCCAACACGCAAGCGCTATTGGCCAGATACGACAGGGCGCATTATGATGAGTTAGAGACCATCATGCACCATCTCCCTGAAAAATACAGGAATAGGGCTAATGAACTGATCCAAGAGGGAAAAACAATAACTAATACCTCTATACGCTGTGTCCTAGATGCAGCAGATACAGCCTCCAGGGTCATAAACACCAGTGTCCTTCTCCGTCGCCATGCCTGTGTCGTACTTTGAAATTTGGGACCGCGTAGGAGACAGGGCCCTACACCTGTCTATCACGGTATTAGCGAACCGCGAATGGTCAATGCGGTATGTACAAGTGCTTTGTATGACGTTCTAGTTATGAATGCACTGTGTATACGTTATTATACATCACTACGTGGGTTCCATCTTAGAGCGGTGGCCATCTTATGGTTGCCCTCACATAGGCTACATATTACGAGCAAATACAGGCCTTTTAGAGCACATGTGCCTTCCTTTGACTTCTCTGTGACCTGGGCAGCTTGGCCCCGCTCCCCCAGGTCAGTCCGGTCTCACGAGCTCCCCGTCCTTCGCTCCACCTGTGATTAGCATCAGGGCTTGACACACCATAAAGCCTTTTCATCCCACACGAGCCTCCAGCTAATCTCTTTCACACCTGACTGTTCCTGTTTTATGGCTTGTTTTCTAAACAGGAGATGCTCGTGTTTATTGGGGCCTGTTGATATCTGATGTGGGATCTGAGCCTTGCTGGGTAAATAATTGTGGGCTGGCTTAACTGGAATGTGGGATGGTCATCATGACTCTGCCTTTTCGTTTGAAATGTATACATGTATATGGCCATATTGTAAACCAAGGAATGTGTGCCTGAAGCAGGATATTTTGTATTTAAGGAGAAGCCCGTTTCTGTAACTTTAAGCAGTCTCCTGAGAACATACACGCTGTTGTACTTCTAGGATACCTGTAATTGGTCTGCAGCCAATAAACTGATCTTTGACTTCACCCAGAAGACTCTGTGTTTCTGTAGGTCTGAAACAGGAAGAACCCGAAGTCATAGGGTGTGTTCCCCTGCACCGCTGGGCTTAAAATTCCCAGTACTTCAGTTGGCGCCCAACTCGGGACGATTTCAGCGGTACCGGTCCAAGCCAGAGGTTCGTGAGGAGCTTCGTGTGGAAATTCTGGAGGAAGGCCGCCACTTCATCGACCCCTGCATGTCGACGTGGTCCGAAAGTCTTTTCTGCGAGGTTCTCCGCGTCCCGACGGCTACGAAGGACTGCTGCCCTGATTAATCGCCCTGTTTTGGACCCTTGACGGTTTTGGTAGAGCGAAACAATCGAGAGAGTCTTCTGGTGACGCCATTGATCATCGATATTCAGTTAAGTATAAGTGGAGCGTCTCCCAGTTTGAATTTGGTATCCTTCGGGATTATTTTGATTTGGAGTTTGCAAACGCCAAAGCCAGAGGACTCGTGTATTCACGAGACTATCGTAATCGATAATCCTTTGAAGTTTGGAACTAGACTAGTGAGCGAAGATGCCTGGTTCTAGTGTATTTTGTAGATTGTTTTGTTTGGGTTGTGGAAGGGATTTCCAGTTAGAGGATTCATGTCCGGTTCCTCCAATTGGAACTCCAATTTATGAGCTTTATGTAAAACATGGCGTGGGCCCCATTGCATATAATGAAGTATGGATCCGATACACCAGAAAGGACGGTGTTTTAAAATGGCCCCAAAATGGTAGTTTCGATACAGATATCTTAGATAATTTGGAAGTTAAATTGTTTAAAAAGAATGCCCGGCCGGCGATGTTTGATTCTTTCCGCCTATGGCGAACGGAAGCCAAACAGAAGGAAATTAAGCTAGCGAAAAGAAATAAGAGAGAAAGAGGTATGTCAGTGATGCAAGCAGCTGTGCAATTTAAAGATAATGAGGAGGAACAAATGAATGAGCAATTGCACAGACAGCGCAAACTAGGGATCGATAAATGTTACCCTGTTTTGTCACCCCTTGTGCAAGATGAGACAAAAGAGAAAGAAAAAGATTCCCTAATGTCCCATTTGTTAAGTTTGCCACCCTCGTATGCGCAAAATGCAACCGCACCTCCACAGCTTGTAAATGTGCAGCCTCCAGTAAATATGCCGCAAGCCTTCCCACAGCCGCCAGCTCCTCCTCAGCTGGCTCCTATCCCTGCAGTGCAGCCTTCTCAAGGGCCGCCAGTTTTGCTACCTGTTACCCCCGCGCTTCCTGCGACTTTGTCTAACACGCCAGCGGCTTCCCCTGGCGCGCCTTCTTACACTACCCAGGTACCTGTATCTGACTCCGCTTTTCTTCCCTCTGTTTATCCCCCCGTTCTCGCCTCAACTTCTCCTTCAGCGCGACAACGTCTAGCTAATGTAGTTACTAGTTTAATGTCGCCTCTCTTTGGGTCATCTAGTGCGACCCCTGGTATACAACGTAAGCAATTGCGCAGTCAGCTGCCTGATCCTGAAGAGAAAAAGACATTAGATCATATGGCGCGTAGGTGGATTATTTTTTCTTCACTCTATGATGTGGAGTCAGTTGTTGACGTTTTTCACCAATGGGATGCCCCGAAACAGAGGTATGTGTTCGAGAAAATGTGTGAAATCCTCTGTGAGGAATTGGATGATCATGGTAGAGATCCAAACCCGCAGGAGTTGTCGAGTGAGATTCGATTTTGGAAAAGGTACGATTGTGGGCCCCGATGTAAATAGAGCAGTTGCGATCTTATTATCCTTGAGGAATGATGATTGTCATCAGTTGTTGTTTGAACAAGATTTCCTTGTGGGGAGAAGGGTAAAAGCACGCCAATATCCAATGCGTGAGGTTCCTCCAGTTTGGAGACCTGGTGATTTGGCTGCTAACCCACCTGTTCAGCCATATTTTCAGCGTGTTTGGGTACATGTCCCTTGGAAACGATCTGAAGTGTTAGCGCTTAAGCAGACATTGCCTGACCCCCGTAAAAACCCTACAGGTTATTATAAGGAGTTATCACAAACTGCAGAATCATGTGTAATGAATCTGGCTGACATAGACATGTTGTTTGGGAATGTTGTTCCACAGCCTTTATGGGGATCCATTCGTAATGTAGATCATGCTGCAGAATTGGGTAACACATGGGCTAATATCATTGCTGCAGATGCTGGCCAAGTTGGTGGCGCGAAACCTGACCCTTTAGTAGCAGAACTCACTGGTCGAATTATTACCTACATGAAAACTATAATGCCCGCGATGCGCGTAAATTGGGATAAATTATCCGCATGTAAGCAGAAGAAAGATGAGACAGTGTCCGATTTCTTTACCAGGTTTGAAGAAACATTTATCGACCACAGTGGTCAAGACATGAGCACTGAAGGTGGCCAACGGTTATTTGTTGATAAATTTGTGCAGAATCTACTTCCCGAGTTGTGTAAGAAATTAAAAGACTCAAAGTTCCTGGGCTGTTTCCTCTTCAGCGCAAATACTGGCTACTGCACAGTATTATGAGAATAGAGACAAATATGAGAAGGATAGAACAGATAAGAAAACGAAAGAACTGAAATCAAAGGTCCTCTTGCAGCAGGCTTATCCACCACGTGGAGGACAGAGTAATTATAGGCAAACCCAAGGTATCTATCAGCAACCCCAACAATTTCAGAATAGTCAGCAAATGAAGGGGTATTATCAACCACGAATCCCTGTAGGTCCCAACCAATGTTCATATTGCAAAGAGGACGGTCATTTTAAATATAGTTGCCCTAAATTAATGCAGCGTAACAGTAATGCTTATGGCGCAAGAGGTAGAGGTGGTCAGCAAGCTCCTAGAGGCAGAGGGCGTGGAAATGTTCCCCAGAACGCGCGTCCTCTTCCGCCTCAAAATACCATAAATAGCTTTGATCAGCAAGCCAACGCGACTGGTAATACAGCTCAGTACTACAATAATGATTATTATGCAGAAGATGACAATGTAGAAGATAATGATTACTAGGACAGCCGTAGACAGAGAGAGGGAGTTGTTTCAGTGCCAGTGGATCAGAGTGGACCTTATGTTAAAGTAACTACAGCAAATGTAACGGAGCCCTTTCTGCTGGATACTGGTGCTGCAAAGAGTTCAATCATGCATTCAAAACTCCCTGGCGCGCCTTTGTCTGGCGAAATGAATGTTTCAGTAGGTTTTTCTGGCGCCCCAGTTAGGAACCCGATTTCTAGTCCTATGTCACTTTCTGTTGGACCTTGTGAGTTAAAAGCACCCCTCATCCTAACGACAGGTTGTGGTGAAAATTTGCTAGGATTAGATTTGCTAAAAAGATTGCATGCAACGCTATATTGTTCTCCCTCAGGAGTACAACTTACATTAGGTAAGAAAGTGATTTCCCCAATGTATTTGTCTTAAAATGCAATGCCACCTGAATTGTCATCCCTTCCGGATGGCCTTTGGGCTACTGGTCCCAATGATGTGGGTCTTTTGGAAATACCGCCATATGTGGTCACTTTAAAAGCCAATGTCAGATTGCCACGTATCCCCCAGTATAAGATCTCCAATGAGGGTCAAAAAGCGTTTTTAGCAATTGTCAGTGATTTGATTAAAAAGGGTGTAATTGAAGAGACAAGAGGCAACGTTTGCAATAGTCCTGTTTTACCTGTCTTAAAACGAACGGACCCTCCACAGCCACCTGTTTACAGATTTGTGATTGATCTTAGAGAGGTTAATAAGATTGTTGTGCCACAGTTTCCAGTTGTCCCTGATGTAACTGCTTTGTTAACCATGATTCCAGCTTCCGCTGCATGGTTCTCAGTGATCGATCTGAAGAATGCCTTCTTTAGCATCCCAATTGCAGAGGAGAGCAGAGACATTTTTGGCTTCAGTTTAGGAGGTCGCAGCTTCCGCTTTAAACGCGCTCCACAGGGCTACTGTGAAAGTCCATCTATATACAGTCAGGCTTTAAAAGCGCAGCTTGATGCACTGGTTTTACCCAGTGGCGCTATCCTTATTCAGTATGTTGACGATTTACTAATCGCCGCGGATACTGAAAAGATTTGCAAAAACGCTACCTTGTCATTGTTGCGTCATTTGTCTGCCTTTGATCACAAAGTGTCTCTCCCAAAGCTGCAATATTGTCGACAAGAAGTGACCTACTTAGGTCATCTCTTATCGAAGGAGGGAAGGAAACTGACCCCAGAAAGAATTCAAGCCATTACACAGTTGAGTGTGCCAAGAACACAGAGAGAAGTGCGTGCTTTCTTGGGCATTACTTCATACTGTAGGCATTGGATTCCCAATTTTTCCTTGTTGGCAAAACCTTTGTTAGCATTAACATGCAAAGACACACCGAATCCTATTCCATGGTCTGAAGAGTGTCAGAAAAGTTTTTTGGAATTGCGCAATGCATTGTGCTCAGCTCCTGTGTTGGGTACCCCTGACTACAGCAAGCCTTTTACATTGTATGTTCATGAGAAAGATAGTTGCGCATTATCAGTGTTAACACAGCCTTTTGGCGACAGACCGCGTCCATGCGCATATTTTTCGTCAACCTTGGACCCGGTAGCGAGGGCATTGCCAAGTTGTCTGAGAGCCACAGCCGCTGCAGCTATGTCTATTCGACAGTCTGCTGGCCTAGTGATGGATCATACATTGATTGTTATGGTTCCACATGCTGTGGACACATTGTTAAACAGGACCAAGACACAACACTTAACTAGTGCGCGATTATCTGGATATGAGCTGACACTGTTAGCAAACCATATACACATAAAGAGATGCAACACGTTGAATCCAGCTACACTATTACCAATTCCAGCAGACCTAGATGAGATTGAGCAACATGATTGTCTGTTCAGAACAGAAGAAGAGACGAAAGGGAGAGTAGATCTTAAATACTCCCCTGACTGAGTGTGATGGTACTTTATGGGTGGATGGTTCGTGTTTTAAGCTTCCAAATGGTGATACGACTGCTGCATATGCTATCACGACTTTGCACACGATTGTGGAAACTGCGCGTGTGCCACAAAATTCGGCTCAAGCAGCAGAATTGATTAACCCTTACGAAAGCATGCGTGTTGTCTGAAGGAATGAAAGTGAACATATATACGGATAGCCAGTACGCCTTTGGCGTGGCGCACAGTTTTGGGAAAATGTGGAAAGAACGTGGGTTCCTGACTTCGCACGGAGCTAAGATTCAGAATGGCAAGTTGGTGAATGATCTCCTGGAGTCACTGACCCTACCGTTACAAGTTGCGATTATGAAATGCAGTGCGCACAAGAAAATCACTGATGATGTTGGTCGTGGTAATGCGTTTGCTGATGAAACCGCGAAAGAAACAGCAAAAGATGTAAAGACTCGAATGTATGTTGCAGGCCCTGCAAGATGGGTTGGTGATGTTGGAATGTGTGAAAACACAATAGAGAGTGTGAAGTCTGTTGGAGGGAGGACCACCGGGGAGTCAGGGGGACCACTCCGGGGCACCTTCCTACCGCACAGTTATAGCCGAGCGCCGCTGAGAAGCCTCCTAGGAGAGGTCTTTCTCCTATGATCGTACTAGGCCCAGTAACACCACCACACAGGACTCCGTATCAGTTGCTTATCGAGGTACTTTATCAATAGTAGCACATTCGAAATATTTACAGGGGGGTCGAGAGATCCAGAAAGAGTCTCAATGTCTTTGTAGGGACAGGGTAGCGGGACAGTCTTAGTACCAGCCTGGTACGGGGAAGCTCTGCGCCAGACCTTGCGTTAGGCCGAAGGTGGCTCCGGGGACCGGAGCGGCAGGTCTTTAAGCACGGTGGAGCCGCGACGTAGTCAGCAGGGCTCAGAGCGTGGTTCCAGGATGAGTCTTTCTCCGTAGGGTCACCCGCGATCCGATCAGCAGGGCTCTTGACTCCGGGATACAACTGCTGTCCTGTTGCAGGGTCGCCCCAGATATAGGTCTGGAGCCCTTTGATGTCCGGACCCTTGGGCCCGGTGGGGGCGGAGAGGCCGGGTCGGGAGCGGCCAGACGCTCAGCAGGAGAGACGCCAGGCCCAGGAGAGCTGTGGGGCGGTCGCACCGAGGTGTGGGAGGACGGTTGGGGGTCCCATCGATACTGCTTTCCGCCGGGAGTGGGGAAGTGTTCATGTGGTACCACCTGACCAGTTGTTGGTGCCTTGATGTCGGGGCTTGCTGGGGCCGAGGCCGGGTTGAGCGGGGTCACGTAGGCTGGTGCGCAGAGTCACGTACAATCCAAAATGGAGGAGCCCCGAGGTGCAGGGGACCTCGTGCGGCTTGGCGAGGGGGAACAGGACCACGCCACGAGGCCGGCTCCAACAAGCGTTCCCCCCAGCTGAAGGCAGGGAGAGTCACCCATCTCCTTGGGGGTTCTCCTCGCCGAGGCGGAAGAATCTGGATAGGCCGTCGGCATTGGCGTGGTCGTTGCCGGGCCAGTGCTCTACGGTGAAGTCCATCCCTTGCAGCGAGATGGACCATCGCAACAATTTGGGGTTCTCGCTCCGCATCTGCATTAGCCACCGCAGGGGCCGGTGGTCAGACCGGACTCGGAAGTGGGTGCCGAAAAGGTAGGGCCGGAGCTTTTTGAGAGCCCATACCACGGCGAAGGCCTCCCGCTCGATGGTGCTCCACCTCTGATTTCGGGGCAGCAGTCGGCGGCTGATGAAGGCCACAGGTCTGTCGAGGCCCTCGGTGTCCATCTGGGAGAGGACCGCCCCAACCCCGTACTCCGAGGCATCTGTCTGAACCACGAATTCCTTGCCGTAGTCAGGGGCCTGTAGTACAGGGGCAGCGCACATTGCCGCCTTGAGGGTTTCAAAAGCGGTCTGACAGCGGGGTGTCCAGTGCACCGTCTTGGGCTGCTTTTTGGAAGTGAGCTCCGTGAGGGGGCCCACAATACTGCCATAGTCTTTGATAAATCGCCGGTAGTAACCTGTGAGGCCTAAGAAGGCCCGGACAGCTGTTTGGGTGGCGGGGGGCTCCCACGCCTGGATGGCATCGACCTTCAACTGGAGGGGCACCACCTGGCCACTCCCCACCTGATGGCCCAGATAGGTCACTGATCCTTGACCGATCTGGCACTTGCTGGCCTTAATCGTGAGCCCGGCCCTTTGGAGAGCGGCCAGGACTTCTCTGAGGTGTCCTAGGTGCGCGGCCCAGTGGTTGCTGAAGACTGCAATGTCGTCTAAGTAGGCCGCGCTGAAGGCTTCTAGTCCGGCCAGGACCTTGTTCACCAGTCTCTGGAAGGTCGCTGGGGCGTTCTTCATACCGAAGGGCATCACCCGAAAGTGGTAGTGCCCATCGGGGGTGGAAAAGGCGGATCTTTCCTGGGCGCCGGGGGTGAGCCTGATCTGCCAGTACCCAGCGGTGAAATCAAAAGTGCTTAGGTAGCGGGCGGCCCCTAAGCGGTCGATCAGCTCGTCTGCCCGTGGCAGGGGGTGGGCATCGGTCTTGGTGACTGCGTTTAGGCCCCTGTAGTCCACACAAAATCTGAGTTCCGGGGGGGTGCAGGGGGCGGCGGCCTTCGGCACCAAGACCACAGGGCTGGCCCACGGGCTGTCGGATGGCTCGATGACTCCGAGGGCGAGCATCTTGGAGACCTCTGTTTGTATGCAGGCTCGGACCCGGTCGGGCACTCTGTAGGCGCGGTGTCGCACAGGGGGGCAGTCCCCGGTATCCACGTCGTGGACGCACCAGGGGCTCACCCCGGGCGTGAGAGAGAAGAGGGCAGCGAAGGGTAGCAGCAGCTGCTGGCAGTCATGGCGCTGTTCTGTGGTCAGGGTGGTGGAGAGTTTGACGCCCTCCATGGAGCTGTCTTGGTCCGAGGACCCCAGGGGGTCGGGTAGGGGCTCGGAGTCGCTTTCGCCCCCATCGTCGGAAGCCAGCAGCAGGCTTAGTTCGGTTCGGGCAAAGTGGGGCTTGAGCCGGTTGGCGTGCAGGACCCGGAGGGGGTTCCTTGGGGACTCCATGTCGACCATGTCGGGGCTCTTCTTCTCAACCACCTTGAAGGGCCCGGTCCATTTGTCCTGAAGGGCGCAGGGGTCCACGGGCGACATGACCCAGACTTGCTGGCCCGGCTCGAACTCGATGGTCGAGGCATTTTCGTCATACCAGCGTTTCAAGTCTTCTTGGCTGGTTTCGAGGTTGGCTTCTGCCAGGGCCCGGAACTTCCGAGTCTGGTTCCGCAGGGTCAAGAGGTACCTGTAGACGTCGGGGGGGGGGGGGCATCTTGGACGCTCGCCTCCCAGCCCTCTTTGACCAGGCTGAGGGGCCCTCGGGCGGGGTGCCCATACAACAGTTCGAAGGGGCTGAAGCCCAGGGATTTCTGTGGAACCTCTCGATAGGCGAACAGGAGGCATGGCAGCAGGACGTCCCATCTCCTCCTCAGGGGCTCTTCCAGGCCCTTGATCATTCCTTTCAAGGTTCTGTTGAACCGCTCGACCAGTCCGTTCCCCTGGGGGTGGTAAGGGGTGGTGAACTTGTAGGTGACCCCACATTGTTGCCAGAGGGATCTCATGTATTTCGAGATGAAGTTCATACCCCTGTCGCTCACCACTTCTCGGGGGAACCCCACCCTGGAGAAGATGCCCATCAGGGCCCGGCCCACCACTGGAGCTGTCACAGTTCGGAGGGGGATGGCCTCTGGGTATCGGGTGGCGTGGTCGACCAGTACCTGGATGAAGCGGTGGCCCAGGGCGGTTCGGGGGTCGAGGGGCCCCACGATGTCGATCCCTACCCGTTCGAACGGGGTGTGGACGGCTGGAAATGGTTGGAGGGGGGCCTTGACTCGACCCCCAGTTTTCCCGCTGGCTTGGCAGGTCTGGCAGGACCGGCAGTGGTGGTCCACGTCTCTCCGCATTCGGGGCCAATAAAAATGGGTCACCAAGCGGCTGTAGGTCTTGTCTCGCCCGAGGTGTCCAGCGAGGGGCACGTCATGCGCCAGGATCAGGAGGAACTCTCGGAATCGGAGGGGAACCACTAACACACGGCCGGCTCCTAGTTCGGCGACTTTCTGTTCGCTATATAACAAGTCATTGTCCCAATAGATCCAGTGGGTTCCCGTGGGGTCCCCCGTGGCCTGGGCGGCCGCTTGCTGTCGGGCCCCCTCGAGGGACAGGCAGGCCTTCTGTTCTTGTTGGAACTGTTCGCGGGTGGGGCCCCCGTCGTGGCGCCACTGGGCCAGCTCGGGGATCTCGCTGAGGGAGGCAGCCTCGTCGGGGGAAAGTTCAGATGGCCCGGCCTCCTCGTCAGGCTCCTCCGTGCCGGAGGAGGGTGGCAGTTCTGGACCCGCAGGCTCGGCGGGGGCCGCTGCAGCGGCTGGTTGGGCGGTCATGGACCGGGTGGTGGCGCAGGCCCATTCGGGCAGCCCTAGCATCCCCAGATGCTCTCGGCGCTCCACCTGGGCCCAGGGGGAGCTCTCCAGGTCGTTCCCCAGGAGGCAGTCCACTGGAGCGTCGTCGCGGACAGTTACTTTCAGGGTGCCTGACACTCCTCCCCACTCGAAGGGGATCCGGGCCATCCGGCACATGCTTTCGGTGTTGTCCGCGGTCCGGACAGGGCATAGGACATGCGGCAGGATCTGTTCGGGGGTCACCAGGTGGCAGCGGACAGCGGTCTCACTGGCCCCAGTGTCACGGAGGGCTTCGGCCCGTTGCCCATTGATGGTGACCCACTGCTGGTACTTCTGGGTGTTGCTCGGGATGGGGGCTCGGGGCACCATTTCTCGGGTGCCCAGGCATACGAGTGACATGGCAGCCGGTTCCCACTCGGGGGACCCGACGTCGCGGTTTTCCTCCTCTTCTTCTCCTTCCCCCAGGGCTGCGGCGGCTATTTGTCGGGGAGGGGGCCCAGCGGTCCCGTTTAGTCTGTTCACGGGGCAGGCCGGGACGCTCGCATAGTGGCCTGTCTGTTGGCAGCCGAAGCAGGTCACTGTTGGTCGGGGTCCAGGCCTGGCGATGGGGGTCCCCCTACGGACTAGGGTCGGGGACGTGTAGTTGGCGGTTTGGCCTCGGGGCGGCCCGGCCGTGAATTCTCGACTGCGGTGGGACCCTCCTCCTCCGCCCCGCTGGCGAGGAGGTCCCGTGGTACTCCGTTGGTAGTCCCCCACGGGGTTCCGGGGGACCCGGGTGTTGACCCATCGGTCGGCTTCGGCGGCAAGCTTCCGGGGCTCGGTCAGTTTGCTGTCAAGGAGGTGTTGCCTTAGTTCGACAAAGCAGTTGTTGGCGAGGTGCTCCCAGACAATGAGGTCGAACAGTTCGTTGTACGAGGTGACCTTGCTCCCTCTTATCCACCCTTCGAAGGCTCTGCTGAAGAAGTCCACGTATTCGACCCATGTGGTACCGGGGAGCTTCTTGCAGTCCCGGAAGCGCTGCCGGTACATCTCGGCTGATAGTCCGTTGCGGGTGAGTAGGGCCTCTTTCATGTGGTAGTACGAGGTCATCACCGCGTCGGGGAGTTGCAGCAGGGTATCCCGGCCCTCGCTGAGGAACCTCCCCCATAGGCCGGCACCCCAATCCTTCCGGGGTACCTGATGGGAGGTCATGGCTACCTCGTATGCTCAGAACCATTGCTGGATGTCGTCGTTTTTATAGTACTCCTTGACGACATCCTTGGGGATATGAACCTTTGGCTCGGTCAGTGGCAGAGAGTCCCGGGATCCGGGGGTGCTGGTCTCCCCCGTTTTGGATTTCAGTTCGAGTTCCTTGAGGCCCCTCTCGTGCTCGAGGGTTAGCTGTTTCTCTTCTAGTTCTCGATGCCGTTTCTTTTCTTCGATTTCCTCCTGCAGCCGTAGTTGCTCCAAGGCCAACTTTTTCTCCGCCAGCAGGAGTTCACCGTCCAGTCGGAGTCGTGCGAGTTCCAATTCGTGTGCCCGGACCCTCTCCCGTTCTCGCATTTCTTCGTGGGATAGGCCGGCTTCCGGGATGCTTCGTCCCCCATCTGCCGGGGTCATGGTCGGCGGCAGGTTTTCGTCCCGGGCCGAGGTCCCTTCGCCTTGGGGTGGAGTGGCCTCGGATTCTGCCCAGGCTTTCAGGGCTTTCTGCATTTCTTCCTTGGTGCCCAATCCTGTGGTTGGGATCCCTTTGTCCTTGCAGAATTGTTTCAATTCTTTGTGGGTGTATTCTTCCAACCTTTCTTGCTGGAAGGTTGCGGCCACGGTTGTTTCTTGGCTGCTCATGGTTCTCTTTCTTTTTCCGTCTGGTTAGGCAGCGGGTGCGTTACTTGCCTGTACGATTGCGTCTGGCTCAGATCCCGTCGCTGGCCACCAAATGTTGGAGGGAGGACCACCGGGGAGTCAGGGGGACCACTCCGGGGCACCTTCCTACCGCACAGTTATAGCCGAGCGCCGCTGAGAAGCCTCCTAGGAGAGGTCTTTCTCCTATGATTGTACTAGGCCCAGTAACACCACCACACAGGACTCCGTATCAGTTGCTTATCGAAGTACTTTATCAATAGTAGCACATTCAAAATATTTACAGGGGGATCTCTCCGCATTCGGGGCCAATAAAAATGGGTCACCAAGCGGCTGTAGGTCTTGTCTCGCCCGAGGTGTCCGGCGAGGGGCACGTCATGCGCCAGGTTCAGGAGGAACTCTCGGAATCGGAGGGGAACCACTAACACAAGGCCGGCTCCTAGTTCGGCGACTTTCTGTTCGCTATATAACAAGTCATTGTCCCAATAGATCTAGTGGGTTCCCGTGGGGTCCCCCGTGGCCTGGGCGGCCGCTTGCTGTCGGGCCCCCTCGAGGGACAGGCAGGCCTTCTGTTCTTGTTGGAACTGTTCGCGGGTGGGGCCCCCGTCGTGGCGCCACTGGGCCAGCTCGGGGATCTCGCTGAGGGAGGCAGCCTCGTCGGGGGAAAGTTCAGATGGCCCGGCCTCCTCGTCAGGCTCCTCCGTGCCGGAGGAGGGTGGCAGTTCTGGACCCGCAGGCTCGGCGGGGGCCGCTGCAGCGGCTGGTTGGACGGTCATGGACCGGGTGGTGGCGCAGGCCCATTCGGGCAGCCCTAGCATCCCCAGATGCTCTCGGCGCTCCACCTGGGCCCAGGGGGAGCTCTCCAGGTCGTTCCCCAGGAGGCAGTCCACTGGAGCGTCGTCGCGGACAGTTACTTTCAGGGTGCCTGACACTCCTCCCCACTCGAAGGGGATCCGGGCCATCCGGCACATGCTTTCGGTGTTGTCCGCGGTCCGGACAGGGCATAGGACATGCGGCAGGATCTGTTCGGGGGTCACCAGGTGGCAGCGGACAGCGGTCTCACTGGCCCCAGTGTCACGGAGGGCTTCGGCCCGTTGCCCATTGATGGTGACCCACTGCTGGTACTTCTGGGTGTTGCTCGGGATGGGGGCTCGGGGCACCATTTCTCGGGTGCCCAGGCATACGAGTGACATGGCAGCCGGTTCCCACTCGGGGGACCCGACGTCGCGGTTTTCCTCCTCTTCTTCTCCTTCCCCCAGGGCTGCGGCGGCTATTTGTCGGGGAGGGGGCCCAGCGGTCCCGTTTAGTCTGTTCACGGGGCAGGCCGGGACGCTCGCATAGTGGCCTGTCTGTTGGCAGCCGAAGCAGGTCACTGTTGGTCGGGGTCCAGGCCTGGCGATGGGGGTCCCCCTACGGACTAGGGTCGGGGACGTGTAGTTGGCGGTTTGGCCTCGGGGCGGCCCGGCCGTGAATTCTCGACTGCGGTGGGACCCTCCTCCTCCGCCCCGCTGGCGAGGAGGTCCCGTGGTACTCCGTTGGTAGTCCCCCACGGGGTTCCGGGGGACCCGGGTGTTGACCCATCGGTCGGCTTCGGCGGCAAGCTTCCGGGGCTCGGTCAGTTTGCTGTCAAGGAGGTGTTGCCTTAGTTCGACAAAGCAGTTGTTGGCGAGGTGCTCCCAGACAATGAGGTCGAACAGTTCGTTGTACGAGGTGACCTTGCTCCCTCTTATCCACCCTTCGAAGGCTCTGCTGAAGAAGTCCACGTATTCGACCCATGTGGTACCGGGGAGCTTCTTGCAGTCCCGGAAGCGCTGCCGGTACATCTCGGCTGATAGTCCGTTGCGGGTGAGTAGGGCCTCTTTCATGTGGTAGTACGAGGTCATCACCGCGTCGGGGAGTTGCAGCAGGGTATCCCGGCCCTCGCTGAGGAACCTCCCCCATAGGCCGGCACCCCAATCCTTCCGGGGTACCTGATGGGAGGTCATGGCTACCTCGTATGCTCGGAACCATTGCTGGATGTCGTCGTTTTTATAGTACTCCTTGATGACATCCTTGGGGATATGAACCTTTGGCTCGGTCAGTGGCAGAGCGTCCCGGGATCCGGGGGTGCTGGTCTCCCCCGTTTTGGATTTCAGTTCGAGTTCCTTGAGGCCCCTCTCGTGCTCGAGGGTTAGCTGTTTCTCTTCTAGTTCTCGATGCCGTTTCTTTTCTTCGATTTCCTCCTGCAGCCGTAGTTGCTCCAAGGCCAACTTTTTCTCCGCCAGCAGGAGTTCACCGTCCAGTCGGAGTCGTGCGAGTTCCAATTCGTGTGCCCGGACCCTCTCCCGTTCTCGCATTTCTTCGTGGGATAGGCCGGCTTCCGGGATGCTTCGTCCCCCATCTGCCGGGGTCATGGTCGGCGGCAGGTTTTCGTCCCGGGCCGAGGTCCCTTCGCCTTGGGGTGGAGTGGCCTCGGATTCTGCCCAGGCTTTCAGGGCTTTCTGCATTTCTTCCTTGGTGCCCAATCCTGTGGTTGGGATCCCTTTGTCCTTGCAGAATTGTTTCAATTCTTTGTGGGTGTATTCTTCCAACCTTTCTTGCTGGAAGGTTGCGGCCACGGTTGTTTCTTGGCTGCTCGTGGTTCTCTTTCTTTTTCCGTCTGGTTAGGCAGCGGGTGCGTTACTTGCCTGTACGATTGCGTCTGGCTCAGATCCCGTCGCTGGCCACCAAATGTTGGAGGGAGGACCACCGGGGAGTCAGGGGGACCACTCCGGGGCACCTTCCTACCGCACAGTTATAGCCGAGCGCCGCTGAGAAGCCTCCTAGGAGAGGTCTTTCTCCTATGATTGTACTAGGCCCAGTAACACCACCACACAGGACTCCGTATCAGTTGCTTATCGAAGTACTTTATCAATAGTAGCACATTTGAAATATTTACAGGGGGATCGAGAGATCCAGAAAGAGTCTCAATGTCTTTGTAGGGACAGGGTAGCGGGACAGTCTTAGTACCAGCCTGGTACGGGGAAGCTCTGCGCCAGACCTTGCGTTAGGCCGAAGGTGGCTCCGGGGACCGGAGCGGCAGGTGCTGGTCTCAAAGCAGCTCGGACGTGGAGAGCCGCGACGGTGTCTGCAGGGCTCGGGTGGTAGTTCCGCTTGGGTCGAGCCGCGACACAGTCAGCAGGGCTCCGGTGGTAGGTCCGCTTCGGTCGAGCCGCGACGAAGTCAGCTGGGCTCTGGTGGCAAGTTCAACAAGGTCGGGCCGCGACAGCGTCAGCAGGGCCCCAAAGGTTCGTGAAGGTCTTTAAGCACGGTGGAGCCGCGACGTAGTCAGCAGGGCTCAGAGCGTGGTTCCAGGATGAGTCTTTCTCCGTAGGGTCAGCCGCGATCCGATCAGCAGGGCTCTTGACTCCGGGATACAACTGCTGTCCTGTTGCAGGGTCGCCCCAGATATAGGTCTGGAGCCCTTTGATGTCCGGACCCTTGCGCCCGGGGGGCGGAGAGGCCGGGTCGGGAGCGGCCATATGCTCAGCAGGAGAGGCGCCAGGCCCAGGAGAGCTGTGGGGCGATCGCACCTAGGTGTGGGAGGACGGTTGGGGGTCCCATCGATACTGCCCTCCGCCGGGAGTGGGGAAGTGTTCACGTGGTACCCCCTGGCCAGTTGTTGGTGCCTTGATGTCGGGGCTTGCTGGGGCCGAGGCCGGGTTGAGCGGGGTCACGTAGGCTGGTGCGCAGAGTCACGTACAATCCAAAATGGAGGAGCCCCGAGGTGCAGGGGACCTCGTGCGGCTTGGCGAGGGGGAACAGGACCACGCCACGAGGCCGGCTCCAACAAAGTCCCTTCAAGCTGAAGCCACAGAGAAAGAGTTGAGCAAGTGGAGAGAAAGTATGGGTAAGTTGGATGGCAGAATGCTGGGATTCCCAAGTGTGCAGAGAATGTGGTCAAGAATTGTATGGTATGCTTGAAATACAACCCTGGTAGGGGAACCCCAACTCCAGCTGGTCATTTTGCGCCTCCATCATATCCATTTGAAGTGTTGCAGCTAGATTTTATCCACATGGAAAGGTGCAACAACCTGAAATATGTATTGGTGGTTGTTTGCGCTTTTTCAAAATGGATAGAAGCCTATCCCCTAAAGGACAACACTGCTCTATCCACAGCCAAAGCCCTTGTGAAGGAATTTTTCCCTAGGTTTGGAATTCCAAGAATGGTGTGGAGTGACAATGGGAGTGAGTTTGTGGGTCAAGTGACGAAGAATGTGTGTGAGGGATTAGGGATCAAGCAGAAGTTCCACGCTGCAAATCACCCCCAATCAGCTGGATTAGTAGAGCGCTACAATGGCGCTCTAAAACTCAAGCTGGCCAAAATACAGGCGAGCTCAGGTCTTAAATGGCCTGACGCTCTGCCTCTAGCACTCCTGTCCACCAGAATGACCGTACACTCACGAGTGGGACTTAGCCCATACGAGGTTATTTTTGGCCGCCCGGCCAATGTATGGGGTGTGCCAAGACCGGCGAAATTCAGTGAAATCGAACATCCAGTACTGCTTGATTACTTGTACGAATTGACGGCTAAATTGCGTGTTTTACACCAACAGGTGCACGATACTCTTCCCCAGGCCTCTGAGGCTCCAGGACACCCTATCGACCCTGGCACGTGGGTTCTGGTGAAAAATTTCCAGCGCAAAAGCAACGATGAGCCTCGTTGGATCGGCCCTCATCTCGTACTTCTGTCTACTAGATCAGCTGTTCGAGTAAAGGGGAAGAAGAACTGGATCCACGGCGCCCACGTTAAAAGAATCCCTTTGCCTCTGCCGTATGACCAGTGGGTCCAGGAGGGTATCGCAGACTCTGAAACAGACACTGTACCTCGTTTTGTGCCGTTCAGTGATGCACGCATAAAAGGCACAACTTCTGCACAACAGAGTGACGATATTTTGCAAGAAGCTGTGCCACCGTCAATTCGATTGGACACCACAGAGCCTGAACTCTTGTTTCAAGATCAGACAGTACCTGGCCGTTTTCATTATAATCTAAGACCAAGGCCTATGGACAAATAAATATTCTTTTTCCTTACCCCTTTTGCTTTTGATACCATAGCTCTCCCATCTGAAGGACTTTCTTGATTTTTGTTTTTCGAACCACCATCCGGGTTCAGCCGCAGGGACGCGGTGCCAAGACTTTGGGGTACAGGCCGAAGACGTTAGGTCAACGGTTCTGGTTGGACTAGGGCATTCCCTGGACTGACAGGCGTACTCCTTAGCAGAAGACACTCACCCACCGCGAGCGGCACGATTAGAGGATGGAGTTTTTCAAGATGGAGAGACTCGCTGAGGAAATGAACTTTAAAGCAAGAATGTGTAAAATAATGAGGAGCAAACGTTTTGTATTATTATGTCTGTTTATAGTATGTAGTATGGTAGTGTTTACTGTAGGATTTGTATTCTTCTCTTCTCAAGAGCCCATTGCACCCACTGTACAGCCTATGCCTCCTTCTACTGTCTCCTCACACTCTTTTCACCCTCTGCCTGAACACGAACAAGCTAGACGATCAGAATTTGTAAACAACTCATTTATTCAGCTCCTGCACCAGCACCAACTAGTTATGAATACAACCAATTGTTGGGTGTGTGGTTTAATGCCACATACCATTAATAAGGGTATTCCTTATCTAGTGCTGCCGTTTAGTTACAATGGATCATCATGGGCATTCCAAACCATGTTTCTCTTTGCTCTAGATGCGTACTCCCCGCGACAACCGCGTTCCATCAGACCTAGCACAAATAATAAAGCTTTAATGAAAGGAGTTGCCGATATGAGCAGAGATATCGACGCATACTCATCTATACCCAAGGAGGAATTGAGAGCTTATGTAGGGTGGAACGCGACGGTGTATAGTATTAGTCTGGGTGAAAGACAGCGAAAGATCTCATCCCCAATCTGGGTTGTACCCCACATAGGTCGGTTCTGTTTACAAGGTAATGGTCAGAATCCAAGAGCTCAACTGGGAAGAAGTGACTGTACTGGAACGTACACTTTTCCGTCACAGTTTTCCCCAGCGTTTTTGGCTGCCAAGGGCACATATTTTATCTGCAATGACCGAGCATATACATGGTTGCCCCCTGACTTCTCGGGCACATGTTATATTGCAAATTTGCTACCGCCAACATTTACTGCTGCCTCTGACTATCACAAGACCAGAGTTGTGAGAGGCGTGATTAGTAAGGAGGATACTGCCGGTCAGGAAGCGGGAGACTTCTTTTTGGGTTTCCTGCCATTTTGGGGACCTATGGTCAATAGTAGGAACCTGAGACAACTGACTCGTGTGGTTGAATCCACCGTTAATGTTACGGCTGGTGCCCTTGGTAATTTGACAGCTGAGCTCCAAGCGGATCGCCTCATGACTTTGCAGAACCGCATGGTTCTAGACGTTATACTTGCAGACCGCGGTGGGGTATGTAAGGTTATCCAATCTAGTTGTTGCATTTTCATACCAGACAACGCTCCAACAGTTTATCAAGCCATCTCCAAACTGCATAGAATATCTGAATCCATACACGTGGATAAAGGAGATTGGTCACTAGTGGGGTGGTTCTGGGAACTGATATCTGCCTGGGGTTGGAAGATTCTGATGGTCATTGGAATGATCTTAGCCATCCTTTTCCTGTTCTGTCTGTGCATACAGTGTGCTCCTGCGATATGTGGCCTCTGTGCTACATTATGTGTAAGGAAACCTGTATCGAGGGACGAGCTAAGTAATAGGATGATGCTACAGCAACATCTCCATGACTTCATGAATATTGACCTAGACTCGGATTGATGTGAGTATAGTTATTGCCTATGTAAGGGCAAAAGGAGGGTCTGTCGTACTTTGAAATTTGGGACCGCGTAGGAGACAGGGCCCTACCCCTGTCTATCACGGTATTAGCGAACCGCGAATGGTCAATGCGGTATGTACAAGTGCTTTGTATGACGTTCTAGTTATGAATGCACTGTGTATACGTTATTATACATCACTACGTGGGTTCCATCTTAGAGCGGTGGCCATCTTATGGTTGCCCTCACATAGGCTACATATTACGAGCAAATACGGGCCTTTTAGAGCACATGTGCCTTCCTTTGACTTCTCTGTGACCTGGGCAGCTTGGCCCCGCTCCCCCAGGTCAGTCCGGTCTCACGAGCTCCCCGTCCTTCGCTCCACCTGTGATTAGCATCAGGGCTTGACACACCATAAAGCCTTTTCATCCCACACGAGCCTCCAGCTAATCTCTTTCACACCTGACTGTTCCTGTTTTATGGCTTGTTTTCTAAACAGGAGATGCTTGTGTTTATTGGGGCCTGTTGATATCTGATGTGGGATCTGAGCCTTACTGGGTAAATAATTGTGGGCTGGCTTAACTGGAATGTGGGATGGTCATCATGACTCTGCCTTTTCGTTTGAAATGTATACATGTATATGGCCATATCGTAAACCAAGGAATGTGTGCCTGAAGCAGGATATTTTGTATTTAAGGAGAAGCCCGTTTCTGTAACTTTAAGCAGTCTCCTGAGAACATACACGCTGTTGTACTTCTAGGATACCTGTAATTAGTCTGCAGCCAATAAACTGATCTTTGACTTCACCCAGAAGACTCTGTGTTTCTGTAGGTCTGAAACAGGAAGAACCCGAAGTCATAGGGTGTGTTCCCCTGCACCGCTGGGCTTAAAATTCCCAGTACTTCACCTGGCTCAGAGTTTCAGGTTTTAAACCTGAGGTACAAGCCTTCTATATTGAATCACCCATTCGACCAAGATCATCTATTTGGCCCAAAAGTTGATGAAGCCCTCAAAGATGAAAAAAGATACTGATACGGCGAAATCCATGGGAGCCCTAGAGTCACACACTCCTAGGCGCTCTTTTCGCCGCTCTTCCTTTCGGGGCACAGGCAGGGGCTACTCCTCGGATAGTGCATCCACGTCGTACAAATCCCTTCCCCAATCTACCTTCACAAAGGGTTATCAAAGAGGCGGATACTGAGGCAATAATAATAAGGGCAGAGGCAAGACAAATACCGCCCGCTCTGCCACACCGCCTACCCAATGACTTTCCCCCGCTCCCTCCAGACCATTCCACTCCGGTCGGGGGCAGAATATAACATTTCCTTCACGTCTGGGAGACAATCACCTCAGACAGATGGGTGACCCAAATTATTAATTCAGGATATTGCCTAGAATTAACATCTACCCCCCCCCAAAACATTCCACCCAAGCAACGCCCAATGTCTCCAGAACATGCCACGTTACTAAAACAGGAGGTAATCTCCCTCCTGCAAAAACAAGCCATAGAGCAGGTCCCCATCAATCAACAAAATTTAGGAGTCTTTTCCCTGTACTTTCTGATTCCAAAGAGAGACGAGACTCTACGACCTATCCTAGATCTCAGACCTCTAAATACTTACATACATTCAGACCATTTTCACATGGTAACCCTTCAACAGGTTCTTCCACTCCTCTCCCAGAACGACTTTCTCACCACTCTGGACTTGAAAGACGCATACTTTCACATCCCAGTACACCATGCTCACAGAAAGTACCTCAGATTTGTAGTGGACGGGCAACACTACCAGTTCAAGGTGCTCCCGTTCGGGGTAACAACAGCACCAAGGGTATTCACCAAGTGCCTAGCAGTAGTGGCAGCACACCTCAGAAGACAGCACATTCACGTCTTCCCGTACTTGGACGACTGGCTAATAAAAGTCACGTCCTACGAACAATGTGTACAACACACCGCCGCTACAATCCAACTACTTCACCAGGGTTTATATGAATACACCTCTGCTGTGGTGCCGTTGAGTGATACCAATCACCTGTGCTATTTCGTATGCTATTTGAGCGTTAACCAAGGATATATATGTCATGTCAAATGTTGTGGTTGTTTTCCGTATCATCTACTGATGTAACCATATTAATGTATTGCTTTTTAATACTGTGATCATGAATCAAGAACCAGCAAATGGTCCCTGCTTTAGACGAGCTGACATCAGCTTAGCTATCATTACACACCCTTTATCCTCCACCAATCAGGACGCGTCTGATCGATATATATTTGATCGGGTGACGCGGCTCAGGGCTAGCTGTCAGACCGACTTACGCGGCCCTCGAGGTATGTTATCGCTTGCAGCTGCGGTGGTTTCGCTTCTCTCCGTCTCTCGTTAAACTTCCAGACCCTTGGCCGGGTTCGCACATGAACACGTGACCTGACACACCCCCAAGCCTACCAATCAAGGCGCGACCAATTGGTTGTGCGCGCGATTGGCCCGTATTTGTTTAGTCCTGTGACGACACCCAGGGTTAGCTGTCAGTTTCCACGGCGCGGCCCTCGAGGTATGTTGCAGCCCAAGTACTCAGTGGTCCTTTCCCCCAATGCTATTTTACGAGTGAGTCTTGCCACTTTTTCATTGTATTTGGGATTCCCTACACTTCTGTACGCCCCGCCATAGTTTGCAGACGTACCATGAATGCGCTGATACTTAATTTTGCTTCGCATTTTTCCCGCGCAATATATTCAGGGTTAGTAACCTTATATGCGCTTTGTTTCACAACGGGTTTGGAGTGTGGGAGATCATTAACGCCATCTCCCCCCCTTTCTTTCCAGCTTCTAACACCATTGGATGAGTGTTTATGCTGATACATTCAGCCTTCCCTTGTCTCATTTTTCGAGCATTGGAATACTACACCTTGGGTGAGTATTTCTGGTCACTTAGGTTTTACTGACACCCGATTTTTAAGTATGGTTTTAGTATTCCTCGTCTCTTTTCCTTCCTCCTAGGAGCACTGACTGGCCCCTTCCCAATTTTTCCAGCGTGACATTTGCTGCTGATGCTGGTAATTATTTTTCACATTTGTTCTCTCTTAACTGTAATGGTCCTCCATAGACACACCTCACGGTTCTTTATTTTTGACCTTTTGCCCCCAGGTGTAAGCCCTTCCCCCGGTCCTGATGAAGACCCCAACCCCAAGCAAACCAATTTGCTGGCTCTAACAGGGGTCGAAACGTCGACTTTTTCATTTCCTCAATCAACACAGGAGATTGTCAGTGAATGTACAACTGCTGTCTTAGTCTGTGTTATCTAATTTAAGTTTTGTGGCCATTTAACTGGCAGGTCAGGTTCTTCAATTGAATTGTGGATGTTCCTAAATCTTTCACAACCTCCCTCCCTCACTACGCCCTGCACTAATCCCTAAAATCCTGCACTTATCACGTACCTTACACCAAGATACTTTTGAAAATGTTGATATTGTGATGCTTTTGGCGCTGTGTTGAATTACTGATCCTTTTGTTGGACTGAGAAACTGGACATTAAATAATGTGCATACATGCAAGTAACAGGTGTTGTCGTAAAATTTGTTTGTATTGCTAACAGACGTATGGCTTTTTTACATTTCTAAATGTGTTTCCACTGTGACAGTTTTTTGTGTACCTAGTTATACCCGAGTCCAGTGGTCTACCGGGTTACCCCATTAATATATAACTCTCTATAGTGCAGGCGCCGTCCTGCGAGGGTATTTGTTCTTATCTATTTCTAACTTTCTTTCACTATGCTAGGCAATGAGACGCTATCATACACTGAGGAATACATCACCACACTCATTCAAGACCCCTCCAACCTTTTCATTTCTTCAAACACCCCAAACATTGATGTGTCCCTTAATGAGAAAATTAACAAATTAGAGAGACTAGAGAAGAAGCTGATCCGCACAAGGCTGCACGGCCATTTTCTAACCAAGTACTTACAATCGAATGTCATACCGGTTGGGCTACAGGTTAAAAACGAACCAGCAATCTTTGTAGACCAACCAAAGTTCAAGGAGGGATTCAGCTTCGTGGCCAACAACTGTTCGCGCCACTGGATGGTCCTTGGAGTGGAGACTGCCCTTGAACAGGTGGAAGTGTTGATGAAGGAGATTGCTGATTTAAAGCGGGACATTTCTACAGACAATGCTCTAACTAATGCTAAGGAGGCTCTTGAACGCCTTGAGAAAACCATCAAGGAGTTTGATGTGAATACACAAACCAAGAAATTGGATAAACTATCTAAAGACGTCCGTTTTTATGATAAAAAAGTGACCTACCCATACCTACAGGAAGACTATTATAAACAAGACCAACAAGGCCGTTTCTTCAACAGAGGGATAGGGGGTTATCGAGGCTCCCGTAGATTCACGAATTTCTCGGAGTCGTCTGGCTCCACAGGCAGTGAGGGAGAACAAGCAGGGAGCTACACAGGGTACCAACCTCAGGATACTACCTACTACCCACCCTCTGGACCGGCTTTTTTAGAAGACCGACAATGGCGTCCACCCAGGGGAAGGAATACGAATTGGAACTGGAACAGGGGACGCGGACGCGGCCGCCTGCAACAAATCCAGGGCTGGGACAGAGCTCAACAACAGGGCATGAACACTGCCCAGAAGCAGGTACACTTCCCTCAGGAACAACATGGGGAAATTCAAACGAGACGTCGAGTCTATCGTTGGTAGGCACATCCAAAGACCCCATTATGAACCTGTCGGATCATATACTTACCGCTGATGAACACCGGATTCTCAGTAAAGGTCTATCATATGTCCCTACAACCTATCCCAATAAATTTAACCTACAGACTGAGCTGTACCGGTTTTTTCGAAAGATACGGTTACGCTATTTCTTTCGTCAGGCCCCTGTGAGTACAACCACATCGTGTACTGGACTACGCACTCCATCGACATTTACACCTACCTCTCAGATGGTTTCACATCGGATTTTAACCTACGAGAGTACTGTACTAAAGGAGGCGCTTGGAGTATGCTCCACTAGAAAGTATGTCAAACATAATGTCACCTCAGCTGAACGGAAGGCCTTGGACGATTTGAGGAATAACCGTTCTATTGTCATCAAACCCGCTGACAAGGGAGGAGCCATCGTACTACAGAACGTGGATAACTATAAAGAAGAACTTTACTCCCAATTGAATGATGGCATTAGCTATACCAGACTCAACATAAATCCCACGAAAAAGATCAGCACCATGATCCTTCGAATAACCCAAGAAGGCCTTGCCCAAGGCTTCCTCTCAAACCTGGAGTTTCAGTTTCTGAATCAACCCCAGCCGCGTCTTCCGACAATCTATACCTTACCTAAGGTACATAAAAATTTGGAAAGACCGCCCGGCCGCCCCATAGTCTCGGGGTGTGGCTCAATCCTCGAGCCCCTGTGTAAATACATCGATTTCTTCTTGAAGCCCTTGGCAGAGAAAACAGATTCTTACCTGCGGGACACGATGCAAGTTATTAATCTGATTGATGGGATGCCCTTCGATCCAACCACCCAGATTCTAGTGACAATGGACATTGTGTCTTTATACACAAGTATCCCTCAACAACATGCTCTGGAGGTGATTTTGAAATGTTTAGAGACAAGAAGCCAACCAGTGCAAGTCCCCTCTGATTTTATCATCAAATTGCTCAACATAGCAATGACGCAGAATTTCTTCTTCTTCCAAAATGACTTCTTCATGCAAACGAAAGGCGTGGCGATGGGTGCCAGCTTTGCCCCAGATCTGGCCATTTTGTATATGGACAACTTCGAACAGACTTTTGTCAGTAATATCACCAACCCATTCAGGCAAAGAGTCAAATATTGGAAACGATATATCGACGATGTCCTGATGATTTGGACGGGCAACGACCAGGATCTTGATGAGTTCTTTCTTTGGTTGAATGATAGATCAGCAGACATTCGGTTTACCATGACCAAGGACAAGTCCAGTATCGATTTCCTTGATATCACTATCAAGGTTATGGACGACTGTCTGTACACAACCCTGTTCCGAAAAACTACGGAAAGAAACACCCTATTGAGGTATGGAAGTCACCACCCGAGAGGACTACGTGATAACCTCCCCTTCGGACAGTTTCTGAGGATCAGGAGGAACTGTTCCAGAAAAGACGATTTCTTCACGGAATCCGATGACCTCATCCTCAGACTGATTGAACGCGGCTACCCTCGGAGGCTTGTCAAGAGGGCCCGCAAGAGAGCCTGGTACAATCATAGAGACCTCCTCCTTACCCCCAAAGCACGGATGGATGATCCCAACAGACTTATATGTGTTACGACCTTTAACACCAGGAGTAATGATATCCGCAAAATTGTCAACAAACATTGGCACCTGGTGGCAGCAGAACTTCAGCTCACTGAACCCCCAATGCATGCCTTCAAAAAAGGCAAAAATGTCCGCGATCATGTGGTGAAATCACTTTTGGAAACACAACCTAGACCAACAATTGAATCGCTTTGGCATCTTCCGGCCCCCACGGGTCATGTGAAATGTGGACAGTGCAAAGCCTGCAATTTGACTCTTGAGACAAAGACGTTCCAACATAACAACTGCACGGTGGATTTAAAGACGCTCACCAATTGCAATACTAAGAATGTTATCTATGTGATAGTCTGCCCATGTAACAAGATCTATATAGGCCAGACCACCCAGAAAGTGAAATGCAGGATATTGCAACACTGCAGCAGGATTAGATGCAACACACCTGGTGCACCCATGGTTGACCATTTCAAAACATGCAACCATTCCCCTGAATCGCTTAGATGGCTGGTAATTGAAGCCATAACACTGGGTGTTAGGGGTGGTGACCTCGTTTCAATCCTAAACATCCGGGAGTGTAAGTGGATGGACCGTTTTGACTCTGTCACATGTGGCCTGAATGAACTTGACGCAACTTTTACCCAAATATCATTAATAAACAATGGTTAAACATCTAATCCAGCATGGGACACACCCCTGCAATTGTCTAGTATAAGTCTTGGTGAACCCCATTACATTGGGTATTTGCAGTGTTTATATGAATACACCTCTGCTGTGGTGCCGTTGAGTGATACCTATCACCTGTGCTATTTCGTATGCTATTTGAGCGTTAACCAAGGATATATATGTCATGTCAAATGTTGTGGTTGTTTTCCGTATCATCTACTGATGTAACCATATTAATGTATTGCTTTTTAAAACTGTGATCATGAATCAAGAACCAGCAAATGGTCCCTGCTTTAGACGAGCTGACATCAGCTTAGCTATCATTACACACCCTTTATCCTCCACCAATCAGGACGCGTCTGATCGATATATATTTGATCGGGTGACGCGGCTCAGGGCTAGCTGTCAGACCGACTTACGCGGCCCTCGAGGTATGTTATCGCTTGCAGCTGCGGTGGTTTCGCTTCTCTCCGTCTCTCGTTAAACTTCCAGACCCTTGGCCGGGTTCGCACATGAACACGTGACCTGACACACCCCCAAGCCTACCAATCAAGGCGCGACCAATTGGTTGTGCGCGCGATTGGCCCGTATTTGTTTAGTCCTGTGACGACACCCAGGGTTAGCTGTCAGTTTCCACGGCGCGGCCCTCGAGGTATGTTGCAGCCCAAGTACTCAGTGGTCCTTTCCCCCAATGCTATTTTACGAGTGAGTCTTGCCACTTTTTCATTGTATTTGGGATTCCCTACACTTCTGTACGCCCCGCCATAGTTTGCAGACGTACCATGAATGCGCTGATACTTAATTTTGCTTCGCATTTTTCCCGCGCAATATATTCAGGGTTAGTAACCTTATATGCGCTTTGTTTCACAACGGGTTTGGAGTGTGGGAGATCATTAACGCCATCTCCCCCCCTTTCTTTCCAGCTTCTAACACCATTGGATGAGTGTTTATGCTGATACATTCAGCCTTCCCTTGTCTCATTTTTCGAGCATTGGAATACTACACCTTGGGTGAGTATTTCTGGTCACTTAGGTTTTACTGACACCCGATTTTTAAGTATGGTTTTAGTATTCCTCGTCTCTTTTCCTTCCTCCTAGGAGCACTGACTGGCCCCTTCCCAATTTTTCCAGCGTGACATTTGCTGCTGATGCTGGTAATTATTTTTCACATTTGTTCTCTCTTAACTGTAATGGTCCTCCATAGACACACCTCACGGTTCTTTATTTTTGACCTTTTGCCCCCAGGTGTAAGCCCTTCCCCCGGTCCTGATGAAGACCCCAACCCAACCAATTTGCTGGCTCTAACAGGGGTCGAAACGTCGACTTTTTCATTTCCTCAATCAACACAGGAGATTGTCAGTGAATGTACAACTGCTGTCTTAGTCTGTGTTATCTAATTTAAGTTTTGTGGCCATTTAACTGGCAGGTCAGGTTCTTCAATTGAATTGTGGATGTTCCTAAATCTTTCACAACCTCCCTCCCTCACTACGCCCTGCACTAATCCCTAAAATCCTGCACTTATCACGTACCTTACACCAAGATACTTTTGAAAATGTTGATATTGTGATGCTTTTGGCGCTGTGTTGAATTACTGATCCTTTTGTTGGACTGAGAAACTGGACATTAAATAATGTGCATACATGCAAGTAACAGGTGTTGTCGTAAAATTTGTTTGTATTGCTAACAGACGTATGGCTTTTTTACATTTCTAAATGTGTTTCCACTGTGACAGTTTTTTGTGAACCAACTACTTCACCAGCTAGGTTTCACGGTGAACTACCAAAAGTCCCACCTGGTACCATCGCACACAAAACAATACCTCAGTGCCACCATAGACACCTCAAAAGCCATAGCCTATCCCAATCCTGCCAGGATTGCAAATGTACAGGCTCTGCGTCAAAAATTCATATTTCAACACTCTCTCCCAGCAAGGGTGTTTATGCAACTGATAGGGATGATGGCCTCTTGCATTTTCATAGTGCCCCATGCAAGACTCCAGATACGTCCACTCCAAGAGTGTTTAGCGCGCCAGTGGAACCAGGCCCAGGGACAACTGACAGATCTGGTGTTGGTGGACGGTCGCACCCATCGCTCTCTGCAGTGGTGAACACCACAAACCTTTCCAGAGGTCGACCGTTCCTGGACCCCGTTCCACAAATAATCCTAACAGACGCATCGCTCTCCGGCTGGGGAGCTCATCTGTTACATCTCACAGTACAGGGCATATGGACGCCGCAACAGAAGTTACTCCACATCAACCATCTGGAGTTACTGGCAATCTTCCTGGCCCTAAAATCCTTCCAGACGCAGATTTCAGGCAAGGCAGTCCTCATTCGCACAGACAACATGACTGCCATGTACTACATTCAAAAACAGGGGGGCACACACTCTCCACAGCTCTCTCAATTAGCACAGAGCATATGGAGATGGGCAATTCCACAGAAAATCTTTCTCCTGCCCCAACACGTCCCAGGAGTCCAAAACACCGTGGCAGAGCTGCTCAGCAGACAAACGCAACAGATTCACGAATGGGAACTTCACCCACAGGTTCTTCACCCGTTCTTTCAGAAGTGGGGGCATCCACACATAGACCTATTCGCCGCCCACGAAAACACAAAATGCCCAAGCTTCGCCGTCAGATATCCACACCCATTGTCCAAAGGCAATGCGATATGGATGAACTGGTCAAACAAATTTGCATACACTTTTCCACCTCTCCCACTAATTCCATTAGTGGTGCGAAAGCTACAGCAGCATTCCCTAACACTGATCCTAGCAGCTCCAACATGGGCCAGACATCCGTGGTACACCACACTGCTGGAACTCTCGGTAGTACCACACCAAAAGCTGCACCTCTCACCATGCCTCCTAACCCAGAACCATGGAGAGATCAGATACCCGGACCCAGCTCAGCTCAACCTTGCGATCTGGCTCCTGAGGTCCTAGAGTCTGATACCTTAACCTTCCCCCTGATTGCATGAATATTATCAGGGAAGCTAGACGCCCTATTACTAGGGCATGCTATGCTGCAAAGTGGAAAAGATTTGTTGTTTACTGCCACAACAACACAATCAACCCTCTAAATGCGTCCATACAGCACATCATATGTTACTTGCTCCATCTACAAAGGTGTAACCTAGCATATACATCCATTAGGTTACACCTCACAGCAATTGCTGCTTACTTACAGAACAGGCAGCACCTATCACTTTTCAAGGTGCCTGCCATCAAGGCCTTTATGGAAGGCCTCAAAAGAGTTATTCCACCCAGAGTACCACCCTCACCTGTCTGGAACTTGAATATAGTTCTGACAAGGCTAATGGGACCCCCTTTCGAACCATTACATAAATGTGAGCTGCAATTTCTCACATGGAAAACAGCATTCCTAGTGGCCATCACTTCCCTTAGAAGGGTTAGTGAAATACAAGCACTCACTATACAGGAACCTTTTCTCCAAATGCATCAGAACAAGGTTGTACTCCGTACCAACCCAAAATTTCCACCCAAAGTTATTTCTCCCTTCCATCTAAACCAGTCGGTAGAATTACCAGTCTTTTTCTCACAACCTCAAACCGTTGCGGAAAGGGCTTTACACACACTGGATGTTAAAAGGGCCTTACTTTACTACATCCAAAGAACACAACCTTTCAGAAAAACCAAACAGCTATTTGTCTCTTTCTCTCCACCACATAAAGGCAACCCTATTTCTAAATCAGGGATAGCTAGGTGTATTGTAAAATGCAGACAGATTTGCTACCACAAAGCAAAACGAACGCTATCTGTTCCCCCTAAAGCCCACTCTACAAGGAAGATAGGGGCTTCTATGGCTTTTCTAGGAAACATACCACTAGATGACATCTGCAAAGCAGCGACATGGTCAACACCGCACACTTTCACAAAACATTACTGTGTAGATGTGCAAACTAAGCAACAAGCTAGTGTGGGCCAGGCTGTACTAAAAACACTGTTCCAAACAACTGCAACGGATGCCGGTGGTCGCCGCTAGGGTTGGGTACTGCTATATAGTCTATGCACAGTGTATAATCTGCAGCTCATATGCCTCGAACGGAATATGCTACTTACCAGTATGCATCTGTTCTTGGCATGTAGAGCTGCAGACCTATACACGCCCACCCGCCTCCCCGGCTACCTGTATCCGTTCCAGTCTATCTTATTTAGATACAACACACATGGGTTTCTTTACTGTTATTACTACGCTCCATCTTTCCCTGCTGGCGAAAAACAATCTGAGGATGGAGCCGAAGCCCATGCGCAATACGAACCAAAGGAGGAGTCACCGACCTCGTGACTTACAAAGACTTTCCAAGAGGAAAAACAAACTGTGTAACTGACTGATTAAGTGTATCATAGTGAATACATGGCTTAGTGAGTAATGTTTAAATATGTAAATATCTGTATCAGTCTCTCACTTTGTGTATAAGTGGCTGCATGGGTTGGTGAGTAGCTACATGGGTGTCTATATAGGTTATTAGTTGGTTTTTTGAGTATCAGTCTGAGTGTCTGCATGGTTCGGTGGGGGGTATTACGTAGTGCATAGGTGCATGAATGAGTGACTCACTCTTTGTATGTGTTGAAGACAGCATGTGTGCAGGACTGTATGGGTGGATGAGTGTGTGTATGGGTGTGTTAGTGAGTGAATGACTGTCTCAATAGTGTCTTTATGAGTAACTACATATGTTTTAAACTAGTATATGTGACTATTGGTGTATATAAGTGAGTATATGTGAGAGTGAGAGATTGAAAGAGTTCCTGTATGAATAAGTATGTGTTTCTATAAGTGATTGTTTAAAAGACTACGGTCCATATGTAGGAAGCCCAATACCGGTCGGTAACGGCCGATGTTCGGTAAATATCCCGTTACCGACCGGTATTCAAGCTTTTGGTATGTAGGGGGCACATTTCAGGATTCTGTAATTTACCGAATCGGTAAAATTACCGATTCGGTAATTTTACCGATTCGGTAAATACCGAATCCAGAAACAATATGTAGGGGGAGTGTGTGGTTGTTGTGGGGATTCGTTATTTACCGCCAACTAAAAGTTGGTGGTAAATGACGAATAGCTGGAAAAAAGCACTTTTTTGCACTTTGAGGTGTGCAATGTGGCAGACATACATGCCCTTAGGGCATGTATGTGTGCCACATGTGCACACATGCAGGAATCAGGGGTGCAACAGGGTGTCACTGTGACACCCTGCCACCCTTGATTGTGCTCCCCCCATTACTGAATCGGTATTTACCGATACGGTAATGGTAACTGGCTTCCCATTGATTCCTATTGGCCTCCTGGCCCATAGGAATCAAGGGGAAGCCAGTTACCATTACCGAATCGGTAAATACCGATTCTAAATTACCGACCCATTCCGAATCGGTAAATATTACCGATGGATTACCTACATATCATTTACCACTTCATAAATACCGAATCGGTAAAATTCGGTATTTATGAAGTGGTAAATGTTAGGCTACCTACATATGGCCCTAAGTATGTGTAAGTTTCCGTAGAAGTAATTGTGGTGGTGTGTGTATAACTGTATATGCAAATAAATGTATGTTTGATTCTTTATTAGCGTGAGTGACTGTGTGTGAGTAACTCTATGGATGAGTGGCATTGTGTAACAGGATGTATAGGTGTATGAGTACATATGATGAGTGAATACATGTATGAGTGACTGTATAGGACTGTTGGTGAATGAGTGGATGTGTATGTGGATCTTAGAATTACTGAAGAGGTTGTTGTAACTGGTATTGGTATGTCCATTGTTTTGAAAAATGTAGTCTCTATTTTTGAATGTGTGTATCAAAGGTTATATTAGGGTGAGAGGAGGTCTGCCACTCTATCACAAGGATGATGTCCTCAGTGATGTCATGAGTGATGTCACTGACCATGTCATGAGTGATGTAATATGTGACGTCATCAGCAGTGCATTGCGGGCGCGCGAGTTATAGTTAGCTGAACTAACTATAACGGGGGAATTTCAATGGTTTTGTAGAAGTGAAAAGTCCAGCTAACTAGAACACCCCTGAAACCTATGGTTTTTTCAGTGAATTTCTGAGGTTTTTTAAATGCTAATTCCTAACTATAACGTGCCTGAAACCTATGGTTTTTACTGTGAATTTCAAAGGTTTTTTAAATGCTAATTTCTAACTATGCCTACAGAGATAGGACATGTGAAGAAAGAAGAAAAAATGCACAGAAAGAAAAAAAAGAAGTGCAGAAAGAAACAACAGAAGTCCTCAAAGACGAAGAAAAGTGCAGGAAGAAGGATAACGTGCAGAAAGTACAAAAAGAAGAGCAGAAAGAAGCCTTGTTGCAAAATCATCCTGTACCCTCAACTTTTTCAGACCGATACTGGTGGTAACTGAGTCTGACTAACCAGTCCTAGAGCCAGTGCTATGTTAAAAGACACTTAGAATACAGTGAAAACACCTACATACACTAGGGAACATTATGCGTTGGGGTCCCCCTGTGATTAGCATGACCTCCTCTGTAAGCCCCTAGTATATAATAGGGCAGGGGGATTAAAACTACCTCTTAAAACAGGCCACAGGGCGTTTTTGCACACGTTAACTCAGGCCCCGTCCCCTCCCTTCACCACTGTGTAAACACGCCATGTGTCCGTTTTTAGTTGGGAGATTAAGTTCATTTGAATCCTGAGGGTCCAACTAGCCCACTAGGTACCTCCAGTAAGTGCCACATAGCTGCGTTGCAGAGAGGTGTAAAAAGTGGCACGGCCTGGACCACCTCTCTGCAATGCAGCTCAGTGGCGCTTACTGGAAGCACTTGGTGGGCTAGTTAGCCCCCAGGGGCCCTCAGTATTGAAGGAAAATTATATCCCCAATTTAAAACGTGCCATAGTGCGTGTTTGCACACGTCACGTCAGGCCCCGTCCCCTCCCTTCACCACTGTGTAAACGCGCCCTGTGGCTGTTCTAAGTTGAGAGATTAAGTCCCCTTGAATCCTAAGGGTCCCTAGGGTCAAACTAGACCACTAGGTACCTCCAGTAAGCGCCACAGAGCTGCGTTGCAGAGAGGTGTAAAAAGGGGCTTGGCCTCAGAACACCTGTCTGCAGCGCAGCTCCCTGGTGCATACTGGAGATGCCTGTTGGGCTAGTTAGCCCTCAGGGACCCTCAGTATTGAAGAGGAATTAATTCCCCAACTTACAACTCGCCAGGGGGCGCGTTTGCAGAGTGCTGCAAGGAGGGGGCGTGGCCTCCGGCACGATGCCAGTCTTTTATTTATTTTAATTTTTTAAGAAGGGGGGCTGTGTGGTTCCCCTTCTTATTCTAATTTATTGGCCCTGATGACCCCATCCCCCAGGGCCTGTCTCCTAATTATATTTTTTTGACCCCAATCCCCAGGGCCGGCCACTGTTTTTTATTATTTTTAAAAAATATATATTTATAGACACACCTAGAACATGCTGGACAAACCGTACATACCTATCACCATGACTATTTGCGTGATATTCATTAAAAGGCGACTATGCATACAATGAATCCACGTGGAATGTATTTACACCACTAGTGAAGCTCTGACATGTCTGATGCCCTACCGTGCCTAATCCCGGTAGACACCCTTGTCGTTTATTTATACAAACATGGGTAGCTATTGACGGGCACATTTAATACACATGCACACCAAGCCATTCAAAGGGGATTCGACAAAAATTCGACAAACTATGCAAGAAACCCCCCTCACGGTTAATAAAACACACATCCACTGCCGGATGTGTAATACTTTTTATTTTACTCTCTGGAAAGGGGACGAACATCACTTGAGAGTCACAGCGTGCTCCTGGCAGAGCCCAATGCTGTGTTACACCCACCATTGCCTGCTGAGTGCCACACACCTCTGTGTTTTATTCCACTAGCTAGTGCATATGCTATGACACTCTCTAGCCCATGTGCACTGTAACACCACCCCGTGAATATGTCATGCCACACTTGTCTTCGCACGGGTTATATTGCCCCATCTAACGTGCCTTCCTCGATGCATATGTTATAACGCACAGTGCTATGCCATACATATTACAATCTGGGATCCATATCTTTGTCACAGTGCATATGCAACGTTACACTCCCCAGCACATATTTTATATTACAACTTTAGAGACTAGTTAGGTTACACAACACTGCCCTGTGCATATTACACTCCAAGGCGCATATCGCATAGCACGCGCAAGTGCCTGTGCTATCTCGCGCTCTCCAATGAATCTGTCATTGCGCACAATGTATTGCATATTATATTTCACGCCCGGTTCATCTTATATCACACTTTTTGGTGCATAGTTTATACCATACACTATATCTAGTTTTCATTTTCATTCGTGCTCTCAGGACTATGTTCTATATAACACTGTAATCACCTACCCTTTTCACGGGCGTTACATTTTGCGATAGGGGGTGGAGGGTCAGGGGGTGTTTCTGCCAAGTGAGCCCGAGTCACAGTCACAAACGTCCTCTTCTTCCTGAATAAAAGTGAGATTATGCTGCATACTTGTTCATATTTTAAGTAGTTCGCACAGACACACGTTTTAAAAACAATAAAGTTCCTAATACCCGCCTTCTCTGAACAGTTAGCTTGCTGCCCCATCCCCCTCCTCCCTATCCTCTGTTGTGTGAATCCATGGACTAGCCTCCTCCCTCCTGCCATGCATGGTCTGATGTGCTGCCACTGCCCTCAATTTAGTATGATGTACCAGTCCCCTCCTCCTGCCCTCCATTGCCCAATTCTATGCCCCATCATTGACCTCCTGCTTAAACTCTGTGCTTAGCTTGCTGCCCCTATTCTCCTTCCCCCTGCCCTCCGATGTCTTTGTGCATGCCCCTGCTCCATCCTTTTTGCCCACCATGTTCCATGGACCTGCCACTCCTATCTACTCTGAGTGTTCTGTTGAGCTGCCACTCCCCTCCCACCTGCCTAGCATTGTCAGATGACTGTAACCTGTCCCTGCCACCTCCACCCTGCCTGTCCACATGCCATGCCCCTATCCTCTTCCTCCTGTCCTACATGGTCCATTGTACTGCCACACCCTTCTGCCCTCCCTGGTCTGTTGTGCTGCAACTGCTCCTCCTGCCTGCCCCGTGCGGTCTGTTGTGAGGCCCCTTCCCCTGAACTTTATTGTCTGTGCACAGGTCCTGACCCTCTCTTCTATCCTCCATCGTCCTTTGTGCATGCCCCTGCACCCTCCTTCTTGCCCATCATAGCCATTGTGCTACCACTAAACCTCCCACTTGCCATGCATGGTCTTCTGTGCTGCCATGGCCCCTCCCACCTTCCCTGTGTGGTCAGTTAGCTGCCCCTGAACCCCTCCCACCTTCCCTCCATGGTCTGTGTGTATGCCATCAGTGTCTCACTGTTGCTCTTCATGGTGTGTCTTGCTTCTAGTGCCCATCCTGCCTGATCTCCATGGCTATCTTGCTGCTCCTGCCCTGCCCCCTTGCCCCCAGCCCTCTGTTTACATGTGCAGACCCCTACTCTCTCCCTCCTGGCTTGTCTGTTCCATTGTAATGCCCCTGATCCATCCCTCCTGCCCTTTATGGTCTGTTATGCTGCAGCTTTCTCTCCTGTCTGTCCATTATGGCCCTGCCTCTTGCCCCTCTGTTCTCTGTTGTCCATGTGCATGGTCCTGTCCCCTCCCTCTTGCTTTCTATGGATTGTTGTGCTGCACTCCCGTCCCGCATGCCCTGTGTGGTGTATTGTGCTGCTGCAAACCCTGATGCCTGCCCTGCAGGGTCAGTTTGGTGCACCTCTCCATGTCCCTCCTGTCCTCTGTTATCCAAGTCCATGTCCCTACCCCATTTCCTTCCATGATCCAATGTACCATACTTGCAAACATTTTGAACTTGGTAAGAGGGAGATTTTGAAAAAAAACTGGGGTATTGATTTTCCCCTTCGAGTTACATTGAAAAAGAGGAGATTGTAGACAGGAGACAGATCAAATAAAGCCCATTTGAGCTTAAAAACATTGGACGTTTCCTGGCTGAATCGGGTCTGTTGGCATGTATGGTTGTACTACCATTGCCTCTTCCTTCTGCCCACAATGGTCTATTACATTGCCACAGCCTCTCTTGCAAGTCCTGTATTGTTGGTTCGTTGCCCCTGCCCCACTTTCCACTGCCCTCCATAGTCTGTTGTGCTGCCACTGCCCTTCCTGCCTGCTCAGTGTGGTTAAATTGTTGCCTTTGCACCCTCCTACCTGCCTTCAATTTTCAGAGTCCGTGCCCCTGGCCTCTGCCTCTCAACAGTATCCTATTGAACAACTAGATTGCTAACATTCTATATTTATTACAAAAGTGTGGAACGCCTGACGTCATCTTGATGTAATCAAAACTGTAATACCTAGAGCATTTCCTTTAGAAATTACATATATGAGTGGGTCTTATTGGCATCAAAATAATGGTTAGTGCTCTAAAAGACTAAAATAAGGACATATTTTCTGAGTTTTCAAATAGTGAAAAAGCACTTTTAAATTAGTTGTTACCTTTATGTTTTTTTATCCAGTTGACCACTTGATTAAATGTTGCACTTAGGGGAGAGGATGTGGTGTTACTTCCAGATCTGCAGACTTTGCAACTGGGGAACCAGGTTGGAGTTTCTGCTTCAGCTCGACATTCTGTGATTCTGGTCAAATCACTTAGTCTCCCCATGTCTACAACCAAAATGAATTTGTTCTTGTGTGATGTAACCAATGCTCATGTAAAGCACTCCAATACCTGACAAGTCTGCACTATATGACACTGCAAAAACACAAAATAATAAGTGTTTTGCACACTTCTGTCATTGGGCTATGTTTGGGCTACATCTGGGTGATTTTGGGCTACATTTGGGCTCTTTTGTCTCCGGTGGCCATCTTGGGAGATTTATTTGTTATGAAGTTTCCTAATTTCCTCATGTACTGCAGTCTCCTCAGTAGGAAATGCTTTCAGTTTTTTACTTTGATTCCATCATGAAGGTATTCAGATATGTCACACATTTGCCATAAATTCTGAATGTTAGCACTCTAGTTGCTCATTAGATCACTGTAGTAAAACTACTGTTCACCATGGAAGTCTGCTCCTGGTATTAAAAGTGCATGTTTCAGTCTGTATGTCAGAATTTTTTAATGAAATAGAAGAGGATTTGAGAAGTCACTCAAAATGTGCCCTCATTTTTTTTCTTCAGCATTAATCATAATTTCTATGGCAAAATGAACCCCCTCATTGTGTTCCTTTTTAAATTAAATGTTTTAAGTGTTACCAGTTTATTCCAATCAAGATGGCTTCAGATGTGCCATACTTTTGTCATAATGAAGACAGGAAGCGCTCTAGTTGTTTTTAAGAACACTCTGGGAGATTCTGTCATTGGGCTATACTTGGGCTACATCTGGGTGATATTTGGGCTACATTTGGGCTCTTTTGTCTCTGGTGGCCATCTTGGGAGACTTATTTGTTATGAAGTTTCCTAATTTCCTCATTTACTGCAGTCTCCTCAGTAGGAAATACTTTCCGTTTTTTACTTTGATTCCATCAAGAAGGCATTCATATGTGTCACACATTTGCCATAAATTCAGAATGTTAGCACTCTTTTTGCTCATTAGATCACTGTAATAAAGCTACTGCTCACCAGGGAAAACTGCTGCTGGTATTGAAAGTGCATGTTTCAGTCTGCATGTCAGAATTTTTTAATGAAATAGAAGAGGATTTGAGAAGTCACTCAAAATGTGCCCGAATTTTTCTTTCTGCAGCACTAATCATACTTTTTATGGAAAAATGAACCCCCTCATTTTGTTCGTTTTTAAATTAAATGTTTTAAGAGTTACCACTTTAATCCAAGCAAGATGGCTTCAGGTGTGCCATACGTTTATCATAAGTAGGACTGTTAGCGCTCTAGTTGTTCTTTGGAACACTCTGGGAAGCTGCAGTAGAACACAAAGGAATCAACTGACAGTCTCTGCCCTTGTTGGATGTACATGTTTTACTGAGAATGTCAGACTTCATTCTCACATGACTGAGAAAGATAATGTGAATTTACAGAAAATAAGCTCTCAGTTTAGCTTATAGATCACCTTCCAAACCTCTGTGGGAAAAGCATGAGAAAATATTTTTCTCTCAATCATGATATCCCAGCAGAAGGCTTTTTCACATGGTGAAATCACCTTAGAACATACCACAATTCCTAAAATGAGTATGGTACCATCAACAAATGATTTATAATGTAACTAAAGTCTTAAAACCTTCTATTAACTGCAATGCTTTTTAATGAGGTGCTATCATGTATATTGGTCCCAAGATGGCTGCCAACACTTCTTGGATGAAGTGCTGACAGCCAATCAGATCTCAGGATGAGATGTGTGGTTAGGCTCCGCCCACATATATATATGATTTTACTTTTGATTTTCTCAGGAACTACTGAACAGATTGACACCAGACCTGCAAAAGGCACATCCCTGACCTGAGGACTACCTCTCTGCCAAATTTCAAGTAATTCTGTTCAGCCGTTCGGGCTGTACCTTGGACTAAAGGTCCCTATGGAAAATTGCATGGGGAAAATGCGTTTTGGGACCCCCCCTTTTTCTCAGCCCCCGCTTGACGAATCCCCCCGAGACTTTCAGGGTAGGAGCGGAGCGGAGCGCCCCACCTATTTTGAAAATTTCGCGAGGATTCGTCAACTGGCGCCAAAGTTATTCCAAATAGAATGTTGCGGATTTCCTATGGAAACACGGTCCTAACTATAACTATCTACTGGCGACCGCCAGTAGATGATATATATATATATATTCACTGAAAAAACCATAGGTTTCACACATGTTATAGTTAGCGGAAATTTTACTGATAAAAAACCAATGAAATTCCCCCGTTATAGTTAGTGCAGGCAACTATAACTCACGCGACCGCAATCCTCTGCTGATGCTAATACTGTATTTAGACACTTATTTGCCCATGTCTTCTTCCATAAATTTTTAGCTATACATATATTACAAATATTTTTTTTTCATAAAGACACATATGTCATCAGCAGAAGATTGCGGTCGCGTGAGTTATAGTTGCCTGCACTAACTATAACGGGGGAATTTCATTGGTTTTTTATCAGTAAAATTTCCGCTAACTATAACGTGTGAAACCTATGGTTTTTTCAGTGAATTTGCAAGGTTTTTTAAATGCTAATTCCTAACTATAACGTGTGTGAAACCTATGGTTTTTTCAGTGAATTTGTACGGTTTTTTAAATGCTAAGTTACTTTACGCCATTCGTGGCGTGCGCGCCCACTTTACGCAGTTAGTGCCGTGCACGCACGGTGGGCACGCGGTGCGCTACGCGCACCGCGTGCCCACGTTACGCTAGATGGGCCATGTACGCACGATGCGCTTCGCGCACCGTGCGCACATGGAGGACATATGATGCGCTTCGTTGTGAAAGGTAATATTTTAATTTTTCACATCGGCGATATGCCATGCACAAATGGTGCCCTTCGGGCACCATTTGCACATGGGGTGGGGAGAGTATGGATAATTTAAAAAAAAAAAAACTTTTTACCGTACGCGTACGGTAAGCGTAATCGGCGAAATTATCGAAAAAATTAAAATTCCGTTTTTGGCCTTGGGGGATCTTTGGGGACTCCCCCAACATGGCTAGGTGCTTAGGAGCTGTCTAAACAGCCCCTTACATGTTTTTGTCCTTTGTTTTTTAATTTAAGAAAATGGCGGCCGCCGCTTCCTGGTTTCGACCGATTCGAATGTTTACTAAGATCTAACAGCGAATCAGAATCGCGCTCGCGCACGTCACCGTACGCGTACGGTAAGCGCACCGTAAGCGCACCGTAAGCTGGCTCAGATATATATATTGATTTAAAGGCTATTTTCTCAGAATCTACTGAACAGATTTACACCAAACCTACAAAAGGCACTTCCTTGACCTGTAGACTACCTCTCTGCCAAATTTCAAGGAACTCTGTTCAGCCGTTCGGGCTGTAGCTGTGTCTAAAGGTCCTATGGAAAAATGCATGGGAAAAACGCGTTTTGGGACCCCCCTTTTATCTCAGCCCCCGCTTGACGAATCCCCCCGAGACTTTCAGGGTAGGAGCGGAGCGCAGCGCCCCACCTATTTTGAAAATTTGTCGAGGATTCGTCGACCGGCGCCAAAGTTATTCAAAATAGAATGTTGCGGATTTCCTATGGTAAGAGGGTCCTAACTATAACTACCTACTGGCGACCGCCAGTAGGTAATATATATATATATATATATATATATATATGTGTGTGTATATATATATATAATGTGTGATTTTAGGGTACTATGTTTTTCTAAAGGTTTTAAACATATATATATATATTGTATTTAATGTGAGGGACGATTTAGTGCTTAATACTTTGAGTATTTCCCTGGAAGAGAACTAGGGTTACAGGTAAGTAAATTATCCTTATTGTAGATTCAGAGGAGACCCACCCTTCTCTACTTCCTATGGACAACAATGCATTTCCACCCAGTGTTTATCCCACCCCCCAAGAAATAAGCGGTTGGAACTATGAAGTGATTCATTGTTGGGTTCTGGATATTACATGCTAATGCATCCCAGTAACCTATTTAATTGCCTAAAAACCTAACCTAAATTTTAATATTAAAAGCCCGATACTAAGCCGAGGTAATTACTGAAGCTTTCTTTCCCCTTTCGTGCCCGCTTCATAGTTACGAGGCTTGATTGTTTTCAATGTTTCTGCTTGTATCTCACTTGCTACCACCTTACCATTCTTTTGAAATAGCTGAAAGTTTGGGGTATGCTTCATTTCTCTTAAACCCAGGCAGAAGATTTATCTGTTATGTAAACGGGTTGGCAGTCTCTAAACATTGCTCAGTATATGGGAACTTTTGCCTTAGGATGGGTTCTAACTTTTTTTATGCCTGTTTCTTAAATGCAGATGGAAAGGGAGATGAGACACAAATTGAAAACAGCTTTTAAGAACTTCATAGAAAAGGTGGAATCACTGACTAAAGAGGACCTGGAATTTGAAATCCCTTTCAGAGAACTGGGGTAAGAATGCCCCCAAACCCTGCGCTGTGCCTTCTAGTGTGTTGGAACTTTTGAACTGTGATTGATTTGAAACTCCTGTTGTTTAAATTGTGCAATTTGGGTTGCATGTTGCATGGCTGATTTGGAAGGTTTGAAAATTTGGACTGCAAAATACATTTCACCGTCCTAACCCACCTTCCTTGGCTTCGCTTCGCTTCTTATCCTTCTTTTACTGCGATAGGTTCAACGGCGCCCCCTACAGGAGTACATGTCTTCTGCAGCCTACAAGCAGCGCCCTTGTTAACACCACAGAATGGGTGAGTGAGGGTGCTCAAGGACTTTATACATACTGTGGTGGACCTACTTATGCTACTTATGCTACTTACTTGTATATGCCTTGTTCTCTTTTCCCAGCCCCCTTTTGTGGTGACATTGGATGAGGTAGAACTTGTGCACTTTGAGCGAGTTCAGTTCCATCTGAAGAATTTCGACATGGTCATAGTCTACAAAGATTACAGCAAGAAAGTGACCATGATCAATGCCATCCCTGTTGCATCCCTCGACCCAATCAAGGAATGGCTCAAGTTAGTGCTTCTCCCTTTTCCTTTACTCTGTATGTTTGTTGCCCAGGTCCATCAGCATTGTTTCAAGGCTGGATAACGGTACCAAAACGTGTACTGGGGTGAAGGGCAGAAACGTATGCCCCTTTTCTCTTGGTGTTGTCTATAAACGTTTGTTGGTATTGTTAGGTGGGGTTGACCTAAAATATTACATTGGAATAGACACACTCTGATCTGTTCTGCAGCTGTTGGGCAATGGATTGAAAAGTTGACCCCACTTATGTGGTCTTGAAACCACTTCCACATTGATTCTGCGTGGTTAAACTTTTCTGTGTATTTTGCCATTGTTGCTGAGTCTATATACACGTAACAGAGTTCCTGCTATCCCCAAGTGCTCTCACCTCTGATTTCCTTGGAGTGCAGACTCTTTAACACAAATTCCACAAACCATAGGAAAAATCATTCCCCCATGTCTGTGTTCACGATTTCTAGCTCCTGCGACCTGAAGTACACAGAAGGGGTGCAGTCCCTCAACTGGACCAAAATTATGAAGACCATCATCGATGATCCAGAGGGCTTCTTTGAGCAGGGTGGCTGGGATTTTCTGGAGCCAGAGGGTGAGGTGAGTTAAGTGGGGGAACTATGCCTATCTGAGAAGGAAACAGATTCTGTCCCTTTCTGGAGGAAATATTTAAAAAGATGGGTGGAATCTCATTGGCAAGTTAGGGAAGTGGTACCTACAGGAAAATTGAGCTAGGTGTACAGAATGCTTGGAAGCAGAGAATTGTGATTCTGGAACAGAACCAATCCTGAGCCTCCAGGTTTGATGATGCTGCAAATTGTAGTGCCAGGTAATGTGGAAGATAGTTAATCATTGAAATTGTATCGTGTCCAACGAGTCACTGACCTATGTTTTGATCTACAGGGAAGTGATGCTGAGGGAGATGGCTCAGAATCTGAGCTGGAAGACGAGACATTCAATCCTGAAGAAGATGATGATGAGGAAGAGGAGGAGGATAGTGATGAGGATTACTCAGATGAGGAAGAGGATGACTCTGGTAGGTGTGCATTGTTTACCACTTGCATTATATGGTTGGGGCTAGACCCTGCCAATAGAGGTTACTCTGAGCAGCTGATACAAGGATGTTTTAGTTGTCTTAAAGCAGGGTGCTCCTTTATAGCTGCTGCATCCTTGTGTGAGATCTGTCTACCTCTAGGCAGCTTGTTCAATAGTGTGTACTTTTTCATCCTTGTGGGTGCTTCTGGGCAGTTGGTGCCTGATGTTGTGGGCAGTGATTGTGAAAGAATTTGCCTCCAGACATCTCTACATAGGATTTTGATTGATAAGCTCTTGCCTTCCCCCAACTGTAGTGACTTTCTCCTCCCAACCTCCTCAAAGTAGTGTTATTCTGTGAACTAATCTAATAATTTGCCCTCCCAACCAGAGACACGTCGCCCTCCTCTCCTCTGACACTATGTTCCTATAACACGCTACACTCAGGAGTGCTGTTTTGTCTACCTGAACTGAATTGATGGAGAGTTGATTGGTTTGTATCAATGCCAAGTCTCAATCCTGTTCGCTTCCTGCTGCCTGTAAATACAATGAGGTTCCAGGCAACTATGCTACCTTTTTACTTGGTGCTACCCTAAATGTCCAGGGAGCAAGAGTTTGTCACTCGTGGTATGCATTCACGTTTCCGTCTGGATAATTTGAACTTTTGGAAGCTGTGGTATGGGATTGCTTGGCTGGTGACAGTCCTTTGAGCGGGGGTATGGTGGATTATGTTAAATGGGTGTAGTTTCAGTTTAGCAGGGGAAATGCAGAATTGCTTGACTGGGATGATTTGAATGTATTGGTGGTGGGGAATCATTCTTTGACCTCATATCTTTCCAGTCTACAGCGGAGAATCCATTGGCAGTGAGGAAGAGAGCGGAAAAGACTGGGACGAACTGGAAGAAGAAGCCAGAAGAGGTAACTTTTAACCCACAGGGTGTGCTGTCATAACGCTTCAAGCTCCACACCAAGCAACATTTTCACACCACTGCTTCCTCATCTAACACAGTTCATAGAGCATAATTTCTCACTGTACTCGTCCTCTCCCAAAGAGCTGTAATTAAATGTTGTCCCCCAGTGGAGCATTATTCTATGGATCTCTGCACCCTCTTGCCCTCCCAAACATATTAGAGCAATCCTTCTTACTCCTGAGGTGAATGTATAATGACACCACTACTCCCTTGAGTCATTTCATTGTCCCCTCCTATACCTATAGAGGTTTGTTTGTATTATATGCCTGTTCTTGAGCCTCTACCAGCTGTCCCTAAATACATAGAGGTTCCAGGCAAGTACTTCACACACTCACTGCTGTCCTGTTGATGATCTTAGCGTTCTTGTTTGTACTTTTCGGGAGCTGTTGCCTAATATGCACTTAAGCTATAGTACACGTTAATAGCACTGAGTGGGTGTTTACGAGCCACCAGTACAACACCATACTACTTGTTGGGCATTTACTAATAAAGCACCTCAAAAGATCAAATAAGACTGGAAGTGTTTGAGCATTTGGCCTGCAGGCTCTTTTGCAGCTTCTGCTCTATTGGTTCCGAGGTGCAGTCTGGCTGATTCCATTCAGATATAAAACTAAGAGTATAATGCTGAAAGGTTGGTAAAATGATCCTGGACATGCATGTTACTAGGAAAGAGCAAGGGAATGTATTGTGTTCCACATATATGTGGAGAGCTTCCTATGGTGAGGTAGAATGTTTGTGAGTCTATATATAGAGTGCAGTCTTAGTTTGAATTGACTAATTTCATCTTTGCTTATCAGCTGATCGCGAGAGCAGGTACGAGGAAGAAGAGGAGCAAATGTCTCAGAAAAGCAAGAAGAGGAAGAGTTCAGGCCCTATCAGCATCTCACCGGCCAAGAAGAAGAAGTGAAGTCTCCTCCGTTCTTTGCCTACGCATTCTTGCGCCCCACAATATCTTTGCACCCTCTTCCCAAACAAACATCTTACATGAAAAGACATTTTGCTGAACTTCTTTTGTAGCGTTTTTCATCCTTCTCGCAAAATGTGTTCATGGACCAATCTTTCTTACCTTCAACTACAGCCAGCCTACCCTGTCTTGACACCTAGCCCACCCACAAACACACCTCTCATTTGAGATGTTCTTAAACTACAGATGCTGCACCTGGAGAACCTAGTTTAAGCTGTTGTTCCCTGCCAAGAATTTTCCAGGATGGACTGGAGCACTTAACTTGGGGCAGGCCCAGTTGAAGGAAGGGAAGCACTAGCCTTGTGCACAGGACACTACCTTTTTATCGGGGGGGGGGGGGGGGGGGAAGGTTAAGACTGCACATCCTTTCTACTGGTCCAAGGGGATATGTTTCCACTTACCTGGCCTGAAAACTTGTATAAAAATCTTCTTAAGCCTCCCTCCACTTGGTTCGTCATACACCTTAAAATCCAGTATCTCCCTGATTTTGTTGTGGGCACTAGAGGCAATTGGTCTTACATCATGGAGGCCTTGTGTTTGTGTATGAGTGGGTCACCACCTTACTGTCTCAGTTCTTTCTGGAGTTAATGAAGTGATTCTCTTGTGAGGGTGTGAACTTCCCCATTCAACTCTAGTTTGGTTTCCTGCCGATTTAGATGTTTTTTTATATGTAATATATTCCTTTCTTGTTATATTTATCAGCAGGTCCACGTTTTCCTATTGTTTTAAGTTCTTTGAAAATAAATAACTTAATTGTTGAGTTTATTTTCTTTTACTTCAAGATATGTAGCCTTTCCTTTTTTGCCTTCTCTGCTCTCATATTCCCTTCTTATGCTCACCCTGATGTGTGCCCCACTCGTAGACATGGCCAGCAGAAAGTATGTTTTTGGGATTTGAACCTCTACTGGGGTTTTATTTGTAAAAGTGGGTAGTCTGTCTTTTTTTCTTGTAGTCGGGGAAGGTCTTGGACTTTAAATGTATTTGTTCAAGGCATATGAGCTGCAGATTATACACTGTGCATAGATCGCCATCTGGTGTTGGGCCCGGATGTTTGCAGTTTGTTTTTCTTCTTGGACAATCTTTGGAAGTCACGAGTTCGGTGACTCCTCCTTCGGTCCGTACTGCGCATGGGCTTCGGCTCCATCCTCAGATTGTTTTTTTCCGCCATCGGGCTCGGATGTAATACTTCGTGCTCCGGCTTCGAACCTTTTCCAGTTCGACCTTCGACGAAAAATCCTCGTCCATCGAGATTCTTCAGACAAGATCATCTTCTTTATCTCTCTCTTCGGCACTTCCTCGATTCCAGGCATCGGCAGCGGCCTTCGGGCCTATCTCGACTCCGGTCTCGGCCGATGGAAAGGACTCCCTTTAAGAAGTGCCCAAAATGTGGGTCTAAATTTCCCCACACCGATTTACATCAGGTGTGCAACCTCTGCCTCTCTCCCGAACACGAGGCCCGAGACTGCCCCGCCTGCAAGTCTTTTCGATCGAAAAAGACTATTCGGGATCGACGAGCTCGACGCACCATGGCGCACTCATCGACCTCGGCTCCACCCGACATCTTCGGAGAAGACACTGGAGCTTCGGGACAGCAGCACACCGAACAGGAAGACGACCTCGTCAGCGCTTCCGAGGCCGACAACTCCGACGTGGAGGACATCACACCGGCGCAGAGGGTCGTGAGTACTCTACCCCCTCCCACTCCCGCGCCCATACCGAAAGAGACTCCGGTTACACCTTCGCCTCCGGGCCTAGGCAAAACCAAACATACCGCTTCCATCACCCCAACTTCGGGTCCGGTGAAGAGGCATCACAAGTCTCCCGGCGACTCGGGCTCGAGCCAGCCTGCTAGCGGCACCGAAAAACTCCCTTCGGCACCGAAGAAAACCACACCAAGCTCCGTTCCGAAGCCATCGGTGTCGAAACCTGGCCTCTCATTGCCGACCAAACATAAATCCCTCGGCACCGACGCTTCCGTGCCGAAGCCTGCCTCGGCACCGAACAAAAAATCGGAGGCCCCGAAAAAGCATGGCACAGATAAACCGAAGAAGCCGTCGCCCCCGAAAACATCGGCACCGACAGATGACTCGGTGCCGGAGGAGCTCTTCACTCCAGATCCTCTACAAAAGACTTTAACAAAGGATCCAAAGACTGGACATTTGACTTTGTCTTCAAAGAAAAGACATTTAGACAAGCCAGCTCCTCCTCCACCGCCCAAACGGAAGGACTCTGCCACATCTCCTTTCAGAGTACCCTCCCCACCGCCTCCGCCTCCTCCACCTCCCCCACCTCCGCCTCCACCTTCTCCACCCTTGCCTCATCGCTCTCCAACCCCGTCTCCAGACCCTGATGACCAAGGGGATCCCTACTATGATCCCACAGATGCCCCACAGGACCCCACTCCTCTGGGCACACCAGACCCATGGGAGGATTATCATAATCCAGAAGTCCCAGATGTGCCTCAGGATTATCTTTATCCATCCAGGCCATCTTCACCAGAGGACTCCCTGGGGTTCCACCACTTGTTACAACGGGCGGCACATTATCATGGGGTGGAGTTACACAGTGATCCAGTTGAGGAAGACTTCCTACTTGACACTTTTGACATAGCAGATAAATCCACTGCCATATTACCCATGCTTAAAGGGGTGACCAAACATGCGGCAGAGGTTTTCAAAGACCCCGTCAGGGCTAGGGTCTTAAACCCCAGAATAGAGAAGAAATATAAGGCAGCCCCCACAGATCCTGCCTATATTAAAGGACCTGCACCCCTAGACTCATTAGTGGTATCCACAGCTAGGAAGCGATCCAATTCTCAGTCATCGGGTGAGGCTCCACCACCCGATAAGGAGTCCAAGCTCTTAGATGCGTCAGGCAAACGCACTGCCTCGCAAGCTGCCAATATGTGGCGCATCGCCAACACGCAAGCACTGCTGGCGCGGTACGACAGAGCGCACTATGATGAGCTGGAGGCTCTCATGCAACATCTCCCAGAGAAATATAAGAATAAGGCTCATGAACTGATACAAGAGGGAAAGATTATTACCAACACCTCTATTAAATGTGCCCTCGACGCAGCAGACACAGCTTCCAGGTCTATAAACACCAGTGTTCTGCTTCGCCGCCACGCCTGGCTCAGAATCTCAGGCTTTAAGCCGGAGGTCCAAGCATCTATATTGAACCACCCTTTTGACCAACAACACTTATTTGGCCCAAAAGTAGACGAAGCCCTGGAAAAAATGGAGAAGGATACAGATACGGCGAAGTCTATGGGAGCATTACAATCCCACACTCCTAGACGCTCCTTTCGCCGTTCCTCCTTTCGAGGCACTGGCAGGGGTTACTCTACTGATAACGCCTCCACGTCCTACAAGTCCCCTCCTCAGACTACCTTCACGAAGGGCTATCAAAGAGGTGGATATAGAGGGAACAATAATAAATGCAGGGGCAAAACCAACACCGCCCGTTCTGCCACACCGCCCACACAATGACTTTCCCCCGCTCCCCCCAGACCATTCCACTCCGGTCGGGGGCAGACTACAAGACTTTTTTCAAACCTGGGAGACCATAACATCAGACAAATGGGTGACCCAAATTATTCGGTCAGGGTACTGTCTTGAACTAACATCTACCCCCCCCAAATATTCCACCCAGGCACCGTGCAATGTCACAAGAACATAAGACACTGCTGAAACAAGAGGTAATCTCCCTCCTGCAAAAACAGGCTATAGAGCAGGTCCCCATCAATCAGCAAAATTTAGGGGTCTACTCTCTGTACTTTCTGATACCAAAGAGAGACAAGACCCTACGGCCCATTCTAGACCTCCGGCCTCTAAATGCATACATCCATTCAGACCATTTTCACATGGTAACTCTCCAACAAGTTCTCCCACTCCTCTGCCAGGACGACTTTCTCACTACACTGGACTTGAAAGACGCATACTTTCATATTCCAATACACCCTTCTCACAGAAAGTACCTTAGATTTGTGGTGGACGGCCAACATTATCAGTTCAAGGTTCTCCCCTTCGGGGTCACAACCGCACCAAGAGTGTTTACAAAATGCCTAGCAGTAGTGGCGGCACACCTCCGAAGACAACACATTCACGTCTTCCCTTACTTGGACGACTGGCTAATAAAAGCCGTGTCCTACAACCAGTGTGTGCAACATACAAACACTACCATCCAACTACTCCACCAGCTAGGCTTCACGGTGAACCACCAAAAGTCCCAGCTGATACTGTCTCACACAAAGCAATACCTCGGTGCCACTATAGACACCTCAAAAGCGATAGCCTATCCCAATTCAGCCAGAATCGCAAGCATACAAGCCTTGCGCCAAAGATTCATTCTTCAGCACCCTCTCCCAGCAAGAGTGTTTATGAAGCTAATAGGAATGATGGCATCTTGCATCTTCATAGTGCCTCATGCAAGACTCCACATGCATCCACTCCAAGAGTGCCTAGCACGCCAGTGGAACCAGGCCCAGGGACAGCTGACGGATCTGGTGTTGGTGGACGGTCGCACCCATCGCTCTCTGCAGTGGTGGAACACCACAAACCTTTCCAGAGGGCGACCGTTCCTGGACCTGGTTCCTCAGGTGATTCTAACGACGGACGCATCGCTCTCCGGCTGGGGAGCGCACCTATTACACCTCACAGTGCAAGGTGTATGGACGCCACAACAAAGGTTACTCCACATCAACCATCTGGAGTTATTGGCGATCTTTCTAGCCCTGAAATAGTTTCAGAAACAAATCTCAGCCAAAGCAGTCCTCATTCGCACAGACAATATGACTGCAATGTATTCTATTCAAAAACAGGGGGGGGACACACTCTCCCCAGCTCTCTCGGTTAGCACAGAGCATATGGAGATGGGCAATCCCACAAAAGATCTTTCTCCTGGCACAACACGTCCCAGGTATTCAAAACACCATGGCAGATCTGCTCAGCAGACAAACGCAGCAAATGCACGAATGGGAACTGCATCCACAAGTTCTTCACCCATTCTTTCGCAAGTGGGGGCATCCTCAGATAGACCTCTTCGCCACCCACGAAAACAAAAAATGCCCAAGCTTCGCCACCAGATACCCACACCCATTGTCCAAAGGCAATGCGATATGGATGAACTGGTCAGGCAAATTTGCATACGCCTTTCCACCTCTCCCGCTAATTCCATTAGTGGTAAGGAAGCTACAACAGCACTCCCTCACACTCATTCTGGTAGCTCCAACATGGCCCAGGCAGCCGTGGTACACCACACTACTACAGCTCTCAGTGGTACCACACCAAAAACTGCACCTGTCCCCATGCCTCCTAACCCAGAACCATGGAGAAATCAGGCACCCGGACCCAGCTCAGCTCAACCTTGCGATCTGGCTCCTGAAATCTTAGAGTTTGGATACCTTAACCTTCCCCCTGATTGCATGAACATTATCAGGGAAGCCAGACGTCCTACCACTCGAGCATGCTATGCCGCAAAGTGGAAGAGATTTGTTGTTTACTGCCGTAACAATACAATCAACCCTTTAGATGTATCCATACAGCACATCATATGCTACCTGCTCCATCTTCAAAGGTGTAACCTGGCATATTCATCCATCCGTCTACACCTAGCAGCAATTGCTGCTTACCTGCAAAACAGACAGCATTTATCACTTTTTAGAGTGCCTGCTATTAAAGCCTTCATGGAAGGCCTTAAAAGAGTAATTCCGCCCAGGGCACCACCCTCACCTGTGTGGAATCTAAATGTAGTTCTTACAAGGCTAATGGGTCCGCCTTTCGAACCAATGCATAAATGTGAGCTACAATTCCTTACTTGGAAGACAGCTTTCCTCGTAGCTATCAATTCCCTTAGAAGGGTTAGTGAAATACAAGCGTTCACTATACAAGAACCCTTTCTACAGATACATCACAGCAAAGTGATACTTCGCACAAATCCAAAATTTCTGCATAAGGTCTTTTCCCCCTTCCATCTCAATCAATCGGTGGAATTACCGGGTTTTTTCTCGCAACCTCAATCTGTTGCGGAAAGGGCTCTACATACACTTCATGTGAAAAGGGCCTTACTTTATTACATACAAAGAACGCAACCTTTCAGAAAGACTAAACAGTTGTTTGTCTCGTTCTCTCCACCGCATAAAGGCAACCCCATCTCAAAATCAGGGATAGCTAGGTGGATTGTAAAGTGCATACAAATTTGCTATCACAAAGCGAAAAGAACATTATCTGTTCCACCTAAAGCCCACTCTACAAGAAAGATAGGGGCTTCTATGGCTTTTCTAGGGAACATACCCTTAGATGACATCTGCAAAGCAGCCACATGGTCAACACCGCACACCTTCACAAAACATTACTGTGTAGACGTGCACTCCAAACAACAAGCTAGTGTGGGCCAGGCTGTACTAAAGACACTGTTTCAAACCACTGCAACGGATACCGTGGTCGCCGCTAGGGTTGGGTACTGCTATATAATCTATGCACAGTGTATAATCTGTAGCTCATATGCCTCGAACGGAATATGCTACTTACCAGTATGCATCTGTTCTTGGCATGTAGAGCTGCAGATCTATACACGCCCACCCGCCTCCCCGGCTACCTGTATCCGTTCCAGTCTATCTTATTTAGATACAACACACATGGGTTTCTTTACTGTTATCACTACGCTCCATCTTTTCCCTGCTGGCGAAAAACAATCTGAGGATGGAGCCGAAGCCCATGCACAGAACGGACCGAAGGAGGAGTCACCGAACTCGTGACTTCCAATGATTGTCCAAGAAGGAAAACAAACTGCAAACATCCGGGCCCAACACCAGATGGCGATCTATGCACAGTGTATAGATCTGCAGCTCTACATGCCAAGAACAGATGCATACTGGTAAGTAGCATATTCCTTTTCTTTCTCTTAGCAGTGATTAACAGAATTTACGAACTTTGGAAGACCTAAAAAGACAAAGTATTTTTTTTGTATGTTTACGTTTTAAAATTTTCTTTTAGCTCTTGTCTGTTAAAATATATTGAAGTTGTGTGTAATCTGCCTTTGCTTGTACGCCATACTTGTGACGATAATGTTTTGACCTGCTTTCTGTGTCATTGTGTAGCTATTCAATCTTCTGTTGTTGTAGTGTAACCACAGGAGCCTCCTCGATTGGGGCTTGTGTAGGGATAACTCCGAGCATATAAAACAGAGGCTATAAATTAGCATAGTAGCATGTGTTGGCTGCAGATACACATGCTATCCATATTCCTGCCATATAGTGTTAGACCTGGACTCTGCAAGATGTTTTTCCCATCTGATAGAGACTACTAGCCGCAGATTCCTTCACATAGAATTATCCCCAGGCGTGAGACTGGATCCGGAAAACTTTCTTTGCCAACATCCCTGCGCGCCGGGGGGACGAAATCACGCCACTCCGCCGAGGCGTCGTCCACGCACGTGACGTCAACGAGGTCACATAAGTCCCACCCCGGCACGCCTACGTCAGTTTTTTCCTTTTCCGCGTGCAACGCGGATCCGGTTTGTGCTCTGGGCCTGTTTAGGTCTTTCCCTTACGCTATTGCTGCGTGTGTAACAGTGTGCGAATGCCTTCGGGCTTTTAAACTTGCACGTCGTGTGGCTGCCTCATGTCGGCGACGGATCCTCACCCCATCTGTATATGGTGTTTGGGGGAGCACCACGACTCCACTGATTGTGAGGCGTGCCAGCAGATGAAACCGAAGTCCCGGCGGGAGCGCCGGATGAAACCTCTTTCGGCTCGTGTGTCTAGGTAGGTGTCAGCACCTCTTCTGGCCCCTGCAGAGGGTTCTCGGGGCCGCGGCTTCCCTCACCGACTTCGATCTTCAGGTCGCAAGAGTGCCGCTCACCTATCAGTAAGTGTCGCAGTTTGTCCCCGAGGGTCTGGTTCCTGCCTGTCGGGCGTGGGCTCTCTGTGGTTGGTGCGCCCCGCGTGTCGTCCCCTTATCCGGCGTGGGGGCGTCAAGAGCCCAGATTGATACATATGCGGCGGCTTTGCAGGCCTCGCTGGCTTCTCTTCCTCCTCCTCCTCCTTCCCCTCCTGGGACTTCAGCGGATCCCTTGCAGTGTGCGGGGCCATCCGCGGTGGCTCCGGCCCAGAGTGGTTCGGATCCAAACTCGGAGGATGTGGTGCTATAAGGGTGCGGCCCTTAGGGGATCCCTCCTTCGGACCACGGCACCTCTGCTTCGCTACAAACTCCAGCGGGAGTCCCTGTGGTGTCGCCGGGGCTCGGGTTGCACCCCTGAGCCCTTCTCGGTCCTCGGGACAGGCGGCGTCCTTGTCCGAGGTGACACCGCTGCGGCGCCGGCAGCTACTGGCCCCTGGCAGAGCCGCAGGGGGCGGCGGAGGTCCCATCTCGCCCTGTCACGAGTCGCGGCTGGCGGGGGACTCCTCATCCTTCCACGGGCCTCTACGCAGGCGGCTGCCTCGTCGGAACAGCGCCACCCCTTCGCCACCCCAGCTCCGGTCTCCTGCGCCGTGTGCTTTGTCGGAGGTTGCCTTGGCGTCTCGCGCACTGGTTGCTGACTGTGGCCTGCCTCAGGTTGCGGACTCTATGACGCCGGGCCGACGTCGGGTCGTTGACTAGTCTTCGGACGCCTCCTCTTCTCCAGAGGTTCGGTGGTTGCTGGTGTCATCCTTGCCGGAGACGGGCCGCCCTGTCGTGGCTTTCTCCCTGACGTCGTCAAAAGGCGGCTCTTCGCTGTCTCCACGACTACGGTCTTCACCGGAGGAGCCGCAGGTTCCCCATTCCTCGGTCCCTCTTCCTTCTTTCCGGCCTTGGCCCTTCCTTCCTCCGGTTGGCTTGGGGGATGGCCGCCTTAGTTTGCAGCCGTCTCCTAACGAGGAGCTGCCTTCCCCTCCGCTGGGCCCCACGGAGGCAGGTGCAGCTTTTGCCCGCGCTGTTTCCTCGGCTGTGGGCGTTTTGCGTATGGGTGATCCAGCTGCCCATTTCCCCACTGATCATCTTTTGGAGGTTCTCCACCAGGGCTCTTGTTTGTGGCACTCGGCGGAGTCCCTTATGTCAACTGCTTCTCAGGAGGGTGCCTGTGTGGATTTGCGACACCATGTTCTGGATGGTCGGGAGCTGGCGGTGTTTATTCTTCGCTCCGCTCTGGACATCTCGGAGGTGCTGGGTCGTGTCATGGCTTCTTCGGTAGCCCTACGTCGCCATGCCTGGCTTCGAGACAGTGTGTTCCCGGAGAATGTTCGAGAACAGCTGGTGGACCTTCCCTTCGATGGTGCTCTTTTGTTCCATGCCCCTGCGGACTCAGCCATCCAGGGGTTCTTGGCGGAGCTTCGTCCTCCTCCTCCTTGCCCTCTTTCTCCTCCTCAGTGACCTGCGTGTTGCTCTGGTTCTTGGAGCTGTTCGTCCGTTGGGGAGGGTCGCCCCGGTTGTCTGGGTGAGGTTGTGGTTCTGTTGGCTGCTGGCCAGCACTTTTTGACTGTGTTTTTCCTTTGGGTTTTTCACACCATGCTGGGCCTGAGATTGGGCCTTCTGTGTTTCCCTCTGGCTGCTTGATAGGCCTCCTGCGGGGTTTTCTTTTGCCGCGGTTCTTTGTGTTGTCCTCTGCTGCGGAAGTTTCTCCTTAAGAGGTTCCCAGGTCTTGGGATGTGACATGCCCCATGTGGGGCACGGTTGGCTGTTATATAGCCCTGGTATGTGCTGGGGAGTTGTGGTCGCCTGCGGGCTTCTGCTCTTCGTGGCGTTACGGTATGTTGCGGCTGCAACCTTCTTCGCCTTTTTGCTTGGATATTTGTTCTGGGGTGTTCCTGGCGTCTGGCGGAGCGTGCCTGTGCCGCCCTCTTGTTCTTTCTGTCCTGTTGGGGCTTTAGGGGGACTGTCATCCTGCCTTCTCTGCTGTTTCCAGTGGGCCTTGCCCTCGGTTCCACATCTTCTCCCTGTGGTGGGGGGGGTGGTCCCTGACTTCTGGACCCTCTAGCGGGCGCACTTTGTCCCTGCAGGGTGTTGGACGCTTCTTCCTGGGTGACCTTCGGTTCCCGTTTTTTGGCTTCTGCCTGCTTCTTGCTGCCGGCCCCATCCTGTCGGGGATTGACCTTGCTCTGCCTCTTCTCCTTGGAGTCTCTAGGTTCCTCTTCTCCTTCGGTTCCCCTTTTTGGCCTTGGGTGGAGGTTTTGTTGCCTCGCGTGGGGTGTCTGGCCTCTTTGCGCCTTGCCTTGTTCCCTCTGCTGAGTGCAGCCAGGCTCTCTTCTTCTTTTTCTTCATTTCCCCTTGCCTGGGGGACGGGGCTCCTCGTCCTGTTTGGGACTCGGGCCCCCGTGCTGGCATCTGTTCTGCCCCAGTGGGTGGGGTCCTCTCGCAGACCCTACTTCTCCTTGGGTATGGCTAGGGTATCTATTCTACATGAAGGAATCTGCGGCTAGTAGTCTCTATCAGATGTACGAGTTACTTAACTTCGGTAACGATGTATCTTTTAGAGACTATTCTAGCCTCAGATTCCTTCACGGCCCACCCTGATTTGGTCTTTTGCACTCGCTTCCCTGTGGTGACTGTGTCTTCTATGAGTACGTTCTTTCCCTCTTTCTATCAGGCTGTCCCTTTTTCCTCCCCCTTGTCACATGGGAGGTTAGGTGGTTGGTAATTCTAGCTCTTTGCGATCCTTGCGGTTGGGGGCTTTTGGCTGTGCCTCTGCCTTTGTTCCTGATGAGGATTATCATACTCTGTGATGGGGATGTCTTTGAGTTTTGTCGTTCCCTGTGTGTCCCCGACTGGTTCCCCTTCCATGTCTTTGGTTGGGATTGTAGTCCGGTTGCATGTTATCGTGACATTTTTACACATGTCCCTTGTCTTGGGGGGGGGGGGGGGCTGTCTCTGTACTCGCAGGGTTGCTGCTCTGTCCTTTATTCTTTCCCTGCCTTTGGGTGCTGCAGTGCCGGGCACTGCTCTTTATGGTGTTCCTCACCATGCCTTTTTGGCTCTTTCGCACACTGTTCCTGTACTTTCACAGTTTTGTCTGCTTGCTCCGCGTTGTGGCGCGGAAAAGTTCTCAAAAGAAAACTGACGTAGGCGCGCCAGGGTGGGATTTGCGTGAACTCGCTGATGTCATGTGCGCGGACGCCTGGGCGGAGTCACGTGATGTCCCCCCGGCGCGCAGGGATGCTGGGCAAGAAAGTTTTCCGGATCCAGTCTCACGTCTGGGGATAATTCTACGTGAAGGAATCTGCGGCTAGAATAGTCTCTACCAGATACATCGTTACCAAAGGTAAGTAACTCGTACTTTAGGTTTTATGATTGGCATTGTTTCTCCTCCACGTTGAGGCATTGCGCATGTTGAACCTTTTGTTCCTTAGAACGTTTTTTCACGCCGTTGGGCTCGGATGGACTGTCGAAGCTATGCTGAATTCGATGCCACAGGGCCTACTGCAAAACAATGAGGATTGGAAGATCAACTACTACACCGGGAAGGACTTCCCGGCTTCCAAACAGTCAACAGCTGCAGGAAGCTGGCTCTATATATAATATACCAAAATGAGGTACAGTGTGGACAGAGCCCAGTCGTACCCTAAAGGTAGGCAGAGATACATGTAGATACCACCTTACTCTCTATTTGTGGTAGTGTGGGCGAGCAGTAAGTCTTTATCAGAGGGTAGTATTAAGCATTTGTTGTACACACTCTGGCAAAAAATGGTGTCACACGCTCAAAGACTGACCAATTTGTATAAAAAAATATTTAGTTATTTTATGTTCGAGGCATGTGAGCTGTAGATCACATGCTTTGCATACTCCTACCATATAGTGTTGGGTCGGGATGTTTGCAGTTTGTTTTTCTTCGAAGAAGTCTTTCCAGTCACAAGGTAGGTGACTCCTCCGTTCAGTGATAGGCATCAACTCCATTGTTAGACTGTGTTTTTTCCGCCATCGGGTTCGGACGCGAATTGCTGCGCTCCGGTTCAACAGTTTCTTGGGTTCCCCTCGGTGTGCAATCCACTTACCCTCGACGGTATTGTTATTCGATCATGTTTCCCATTCTCAGCATATCATATCGACTCATAGAATCTCTTTTGATCGGAAACTTCGTGGAAGGCCGTTGGGTCCGCTCGCTTGAAACGGATTGTCGATGGAACGGACTCTATTTAAAATCTGTCCTGGGTGCCGAACCAAGTACCCGCGCACCGACTCCACTAAGTCTGAAACTTGTGTCTGTCTCTGGAACACGACGAACAAGACTGCGACACATGCCGATCCTTTTGCTCTAAAAACGCTCCGTGACCGTCTGGCTCGACGTAATGAAATGTATAAACATAGCGGCTCCGCTCCGAATCTCTTCAGAGAAGATTCCGGCCACGATGTCTTTGACCCATAAGGAGCCGAAGAAGACTACAAACACATTTCCCTGTCAGAAGCAGACTCCAACATGGTAGAAGACATTCTGCATGGTCAGCGTACTGTGAGTACTGATGCTCCCATGCCCAAACTCTGCCCAAGAAATAGGCTCCGGTCCCTCCTCTGCCTTCGGGCCAAGGTCGGCACAGAGAACAGGTTTCCAATGCCCCGCCTTCGGGCTCGGCGCTGAAACTAATACCAAAGCCTTCCGGCTCAGGATCGAGTCTGCCCCACTCGGGCACCGAGCCGAAACATTCGGCACTGAAACAGGTTCTTGTGACAATCCTTTCAATACCGAAAACCTCTTTGGATCCAAAAGCTTCGGCACCGAAAACACTGGCTCCAAAAAAATTGGCTCTGAAAGAGAAAACAGCTCCCACTCCATCCAAGGAACATCGTTCTTCCAACCGGACCCCAAACAAAAAGAATTGGTCACTAATTCTAAAACTGGACATATTCATACAAAATTGCCAGTTAAATGGACGCCAGAGTCTGAGGACACTTACCACATTCCTCTTAAAAGGAAAACTGTTGGTACTAATCCTTCTCCTCCATCACCTTTCTCCCCACCTAACCCAAATTTGCTTAACACCCACAAATTCACAACAACCACAATCACCTGACAACCAGGATGATGGCGATGGAGCAGATGACAATAGTCCTATTACTTGGAATGATTACAATACGGATCCAGACACGGACAGTGACCCAGGTCTTCCCTGCTTGGGGCGATAGAACAAGGACCTGGCCCGCAACTGCAGGGGCAGACTCCATTTCTACGCCAATCTGAACCTATCGGACTCCCTCTGTCCATACTCTCAGGGCCCACCAAGCCAATCCATGGGGAACCCTTCTCCTCACCTGTGGACACCACCTGTGCAGCACCTAACCTTAACTGGCCCACAGGTGTGTCCCAACAGACAGACAGCAAAATGCTACAGTGGCCACTGACAGTAGTCAGGGATGAGACCCAGGCCGTATGCCTCTCAGGGCTCTCAATCCTCTGTGGCGCCAGGGAGCGGGGGGCAGTAGCCCCAGGTGCTTGGCACCCTTTGTCCATTCTCCCCCTTGTCAGGTCAGGTATGACATCCTGGCACTGACCCACCAGCCCCAGGACTGTACCCGGCGGCTGGACCCAAGACTGGGGTGGCCTCTCCCACACCCGGTCCTTCTCCTTGGGGCTCTGTACCCTCCCACCTGGAGTGGTACTCCCTTCCAGAATTGCCAGGGCACCTGGGGCAGGTGTCCTGCGCAATTTGCCCACCAGTTCAGGTGTTCTATCCGGCAACTGGGCGTCCAGGTCAGGGGGGACACCCTGAACCTGGCCCTCCAACCTAGGGTCTAAACCCTTCAGTTGAGCCGGGGTCAGAGGCGAGGACTCCCTCCCTCTGCACCCCCTTCCAGAGTACTGCCCACTCCCAACTGGCGTGGTACCCCCAAAAGCAACATGGGTCAGGATACTGATTACAGTAGTCCCACCCTCCAAGTCAGACAACACCTGAACTTGGCTTCCCAACCCTGGGAGCAACCCATGCGGTTGAACGCTCGCCTGGCGCACCAGGACTTCTCGGGGAGCACGCATGCCCCCCCTGAGGGTGACACATAACTCATGTGTCGTGTGACAGTCTGCCTGGCGCTGATCTCCCGACCCCTGTCCATCTGACAGTGCCTGAAGATCCCCCAGGACAGAAGTGGTGTCACCATGGTCACTCACGGGGGACGCAGCCCTTCTGGCTGGCCCCTGGCCCACTGGTTCTTCCACTGGGGACTCTTTCCCCCTCTCACCCCTCAATCTGGACCTCTGCACCCTCCCAACTGAAGCGGTACTGCCAGACACCAGAACTGATGGAGGCCTGCTTACAGACACTCCCAGCTCACCAGACACTAGGGGATCCCCCTCAACGGGTGGCCCATCAGGACAGCCTAGGCTCCCCGCCTGGTGTTCCCTTAAAGAACCATCCAGGCTCTGAGACTGGGTTTCGGGCACCTGGGGGCACGCAGCCCCACACTCACTCCTTCTCCACTGAGACAGGACGTGAGCCCCTACACCACTCCCACTACCATGGGACCTAGCTGGGCTACTCTGCACCACTTCCACCACTCTGGGTTGGAAGATACCTGAGCCACTCCCCACAGGATTACTCCCCAATGCCTCCCCAGACCCTCTGGAATCCACCAAAAGGTCTGCCTCCAATGTGGGCTCTCTGCGGTCAGAGAACTCACCCTCACACAGGTGTTGGCATAGCTCTGGAAAACAGGGACTTACAATATGCTCTCCCACAATTGGATCACACAGCCCCCTAGCAGGGTTTTTTTTTTTTTTTTTTAGACATTTATTGTGCAAAGGAAAGGTTACACTGCGTCACGCCAACAACCCGGAGGCAGGCCGCGATATCAACAAATGTTTTCAATTAAGGTGTACCATATTAGGAGTCATAAACAATGTCAGTATCCTACCATTCAGGGAGATACACACCCTTAACCCTGGTGAGGAGTACAAAGGTATAACCAGTGCAGAGTGGATGGTCTTACATTTTTGGGTGTCGTGGACTGGAAACGAATCCTAGGCTCACGGTCTCGTCCAGTCACTCCGGCGAGTACTAGGACCGCAGCTCATGGAAAAGGTAATGCATAGGTAAATCGTCCACTACCACCTTTTCGCCCAACCCCCCCGCAACAATCGGAGGGAAACAACAAACTTCGGTGCAGAGCTATTTCAAAAAACCAACAGACATCACATCTCACATACGCAGGGGCTCGCGTACAAGGACCCGTCCATCATAGAGGGACGACTACAAGCAGCATTGGTGGCTGCAGGAGGATCGCAAGGCAGCAGCTATGGGGCGGGGGCGGAGGGGGGGGGAGGGGATGCGGTCGGACAAAACAGCGGGGCGCCTGGACGGGACGGGGGGCATCATGTCAAACCCGACAGGCACGCAGCAGGCATGGGATCCGACAATAGCAACACATTCCACAGCCCTCAGGCACATCAACCAAGCATGTATCCATCCATCCCAGAAAAATGCACACAGGGCTCAAAGGTTTCACCCCATGTCATCCGAAACACCCGTCCCAGGGGAGTCCACAGAGGCATCCGAACCCGCCCGCTCTCTAGTCCACTGCAGGAAGGGTTCCCAGATGTCATTGGGCCTAGATGCGGTGGGCATCGTCTCCCAGTAGTTCGTGAGTTGTGTCTGACCATATGTAACGTCTCGAACCCATGCGGCGAACGTAGGCAAGGCTCCGCGGCCCCAGTGTATCGCCACCTGGCGTTTAGCGTAAAGCAGCAGCATCGCGTGCAGTTTCCTGTCAACGGGTTCGGTGTCTTTAACGTATCCCAGGAGCCCTAAAAGCGGAGTGGGTTCATCTGATCTGTGTAATATGTGATTGATGGCCTCAAAGATGCTCGACCAGTACTCATCTAGCTTTGGGCAGCTCCACGCCACATGGAGGAAGGACGCGTCAGCTCCACCACACTTCCAGCATGAAGCGTCAGTGCGGAGTCCCATGCGATGTAGCAGCACTGGTGTGCGATAGTACCGGTGCAGGAATTTAAAATGGACCAGTCGTAGCCTATAGTTCGGTGACAGCGCCGTGAGCTGCTTACAGCAGTATTCCCACACGTCATCTGTCAGGGTCCCGGCCAGGTCTGCGGCCCAAGCCTGTTTGGCCACAGGCACGGTGAGCGGGGCCTGCTCCTGCATGCAGTTGTACAGTCTAGATACCAGTTTCGCGGGGGAGGGTCGTGACAGCAAGTTCTGAAGGGCATCCAGTTGTGGAGGTTCCTCGGGGAATTGAGGCCACATCTTCTTGCAGGACTCCCGGAGAGAGTGATACAGAAGCGCGTCCGAGAACGAGGTAGGCTGGCCGTCCTCACGGACACCCAACGCTCCAAACGTCCCATCAGGGTAGATGTCTGCGAAAGTGGTCACCCGTCTCCCCTGGAGCGTGATGGTATCTCCCCTAGCGCAAAGGCAGGGCAGCATCGGATTGCTTCGCAGTGGAATAGCCGGCGCATAGAGCAAGGGAAGGCCCGCCCTCCGACTTAACTCCTTCCAGGACCAGCGGATCATCTCAACGGTGTCTACCTCCTTCGAGGGGCGGGAAACCTTACCATACAACGCCACCCGAAGTGGCAACGGGGCAACCGCGGCCAATTCCACCGCCACATGCGGCTGGTAGGGGGTGGGGAATACCCAGAAATGCAAGAATTGAGCCTGAGCGCACAGCGAGTATAGCTTTAGGTCAGGCGCCCCGAGGCCCCCTTGTCGCAGCGGGAGTGTAAGCAGAGCCCAAGAGGTCCTCGCCTGCCTCCCAGCCCACACCAGAGATACAAGTAAGGAGCGGACTCGTGCATGGAAGCATGCAGTCATGGGTAACGGAAGATTCACGAACAGATATAGGAATTTCGGGAGAACTACCATTTTCGCCAGTGCAACCCTCGCAACCAGGGACAGGGGAAGTTTGTTCCAGACCTCCACCCTCCGCTCCAGCCAGTCGACCGCTCTGCCGAAGTTGAGAGACCATAGTTCCTGCGTGTCCCGACTAATCCAGATACCTAAGTATTTGACCGCGTCAGTCTCCCAACGCAGGGGGAAGTCCGAAGGAGGTTGAGCTGTCTCGTCAGTTAGAGGGAATGCAACTGACTTGGACCAATTTATAGACACGCCCGCCAGACCCTCGAAACGTACAAATTCTCGGAGCAGTGGATTCAAATTCTCTGCGGGGCTGTTAACATACAGAGTGACGTCGTCTGCATAAAGAGAGATCAGCAGACTACGAGAGCTGAAGCTTATCCCTCTCGCCGTGTGGTGTTGGCGTATTCTGGCCGCCAGTGGCTCCATCGCAATAGCAAAGAGGAGGGGCGACAGTGGGCACCCCTGTCTAGTCCCCCTGGAGATGGGAAAGGGTTCGGACACCAGGCCATTCACTCGTACCCAAGCTCGAGGTCTGTCATATAGCAATTTGATGAGAGTAATAAAGTTACGACTGAAGCCCATCCTGCCCAAGACACGAAACAGGTACGGCCACTCTAACGAATCGAACGCCTTAGTCGCGTCTAGGAACACGACTGCGGCCTGGACGGAGGGGTGGAGATAATGTAGGATGGAGAAAAGTGTTCTGAGGTTGTGCGAGGTGGCACGGCCAGGGATGAATCCTGATTGGTCCGGGAGAGCGATGATTGGCAGCATCGGCTGTAATTTGTCTGCAATGATCTTGGCAAAAATTTTAGCGTCCACATTTATGAGAGAAAGGGGACGATAGGAGTCCAGGTATAATTCGTCTTTGTCGGGTTTTAATAGGGTGACAATGAGTGCCTCGTGCATGGAGTCTGGGAGGGAATTCAGCTCCAGCGCCTCTACGAATACTGAGTGCAGTTTCGGGGCCAGTTCTTCAGCATACGTCTTGTAAAACATTGTGGTTAGGCCATCTGGGCCAGGAGCTTTATTAGCTGGCATGCTCTTGATAACCTGAGCTATGTCTTGGACCGAGACAGGCAGGTCCATGTATTGTCTATGGTTGTCATTGAACCAGACAAGGGCTATAGAGTCAAGAAAACCGTCCAGGGAAGTCGGAGCAGCAGAGTGTTTGGACGTGTAAAGGGAAGCATAAAAATCGGCGAAGGCCTTCAGCACCGCCTCTTGGCCCGTGACCCGTGTCCCCTCACTATTATTGATAGTGTGTATATAGTGTGCCTGAGCCTGGGGAGCAATCAATCTAGCTAGTGTCCTGCTCGGTCTATCACCTTCCCCATATCTGCGGGCTTCGGCCTGTTTCCCTAAGAACTTCACCTCCCTCTGCGCCTCCTCGTTGAAGTCCAACAGTTTTGCCTTAAGACTACCTGCAATAGCCAACGTCGGGTCTCGGCAGAAGGCCAGGTCCAGATCCTTAAGTTCTTGCTCTAGCTGAGCCAGTGTCCGACGTATGGTATGTAGCACCCCTGCCTGCCGAGCTATACACTGGCCCCGTATTACCGCCTTAAAAGCGTCCCACACCAAGGCCTCAGAGGAGGCCGAACCCTCGTTTTCTGCAAAGTACTTGACAATGTCATCCCTAATTTCTTCCGTGAACACCTGATCTGTAAGGGCGTGGGGTGGCAGCCGCCATGAAAACGCCCTAGGAGCCACGTTGGGTATCCGCAGCTCTAGCATGCAGGGGGCGTGGTCCGAAAGCGACCTAGCCTGAATATCCACCTCCCCCACCCATGTAGCCACCTCAGGAGACAGCAGCCAAAAGTCCAGGCGGGACCAAGCGTCATGATGACACGTGATACAGGTCCCCGTTCTCTCCCCAGGGTGACGAAGTCTCCACACATCAGTCAGTCTCCCCTCTTCCATCACATCTAGCAACGCCTGCCTCGCTTTCGCATGCGTAGGTCTACTAGCACCCCTTCTGTCCCAATCATCGTCCAACACTACATTGAAATCCCCCCCCACCACTATCAGGTTACAATCAAGCAACACAATTTGCGCCCAAACATTGCGAAAAAAATCAGGATCGTCCACATTTGGGCCATATATAGCGGCCAGAACCAGCGGCCTACCCTGCAATGAGCCATGCACCAGTACATAACGACCCTCCTTATCCAGTACACAATTATGTTCTCTCCAATCCAACCCTTTCCGTATGAGGACAGCCACCCCCCGGGCATAGTTAGAGTATATAGCTGAATATACATGCGACCACCTGTGATGTTTCAGCCTGGGCGATGGGGTCGAGTTGATGTGAGATTCTTGCAACAAACAAATGTCTACATTGTGTCTGGTCAACATATTATGCATCAATCTGGCTTTTTTATAGTCCCCAAGGCCACGAATGTTCCAAGTCCACAGTTTAACTCCCCCCATGCCTGTGGCACATCCAGGGTGACCAGGCCGCCGCCCCGCTCCCCCCCCCCACACAAACAGGCCCAGATCGCCGCACACTCCCGCGCAGTACAGTCGTGAGAAGATAGATTGCTACGCGCTCCACCAGCACCGGTAACCAAACACTCAACATCCCCCCCCAACCCCCACCCACGCCAACCCCCCAATCAGGTTGCGCTAGAATCCCATTCGTGCTCTGAATCGCACTTGAGTCAACTGAGAACAAAAACAACGGGAGATACCCCATGGGGCGAGGTGCTCCTAGCTGACACCCCTGAATACACAGGGTGGCTGCACACTGAAGGATATCCGCGACACCCGAGAGGTGCCCAGCAGCATGGATCAAACAGTACTGGAGTTGTGTGCCGTCCAATACGCCTCAGACCTGTGACACAGTCAACAACCAAGACCCCCCCAGCATGAGTAGGCCAGCTCCAGCAGTTCCAGCAGTGTCCTCCATTCCACGTCTCGAGGGAACCAAACAATCCAGCAAATGTCAGCTTTAGTTGAAAGGGGCAGCACAGACCCCATTACCCTCAGTCCCTCAATCATTGTCGCTCATGCGGGCCGCGTCCTCCTCCAACCTCGGCGATTTGCGTCTGGCACCGGGGCCACTGATATGTTTAGCAAACTTTAAGGCTGACTTAGCGTCAGTGAAGAAGTGAGCAGTTCGTTCATGGAAGATTTTCAATTTGGCTGGGTATAACAAGGAGTATTGGACTCCGGCCTGCATCAGGAGTTTCTTCGCAGGTATGAACTCTTTTCTGGCAGCCTGGACGAGGGGGGTGAAATCAGGGTAAAATGAGATATGATTCCCTTTATGGATGATCTTGCCTTTTTCACGGGCCATCTGTAGGATGCGGTCCCTGTCCTGAAAATTGAGCAGCTTGGCCAATATAGGGCGTGGAGTGGCGCCTGGTGGTGGTTTCTTGCCCAGTGTCCTGTGCGCCCTCTCCACCGTGAATACCTGGGACAGGTCCGGGTCAAACAGCTCATGTAGAAGCTCAGTCACAAAGACCTCCATCTTTCCGGTGTTGTCCGTTTCCGGAATGCCCGTAATTCTGACGTTGGACCTCCTGGAGCGCGCTTCTAAGTCGTCCGCCTTGGCTCGCATGGACTCCAGTTCGCGCTCAATGTTGGTTATGTGGTTTTTCGCCTGCTGCTGAAACTCGGCACATTCGGTATGTCTGTTTTCTAGGCAGTCTAGCCTCGTTTCGTGTACGTCCACTTTGGACTTGACCGCCTCTAGCTGTGTGGCCATAGCATCCAGCTTTGCGTCGATACTCTTCAAGCTAGATCTGACCTCCAGCATTAAAGCGCCAAAATCAATTTCAGCTGCAGGGCTCTTGGGAGGAGACGACGCGGCTCCCGTGTCCGCTGTTTGTTGCTTGGCCTTCTGCTTTTGGTCAAATGTCAGTTTGGGCTGTTTCGCATCCTTCGTGCCCCCCATCTCGGACACGCGTGGGACGCGGTGTGCAGGCTGTGGTATGAAGCACTCACCGGTGCGCCGCGCAGGCCACCCTTTAGGACTGGCAGGCACAGTTCGAGTCGTCGCAAGAGAGAACTGGGGGGTCAGCAGCCCCTAACCACGGTGGGCTGCCCAGAGCCCTTCGGTGACCCTTCCAAGTTCCCCCCACGATCTCCGAGTGGAGGACAGAGCGCGGGAAAGGCTCTGGCAGGATCAGGCTGAGGTTTTTAGTTCGTTTCTGTGCCCGGGAGCGGAGCTCCCATTATCAGGGCAAGATCGACACCTTCACGCCAAACGGCGATCTGCAGGGGCTCAGGGGCATGCCAAGCAAGGGGCTCTCGCAGTGTAGGCTTTAGTGCGCCACGGGTCCGCAGCTTCTCCTCTATCGACCCGGCCGCACCGCAAAATGGCGGCGTCGCGCTTCTGTCTCAGCCCCGATCTTCCCCCGATCCGTTACCTCTGTCCAATGGCCGCTCCGCTCCCTTCCTCCGTCCACAAGTGTTTCCGCGTAGCGGCCGCCGGCAGCTCCCAGCCCCGCGCCAAGGGCGCCAGAGTAGTCCCCTCTCCGCCGATCTCCTTTGGCCCAGCAATCCCCGAGGTCCGGCCAGATGTCACCGCCGCCTCGGGCTCCACAGCAGCAGGCGGGCTCTAGTGTGCGGGCCGGCGCCACCCGCGGCCGCCAGGTCTCGTCGCGCAGCCACCCGCGAGCGGCAAGGATTCAGTCGATCGTGCCTCCGGACTGCCGCATCAATTACACACAGAAGCCGGGCCCCTCGGTAGCGCTGTGAAGGATAATCAAGGATTTATTCGTGTGCAGCCGGCGGAGCTCGCTCAAAGAGCGGCCATCTCGCTGCTCGGTTAGCCACGCCCAACCCCCTAGCAGGGTTAACCAAACTATCCTTCACCTTACCATCCAGTGCCTCACACACGTACTCCACACCACTCTCCTGAGACTGGAAGACAGTATCTGACTGTCTCTGTCCCACAACCCACACTCTTCTGGGCGGTCTTCACACTCACCCACCAGGACTTCAATGTTGGGGGAACCCCTCTCCCTGTACCTCTCAGCTAGAGTCAGTAGAGTGTCCCTCCCTCCACTAGGACTATGAACCCCTGTGCCAGTTACCCTATTCCCTTCAGGGATACTGCACACTACTGGAGCTACCTCATGCCCTTGAACCTCCTGGTGTATGTTTACTCCCTCCTTCAAGTCAGGCGTCACATCTCTGGGTGTGCGTACTACTCTCTCAGCACTGTAAAACTCAATATTGCTGCCACCAGAGGGAGAGCGGTCTAAACTCTTGATCTTGAGATCCAACTCCCTCATTTTTAGATCATGATCCATTTGGCGTTGTTGTGCCTCCAAGGCCAACTTCTGCTTTTCCATTTCCATCTGTCCTGCCAACTTTGCCATCTCCATTGCATGCGCCCTGTCTGCTGCCCTGTCTGCCAGCTCCTCTGGCGACAGGACTCTGCTGGGCTCCCCCAGGTTGTCGGGTGGAACGATGTCCCCCGCATTCTGTGGGTCTCTTGACTCCTTCCAGGCTCTCAACGCCTTGGTGTACTGGACCTTCCTCTTGAATCCAGCATGGGGAACTCGGAGTTTTACACTGTAGCCTTTCAATTGCTCTACTGAGTATCCCTCCAGTCCCTCCCAATCCACCTCATCTATTCCAGAAATCACAGAGTGCGCTCTTCCAGCAGGGAGTGAGCCAGGCATGGCTGAAGCAATGGTCGATGTCTCAACAGTTCAAAAATAAAAACCTGTGGCTGCGTTACTTGGTCTGCTCTCACTATCTGGTGATTAATAATTCACTGTATGCAAACTACAAATGCAAATCCGAAATCCCAGCCGCTGCCAACAATGTTAGACTCGGGGATCTCTGATTGGCGCAAGGATGTCCTTGTGTCAAGCAGGGACCCTCTCCTCCACGTCAGGGCAAAGGATAACCCCTTTTGGAATGACCCTTGCTCACCCTCTAGGTGCGTGGCGTGAGCAGCCAAGGCGATTCTTCAGGCGTTGTTGGTTAAGCAATTATAATCATACACACAGTAAACACATCAATCCCCCCAGAAACGGACACCAGGCTTAGGTATGTGAAAATACGTTCCTTTATATAATAAATAGTTATCTCAATATGCAGACTTATCACAAGACTAGTAACGTTGTTTGGATGCCACCAGGTTATAAAGCAGGCAAGCAGTTCTTTAAGCGGGTACTTCTTTAGTCTTTTACCAATGTCACTTGAGGGATTCCAGTCTTGACTTACTTCAGGCCTACCGCGGCTCACGCATCTGTCGTGGGCGCGCCTGCGCTGTGCACAGCTCTTCCCGGCAGCTCCGGGGCGGCGGGAGGTGAGACGGGCGGGCGGTGCGGTGAGGATAACGGGGAAATAAGGCGGTGCGGGCCCCGAGCCCGATACTGGAACTCCTTTAGTGATGTGGAGAGTCGGCACAGGTCTGTGCGACTCTCAGCTTGGGAAGTGTTCTTGGGTCCTCAATCAGCGGGTGTGGGCAGGTAGGCAGGCGCGGCCAGCGACCCTTAGCACGGCGGTGCAGGGGGGTCTCCACAGCGGAGGCGGCGCGGCCTGGGGGTGTTCCAAGGATAACGTAGCGGGGTCACAGGGCACGGTCCGTGCAGCTGGTGACCCGGCGAAGATCACGATCGTTGGAAGGATTCCGGCGGGAGGGGTGACAGCGCTTTCAGTGCGCTCCAGTGGCAGGCGGTGACAGGGGTGCAGGCAACCTAGCCCGGGGACAGAGAGCAGCTCCGGACGGAGCGGGGCTCTCACGGGGTTGAGGCAGGCAAGCTCCTGAGTGTCACGGCCCTAGGAGGGGCGATGAAGGGCGCAGTCTCTTTCCAGCGAGATGCACACACGGCTCGAATTGGAGGACGAGCAAAAGCACAGAGAACCCACTGGTCCTGGGGTTCAGTTCAGGGGGCAAGCTCAGATCAAGCCCTTGGAGAATGTTCAAGCACAAAGCAGCAAAGTCTTTTCAGCAAGTCTTTTCCTCTCCTTTCTCAGCAAGGCAAGCAGCAGGCCAGTCCTTCCAGCGTCTTCTTCTCCTCCTAGTCAGGCAGAGGTCCTTCGTGGTAAACAGGATTCTGATTTCTTAGGAGCCAGGCTCCTACTTTTATACAGTGATTCTTTTGTTCTTTAGCGCCAGGGGGCCTGGGCCTGGCCCAGTCCAGTTCTGGAGCACTTTGTTATGGTGACTCTGCTCTTTCCTTTCAGCAGCAGGGCAGAGACATCAGCCGCTCCACAGGGGGCGGAGCCGGCTTTGTGGTGGCAGAGCACAGGTCTATTCAAGAGTCAAGGTGTACTCCTCCCACCCATCCTGGTGTAATCTCTCTACCCACCACCTGGCAGCCAACCTGTCTCTGGGGATTCCCCAACCCTGCTCCTTACTGTTGCTAGGCAGAACACACACACACAGCAGAGGCGGACTGAAATGGCCAGGTCAGTAAATACTAACTTTCTAAAAGTAGTATTTACAAACCCAGGATATTAAAATAAACTTGACTACAAGAAGTATTTTATTATTCTGAGTCCAGGCATACTAAACTTGACATTCTACCATGCTCTGAGTCCACTGGGGTCACAGCGTGTAGTGACTCCAGCAGCCCATTCTGGCCTATGGAGAGCAGGTAGCCTTCAATAGTGAAAAACGAAAATGGCTGTAATTCACTACTAAGACATGCCACACACATCAGGGCATGTCCTACCTTATGCCTACAATGCACCCTGCCCTTGGGCCTACCAGAGGGGTGGCTAATATGTAGGTAAGGGAAGGTTTAGGGACTGGCAAGTGGGGGCACTTGCGCAGTCAGCGCGACAGTCCCAGACTGCACGCAGGGTCTGCAGTGGCAGACCCTAGACACATTTTACAAGGCCGCTTCTGTGGGTGGCGCAACCAACGCTGCAAGCCCACCAGCAGCATTGGCATTCACAAGCCCTGGCACCCCTGGTGCACTTTACTGGGGACTGACAGTAAATCCAATAAACCAATCATGAATATCAATCAATGTATACATTTTACCATAGGGAGAGCATATGCACCTTAGCACTGGTCAGCAGTGGTAAGGTGCCCAGAGTCATAAAACAGCCAACACCAGGTCAGAAAAAATACCGGAGGAAGGCAAAAAGTTTAGGGATGACCCTGCAAAAAGGGCCAAGTCCAACAGGGGTTGGGGTTGGAGAACTGTTGGTTGTTCCTCCTTGGGAGATTGTTTTGTTCGGGTTGGGTCTGTTTTCCTTTGAGCCTCTTCTGCTGCACCACACTCCGCGCGTCGCCACGCCTCTCCATGCAGTCGCCCGCACGGGCTCCGCCACCGCTCGCTCTCCTGCGCTGCCCACTGGCCTCCCCTAGCGTGGGACCCGCGGTCCTGGCCTCCCCTGGCCCCTTCCTTCCTAGCGCGCTCTGCTCCCATCACTCCCATGGGTGACCTCACCTCCAAGGCTCAGGTGCGCGTCCTGTCATGGAACGTGAACGGCTTATTGGATAGACTCAAGCGCACTGCAGTCCTTAAGTATGCCCAGCGCGCGGAGGCCGACGTGCTCCTCCTTCAAGAAACCCACCTGCTTGGCGAGAACTGTCCCTTTTTGGCACGATATGGGTACGACCGGGTGTGGCACTCGGGATTCTCTCGCGGATCTTTACCCGGGTGATTCACGAGCTCCACGGGATGGGGATCGCCGTTTGCGGCACGCTGGAGGGTCGGCCGCTCAGTCTCCTGTCACACTACGCGCCGCCCACCGGGTTGTCCCAGGCCTTATCCCACGTCGCATCCTTGTTGGCTGCTCTCTCGCCGGGCGCTATTGTTTTGGGTGGGGACTTCAACGCTGTCTCTGCTCCACAACTCGACTCCTCAGGTCCGGTCTCGGCGCCCCGCGCTGCGTGGGCGAAGCAGCTGGTGAGTTGGGCGGAGGCTCAGGGCCTATGTGATGCGTGGCGTATCTGGCACCCGCGCGCGCGGCAATACACTCACACCTTGGCCGCCCATCACACTCATGCACGGATTGACGCTATCTTTGTCCCCTCCACTGACTGTGCGGGCATCCAGGATGTCCGCATCCTTCCCAGGGGGATATCCGATCATTCTCCGGTCCTACTGGGTCTGGGTCCCCCGCCCCGTGGGGCCCGCCAGATGTGGCGCTTCAACGCCTGGTTTCTCCAGGATAAGAAGCTCTGTAGGGAGGTGGGGTCCGCACTGACGCAGTATTTTGGCGACAACGACGGGTCGGTCTCCTCGGCGGGTACCCTGTGGGAGGCTTGTAAGGCCACCATCAGGGGGGCTGCCAAGGCACTGGTGGTGCGGCACCGTCAGACGCAACTCCAGCAACTCACTGCCTGCGAGGCCCGGGCGCTACGTCTGGAACAATCTCTCTCCGCCGTTGGGGACCCAGCCGTAGACCGGCAACTGCGGCTTTTGCGGGAGGATATTCGTCAACGGTTGCTCGATGCGGCTAAACTCCTCTGGCAATCCTCGCTGGCGAGGGTATACGGGTGGGGTGATAAGAATGGTGCGCTGCTGCATCGGCTGGCTACCTACCCGAAGGCATCGCGCATCATCCCGGCGGTCGCCGATTCGGATGGCCTGCTCCAGTCCTCCTCCGTGGCAATGGCAGACTCCTTCGCTCAGTACTACTCGCAGCTGTACCGGGCCCGGGCGTCGGACTTATCCTTGGCTTCGCTGCTTTCAGCTAGTAATCTACGGCTTCCTTGTCTTCGGTCAAGTGACTGGGAGAGTCTGGAGGTGCCTATTTCTCCTGAGGAGATTGGGGATGCGATAGGGCGTACGTCCGCGGGGAAGACCCTGGGACCGGACGGCTTCCCCCAGGAGTTTTATGCCACCTATAAGGAGGTTCTGGTCCCACGGTTGGGTGCCCTCTATGCTGAGGCGGTCAAAAACGGCTCCTTCCCTCCGGAAGCCGACATGGCCACGATTGTGGTTCTGCCCAACTCTGCGCCGCCTTCTTGTGATAGGTCGGCATACCGGCCGATCTCTCTTATTAATAATGATATCAAACTTTACGCGGCGGTCCTGGCCCAGAGGCTCTGGCCCTTTCTGTCATGCCTGGTGCATCCGGACCAATGCGGCTTCATGCCGGACCGAGGCACTCGCCACTGTCTTCGACGCCTTCACGTGGCCCTGGCTCATCGCCATCGCATATCCCCATATCAAACTCTCATACTTGCAGATTTCGAGAAAGCCTTCGACTCGGTTGGGTGGCCTTACCTATTTGAGGTCCTGACCCACATGGGTTTCGGCCCCAAGTTTGTTGGAATGGTGCGGGTCCTTTACGCACGCCCCGTGCCAGAGTGTTGGTTAATGGGGCGCTGTCGCGGCCGTTTCGGATCGGCCGGGGAACACGGCAGGGGTGCCCACTGTCACCCCTCCTCTGTGCTCTTGCTATGGAGCCCCTCGCTGCCCTGATCCGAGCGGATCCTCTCCTTCGGGGCTGGGAGTGGCCGGGTATTGAACCAGACAGAATAGCCCTCTACGCGGATGACGTTTTACTGTACCTTAGCGATCCGGCGCGCTCGGGTCCCCGTGCACTCCATATCCTGGGCCGCTTTGGCCGCGCTTCTGGCCTCTATTTAAACCCGCAAAAATCGGTCCTTGTGCCTCTACACCCCTCCCTGGAATGCTTTGATTGGCAGGACAATATTCCCCTCCGTCGGTTGTCTTTCAAATACTTGGGTATTTGGGTCTTCCTTCTCCCGGACCTGAGCTGGGCCCTTAATGTGGCCCCCCTGGTTAAGAAAGCCAAGGTAGACCTGGCACGATGGCAATCGCTCCCGCTCAACCCGCTGGGGAGGGTGGCACTCTACAAAATGATGATTCTCCCCCGGTTCCTTTATGTATTACAGAACACTCCCGTGTCCTTCCCGAGGCCTTGGTTCCGCGAGCTGGATGGGTTGGCGACTAGATTTCTCTGGGGTGGTGGGAGACCGCGGCTGGCCCTGTCGACATGTCGCCTGCCCACCTTTGATGGAGGGCTCGGTATGACCAATCTTTACCTCTACTATTTGGCCACTCGCCTCCTAGTCATTCATGATTGGTTTGGAGGGGGATGGTCCGACCCGGCCTACAAGGTGGAATTGGACGACTTGGGTTTCTCCTGCATTCTGGACCGCCTGTATGGCGCTCCCATCCCCGCTTACTGCCCCGACATCACCAAAGCGATCTTCCTGGCCTGGCGAGCGGCGCTTCGCCATACCCGGTGGACCGGGCGGCTGACTCGTGCCACTCCCCTCTGGCATGGGGCATGGCTGCGGGACGTTGCGGACCTGGAAGGTTTTAGATCATGGGACCTGCTCGGCATCTCCCAGCTGGGGAATGTCTGGCGGGGGGGGACGCATGTGCTCATACGCGGAACTGCAGGCGCGCTTATCCCTTCACTCATCTCAATTTTATAAGTACCTCCAACTGCCATACGCACCTACACCCCTCTGGACGTTCGGCTGCCGGATCTCAGCCCCCGGAGGCTCAGGTCCTGCTGGGTAACCTAGGGAGGGGGAGGTATATCCCGAATACACCGTTCTCTTATTAACAATTCCCCCGTGGTCCAAGAAGGCTTGAAGGGAAGGTGGGAGGAATGGGTGGGCGCCCTGGACGAGGTGGACTGGCGGGATGCCCTTATGGCCTCCCGGCTGGTGACGGCCTCCGCCAAACTGAGGCTGATTCAGGTTTATTATCTTCACACTGCCTACCTCACACCGGTGCGTCTGCACCGTGTGGGCCTCTCCGTCAACGCATCTTGCCCCCGCTGCGGTTTTGACCCGGCCGACTTCATCCATATGGTGTGGTCATGTCCGGAATTAGGGGGCTACTGAAGGGGCATAGAAGTTGATCTCACGGAGGTATTGGGCTGTGGGGTGCCGCACAACCCTAGACACACCCTTCTGGGTATCACTGATGGTCTAGATGGCACACGTGCTGAGAAGCTATTCCTTATGACAGCATTAATGGTGGCGAAAAGAGATATTGCAGCGGCATGGAAGCACCCACAGCCGCCTACCCTGGCCAAATGGAGTGCTGGTGTGGACTGGTGTGCGGCACAGGAACGGACTCTCTATCAGGCGAGGGGCTGCCCTAAGAAATATTGTAGGGTATGGGGGAAATGGTTGGGCAATGTATTCTGAATAGGTGCTTCGGGGGGGTGGGGGCGGAGGGGGGGGCTTCGGATGGGGGCGGGGGGTGGTGTGGTCTCATGTCGTGCAATTGTACAGTGGTGGCTTGACAGGCTCAATGTTTCTTTTGTTGTGTCTTTTAAAACCAATAAAAACTTGTTTATCAAAAAAAAACTGTGCTGAAACCTAAAATCCAAATTAGCAAACCCTGGCCACATGTCAGCCCCTGGTAAATGGTACACTAGGTACCCAGGGCCTTGTGACCTGGGAAGGCCCCTAAGGGCTGCAGCACTTATTGTGCCACCCTTAGAGGCCCTGTACCCTAACACAAACACACTGACCTTGCAGGCTGAGTGTCTGGGTGCAAGACAAAACAAAGAGTCGACATGGCACACATCCCTGTGTGCCATGCCCACCACCTACACTGCCCTGGCATACATCAGCCACCCCTCTAGCTGGGTGCCCTATGCCAGTGGTGTGGGTACAGGAGCATGAGCCCTGTGCCCCTACAGTACCCAGGTCCATTCCTGGGCCCTGTAAGCGCAGTGCTGCCATTTAAGAGTACATGGTGCTGGGACTCCACAGCACCATGATGGTTTCACTGAAGACTGAGAAGTTTGGTATCAAACTTTTCAGCACATTAAACCCGCACTGATGCCGGTGCAGGATTTAATGTACAATGCACGACAGAGGGCATCTTAGAGATGCCCCCTGAACCTAACCTACAATCCACGTCTTGTCTGAGGGGTTGCCTAGGCTGCCACACAGCAGACATGTTGCTGGACCCCTGGGTAGATAGCCATCCGCTCTCCTGGGCCTGCAACAATGCACATCCTGGGCGAGGTGCTTGGTCTCCTCCCCCAGGATGAGCAGGGGAAGCTTCAAAGGCATGCTGCCTTTATGAGCTTCTCCAGGCCACTTGCTGTACTCAGCAACTGGCCCCTACCGGTTCTAAAGCCCCACTCTGGCGGAAAGACTGATCGGAAACCCCAAACTCTGCCAACCCCACCCCTCAGGTGGGGGAGGTGAGGTGAAGCACATCTCCGGGCTCTCACCATCGTGTACCCACCCCAGGGCAGGGTTCCAGTGGTCCCTGCCCTTCACCTACCTGTAACGCCCCTAAATTTAGTATTTAGGGGCACCCTTCCTTCCTTAGATCCAGATTCCAAAACAGCAAAGAAGATCAAGAAGAAAGAAGACCTGCCGTGCAGCCGCTAACAAGAGGAAGACACCAACTGCTTTGGCCCCAGCCCTACCGGCCTGTCAACCCTCGAACCTGCTCCTGCTAAATCCCGGTATCTCCCGTGGCCAGCAACCTCACAAACCCCGGAGGACCTGGCTACCTTGTGACTGAGCATCTGGGACGCCCACGAGCAGTGGCACTGCTCAAAGCAAGTAACTGACCCCTGGCATCAGCAAGGAACCGCGAACCCTGCACACACTGCACCCGCCAAGCCTGGCCTGTGCTGGAGTGGACAAAGACCACAAGCACGTCCCCCCGGCGACTGTGACCCCGAATCGAGCACCCAAGGACCCACCTCGACGCTCCTGACGCCTGCAGCCTCCGAACCAGGGACCCCCCCCCAACCGCGATCAACAGAGGGTAAGGTTTCCGGACACCAAAAGGCGCCCTGCGGCCCCCTGTGCCCAACTCCTGGGTACCTACCTATCCTCCAACTTAACTCTCGAAGTGGTGGTCGCACCTGAAGAATCTTCGTCCCCGAGCTTGCAGCCTTTGTTCGATCTTGAGCTTCTCCATTGCAATCCATTGAGCGCCTGATGGCTCAAAAGCACCCTGCACCCAGCCGCCCAAGTGGCCCTGGCAGTGCAACTTCTACTCTAACCTACTTCCCCATTTGCCCTGAGCAAGTGACCAGGAGCCCAGCTCACACAGCCGCGTGGCCTGCTAGCCAGCAGCCACCAACCACGGGCCCCCTGCCTCCCATAGGATAACATTGGGCCTACCTCACTCTGCACCCAGCTGCCACTGTGCTGCTGAGGGTGTAACAACTGTACTTACCTGACCCTGGGAGACCCCTGAGTCTAAGCCCAGAACCTTAACTCTGCCAGTCGAGTACTTACCCAAAAGCCGATAACTCACTTTTCTTCCATAGGGTAACATTGGCTGGTTTCACTTGAAAATTCTTCTAAGTGTGGAGTTTCTAAACTTTAAAATATTCACCTAAAATCAACCGAGTAACGAAAACGGAAATACTCACCTGCTATCAGGAGAGATCCCAGTGCTGAATCTTGGTGCCCAGCACTGACCCTGAAAAGTAATTACAACCTTACTTACCGCTAACTCAATTTTTTTCCATGGGAAACCATTGACTGTTTTTCTGTGAAATTTTTTCTAAGTGTCGATTTTTGCAAACTAGAAATATTCTTTAAAAATCGCACTAACTGTGAAAACGTAATTACTTACCTGTCTTAGACAGATGTTCCAGTGCTGAACCTAGGAGCCCAGCACTGGATTACAAAAGTAACGTGAACATACTTTACCTGTAACTTGAATTTTCTTCCATAGGAAACCATTGACTGTTTTTCTGTGAAATTTCTTCTAAGTGTCAATTTTGCAAACTTATAAATATTCGTTAAAAAACGCCTGTATAACCTAAACGCATGCTCTCAACTGCTTACAGGTGGTACACCAGTGCTGGATCCAGGATCCAACACTGAGCTAGAAAAAGTAACAATAACCCCACTTACCTGCTAAGTGAATTTCCTCCCATAGGATAACATTGGTGATTTTATTAGAGAAAGGTTTCTAAGTGTCAACTTTTAAAATACCAAAATATTGCTTAAAAATCACAACAGTAACTAAATCGTATTTACTCACCTGTTTCGAGGAACTGTCCCAGGACTGAATCTAGGATCCAGTCCTGGAGTTAGAAAAGTAATCCTAAAAGTAATCCATTGCATTTAACTTGAAATTCCCATTGAGCTCAATGTATTATTGTGTTTGAAATTGTGTTGCCTATTGCAACAAACTGTAACTATTGCATTCAAAAGTCAATTGCCTATTGCAAAGTATTTAACTAAAGCATCTCATTCTGAGAAAGTATATTTTGATACCTATTGTTGATTCTAAAATAAAATAAACATATATATTTTTTTATATATAAACCATTGGCCTAGAGTTCAGTTATTGAGTGTGTGAGACCATTTGCTGACTGAGTGTGTAAAACAATTGCTTTACACTGTCCTCTGATACTGCCTTACTGCTCGACCAAGCTACCACTTTAGAGAGTAAGGTTATATCTAACTTTAGCCTCTGCCAAAACTCTGGGGACTGTGGACTCTGTGCGTACTGTACCTATTTGGGAACATTATATACAGTGCTACTTTCCTACACTGGACGACTGCAGAGATTGTAGGAGCTTGCTCTTACTAACCAAACAACATATACAGCAAGTCATACAGACACTGGTCCAACTCGGTTTCTCAATACACTGGGACAAATCCTCACCAGAGCAAGTAAAGGTGTTCTTGGGGGCAGACATCAACACAATACTAGAAGGTATTCCCAAGCAGGAAAAGAACATTAGCACTACTGAAGGAGACACATCTATACCAAAAGAGGCAAGCTCTGACAGTGAGGATGGCGGGAAAGCTGCAAGGAATGATGGCTTCATGCATTCATCTAGTCCCAAACATTCAACTGCACATAGGACCATTCCAGAAATGGCTTCAAGAACAATGGTCACAAGCAACAGGGAGTTGGGAGGATCTAGTGGTTGTCACACAGACAGTTCATCAAGAAATGGCATGGTGGAACAGGAAAAACATAGCACAGGGAAGACCTTTCACACAACCAACTCCAACAGTGACCATCAAAACAGATGCTTCCCAGGTAGGATGGGGAGCGCAGATGAACAACCTTAAAGTAAGGGGATTGTGGACACAACAGGATGCGGCAAAACACATCAGTTTCCTGGAGTTAAAAACAGTGTTCCTAACCTTAAAAGCTTTTCAGAAAGAGCTCTACAGGAAGAGGGCGTTAATACAAAGAGACAACACAACCACCATGTTTTACATAAACAAGCAAGGAGGGACACAGTCTTTAACACTCAACCCTAACACAACAACTATGGAGATGGGTGATCCCAAGAAGAATAGACATACTAGCAATACATCTGCCAGGAAAGGACAATGTGGAAGCAGACAGGCTGAGCAGAAAGACGTCAGCATTCCACGAGTGGAAATTGAATCAATCGGAGATCCAAAAGATATTCAAAAAGTGGGGAACCCCGCAAATCAACCTATTTGCTACTCCCCACAATGCAAAATGCCAACACTTCGCATCCAGACAACCGTGCAAACAGTCCCTGGGAATGCGCTATGTATAGACAGGGATATTTGGTTATGCTTTTCCCCCCAATACCACTGCTACACCGGGTGATCAACAAATGCAAGCTCAGCCACATGACATTAATACTTGTAGCAACTCAGTTGGCCAGACAGACTTGGTTTTCACAGAACAGATAATGGAGATTACTCAAGGATCAATGCAAAAGTTTCCAAAGAGAAAGGACCTCTTGATGCAAAACTGCAGGGTACTACAGCCAGAGAGCCTAAGCCTGGCGGCATGGCTCCTGAGGACTTAAAATTCGCTCCCCTCAAACTCCCAGAGAGCACAATGGCAGTGCTCCGAAAGGCCAGGAAACCTTCAACAAGGAAATGTTACACGGCAAAATGGAAAAGATTCTCTCAATGATGCCTTAAGGAACAACTTTCAAGGAAGATCACAAAGGAATTGACAGTTCTAAAATGCTTCATGTATTTACTACAGAATAAACTAAGCTACACATCTATAAAAGTACACTTAGCAGCAATTGTCGCGTACACAAGAGGTGAAACGGGGAAAAGTTTTTCACATCCCATGTGGTCAAAAGATTTCTAGGAGCAAAGAGGATGCCAGCACCTGCATGGAACCTCAAAGTAGTGCTCACTCAAATAATAAAACTACCATTCGAACCACTCCACAAACCAATGCTGCAAATGCTCACACTAAAGACTGCGTTTAGTGACAATTGCATCACTCCGTAGAGTAAGTGAATTGCAAGTGCTAACACTGCAAGCACCCTTCTTCCAATGACCGAATCGTCATGAGAACAGATCCACACTTTATGCCAAAGGTAGTATCAAGGTTCCACATAAACCAAACAATACAAATACCAAGCTTCTTTCAAAAGCCAAAATCGCAAGCAGAAAGGGCATTGCACACTCTGGACGCCAGAACGAAAGTCATGTATTACATGGAAAGAACCAAGGAATACAGAAAAACAAAGCAATTCTTTGTATCATTTGCCAACACTTTTCTCGGACAACCAGTAACCAAAAATACCATTGCAATATTGCAAGAAACTGGCTCTATATATACTACACCAAACAAGGTATAGTGTGTATAGAGTCCAAGTGCCCCCAGTGGTAGGCAGAGGTTAAAGTTAGATAGAACCTTACTCTCTGATTGTGGTACCTTGGTTGAACAATAAGGCAGTATCAGAGGACAGTGTAAGGCATTTGATGTACACACACAGTCAGCAAATGAATTCACACACTCAAGAACTGAACTCTAGGCCAATTGTTTTTGTATAAAAATATACTGTTTATTTTTAGAACCAAGCAAGCCTGGCACAGGTAAGCATTATATACTTTACAGTAATAAGTTGCTGAATGTAGAACAGTTTGAAAATGCAATAGAACTTGTACTTTGTTTGATTTACAGGGGAGCAGTAGTATGCAACACTTAGCAAATACAGTACATTGAAATGAATAGGCTTTTTCAGTAAATTACAGGTAAGTTACTTTTTACGTTACTTTTTTAACTCAGTGCTGGATACCTAGATTCAGCACTGGGACATTTCCTGGAAGCAGGTAAGTAATTACGTTTTGGTTATTCGCATGGTTTTTAAAGAATATTTTCAAATTTCAAAGCTCCACACTATGAAACTTTTTGGAGCAGTACATTGAAATAAATAGGCTTTTGCAGTGAATTGCAGGTAAGTTACTTTTCACGTTAGTTTTCTAACTCAGTTCTGGATACCTAGATTCAGCACTGGGACATTTCCTGCAAACAGACGAGTAAACACGTTTTGGTTATTTGTGCGATTTTTATGGAATATTTTTAGATTTCAAAACTCCACACTTCAAAACTTTTTGGAGAAAAAGTGTCAATGTTATCCTATGGGAGGAAAACAGCTTAACGGTTCACAGGTAAGTAAACAACTGTGGGAGTTAAGGCTCTGGGGTTAGACTCCGGGTCCCCATGGTCAGTGCTGCACTGATGTTGCACCCTCAGCGGCACTAGAGCGGCTGTGTGCAGAGTTATGAGGCACAATGTTATCCAATGAGGGATAAGGGGGCCTCTGGTTGGTGGCTGCTGACAAGCGGGCCACTGGGTTGTGGGTGCAAAGCTCCTAGGGTTAAGGTCGGGGCAAACAAAGTAGCACAAAAGGTGCACCCTCCGTGGCACTGGGGCGGCCGGGTGCAGAGTGCTGTTTTGGCGTCAGGCGACCTATTGTTTTCTATGGTGAACCTCCGGCTTGCAAAAGCACTGCAGGCAGGAAGACGAAGGACTTCTGGGTGCGACCACCACTTGGAGAGGTAAGTTGGGAAGTTAAGGGTTGGCTAGGCACCGTCGGTTTGGGCACAGAAGGCGGTGGGGCGTCGGGTGCAGGGGCGCCTTTTGGGGTCGGATCTTATTACCAGCTCCTGGTCGCGGTTAGGGGGGTCTTCTGGATTTAGGCTGCAGGCGTCAGCTGGATGCTTGAAGCAGGTCCAGGGTTGCCGGATCTCGGGTCAGGATCGCCGGGGTGACCTCGTGGTGTTTTCCACTCTAGCTCGGGCCGGGTTCGGCAAGTGCGGAGTGGGCTGGATTTGCGGTCCCTGGCAAGCACCAGAAGCTGCAGTTTGAACAAATACGGTGTTCATCGGAGATGCGGTCTTTAGAAGTGAAGGCAGGCAGGTCCTCTGGGTTTCTTGAGGTTGCTGGCTGCAGGACACACCGGTATTTCTCAGGAGCAGGTTTGAGGGGAGACAGGCCAGTAGGGCTGGGGCCAAGTCAGTGGGCGTCGTCCTCTTGTTAGCTCTGCACGGCTCTTCGGCCCTTCTTATCTTGTTTTCTAGTAGTTTCTGGATTTGAGGAAGCAATGTTCAGGGTGCCCCCTAAATACTAAATTTAGGGGTGTTACAGGTAGGTAAGGGCAGGGACCAATTGGTCCCTTCCCTGGGGTGGGTACACCTCCTATTCTGCCACTCTCCAGTGGGAGGGGGTAGGACCCTGTCCCTGGTTGGCTGGGTCCCCCCATCCTCAAGATGGCGAGGGCTCGAGGTTGTGCTTCACCTCGCCTCCCCCGCCTGAGGGGTGGAGTTGGCAGAGATGGGCATACCTCTCTTCCTCACTTGTTTTTCCCGCCGGTTCTCCCGCCCAAAGTGGGGGGTAGAACCAGTGGGGACCAGTTGCTGAAAGCAGCAAATGGTCTGGAGAAACTCACAAAGGCGGCATACCTTTGAAGCTGCTCCTTCGTGAACCCTGTCCATCCTGGGGGAGGAGGCTTGGCACCTCGTCCCAGGATTGTCATTGTTTCAGGCCCCCGAGAGCAGCCGCTCTCGACCTAGGGGTCAAGAAACATGTCTGGTGGTGGCAGCCACTCAATCAGGTCTTTAGAAGTTGGTCGAGTTTTAGAAGGCATCTCAAAGATGCCCTCTGTTGTGCATTTTACATTAAATCCCACACTGGCATCAGTGTGGGTTTAATGTGCTGAGACGTTTCATACCAAACTTCCCAGTCTTCAGTGTAGCCATTATGGTGTTGTGGAGTTAGTAATGACAAACTCCCAGCACCATATACTCTTAATGGCAGCACTGCACTTAGTGCCCAGGAATGGACTTGGGCACTGTAGGGGTACAGGGCTAATGCACCTGTACCCTCACCACTGGCATAGGGCACCCAGCTAGAGGGTTGACTGATGTATGCCAGGGCAGTGGTTTGTGGCCATGGCACACAGGGATGTGTGCCATGTCAACTCTTCACTTTGTTTTGCACCAAGACACACAGCCTGCAAAGGCAGTGTGAGAGTGTCGGGGTACAGGGCCTCTATGGGTGGCACAATAAGTTCTGCAGCCCTTAGAGGCCTTCTCTGGTCACAGTGCCCTGGGTACCTGTGGAACTATTTACCAGGGGCTGGCATGTGGCCAGAGCTGCCAATTGGGTTTAGGCTTCAATGCAGTTTTAGGCAAGGAACATAGGCCCTGGGTACCTCATTAGCAGGAGCCCAGGGCACACTCAAAGAACATCAGCAATTCAGCAAAAAGTGGGAGTACACCATGCAAGAAAGAGGGCACTTTCTCACAAAGATGGATTGCACAAGCAAAAGAAAGAACTGACGTCAGCGCGCATGGGCACGTCTAAGTAGCTCCGACGATGTCATCTCGGCGACTAAGACGCCAACAACGTACACGGAGCCGCACGACGACGCCTACTGACACGCAGGGGTGATACTGATAAACTTTCCGGATCCAGTCTGATGCATGGGGATATTCTAAGGTAAGGAATCTGTCACTAACTAATGTCTCTTACAGATATATCATTACACAAGTAAGTAACTTGTGCTTCAAGACATTTGCCAAGCAGCAACATGGTCTTCAGTGCACACGTTCACAAAGCATTACTGCGTGGACATTCAAATGAATAAAGAAGCACAAGTAAGACAAAAGGTCTTAAAACATATATTCACAAACCAGCGCTTATCTTCCACCCAACCACCACAAGAATAGAAAACCGTTACAAAGTCAATGCAGAGCATGTGAATCCAGAAAAGATTCACGCTGCAAAACGTATAGTTTCTTACTTGTCGTAGTTTTGCAGCTTGAAGAATTTTCTGGATTCGCTAGTGAAACCACCCTCCTCCGCCAGGAAGATTAGACAGGATGAAAATATATATAAGGAGAATGAACAATAAAGACACAAAAAAAAAAAATCCGAAGATGGCGATCAAAGGTGGAGCTTCCAGAGGAAGCACGTCGACGTCAGAGGGACACCAAATGGTGGCATGTCCACGCCCACCAAAAAAGATAACTAAATACTACAATAACGGACCCAACCACTAGATGGCAGAATAATGCACAGCATGTGAATCCAGAAAATTCTTCAAGCTGCAAAACTACACGGACAGATGAGAAACTATACATGACTTGCCTCCTCTTCCCCTTATCATTCCACACCTGTTGGGGGACTTCTTTCTCAACTCCTCTCTGTCTGGCATACAGTAACTTCAGACAGATGGGTCCTAGGAGTTACCCAATCTGCTTACTGCCTGGAGCTGGTAACTCAGAGCTCATCTCCAGACTCACACCATTTAAGAGTTGTGGAGGCAAAAGCAACTTCATATAAATCATCTAGAGCTGCTAGCAGTATTTCTAGTGCTGAAAGCCTTCCAGACTCACCTTGTAGGCAAAACTGTCCTGATCCACACCAACATGACACCCATGTATTACATACAGAAATGGGGGGAGGGGGGGGGGAAACTCCCTCCAGTTGTCAAGCCTTGCACAAGCCATTTGGAAGTGGGCCATACATCACAAAATGTATCTCCTGGCTGAACACCTCCCAGGAGGAAACAATCAGAGCGCAGATCTTCTCAGCAGGCAGAGACCATAGATTCACGAGCGGGTACTTCGCCCTCAAGTTCTCCTCCCATTCTTTCAAATGTGGGGGTTTCCACAGATAAATTTGTGTGCAACACAACAAAATGCAGAATGCCCAAACTTCGTCTCCAGGTACCCACACGCATTGTCCAAAGGCAATGCACTAGTGATGAACTGGTCAGGGATATTGGCCTACGCTTTTCCGCCTCTCCCACTCATTCCACTAGTGGTTCAGAAGCTCAGACCAACATCCCTCGCACTGATACTTGTAGCTCCCACATGGGCCCGTCAACCTTGGTTCACTACCCTGCTGGAGCTCTCAATGGTTCCTCATCAAAAACTACAGCTCACACCCAGTCTCTTCACGCAGAGCCATGGAGAGATAAGACATCCAGATCCCAAAGATCTCAACCTATCGATCTGGCACCTGAAATCATAGAGGTTGGCTATCTGAACCTTCCACCAGACTGTATGAATATCATTAGAGGCCAGGAGGCCTACTACCATGGCTTGCTATGCAGCTGAATAGAAGCGGTTTGTTATATATTGTAATAACAACCATATCAATCCGCTAGATGCTTCCATTCAAAATATAATTTGTTACTTACTACACCTGCAGCAGTCCGGATTGTCTTACGCATCCATGCGCTTACATCTTGCTGCAATAGCTGCATACCTTCAAACCAGACAGCATCTTTCCCTTTTCAGAGTACCCGTTATCAAGGCTTTTATGGAAGGACTCAAAAGAGTTATTCCTCCAAGACTTCCACCTGCTCCAGTGTGGAATCTTAACATTGTCCTTACCAGACTAATGGGTCCACCTTTTGAACTGTTGCACAAATGTGAACTGCAATTTTTCACTTGGAAATTGCTTTCCTCATTGCTAATACATCACTGTGGAGAGTGGGTGAGCTTCAGGCACTAACCATAGAGGAACCATTTTGTCAAATTCACCAAAACAAATTGGTCCTTCGCACTAATTCCAAATTCCTACCCAAAGTGGTATCTGCCTTTCATATCAATCAATCTGTTGAGTTGCTGGTGTTCTTTCCTCAACCAGATTCAGTGGCAGAACGAGCTCTACACACATTAGATGTTGAACAAGCATATTGTACTACATTCAAAGAACAAAACCCTTTTGTAAAACTAAAACGCTTTGTGGCTTTTGCTCAACTACACAAAGACAATCCTATTGCTTAAATATATTCAACATGTTATGCAAAAGCAAAGAGGACTTTACCAATTCCCCTTAGAGCGTATTCCACCCACAAACTAGGGGCTACTATGCCTTTCTTAGGAAACATCCCCATAGCTGACATCTGTAAAGCTGTAACATGGTCTACACTGCACACATTCACCAAGCACTATTGTGTAGATGTGTTAGTGAGACAACAAGCTAATGTAGGCCAGGCAGTACTTAGAACACGCTTTCAGACCACTGCAACAGCTACAGGTTTGCCACTGCTTTCAGAGAATACTGCTGTATAGTCTATGAAAAGCATGTGATCTACAGCTCACATGCCTCGAATGGAAAATTTTACTTACCCAGTAAACATCTGTTCTTAGCATATAGAGCTATAGATTCACATGCGCCCACCCGTCTCCCTTGGTACCTATACCTGTTGCAGTTTTCTCTTACTTTATATACATACGCATGGACATCTTTATTCTACTCTTACTAACTCCATTCTCACCCTCTGCGGAAAACCAATCTAACAATGGTGTTGATGCCCATGCACACTATCAACTAAAGGAGTCGCCGCTTACCTCGTTACTGGAAAGACTTCTTTGAAGAAAAACAAACTGCAAACATCTGGATGGCAGGAGTATGCAAAGCATGTGAATCTACAGCTCTACATGCCAAGAACAGATGTTTACTGGGTAAGTAACATATCTGAAAGAGAAACGTTGGTGATAGATTCCTTACCTTAGAATATCCCCAGGCGTCAGACTGGATCCGGTAAGTTTTCGTCAGCAGTACCCCTGCGCGTCGGTAGACGTTGTCGTACGGCTTCGCGTACGTTGCTGGCATCGTAGTAGCCGAGATGACGTCGTCGGAGCTACTTAGACGCACCCACGCGCGCTTAAGTCAGTTCTTTCTTTTTCCGCGCAGCAGCGCAGATCCAAGAGAAAGCAGTACCCCTAGTTAAAAGTTTTAACTTGGTTTCTGACAACTTCTTTGTCGTGTACTTGACTCCTGGTGCAATAGAAATGTCCGGGTTTAAGTCCTGTAGGGCATGCCATCGAAACATGTCGGACCCTCACGACGTGTCTCTTCTGCTTGGGGTACGCCTATGACCCCGAGGTGTGCCCCGATTGCCGGGCCATGGCGCCGAAAGCTTTGCGGGAGCGTTCCCGAAAGTTGTTGGAAGTCCGGCAATCGGTTCCGCGCCGATCAAGGTCCCGATCCCGTGGGAGGTCAATGGACCTGTTGCGGAGCCATCAGCATCGCTCGTTGGAATCGGGGACAGGTAAGTCGCGGTGTGAGAAGTTGGCCTGATGTATGATGTCACTAGTTCTAGTGTACACCTTATATCAGTCCAAATACCCTTATGGTGATTGGTTGTAATGTCAACCTTATAGACCAGCTATCCTAGTGGTAGCATGGACAAGAGCAGTCTTAGGCTAAACTCTGAATGGCATGTGAAGCCAGCTGTGATACCATATATAATCCCTTGAATACCAAATGAAAGGACACCACAACAGATATATATATAAAATAAAGTGTATTTATTCTAGTCAAACCCTCAGCACTCTTTATGAGATTAGCGGTAAGTACAACACAGTCTTATTTAAGCATACATTAAGTCACACAGGTAAGTAATACAGTTAGGCCCTAGGGGCCACGCAAACCATATACTAAGTAAGTGGTATAAGGACCACTGTCACGGAAATAGGATAGGCCTAGGCCTAGGGAATCGCTGGGGCTACACTACACTAGCAACAGTTAGGAAGTGGGAGGCCCACGGGATTCAGGTGCAGAGTGGAAACACTCACGCGTAATGCGTAAAAGTCGATAGAAATAGTAGTTGTTAACAATTAACAGTTTAAGGACACTTCTAAAGCAGCTAGAGAGTCGAGACTCGGAAACTAGACCCTAGGATAGTCACTACCCTTGTGAGCACCGAAGTACCCAAGTTACCTAGCCCACAGGCTGCGGGTGCATAGGTGTGAACTTGCGTCGGGTTTCGTCGTGGACTTCTATGGATGCCTGAAGGAAAGTTGCTGACAGGCAGTCAGTGAAGAGTGTCCGGTGGATCCCAAGGCTGGGATCAAGAAGAAAGGAGACCTGCAAGCAGAAGGGACAGAGTCAAGGTCACTAGCCAGTGACCACGTGGAACCAGGAAGGAACCAGGCGATGTCGTGAAGATTGCAGGTGAAGGTGAAGCTTGTCGTTGCAGCCACGAGGACCAGGGAACGTCGAGGACGACCAGGACCAGGAGGCGAGCTGTCCCACGAAGGCTCTTGCTGTCGGCGGCGTCGAAGTTGGACTAGGACTCACCAAGCCTTGGCAAGCGGAACCCACGAAGAACGGAGGACTTGCTTCTGGTGCAGACCAGGAAGGTCTGGGGTGCTTCTCTTTTGCAAGGAAGCGGGAGCCAGTCTGGAGGAGCCAAACCAGCGGTGAAGATTTCTGGATGCGTCGTCACAAAGGCCACTAGCCAACGGGCAAGCAACCGGACAGACGCGGCAAGCAGGAAAATGCAGAAGGGCCCCACGCAGGACTCGTGGAGTGTGGGGGGCTGATCTTCGGCGCAGATGGTGCTTGGGGTTGGGGCTTCTCAATCCCCGTGCCTCAGAAGCTGCGCTGGAAGATACTAGCCACTTTTCCCAGGTAGCCGGTCCCACGTCTCTCGTCGCCTCCACGGATCTCAGCTCGGCTGTGGATGTGGATCAGGGTCGGAGAAGTCTGGAAGTCAAGGCTCTGGTCGGGCTCTGCAGTCGGTCCCTCGTAGAACTTCAGCAAAGCAAAGGGTAGTCTCTTGATGGTGCCTGTTTGCACAGGGTAGCCACTCCTTGGCCACAAGGGAGATTCTTCAGTCTTCTTCTTTCGTCGAATGTCGAAGGTCCAGAGTTTCTGTTCAAGTTGCAGGTTCAGGTTAATCTAATCTCCTGGGGCCCAGCTACCACTCTTATACTAATCTGGGGGGCTGGGTTACCTGCTAGGTCACGCCTTATGGGTGGGACCTGGAAGGGGGGTGGTTACACCCCCTTCCCTTTGTCCAGTTTCGCGCCAGGGCTGGGGCTGGAGTGCCCCAGCACCGGTTTGAACTGGACTATGCACGGGACACCTTGTGTGCCCCAGGCATGTCTCATTCTTTTCATCCCTCCCTGCCCCAATACACTAAGGCCTGTCTGGGGTGGTGCTCGCACCTCCCAAGGCAGGAAACCTATTGTCCAAGCCTCCCTTGCCGGGATCACTCCCAGCAGCAGGAGGTCAGACTCGTGTCTGTGGCAGCAGCATCCATTTTGTGATGCTGGGGCTCTGGTTAACTTTAACCAGGTAAGTAGGTTACAACATGTCTTCTCCCTCTAGAAGGGAGGGATAATATCCTCAGCCCCAGAAATGGGATGGGGGTATTATTCCAAAGTGTTAGACACCTTACACGACATGTTTTGATAAAGCCAAACCATAGTTACCATAACCGTTTAAGATTATAAGGCACTTTAAGAGTATATGGTAGGCTATATCATAGAACAGCTATAAGGACATGGTTCCGAAAGCTGCAGACAGGCTCAGCTCATGCTAGAGCACCATCTCACATGTTACCAAGCACTCTGCCTCCAGGATTGTTAAGGCCTGCCATAGGAGTGGCTGATAGGTACACATGTGTCTATATGTAAGTTAGTTATAGGAATACTACACCTAAGCAAGGAGTGATTACACAACCTTGCCCCAGCTGAGTGATCAGCCAGTTGTGTCATAATGGAAGGCCAGGCCAGGGGTGGCATAATACATGCTGCAGCCCCTGGTAGGCCTAGGGTACACCTATGCCCTGGGTACCTAAGGTACACTGTACAGGGGCCAATAAGGTGATCCTATCCAAATGGGTTATGCACCTAAAGTACATAGTATCAATTTAGAGAGAGAACAGCAGGGCTGTGGGTCTGATTAGCAGGCCCACAGCCACATCTAAGTCGAAAACCAGTAAAGCAAAAGCAAAAAGTGGGGGTGAACATAGAAAGCAGACCCTACTCTCCTACACGCGGTGCCATAAAAAGTCGAAGAAGCGTTGTCGCTATTCTACCCCTCACCAGTCGTGGGACGCGGTGGAGGGGGCAGGCGGTAACTCCCCCGCGGCTCCGTTGGAGCCTTGGTCGTTGCCTGTGGCCTGCCCTTCCTGTCCGGGGCCGCATGCGACTTCAGACGAGGTGCAGGCCTTTATGTCGGCCTTGCGCTGTTTGTTTGTCCCGCCGGGTCCCTCTGGAGCGCCTTCGGACCCCGCAGATCCGTCGGAAGGGTTTGCCCCCGTGCCGCCGCCTCTGGCCCATGCTACACCGGCACAATACCCTGTGTCGGCTTCGGCTCGGCCCGGGCGCCGGCCCTAGATCCGGCTCTGGCGCAGGCCGCGGCGCCGCCGCTGACTGCGCCGACCTGGGACTGGTATCTTACCCTCCCATTCCATTTCTTGCAGGGAAGTTTATCCTGTTTCCCAGGGCACCTCATCCTTACCGGCCCCTTCAGCAACCGGTGGACGAAGGGGAATACTGGGAGGGGTCTGAGGACCATCTTGCAGTTCAATGCGAGGATGAGCCTGAGTGGGAAGGCAATGTGGAGGGTTCAGTGGATCTGGATTTCTCTCCACACCCTGGTACTCTGTCCCCTTCTTCCGTGGCCACGGAGGAGGTTGGGACTTTTTCGGTGGTTTTGCGTCGGGCAGCTGAGGCTCTTAACCACGAGCTCCCTTCTGTACCTATCGGGACCAATCTCCTGACTGAGGTCCTGCAGCCGCAGTCGTCCTCTGCGGAGCCATTACTGCCCTTCAATGAAGCGCTTACTGATATCCTGTTGGGCACCTGGATTAAACCTAACACAGGAGCCCCTGTAGACAAGGGTATGGCGCGCCGCCATTGCCCGGCGCCGGGCGATCCCAGCTTTCTCACACAACACCCGATGCCTGAGGGTCTGGTTGTCCAGGCTTCTGCCTCGCCTAGTGCGTTCCCTTCTGCTCCTCAGGACAAGGAATCTAGGAAACTGGAGCAGTTTGGGAAAAAGATTTTCACATCTGCCAGCTCTAGGTTGCGGGCAGCGAATACTGTGTGCGTGCTAGGCCGCTATTCCCATTCTGTGTGGAACACTGTGGCACAGGTGCTGCCTCAGTGCCTATGGAAGCGCGGGCGGTTCTCTCCCAAGCCATTACCGAGGGGAGAGATGCTGCAAAATGTACTATTCATTGTGGGCTTGACACGGCCGATTCTGTCGGTAGGGCACTTTCCACAACTGTGGCGCTCAGTCGTTAATGCTTGACTCCGAACTACTGGCTTCTCTGGGGACGTCCAGAACACTCTGTTGGACATGCCCTTTGACGGTACATGCCTCTTTGTTGATAAGGCAGAAAGCACCCTGCAACGCTTTAAGGACTCTCGGGCTACGGCCCAGTCATTGGGTCTCGCCACCACGTGTACTTCCTCTGGGTCGGCTTTTCGGTCCTTTCGAGGTTAAGGTCAGGGCGCCCAGGCGTGTTCTTTTCAGACCAGCCAGGCTGCGCAGCCGCGGACGTGGGACCCGCCGTGGTGGGTCCTGAAGACAGCAGATGGGTCAGTCCGCCACCTCCCCTGCCGCTGCCTCTAAATCTTCCTAGTCCTGTGTTTCAGGCCCACCCGACGCCAGTGGGTGGCAGGATTCACCATCACCTTCCCCACTGGCGCTCCATAACCTCGGACAGGTGGGTTCTGCAAATAGTCCGCAGGGGCTATTCCCTCCCCTTCAAATCTACCCCTCCGGCCATGCCACCTCAGTACCACCGCATGTCGGGGGAACACTTGGCACTTCTCCAGCAGGAAGTTACGGCCCTCTTTGCCAAGGGGGCCATCGAGCGCGTTCCGATGCCAGAAGTAGGTCGTGGTTGTTACTCCCACTACTTCTTGGTTCCAAAGAAGGACAAAGGTCTGCGCCCTATCTTAGACCTCCGGAACATAAATCGTTTCCTCCGGAAGGAGAAGTTCAAGATGCTCACGATAGCTCAGGTCTTGTCTGCTCTAGACCCGCAAGACTGGCTGGTAGCATTGGACTTGCAGGATGCTTATTTTCATATTCCCATCCTGCCAGCCCACCGGTGTTACCTACGGTTCACGGTGGGCCACGAGCACTTCCAGTTCACCTTGCTCCCTTTCGGCCTTACCAGCGCCCCTCGGGTGTTCACGAAAGTAATGGCGGTGGTCGCAGCTCATCTGCGCAGATCAGGGGTTTCAGTCTTCCCCTATCTCGACGACTGGCTGTTGAAAGCGGGCTTGCCCCAGGCAGTCGTCTCCCACCTCCAGACTACGGCCGACCTCCTGCACTTGCTGGGGTTTTCCATCAACGTGCCGAAGTCGCACCTGATTCCCTCTCAGAAGCTCCTCTTCATCGGAGCAGTTCTGGATACGGCACACTTTTGGGTTTATCCTCCCGAACAGCAAGTCCGGGACATTCGGGCTATGATTCCGATCTTTCGGCCATGGTCCTGGGTTTCGGTCAGGAAGGCACTGAGGCTGCTGGGCCTCATGGCCTCCTGCATCCTGCTGATCGATCATGCCAGATGGCATATGCAGGCTATGCAGTGGGACCTGAAGTTCCAGTGGACGCAGCATCAGGGGAACCTGTCCGACTACATCCAGATCTCAGGGGGCACTGCACAGGACTTGCAGTGGTGGCTCACGAACCAGCGATGGGCCCCTCCTGGGATGGGGCGGTCACATGGGAGAGGCGGAGATCAGAGGCCTCTGGTCTCTGGCGCAGTCCAAGCTCCATATCAACCTTTTGGAGCTCAGGGCGATTGTACTTGCACTCAAAGCATTCCTTCCCTCTGTCAAGGGGAGAGTAGTGCAGGTGTTCACAGACAACAACACCGCCATGTGGTACTGCAACAAACAGGGCGGGGTGGGGTCGTGGACCCTTTGTCAGGAGGCTCTACATCTCTGGACGTGGCTGGAACGTCAAGGCATTTCCTTGGTGGTTCAACACCTGGCAGGTTCACTGAACGCAAGGGTGGATGAACTCAGCCGACGGTGCATGTTGAATCACAAATGGCGTCTTCACTCGGAGGTGGTGCAAGGTCTCTTTCAGCAGTGGGGAGAACCTTGGTTGGATCTATTCGCCTCCGAAGAGAACGCGCAATGTCAGCAGTTCTGCGCTTCGGAGTTTCCAAGGCGGCACTTGCTAGGCGACGCTTTTCGTCGCGAGTGGAGTTGCGGTCTATTGTATGCCTTTCTGCCTATACCACTTCTGCCCAGAGTGCTGAAGATCAGGCGTACCCGGGCTCAAGTCATTCTTGTGGCACCGGACTGCTATCCCGAGCTACTCCGTATAAGCATGGATCCCCCGATCGACTGCCTTTTCTGGAGGATCTCCTGTTGCAGCAACAGGGGACGGTCCTCCACCAGAACCTGTCCAGCCTCCACCTCCTTGCGTGGAGCTTGAGCGGCGACAGCTGATTCCATTTGACTTGCCTCCCGAAGTCTGTAATGTGATTCTGGCAGCCAGGCGTCCCTCCACTAAAATGGTATACGCCTGTCAGTGGAAATAATTTGTGGCAAGGTGCACAGCAAAATCGGTTGATCCTCTTGCTGCCCCTCTTTCTGAGGTCCTATTGTTCCTCCTTTCTTTGGCCCAGCAGGGCTCTGCTTTGGGCACTATCAAGGGCTACCTCTCTGCTCTTTCAGCCTTTCTTAGGTTGCCTGATCAGCCCTCTCTTTTCAAGTCCCCGGTTGTCAATAGATTTTTCAAAGGCATTACTCACCTTTTCCCTCCTATTACTTTTGTGATGCCTCAATGGGACTTGAACCTGGTTCTCACATACTTGATGTGTGCTCCCTTTGAGCCTCTTCATAACTGTCCTTTGCGGTTATTGACTTTGAAAACTGTCTTCCTGGTGGCCATCACCTCCGCTCGGTGGGTGAGTGAACTCCAGGCTCTTTCCTGTAATCCTCTTTTCCTGGTGATTCATCCGGACAAGGTTGTGCTTCGACCGCGTCCCTCCTTTCTACCAAAAGTAGTCTCTGCCTTTCATCTCCGGCAAACTGTAACTCTGCCCACTTGCTTTCCGCCTCCGCACCCTTCAAGAGAAGAGGAGAGGTTCCACTGTCTGGACCCAAAACGTGCGCACTCATTCTATCTCACACAACAGTTCCGGGTGGATGACCAACTCTTTGTTGGCTACGTGGGCGCCAAGAAAGGCCGGGCTGTGCACAAGCAAACTATCTCCCGGTGGGTTGTCTTGTGCATTAAAACCTGTTACTCTCTGGCTAAAAAGGAACCTCGGGTTGGGCTGCGCGCCCATTCTACCAGGGCGACAGCAGCTACCACAGCATTGGGACGTGGTGTCCCCCTGCAAGACATCTGTCAAGCTGCCACTTGGGCCTCGTTGCATACTTTCACTAAGCACTATTTCCTTGCCAGTCTGGTCTGGAGAGACGGCTTCTTTGGCTGTTCAGTTCTCCGTGACTTTCTGGTGTAATCTCACTTCGCAGACCCACCACCGGGGTTGATATTGCTTGGGTATGTATTCTAAGGTAAGGAATCTATCACTAACGTGTCTCTTTCAGATGCACAAGTTACTTGTGTAACGATATATCTGTAAGAGACATTAGTTAGTGATAGATTCCTTACCGCCCGCCCATCCTCCCCGTTTCTGCGAACTGTTCTTTAGGGTTCAGGTCATCCCTTTCAGGGTCCTAGTTCTATTGCACCGGTAGTCGGTCTCTGGCATGGCTTTGCGGTCCTGGCGCGGAAAAGTTGTGTACAGAACTGACAGCGCGCGTGGGAGCGTCTAAGTAGCTCCGACGACGTCATCTCGGCGACTACGATGCCAGCGACGTACACGGAGCCGTACGACGACGCCTAGCGACGCGCAGGGGTACTGCTGACGAAAACATTCCGTATCCAGTCTGACGCCTGGGGATATTCTAAGGTAAGGAATCTATCACTAACTAATGTCTCTTACAGATATATCTTTACACAAGTAAGTAACTTGTGCTTTTCTTCTAGAACCAAGCCAGGCCTGGTGCAGGTGAGTGAAATAAATGCTTTGCAAAATCTTATGCAATTAATTTACAGTTGAATGCAGGTTCAAATGCAGTTGGTTGATTTACAGGTAAGTCAACAGTTCTGAATTAATATTCAGTTACTTTACAGGTTACTATGTACGTTACTTTTCAGATTACTTTTGCTAATCAGTGTGTTAGGCCTAGACATCTCTTAGACATAAATTAAGTAATTCACTTTTAGTATATATGCAGTTTTCAATATTCCATACAAACCAACTCCACACTTTGAACAATTTTCAAGAAAAGCAGTCAATGCAATCCTAAGGTAGGGAGTTATCGGTTTACAGGTAAGTAATTATTTGTGGGAGTTGGTATTCTGTTGTTAGAACCAGGGTATCCCAGGGTCAAGGATGCACTCTCAGAACACCCTCAACGGCACTAGGGTGGCCGGGTGCTGAGGCCCAATTTTATCCAATGGGGAAAGGGGTCCTCCGGTTGGTGGCTGCTCACGAGCAAGCCACGAGAGCAAAGATCCAGGTGTTAGGCTCAGGGCAAAGGTGGATCCGAGTAAGCACCCAAAGTACACCCGCAGGGGCGGCTGGGTGCAGGGTGCTGATTTGGCGTCAGGTGCCCTTTTGATTTCAATGGGTATTCTCCAGTTGCAACAAAGACTGCAGGCTCGGGGACTCAGATCTTCTGGAGGTGACCACCAGTTGGAGAAGTAAGTTGGGATGCTGGGACACAGTCGGTTGGGCTACCCAAGGCTGTGGGACGTCTGGTGCAGGGGTGTCTTTAGGCGTTAGGTTTTTCATACTAGCTTTGGACGCCGTCGGGGGGGGGGGGGATGCTCCTGAAAGGGGCTGCAGGCGTTGTTTGGAGATTTAAGGCAGGTTAGAGATCACCAGATCTCAGGTCAGTATTGCTGGGGAGACCTCGTGGTGTTGGGCCACTCGAACTCGGGCTGTGGACGTCTGGTGCAGAGTGGTGCAGACTCGCGGATTTGGCCGGAGCCAGACCGTGAGCACTGGATTTGCTCACCCACAAGGGTGAGCAAATCCAGTGCTCACGGGAGACAACGTCTTGGGCTTGGAAGGCAGGGCAGGTCCTTCCGGTTCTTCAGGCTGCTGGCTGCAGGACACACCGAGATTTCCCTGGAGCAGGTTTGAGGTAGGGGCAGGCTGGTTTGGCTGGGACCAAGTCAGTGGGCATCCTCCTCTTCTTAGTTTCAGCACAGCTTCTTCGGTCCTTCTTCATCTCTTATTGTTGACAGTTCTTGTCTGAGGAGACAAGGTTCAGGGTTGCACCTAAATACTAGATTTAGGGGTGTTACAGGTAAGAAAAGTTTGGGACCATTAGGTCCCTTCCTTGGGGTGGGTACACCCCCTATTATGCCACCCTCCAGTGGGAGGGAGCCATATGCCCCTCTCAGGTTGGCTGGGTCCCCCCCTCTGCAAGATAGCGGGGACTGAGAGTTGTGCTTCACCTCTCCTCCCCTACCTCAGGGGTGGGGTTGGCAAAGGTGGGCACACCTCACTTGGATTACCCGCCGCTTCTCCCTCCCAAAGCGGGGGTCAGAGCCGGTGGGAGCCAGTTATAGGAAGTAGCAAAGGGCTGGGGTAGCTCACATAGGCGGCAAGCCTTTGAACCTTCCTCTTCGTGGACCCTGCCCATCCTGGGGGAGGAGGCTTGGCACCTTGTCCCAGGATGTGCATTGTTTCAGACCCACAAGAGCAGCAGGCTCTCGACCCAGGGGTCCAGAAAAATGTCTGGTGGTGGCAGCTGGTGAGCAGCCACTCAGCCAGGACACTAGAGTTAGGTCGATTTCTGTGAGTGCGTTTTTCATTAAATCCCACACTGGCATCAGTGTGGGTTTAATGTGCTGAGAAGTTTGATAACAAACTTCCCAGTTTTCAGTAAAGCCATTATGGTGCTGTGGAGTTTGTAATGACAAACTCCCAGCATCATATACTCTTAATGGCATTACTGTACTTACAATGTCTAAGAATTGGTTCAGACATTGTAGGGGTACAGGGTTCATGCACCTGTGCCCTCACGATTGGTATAGTGCAGCCAGCTATGGTGGCTGACCTATACCAGGGCAGTGGGTTGTAGGCATGGCACACAAGGATGTGTGCCATGTCGACTCTTCTCTTTGTTCTGCACCAAAATATGCAGCCTGCAACGGCAGTGTGTATAGGTACAGGGCCTCTAAGGGTGGCACAATAAGTGCTGCAGCCCTCAGAGGCCTTCCCTGGCCACAGTGCCCTTGGTAACTATGGCACCATTTACAAGTGACTGACCTGTGGCCAAAGAGTGCCAATTGGGTTTTGTCTTAATGCAGTTTTAGGGAAAGAACAGAAGGCCCTGGGTACCTGATTGGCAGGGACCCATGGCACACTCAAAGTACATCAGTTTGGCAAAAAGTGGGGGCAGCCATGTAAAAAGAGGGCACTTTCTTATACCCCCGCCTCACCCTCCCTCAAACGAAAGAGGGTGAGACCAACCTTTCCCTAGAGAGTCTTCATTGTCTAAGTGGAAGGACCTGGGAAGTCCATCTGCATTGGCATGGGCAGTTCCAGGTCTGGGTTCCACTATAAAGTCCATTCCCTGTAGGGAGATGGACCACCTCAAAGGTTTAGGATTTTCACCTTTCATTTGCATTAGCCATTTGAGAGGTCTGCGGTCAGTTTGAACTAGGAAGTGAGTACCAAACATGTATGGTCTCAGCTTCTTCAGGGACCAAACCACAGCAAAGGCCTCCCTCTCAATGGCACTCCAACGCTGCTCCCTAGGGAAAAACCTCCTACTTATAAAAGCAACAGGTTGGTCTTGGCCTTCATCATTGGTCTGAGATAGGACCGCTCCTATCCCAAGCTCAGAGGTATCAGTCTGCACAATAAACTGATCGGTATAGTCTGGAGCCTTGAGAATTGGTGCTGAGCACATTACCTCTTTCAGGGTGTCAAAAGCCTGTCCAGTTTACCTATTTGGGCATCTTCTTGGAGGTTCTGTGAGGGGAGTCACAATGGACCCATATCCCTTCCCAAACTTCCTGCAGTGTCAGTCAAGTCAAGGAATGCCCTGACTTAGGTCTGGGTTGTTTGAGCTACCCAGTCCAGGATGGCCTGGATCTTGGGCTGTAAGGGTTGCACTTGAATTCAGCCACAAGTGACACGGATAGAAAGGCCAGTGCTCCAGCAGTCGGTAGGATGGTCGTAGCCAGCTCACACCTCACTGCATCCACTACATAGTTTGGAAATGAACATGCTCCAGTACAGCCCAAGTGACTGACGCTGACCAATGACTCGGGACCAAAGACCATGACTACACCGTGTATAGTGAGTACTGTTACCCCCATGCTAAGATAATATTACACTCGCTGCCGCCACTACCCCGCCATGGTGCGCCACAACCAGCTTTGAAGGCTACCTTTTGCTGATAAGGCTTATTGCTTTTTTGCACTGTACTACCCCATTGGGGAAGGGGGAGATGAGTCATAATGCACTATACAGAGCACTGTACAGGGTCTTCCCCTTTTTTCATAAGTGTATGTTGGGGCAGTAAAATTGTGGTCTTTGCACTAGGGAAATTGTAAATATTACAACAAGCATAGCATACGTTTATAGCTGATGTTTTCCATATGGCTCTTTGCGCATTGCACATTGGCACTTTACAGAGCCTATTCCCATACATTTTTCTTCTGCATTTTTTCTGATACTTTATACACTTTATATATACTTTACCTCTATCTCTACATCTTCATTAGAGTATGCGCGGAGGTAATGATATGTAGGGTTCTTTTTAGGTCTAGGCTAGGCAGCGCATGCACTGTCTCGTCGAGAGATGCTGTATACACAATAGTGGGGGAAGCTCCGCCCACTTTCCGCCTATCTTTGTGATTGGCCGCAATCGTAACTGCAGCATGCTGATTGGTTTTTGTAAACTTAATCCCGCCTCCTGACGGCCATGTCGTCATTATTGTCCTTCCACAGCTATCAGCCCCATTACCTTTAAAACTGTTTCGTTTCCCTGCCTTCTCCCGTTCCCTCCCGCAGCCTGTGACTTCTCAAGCCAGCAGCACCCCCCCCCCCCGCCCCCTCCCGTTTGTGCCTATTTAACGCTCGCACTTCCGTTTAAAATGCAATAGGGCTCGCGTAAATACGAGTCCCATTGGATTTTAAATGCTTTGTTTGGTGTGGGATTGGTGGGTGTATTAGCACTCCATTTTCGTTGCAGCGCATGCGCTGCTTGTTTCTCTCTCATGCGCGCGCAGGCACTAGCAGACGCTACACAGTTGTAAACATGAGTTCTCCTTTGAGCGAAGGGAGCGCCGTCCACACGCTCGTAATGGCCGCTTTATAGTATACTGCGTGTTCCAATAGGTTTTATGTGATGCTATCGAAACGTTGCCGCACACCGTTTCGTCTTAATTATTTTTCAATGCATGGAGAGTGTGCCTGTTTAAGTTACAAGCTTTTTTTGTGAACTGTAAATAAAACTCAAAGACAAAACTGTCTGTCCTCTGCTTATCTAGGGAGTCACTTTCTGGTCAGCCCTCTCAATTTATCTTTCTTATATTTAATCAGCATTAAACCTTTCGATGCTGATGACGAGCTGGACTCGTCATGGCACACAGTGGACGTGTGCTCATGACGAGTCCAGCTCGTCATTGCACCCACCCACGGGGGAAGCGCTGGCGCTCCCCCCACAGGTGTCCGTTTTCGTCCCCAAAAAGGGGGATGGCAGCGGAAGAGTTTCCGCGGCCACCCTCGACCCCCCCCCCCATGGGAATCCCATTACGTCCGCGCTCACAGCGCACGATGACGTCATCAGGAAGTCCCAGACGCTCGGGAAGCCATTTGCTTCCTGAGCGTCGAGGAACAAGGTAGGTTTCCTTGTTCCTGGGGGGGTTTTGAGAATGCATCAAGGCATCGGGGGAGAGGAAAGAGATTTTCCTCTCCCCTGATGTCTCTTTGCAGGGCATTCACAGCGTCGCGATTGTGCAGCGGAAATGCTCCCACTAGCACCAGGGATTTGGTTTTGTTCAATGGAAGTGCCCCTTGGGCAAGGGTCGTTTCCTAAAGGGGGCATGTAATTGCTAATGTTCTTCTGCCCCCCCCCCCCCCGGGGCAAATCGGCCTGTTTTTTCGGCCGTTTTACCCCGGGGGGGGGGGGACGGACAGAAAACGCCACTAGCCACCAGGGTTTACTTTTGGGGGCATAATTTTAGATGGAAGTGATCCCTTGGACAAGGGTCGCTTCCTAAAGGGGGCATTTCATTGCTAATGTTTTTCTGCCCCGCCGGGGGCATATCGGCCCGTTTTTTCGGCCGTTTTGCCCCCAGGGGCGGCAGAAAACGCAACTAGCCACCAAGGTTTCCATTTGGGGGCATTTAAATTTAGATTGAAGCGACCCCTTGGGCAAGGGTCGCTTCCAAAGGGGAGCATTTTTTGTTGATGTTTTTCTGTCATCCCCCAAATCCCCCACCCCTCCGGGAGCAGATCTGCCCAGCCCACTAGGCCCCAGGGATCGTGTTTTGTAGTGTGTGGAAGCTTCCAAAGGTGGTTATATTTGTGGATGTTTTTTTCGCCCTGCCCCTACTCTTACCCCCCCCCCAAGGTGGCAGCCGGTTTTTGTCCTTACTGCCCCCGAGTGGGGGGGGCAGAAAACCCCAGTAGACACCAGGAATTTTCTTTTATAGGTAATGGAAACGACCACGACCCCTAGGCCAAGGGTCGCTTCCAAGGGGGTTAAAATATGTTTGTGTATTTTCTGCCCCGGCAGATCTGCCCAATTGTCTAGGTCTTTCTGCCCTAGGTGGGAGGGTAAGGCAGAAAACCCTATTAGGCACCAGGGATCTATTTTTTTTTTCCAAGGGGCGTCAAATATCTGTCTGTTTTCTGCCACACCTGAGAGATAGAGTGGCTTGGTAGAAAACCTCACCTAATCCCCATTTTTCTCAGCCCTATTTGAAGGCCCATCTGGCTGTTTGACCATTTGGGTAGCGACATTGTGTGTTATAATTTTATAATTTTAATTGTCATATTGATTGTGAAATGTAATAGTAATTTTTTTATTTCTCTATTTTATTCTAGTTCAAGGCTATTGCTCTTTAGACTGTTCCAGGGTGCGGTTTTGTTACTGCTGATTTTGCAGCTTGTGTAGTTGCATGTGCTTGGTAAGAGAATTGTTTTTGTATTATTTACTCTAAATTAGTTTAATTTCCCTACATGAATGTGTTTCTTGCAAAGGGTGTAGTAATAGCAGTATGTTTGGCTTCTGTGTTTTGAGTGTCAAAATCTTTTTGCATTAGTGCTTGATGTGTACTTTGTTGTCTTATGAGTAATTGGTTTTGTTTTTTCTTTCTAGTAAGATATGGTTGCTTTTTGCTGTGTCTCTGCAGAGTAGGTGCTGGTGAGTGTAGCTATCTTTGGTAAGAATTTTATTGTTTTTGAGTATATAGATCTTTGTGCTAAAGCCACACTTTGTTTACTACTTACTTTGCACAGTGTTGGTTGTTGTTGACTTGTTTGTGCAGTCTCCTTTCTTAGTAAGGATAATGGCTAGCCGCAGGATTACTGCTCAGCAGGTTGTTGGTATGCTTTTTGAGTCTCCCTCTAACCATGGTTCACAGACTGGCTCTGATTCTGAGGCAGAGGTGGGAGGGGATGATTCAGGCAGTGAGTTTTCCATCCACATGGAATCATCGGATGATGAAGATACTCTTAGTGTGGATGAAGTGCCTGTGTCAGAGGAGGACATTGATGTGCCGATAGTGCGGCAAGAGGCATCTGGGCTGCAGCCTGCGGCTGCAAGGCTTCACGTTGCTGTAGTGCGGCAAGAGGCATCTGGGGCTGTAAGGCTTCCCGTTGGTGTAGTGCGGCAAGAGGCATCTGGGCTGCAGGCTGGGGCTGCAAGGCTTCCCGTTGATGACCTCAGGGTTGCCCCTGGCATGGTGCAGCCGGCATTGCCAGACTTTACTGGTGTTCCAGGGTGTAGAGTGAGCACTGAAAACTTTTTGCAGATACATTTTTTTCAGTTGTTTATGGACGATGTGTTTTTGGCAGAAATTGTTGAGCAGACTAATTTGTATGCCGAACAGCTTTTGAGGGACAACAGTGCCAGCCTTAAGCCCCATTCTAGAGCTACCCGGTGGACTCTCACAAATCTTGAAGAGATGAAGAAGTTCTTGGGATTAACTTTTTTGATGGGCTTGCTAAGGAAGCCATCAGTGTCTTCATATTGGTCTACTAGTCCCTTGATGGCAACGGCTATATTTCCGGCAGTCATGAGTTGTGATAGGTATTTGCTTCTGCTTCGGATGCTGCATTTTGTCAATAATGGTTTAGCGTTACCACTAGATTAACCTGATTGTGACCGTTTTTTTAAGATTCTGCCTGTCCTTGATCACTTTGTTGATCGATTTTCTGAGATCTATGCTCCAGGAAAAGAAATAGCAGTGGATGAGTCTTTGGTGTTGTTCAAGGGCCGCTTGGTTTTTAGGCAATACATTCCTAGTAAGAGGGCACGCTACGGAATTAAGCTGAATATGCTGTGTGACAGTAGGACTGGATATGTCTCTAATTTCAGGGTGTACACCGGTAAGGAATCCAGCATTAACCCCCCTGGTTGTCCGTCCACTTTTGGAGTGACTGAGAAAATTGTGTAGGAACTTGGTAGAGGATTATTTAACAAAGGCCACCATTTATATGTGGATAACTTCTACACTGGTGTGCGGTCTTTCAGGGAATTGGCCAAAGTGGGCACTGTTGCTTGTGGCACAATCCGCTCTAACCGTAAAGGTTTCCCGAAATAACTTGTTTGTCAAAAGCTTGTGCGAGGACAGTGCAGTGCGTTGCGTCGTTTTGCAAGGAGCTTCTAGCTGTGAAGTTTTCAGACAGGAGAGATGTCTACATGCTGACTACCATCCATGATGAAAGCACTGCACCTGTGACTGTTTGGGGTCAGGTTGCTGAAGTGCGCAAACCTGTGTGCATTTTAGACTATAATAGGCACATGGGTGGTGTTGACAGAGTAGATCAGAGGTTGGAACCTAACGCTGTTCTTCATAAGGCTTTTTTTTTTTAATTATTTTTTTTTTTCCAATAAGAAACATAATATATACACATAAACAAAAAAGAGAATATCCATGTCACACATAGACATTATGCGAAAATGATAAGGAACTAAATCCTTCTCACAAATACAACAAAATACATAAACAACAAATTATAACAACGACAAAAAGAAACCCTCAAAATCGTGCCTGAGCGATAACAGAAAGTTGTGCTGGAACACTAGAGCATCCTCCTACTATTACACTCATACTTTGCCCGAGCCGCCCGCCTCCCTACCCTGCACTAACTAACTCAGGTCACCCTGCTCTTCGTCAGCTGCCCTCTTCTGGAGGAATTGTCTCAGGGGCTCCCAAATATCCCTTGGCCTAGAGACCGTTGGCAGCTCCTCCGCGTAAGTTTCCATATTTCCTTTGCAATATATAAGGTCCTTGATCCAGTGATCTACTTTCGGTGCGTGCTTCCCGCCCCAAGTGATAGCCACCCTGCGTTTAGCCATGGGCAGCGCCAGTCGTACAAATCTACCGCCCACTCCCTTTGCGTACGGAACACAACATAATAAACAGACAAGTGGGGTGCACTGCAACTCCAGTCCCGACATTTCCCCGATTTCCTTCACCACACGTGTCCAATGCTCGGCCACCCACCGACATCCCCGAGCGAGATGCAAAAAGTCAGCATCACATTGACCACATCATACACAGCAGCTAGATTCTCGCAGCCCTTAACGGTATAACTGTGCCGTTGTGTAATACACCTGGTGTATATATTTAAAATGTATTCTACGTAAGTTTCCATTCATGACAAGTGTACCTGTCAACCCGCATATATACTTCCAATCTTTCTCCGATATCTGGGAAGGCAGACAAGCATTCCATCTCTCCCAGCTTCTGTCTGGCTGACTTATACATTCTTCCTTTATTAATCATACAGCCTGGAGACCAACTTCTTATTAGTGGGAGCAGTGAGTACTAACTGTAAAGAAAGTAACGTAGGAGGCTTCAGAGGGTAGGTGTCATAGTGCGCTCTAACCGCATGTCTGAGTCTATGCATCACGAACCTAAACAACAGCGTAGGATTACTGATGTATTGCAAAGTATCAGGTGTGTGGAACGACCCTTCCGGGTGTAGATCTTGCATCAGCTGAAGACCCTCCTCTTTAGGGAGCCGCATCGAAGGCGCCTCGTAGGTCACTGACAGCGTGGTGTTCTATGTACATAGCTGGTGCGTATATGGGCAGCTTATGTGCCAATCGCCCAATCTCCTGCCAGGCAGCAATCGTGTCTACCGCATTGATTTCCGTTTTCGGGAGTCCACGTGTCTTGTGTGTGATCATGCTGTGCAACGGAACTGGGCAGGCGTCCCCCTCCACCGCGACATGCAGAGTAAAAGCATGCGGCCTCGTCCAGTAATACACATACTGGGCCTGCGCACTGAGATAAGACATAGAAATCTGGTGCCCCGAACCCCACTTTATCATAATCGCTAGTGAGGACCGACCAATTCACTCGGGCATGTTTGCCTCCCCACACCAATCGAAGCAGGGACCCGTGGAGGATATTAAAAAACTCTTTCGATAACACAATCGGAATGTTCATAAATAAATACAAAAACCGCGGTAAGACCACCATCTTTATTAGGGCAATACGATCCGCCAAGGAGTTAACCATAGATCCACCTGTTGGTCCAACTTGGTGTATGCCCGACCATCATTTTCGCGTAGAACCACATCCGGGTCTCGATGGATCCAGACTCCAAGGTATTTAACTGGGTCTACAGACCATACCAGCGGGAAATCCACATCAGGTTGAGTCGTGGACTCTGTCAGAGGGATGACAATGGATTTTTCCCAATTTACAACTAGCCTCGACAAGCAGCCGAATCGAACATATTCCCGTAACAGCTGCGTCAGATAGCGCGAGAGGGCTCACGGACAAAGGACACCATGTCGTCCGCTTAAAGCGAGATTGCAACTGGACGATAGTTAAAATCTAGAGCCTTTTCTCTATGCCTCTGTCTGATAACGCGCGCCAGTGGCTCCAGCGCAAGCGCAAAAAGCAACGGAAACAGGGGGCAGCCCTGACGAGTGCCCCGCTTAATATTGAATGGGTCTGATGTCAGACCGCCAACCCGAATCTGAGCCGATGGCTCCGCGTATAATAACATGACCCATTGTATAAATACAGACGGGAATCCCATACGCTGGAGGATAAAAAACCTATATTTCCACTCGACCGAGTCGAAGGCCTTAGCCGCATCCAGCATGACTGCCGCAGCAGACATGCTCGGCTATAATATATGAAGCATTGAAAATATAGACCGCAGATTGTGCGATGTGGATCGGTCAGGTATAAACCTGACTGGTCTGGAAACACCAGGCACGGCATTAGAGGCTGTAATTTAATGGCTAGAATTTTGGCAAGTATCTTGGCATCTATGTTGATCAACGAAAGGGGTCTATAGGAGTCGCACCTATCAGAGGGTTTGTCTTTTTTGAGAAGTGTTATAATCAGAGCTTGCCAAAGCGACGGCGGCAGTACCCCCGAGTCATGTGCTTCTGCATACACCTCCAGCAGGTAAGGGACAATGATGTCTGCGTATGCCTTCCCATTGGGTAGAGCCAAAATTGCGGATTGAATATCCTCCGTATCAATCAGCAAGCTTAAATATTCCCTGTGAGTATCTGACAGCCAGACGCACGTCAAATCCTCCAAGTAGCTCTCCATCTCAGCCGTTGCTGCCTCCCCACTAGATGTATAGAGATCCGCGTAGAAGTTGTGAAATTGTTCAGTGATAGCGAGGGGATGATAATGTTCTATCCCATGGGTATCGGTGATCTTGTCAGTATGAGATTGGTCCATACGGTCCCTGATTTTGTGTGCTAAAGTATGACCTGGTCTCCCCCCTTCTCCATACCTACGTGCTGTGTGCCTGCGCGAGATATACCGTATTTCAGACTCAGCCAGGGTGTCATATTCCAAGACGATCTCATGTATGCGGGCCAAGGTGTCGACCGATGGGACAGCTGTGTAGCTATGTTCGAGTTCCTTAAGTGTAGCCTCGACTTTAGCAAGCTGCGCCCTGAGATCTTTCAAAATGCCCGCTGCGGTACCAATGCACACTCCCCGGATTGTCACTTTAAAGGCCTCCCATAAAGTGGAGGCGCTATTGACGGATCCCTTGTTGATTACAAAGTATTGCTGTATTGCATCTCGCACCGCAGCCTCATATACTGGGTCGAGCAACACCTCCGAACGCAGGCGCCATGTGAAAGGTTGATATATGGCCGATGGAATTCTGATATCCAGTTGCACTGGATTGTGATCTGATAAGGTGTGCGGCAAATTAGTAACCTCCAATACCCATTCAATCGCATCACCACCTAGAAGCTAATAGTCCAATCGGGAACAACTATTGTGTAGCGGTGTTGCATGTGTACCCTCTTTCACCAAGTCATTCCGAACTCTCCATACGTCCATCAATCCGAATTCCAACATAGCACTCCGTACACACTGTGCCACCTTGGGAGTTCGATGTGATAATGGATTAGATTTATCTAGATCAGGGTTCAAATACGTATTCAAATCACCTCCCCACAAAATGTCTGCTTCCGGCCATTCTCTCAATTTAGCATACATTCGTAAGAAGCACTCCGGGTCATCTACAATAGGCCCGTATATACTAACTATTGATACCAGGGAGCCTCCCAATTTCCCCTGCACCATCGCATAGCGCCCCTCTCCATCTACATATTTTCTGGATTGGGGGGGGGCGCTAGGTGACGCCAGTGTGAAATGGCTGACAGTGTGAGGCTCCCGCAGCCTGGTGTTTAAATCCGTTAATTAATTCTGCTCTATTGCCAGCTGCCGCCTGAAACCGATGGGCATGTGTGCCCGCTGAGTAGCTGCACCACTAAGGACAGTTTTGTGAGAATTGGCGACGTGTAGAACCCGGGAGCGGAGACGAACGACGAACGGTGCGGCCGGCGGAAAGTCCTGTGTGGCCAGGAGCTAAGCCCCGGCAGAGCCTGACTACGGGAGACCGTGGCACCCACGTGGTGCGTGGGCCTCGCTTACCCGGTGAGTGCCGCTGGGCTGCAGCGACAGAGAGGAGCAGCGGAGATAGCGCTCACCTGGCGGGGGCAAGGTGATCGGGTGGTGGACCGGCCATCGGGGAGCAGAGGGGTAGCGCAGTGCAGCGCTGTATGCGTGATCCCTGCTGCCAACATACCGTCCCCCATCAGCCTGCGGATTAATCGGCTGTGGGCCTTGCGGGGCACCTGCGGACTGAACCTCGGCTGAATATACTGCCGCTTTCGGAGCAGCGAAGCTGACGACGGAGTGCTTGGGACTGACGCTGCATGGCGATGTGCGGTAGCAGGGCTTAGTGGAACTGGCCATTACGAGGTCTTGAACCAACTGCAGAGCCATTGTTCAAACGCCAGTTTGCGAGAAGTAGCGGCACAGCACAGCGTGATGGCCCTGAACGGTGTGTCGGAGCTCGAGAGGAGCAGGCATTGGCCGCAGCGATAGGGCGAGATCTTAGAAAGCACGGTGCGTTCCGGAGCGGAGGAAAGTGTGCATGCATCGGGTGGTGGATTGGACACAGAACGGGTGCACCCGGCATTGTGAGGCGTCACATAGAAGGGTCCCTGCTCGCGACGGCTCCTCAGCAGTGTGCACACGGACATTATGAGGCAGTATTGACTGAGTTGCAACAGTTCCTTACTGGCGAGCATACCAACCAAATCACAGCACCTGACATTGCGGGAGCGAAGAGAGGGGAATAGCGTGAGGAGGTCTCGCGGCGAGTCTGCGGATAAGAGAGCTGACACACGAAGCTGCAGGAGTGGAACCCAGCAGCCTACAGCTGGGGGGATTCCCTGTGGTAGCGCCACTAAAAGGCGCGGAATCAGGCAGGAGCCCGACTTCTTGAGTAGTGCTGCGAGGGATGACTGTGGGATGGCCGGCACAGCTCTGTGGCCGCGGAAGCTGCGTGTTGCTTGAAGTGCGGCTTTAGTACAAGTGCCATACGGCGGTGAGCAACGAAGTTATCCTCGGGTACACTGATCACGGCCTGGAGTAAGCACTGGAGTAAGCACGGGACACCTGTTGCACACAGATAGCGGAGAAGTGGGGCCGGGGCTGAGCGTGCTGGACTCGGTGTGGTGACACCCGTGGGATGATTGGGCCCTGCCTCAGATGAGAACACAGCAGCATTATCAATGGTGAAATCCTGAGGAAGTGCAGGGTCTCGCGGTCTCTGCGGAAGGGAACGCATTGGACAGAATACTCCACCCTTAACATTGCCCGACCGCCGCGATTGGTGCGTTCTCTGCAGAGCCGATAGTTGCCAACTGCAGCGCGCCGAAGTGTCCTGTGCTGCATTGGAGCCTTGGGGCGGTCCTTTGACAGCGGCCAGAATGGGGAAGCCGGATGCTAGGCAGCCTCGACTCCACTTTGAGGCTAAAAAGAATTCTAAAACACTCCTGGAAGGCGATAACATAATTGCGGCGACGAGCATCCGAGAGACGCCTGTGGAGCCTGAGGCCGATATGAAAGCTATCTTATTGGAAGTCCGCCAAGGCATAACTGCAATTGCAGACAAAATGGACGTCATGAATACGCGTATGGACAATATTGCTTGCAAAATAGATGGTCATGAGGAAAGGATCAAGGAGACAGAGAGACGTATATCAGACACGGAGGACGCCACCGCACACATGCAAGACACGATGACTCAAATGGACAAACTATTGAAAGTCATCGCTGCCAAAAATGAAGATATAGAAGCGAGAATTCGCCGCAACAACATCAGAATCCTAGGAATACCCGAAAGTACCAACACGGGCGCAATGGAGCTGTATGCTGAAAAACAGCTGATGGCGGCGATAGGGACAGAGTCCCTTTCTCCTCAATTCGTGGTGGAGAGAGCGCACCGTTCACTGGGCCCTAGACCTCCAGTGGGAGGCACTCCACGTCCTATCATAGCCTGTCTCCTTAACTATAGAGATCGTGACGTGGCCCTTCGGGTGGCACGGGAGAAAAGACAACTACATTATGAAGGGGTGCCTTTCACTATCTACCCGGACTTCACTGCTGCGGTGCAGGAGGATAGACGGAAATTTCTCCCAGTAAAGCAGAAGCTGAGACAGGCTCAAATTGATTATGCCTTGCTATACCCTGCCCGTCTTCGCATCACCTATCAAGGGAAACAAACTTTCTGCACCAAGCCCCAGCAAGCTGAAGATTTCTTGAAGCAACTCAAACGCAACAAAGCTGCACATTCCATCGACGGCACCCAGACGCTAGCCACTTCAGATATTGATTGGAAAAGATGTTTGGGGGGAGCAGATATGCTTGTACAGCAGATGGATATATAGGCTGAATCTCATTACTAAGCTGTGTGTGATACTCATAACAGGACAGTAAATAGATTCACATAGTAATTTAGACCTGGCATCGGCGATTGTAGGTAATACACACTGGGCACCCTTGCTCCCGATATGGGGTTTATGATGTCATCTCATGCCCCTGTGGGAGTAAGTGACACTTGTGAGCCGCCTGGCGACAGTCCCCACTCGGGAAAGCCCTCTTTTCTTCTTGTTTACATATACCAGGAAGGGCTTAACAGCTCTGTTAGTCTGGAATAGTTGGGATAGGGAGGAGGGAGGGATGTTCTTTTCTGGCATGTTTGGGGTGCTTCAGTGGGAGGGGGGTGGTGGGGTGATGTTTGTTTGGAGTTTAGAAGTTAGGATTCTGCTATTTACAGACAGGCAGCCAAGTGATTGTGCAACAGATGATAGTGGGATAAGTGCAGTCTTACAAATAGCCCATAATATTACCAATGGGGAGCATGGTGGACTCGATATGTGATAATCGCCTGGGGATTTTGTCCTGGAATGTGAGAGGGATGGGGGACCCTAGGAAGCGGAGGCAGATAATCACATACTTAGATCGTCACAAAATCAACATACCATTTCTGCAGGAAACGCACTTTAACCCACAGCGTCATATCTCGTTTGCGGGTAAATGGGCAGCTTACAGACTGTTCTCCTCATACTCTTCCTATGCACGGGGCGTAGCTATTATTATCAAACGACACACGCCGTTTACACCACAGGGAGAGATCACAGACCCGCAGGGGAGATATGTAATTGTATGGTGACGGATGGGGGCTGACACTGTTACGTTGGTAAGCTGTTATGGTCCGAATGTCGACACGCCTGACTTCTTCACCATCCTGTGGGGTAAAATAATGACACTGGGCACCGCACATGTGATTTGGGGTGGGGATTTTAATGTGGCCTTCAACCCTAGTACTGATAGGTCTACGGCAGCGCCACATCACTATACTAGATCGCAGGCAATGATGCGGGGCATCCTAGAAGAGGGAGGACTAATTGATACCTGGCGCCACACCCATCCTACGACCAAAGGGGGCACGCATTTTACGCCGAGCGCAGCATCCTGGGCCCGGATAGATTATTGCTTAATATCGCGAGGTTTGGGGCCGCCCATCATTGAAGTAACCCACCGACCCCGAACATACTCCGATCATTCACCTGTACACCTGTTACTCGAGATGCCGGGGTGTGAAATGCCAAGGTGCAACTGGCGGCTGCTGCCCACTGCCTTACTGGATGCGGTGTTTCACGCTGAACTGATCGAGGAGATTCAGGGGTACTTCCAGAGGAATAGGGTGTCAGTGAGCTCGTAGAAGTCATATGGGAGGCCTTCAAAGCCACGATCAGGGGAGTGTGTATTTCTAAGAGCTTTGGCGTGCTCCGAGATATACGGGGTAGGCTTCAGAGGTTGGAAAGGGATTTGAAGGTACTAGAAGCACGGATGATTGGGGGAGACGGAGGGCAAGCACAACTAGAGTTTCGGGAAAAATTGTCAGAGTACATGGACACGGCGAATCGCGAGTCCAAGTTTATGGGGAAATATTGGAAGGCCCGGAGATATGGGGAGGGGGAGCGGCCAGGGAAGGCACTGGCTGAGTGTAGGAGAGTAGGGTCTGCTATCCTATGGTCACCCCAAATTTTTGCTTTTTGCTTCACTGGTTTTTGACATATTGAGGCTGTGGGCCTGCCAATCAGACCCCCAGCCTGCTGTTCTCTCTACTAAATTAAAACTATGCACCCTAGGTGCATAACCAATTGGAAGTGGATCACCCTGTCAGCCCCTGTACCAGTGTACACTAGGTACCCAGGGCATTGGTGTACCCAAGGCCTGCCAGGGGCTGCAGCATGTATTATGCCACCCCAGGCTTGGCCTAACAATCTGACACAACTGGCTGATCACTCAGCTGGGGTAAGTTGGTGTAACCACCTCTTACTTAGGTGTAGTATACCTATACCTAACCTTAAATGGGACACCTGGTAACCTATAAGTCACTCCTATGGCAGGCCTTAACAATCCTGAAGGCAGAGTGCTTGGTTCCATGTGAGATGGTGCTCTGGCATGAGCTGAGCCTGTCTGCAGTGGTCGGAACAACTTCCTTCTACTGTTTCCAGATATCGTCATACCATATACTCTTAAGTGCATTATGAACCTCGCGGTTAAATGCTATCTTTGGTTTGGCTTTATCAAAACATGTCGAGTAAGGTGTCATACGAATTGGAATACTAACCCCTCGCCAATTCTGGCGACGGGGTTAGCATTCCACCCTTCTAGAGGGACACGACATGTACAGTACCTGAAACCCGGGTAAAATCAGACATAGCCTCAGCTCCACAAAATGGATGCTGCCACCACAGACACAAGTCTGCCCTCCTGCTGCTGGGAGTCCTTCCAGCTTGGGAGGTGTGGACAAAGGGTTTCCTGCCAGGGGAGGTGCGTGCACCACCCCAGACAGGATTTTGTGTATTGGTCAGGTAGGGCTTGAAAGAAACCAGACATGCCTGTGGCTCACAAGGAGCCTCGGTGCATATGCCAGTTCAAACCGGTCCTGGGGCACACCAGTCCCGGGCCTGGGGCGAGCTGGACAAAGGATTGGGGGTGTAACCACCCCCCTTCCTGGTCCCACCCATAGGGAGGGACCTAGCAGGTAGTCCGGCCCCTAGAATCCGAATAAAGGTAGGAGCTGTGTCCTAAGACTTCAGACATCCTGGAATCAACTTGAAACTAAGAAGAAGACGGGAACTTCGACATTCTGCTGCACAGAAGACTGAAGAAAATCTCCCCTGTGGTCAGGGAGTGACCACCTTGCTAACGCAAGCACCATCCAGCGAATCACCGTCTGCTTTGCCGCCGCCTCCCGCCGGAGCCCGAGCCCAGAGACTGACAAGACCTGGACCTCCAGACCTCTCACCGCCCGATCCACAGTCCCTGCAAAGAGGAGACCCGTGGAGGCACCGAGACACGTGGAGCCAGCCATCTTGAAACGACTACGACAAGCTGACCAGTGCAACAACCGAGGCTCCCTCCAAGTTGTGCTTTGGGTCCTGAGAAGCCCAACCCTCGAGCAGCATCTGCACCAAAGGTGAGCCCTCCAGCATCTCCACGATCTGCGTGGGGCCCTTCTGCATTTTGCCACTCGACGCGCCTAACCGGTTGCTGGCCCGCTGGCTAGTGGCCATCTTGGCGACGAAATCTACGACAAACACCGCTGGTCTGGTTGCTCCAGACTGGCCCTTGCTCCCCTCCAAAGGAGCAATCCCTCTGACCTTGCTGGTCAGAACCAACAGCTGATTTCCGAATCCTCCTTCAATTGCTTTTGCCAAGGCTTGTTTGCTTCGATCAAGTCGCCGACACCGCCGACAGCGAGAGCCTGCGTGGGACAGCTCGTGAGCCGACTCCTGGACGTCGTCGACCTTCAGGGACCACGTGGCTGCGGAGACAAGCTACCCCTCATCACCTGTTTGCACCCGACATCGCCTGGTACCCACCTGGTGCCACGCTGGTCACTGGCTAGTGACTGTGAACACTGTCCCCTCTGCTTACAGGTCTTCAACATCTCCGATCCACTCTTGGATCCACTGCATCTCTTCCCGACCGACCGCCTGCAGCATCTTTGTCCCAGGCTCAACGGAACAGATAGAAGAAACCCGACGCACTTTGAGGCCTATGCACCCGCTTCCTGTGGGTGAGGTAAAGCTGGTACTCCGGTGCCCATGTGTAGTAATACATCTCTAGTGCCTGTGTTCCAAATCTTAAGTTCCTAGTCAACCCGGAAGATCTCCTTTGCAGTAACTTTGTACTTTTTACGCACCCATTGAAACCTATGGGAGCACGCGTGTGACTATTTGCTCTGCACACGCCACCCGTGGACCTCCTGGTCACTAACTGACGTTAGCTCCTTGTAGGCCCAGCGATTCTAGAGGCCCTAGGCCTTTTCCCTTTTCTGTTCGTGGTACTTATACCACTATTTTAGTATATGGTTTGAGTGGCCACCAGGGCCTATCCATATAACGTGCAACTTCTGTGTATTCTGTGATAATCTTGTTTGACGATTTGTGCTCCTGTGCTCATAAAGAGACTAGGGGTTACTTTGAGAAATAAATACATATATATTTTGAATATATATCTGTGTGGTGTCCTTTCATTGGTATAAAAGGGGGTTACTACTGGTAAAACAGCTTGCTTAACACGCATCACGAGTTTAGCCTCAAAGACTGCTTAGCCTACGCTACCACTAGGGCAGCTAGTCCAAAAAGGTTGACTTACAACCACACCATAAGGGTTGCTTGGCATGGTACAAGGTGGTCACTAGAACTAGTGAACAGCATATACCAGGCCAACTTCTCACATTGGTGAGCAGCGGTTGGATTTGAGCTTGCTGTGTTTTACCATTGTAATCTCTTGGTTACCAATTGAAAGATCACATAGGTACCTGTAGGTACATATAAAACAAGATTAGATATACATAAGTTCTACTGAACTTAGTTGTTGTAGAGCAAAGGGAGTAGCACACCCTGACTACAACTACTAGATAGGTTTAGTAGGTAAACCCAAGTGTAGGTAGATTGCAACACATCCACCCACACTTAAGAGCAATGGCCGGGGCAGAGGGGTCCACTGTACCCATCTCTGTTGAGAGTGACCCCCAGAGGGCACCATCCAGCTTTGCTACCCTTAATCAGAATGAGCTCAGGCATTTGGCAACTCTTAGAGGCCTTAAACAGCCCAAGAACCCAAACTCTGCTGAGCTCAGAGAGCTCTTACAGAATGATGAGAATCAGAGAGCACTCAAGAAAGCTTCCCAGTTAGCCCCCTTAGGGACAGGAACAGGAGGCCCCCCTTCTAAAGATGCCACTGAAGTACCCCTTCCCAATAGTCACCCCTTAGATGGGATGCCTACCACAGAGGATGAGAGTGAAAAGGATACTGACAGTAGTGAGGATGAAGGGAGAACTAGCCCAGTGCCAAGTATTATACTTGGCCCAGCTAAACCAAGGCTATTGGGGACTGACAGTGGGTTCAACCCACTGGATCTCCCCAGTGGACTTAACACAGGGCTTGGAAGGCAAAGGAATCGCTCAGGTGACTCCAATGCTTCCCATGGCTCTAGAGGCTCTCAAGGTCACTCCAGGAGAAGGATGACCACCCCTCAGAGGAGGGAACATGAGGCCAAGATGCAAGAGGCCCAGCTGAGGATCAGGAAGCAGGAGCTAGAAGTAGCCCTGATGGAAGAGAAACTTAGCAAGGCTAGACAGCATAAAGAGAGTGGGTCTATACCCACTGGTGGCAGCATTGTCCCTAAGGACAAAGATAGGGTTTTCGACAATAGAAACCTGTCTAAGGTTGTGCCCCCCTACAAAAGTGGGGATGACATCCACAAGTGGATAACTGCTCTTGAGAGAGCCTGCAAAGTACAGCAGGTTCCTGAAGATCAGTGGGCAGCAATCCTCTGGCTCTCCTTTGAAGGAAGAGGCAGAGACAGACTCCTCACTGTTAGAGAAGAGGATGTCAGAAACTACAGAGTCCTGAAGAGTGTTCTAGTTGATGGGTTAGGCTTAACCACTGAGCAGTACAGGTTAATGTTCAGAGACACCCAAAAGACACAGACTCAGGACTGGTCTGAATACATTGAATGTGCCACTAAGGCTTTGGAGGGTTGGTTGCTGGGAAGTAAGGTATCTGATTTTACAGGATTGTATAATTTGATGATGAGAGAACAGATTTTAAATAACTGTCAAAACCAGCAACTGCATCAACACTTGGTTGACTCTGATCTGACCTCTCCCCAAGAATTGGGAAAGAAGGCAGACAAATGGGTCAGAACCAGGGTTAAGCAAAAGAACCAGAACCAGGGCCAAGGGGGTGATCAGAAGAAAACAGACCAAAAGGGTGGAGATCAGAAACCTAAAGACCAGAAGTCTTCAACAGGGCCCCAAACTACTGCTAAGGAGGGTGGGTCCCAACAGTCCAAGAAGAAGAAAGAAGGTCAGAAGAAACCCTGGTGCAATCATTGTAAAAATACAACTCACTGGACTAGTGATTGCAAAAAGGGTGGAGCCCCCAACACTGTTGCCCCTAAGGCACCTGCTCCCAGTACTACTGTTAGCAGTGTTGGTCCCCAGACAAAGGGTGTAGTGGGAATCACTATGGGAACTGAAGGAGATTCTGACTTAGACAGAACCCTTACACAGGCAGTCTTGATCTGTGATGGGGACATTGATTTGTCCCTGACTGTGAGCCCCAGTAACCTGGGCAAGTACAGACAGACTCCTTTAATTAATGACAAAGTGGCTCAAGCCTACAGGGACACATGTGCCAGTGTCACTATGGTGACACCAGGCTTTGTGGACCCTGGACAGTACATACCAGGTGAGAACTACCTGGTGACCAATGCCAGCAATGCCACTACTTCACATAGTGTGGCAGTTGTTAACTTCTCATGGGGAGGGGTAACTGGCCTCAAAAGGGTTGTGGTTAGTGCAGACCTCCCAGTAGAATGTTTGTTGGGCAATGACCTAGAGAGTTCTCTATGGTCAGAAGTGGAGTACAGGACTCATGCAGAGATGTTAGGTATATCATCACATGTCCTTGCTGTGACCAGGTCACAGGCCAAAAAGTGCCTCACTGAACCTCAGGTCTTGGATCCTGGAACAATGGACCAAGCACCTACCAAGAAGAAGAACAGGAGGGTCAAGGCTGTGCCTTCCCCCCTGCCTCAGAGTGATGATCAGCCTTCCCAGGAAGCTGATCTAGAGGACCCTGAAGGAACTGTCCCTGAAGAGCTTGAACCTGATCAGGTTGAGTTTCTGGGGACAGGGGGACCTTCAAGGGCTGACTTGAGGCAGGCTCAGTTATCCTGTCCCTCTCTTGAACCCCTCAGACAGCTGGCTGCTGCTGAGGCTGCTGGGAATGCTCAAGGTACCCATAAAGTGTATTGGGATGAAGGGCTCCTTTATTCAGAGGCTAGAGACCCCAAGCCTGGTGCTACCAGGAGGTTGGTCATACCTCTGCAATTTAGGGGCTTCCTTCTTACCTTGGCCCATGACATTCCTTTAGCAGGACACCTAGGCCAGAATAAGACCTGGGACAGACTTGTCCCTCACTTTCACTGGCCTCATATGAATGAAGATACAAAGGAGTTTTGTCGCTCCTGTGTTACCTGCCAAGCCAGTGGCAAATCAGGTGGCACAACAAAGGCCCCCCTAATACCACTACCTGTGGTGGGGGTCCCCTTTGAAAGAGTGGGAATAGACATAGTGGGTCCCATGGATCCTCCCACTGCATCTGGGCACAGATTTATACTGGTGGTAGTGGATCATGCCACCAGGTATCCAGAGGCAATTCCCCTTAGGACCACTACAGCTCCTGTTGTGGCCAGGGCCCTGCTGGGAGTATTCTCCAGAGTGGGGTTTCCTAAGGAGGTAGTATCTGACAGAGGTACCAACTTTATGTCAGGATACTTGACAGCTATGTGGAAGGAATGTGGTGTCAACTACAAGTTCACCACCCCTTATCACCCACAATGCAATGGGCTTGTTGAGAGATTCAACAAGACCCTAAAGGGTATGATCAAAGGATTACCTGAAAAGCTCAGGCGAAGATGGGATATCCTTCTACCCTGCCTTCTGTTTGCTTACAGAGAGGTCCCACAAAAAGGAGTTGGCTACAGCCCCTTTGAATTGTTGTTTGGGCACCCTGTGAGAGGCCCACTGTGTTTGGTGAAGGAAGGCTGGGAGTTACCTCTCAAAAAGCCTAAGCTAGACATAGTGGACTATGTACTTGGTCTCCGCTCCAGGATGGCTGAGTATATGGAGAAGGCATCTAAAAACCTTGAGGCAAGCCAGGCCTTACAGAAAGCTTGGCATGACCAAAAGGCTGTCTTGGTTGAGTATCAGCCAGGACAGAAGGTATGGGTGTTGGAGCCAGTGGCCCCAGCAGCACTCCAAGACAAATGGTCTGGACCCCATACAATCCTGGAAAAGAAGGGAGAGGTCACCTACTTGGTGGACCTAGGAACTCCCAGGAGTCCCCACAGGGTACTCCATGTTAACAGGCTTAAAGCATATGTTGACAGGGCAGACATGGGCTTGCTCATGGCTACAGATGAGGGACAGGAGGAAGAGAGTGACCCTCTCCCAGACCTGTTGTCTCAGAACCCTGAAGATGGCTCAGTTGAAGGAGTGACCCTTGGAGGCAACCTCACTGCCCATCAGCAGACTGAATGTAGACAGGTTCTACAATCATTTTCACATATGTTTTCCTTGATACCTAGTCAAACTGACTGGTGTACCCATGTTGTGGACACTGGTGACAGTCTGCCTGTAAAGAACAAACTTTACAGACAACCTGACCACGTCAGGGACTGTATAAAGGCTGAGGTACATAAAATGCTGGAATTAGGTGTCATTGAACCCTCAGAGAGCCCCTGGGCTAGCCCAGTGGTTCTGGTCCCCAAACCTCACACCAAAGATGGCAAGAGAGAGATGAGGTTCTGTGTGGACTACAGAGGACTCAATGCTGTCACCAGGACAGATGCACACCCTATTCCAAGGGCAGATGAGCTCATAGACAAACTAGCTTCTGCAAAGTTTTTGAGCACATTTGACTTGACAGCTGGCTATTGGCAAATCAGATTAGCTGAGGAGTCTAAGGCCAAAACAGCATTCTCAACCCCAGGTGGGCATTATCAGTTTGTGGTGATGCCCTTTGGTCTGAAGAATGCACCTGCCACCTTCCAAAGGCTGGTGAACCAAGTCCTTACTGGGTTGGATGACTTTTGCGCAGCATATCTTGATGACATTGCTGTCTTTAGTTCCACCTGGGAGGATCACCTGATCCACCTGAAGAAGGCTCTTGAGGCTCTGCAAAGGGCAGGCCTCACTATCAAGGCTACTAAGTGCCAGATAGGGCAGAGTAAGGTTGTGTATTTGGGCCACCTTGTAGGTGGGGGCCAAGTTCAACCACTGGAGAGTAAGATACAGTCCATCAAGGATTGGTCCCCTCCAACCACCCAGACTCAAGTTCGAGCTTTCTTGGGCTTGACTGGGTATTACAGGAAGTTTGTTAAGAACTATGGGTCCATTGTGACTCCTCTTAATGATCTGACATCCAAGAAGATGCCCAAAAAGGTTCAGTGGACAGTAAGCTGTCAAAAGGCATTTGATGACCTGAAGGAGGCCATGTGCTCTGCACCTATCCTGAAAAGTCCTGACTACTCCAAAGAGTTTATTGTCCAAACAGATGCTTCTGAGTTGGGTGTGGGAGCTGTGCTGTCACAACTTAATGTAGATGGTCAAGACCAACCCATTGCTTTTATTAGCAGAAGGTTGACCCCCAGAGAGAAGAATTGGTCAGCTATTGAGAGGGAGGCCTTTGCTGTGGTGTGGGCCCTGAAGAAGCTGAGGCCCTACTTGTTTGGCACTCACTTCAAGATTCAGACCGACCATAAGCCCCTCTTGTGGCTAAATCAGATGAAGGGTGAAAACCCCAAACTGCTTAGGTGGTCCATTTCCCTACAGGGGATGGACTTTACAGTGGAGCACCGGCCAGGTACTGACCATGGGAATGCAGATGGTCTCTCCAGGTACTTCCACTTAGGACATGAAGACGAGACTGGTCAAGGCTAGTTTAATGTCCCAGCGTTTGGGGGGGGGTTGTGTAGGAGAGTAGGGTCTGCTATCCTATGGTCACCCCAAATTTTTGCTTTTTGCTTCACTGGTTTTTGACATATTGAGGCTGTGGGCCTGCCAATCAGACCCCCAGCCTGCTGTTCTCTCTACTAAATTAAAACTATGCACCCTAGGTGCATAACCAATTGGAAGTGGATCACCCTGTCAGCCCCTGTACCAGTGTACACTAGGTACCCAGGGCATTGGTGTACCCAAGGCCTGCCAGGGGCTGCAGCATGTATTATGCCACCCCAGGCTTGGCCTAACAATCTGACACAACTGGCTGATCACTCAGCTGGGGTAAGTTGGTGTAACCACCTCTTACTTAGGTGTAGTATACCTATACCTAACCTTAAATGGGACACCTGGTAACCTATAAGTCACTCCTATGGCAGGCCTTAACAATCCTGAAGGCAGAGTGCTTGGTTCCATGTGAGATGGTGCTCTGGCATGAGCTGAGCCTGTCTGCAGTGGTCGGAACAACTTCCTTCTACTGTTTCCAGATATCGTCATACCATATACTCTTAAGTGCATTATGAACCTCGCGGTTAAATGCTATCTTTGGTTTGGCTTTATCAAAACATGTCGAGTAAGGTGTCATACGAATTGGAATACTAACCCCTCGCCAATTCTGGCGACGGGGTTAGCATTCCACCCTTCTAGAGGGACACGACATGTACAGTACCTGAAACCCGGGTAAAATCAGACATAGCCTCAGCTCCACAAAATGGATGCTGCCACCACAGACACAAGTCTGCCCTCCTGCTGCTGGGAGTCCTTCCAGCTTGGGAGGTGTGGACAAAGGGTTTCCTGCCAGGGGAGGTGCGTGCACCACCCCAGACAGGATTTTGTGTATTGGTCAGGTAGGGCTTGAAAGAAACCAGACATGCCTGTGGCTCACAAGGAGCCTCGGTGCATATGCCAGTTCAAACCGGTCCTGGGGCACACCAGTCCCGGGCCTGGGGCGAGCTGGACAAAGGATTGGGGGTGTAACCACCCCCCTTCCTGGTCCCACCCATAGGGAGGGACCTAGCAGGTAGTCCGGCCCCTAGAATCCGAATAAAGGTAGGAGCTGTGTCCTAAGACTTCAGACATCCTGGAATCAACTTGAAACTAAGAAGAAGACGGGAACTTCGACATTCTGCTGCACAGAAGACTGAAGAAAATCTCCCCTGTGGTCAGGGAGTGACCACCTTGCTAACGCAAGCACCATCCAGCGAATCACCGTCTGCTTTGCCGCCGCCTCCCGCCGGAGCCCGAGCCCAGAGACTGACAAGACCTGGACCTCCAGACCTCTCACCGCCCGATCCACAGTCCCTGCAAAGAGGAGACCCGTGGAGGCACCGAGACACGTGGAGCCAGCCATCTTGAAACGACTACGACAAGCTGACCAGTGCAACAACCGAGGCTCCCTCCAAGTTGTGCTTTGGGTCCTGAGAAGCCCAACCCTCGAGCAGCATCTGCACCAAAGGTGAGCCCTCCAGCATCTCCACGATCTGCGTGGGGCCCTTCTGCATTTTGCCACTCGACGCGCCTAACCGGTTGCTGGCCCGCTGGCTAGTGGCCATCTTGGCGACGAAATCTACGACAAACACCGCTGGTCTGGTTGCTCCAGACTGGCCCTTGCTCCCCTCCAAAGGAGCAATCCCTCTGACCTTGCTGGTCAGAACCAACAGCTGATTTCCGAATCCTCCTTCAATTGCTTTTGCCAAGGCTTGTTTGCTTCGATCAAGTCGCCGACACCGCCGACAGCGAGAGCCTGCGTGGGACAGCTCGTGAGCCGACTCCTGGACGTCGTCGACCTTCAGGGACCACGTGGCTGCGGAGACAAGCTACCCCTCATCACCTGTTTGCACCCGACATCGCCTGGTACCCACCTGGTGCCACGCTGGTCACTGGCTAGTGACTGTGAACACTGTCCCCTCTGCTTACAGGTCTTCAACATCTCCGATCCACTCTTGGATCCACTGCATCTCTTCCCGACCGACCGCCTGCAGCATCTTTGTCCCAGGCTCAACGGAACAGATAGAAGAAACCCGACGCACTTTGAGGCCTATGCACCCGCTTCCTGTGGGTGAGGTAAAGCTGGTACTCCGGTGCCCATGTGTAGTAATACATCTCTAGTGCCTGTGTTCCAAATCTTAAGTTCCTAGTCAACCCGGAAGATCTCCTTTGCAGTAACTTTGTACTTTTTACGCACCCATTGAAACCTATGGGAGCACGCGTGTGACTATTTGCTCTGCACACGCCACCCGTGGACCTCCTGGTCACTAACTGACGTTAGCTCCTTGTAGGCCCAGCGATTCTAGAGGCCCTAGGCCTTTTCCCTTTTCTGTTCGTGGTACTTATACCACTATTTTAGTATATGGTTTGAGTGGCCACCAGGGCCTATCCATATAACGTGCAACTTCTGTGTATTCTGTGATAATCTTGTTTGACGATTTGTGCTCCTGTGCTCATAAAGAGACTAGGGGTTACTTTGAGAAATAAATACATATATATTTTGAATATATATCTGTGTGGTGTCCTTTCATTGGTATAAAAGGGGGTTACTACTGGTAAAACAGCTTGCTTAACACGCATCACGAGTTTAGCCTCAAAGACTGCTTAGCCTACGCTACCACTAGGGCAGCTAGTCCAAAAAGGTTGACTTACAACCACACCATAAGGGTTGCTTGGCATGGTACAAGGTGGTCACTAGAACTAGTGAACAGCATATACCAGGCCAACTTCTCACACTGAGGCCATACAGAAACCCAAATTTTCTAACTACATACTGGAAGTTACGGACCCGAATGGGGAAATGCACAGGGGTACGGAGGATATACAGGCTGTATTCGTCGCGCACTACTCCACACTGTATAAAACACAGCGCAGGGATCCCTTCGAGCTTGACACATTCTTAGGAGATGTCGCATTGGGGTGGCTGGAGGATCACCATCGGGAGTTCCTCTGTGCTCCGTTTGAACTGGACGAGGTGCCACGATCAGGGGAGTGTGTATTTCTAAGAGCAATAATGCAGCAGAAGTCAGGTAGGACGCTGGGGCTAGACGGCATCCCTGCCGAATTCTACAAAACCTACATAGATATCCTGGCCCCTATACTAAAGGAACTATACGAAGAGTCCTTAGAATGTGGTTCGCTACCCCGATCCATGAGAGAGGCCCTGATCACATCTATTCTGAAGCCCGGCAAGGCACCCCACTCCTGTGCCTCCTATAGGCCGCTGTCACTCCTTAACAGTGACACTAAAATATTGGCAAAACTCATAGCGAATCGGGTGCTCCTCCTGATGGAGAAACTGGTGCTGCCAGACCAGGCAGGCTTCATTCCTGGGCGGGCTACCTCACATAATCTCCGTATGCTATTTTCGATTGTGCAGAATGTGTCGCCGGATCTCCCTTTGGCTGCTATATTCTTAGACGCCACTAATGCGTTTGATTCAGTCGAATGGGACTATCTTTTTGGAGTTCTGCTCCGCATGGGCTTTCCCCTGGGGTTTGTATCTTGGGTGCAGCTGCTGTATCAACGACCCACTGCTAGGGTGCTTGTCAATGGCCGGATTTCGCCCGCTTTCCCCATCACCAGGGGAACTAGACAGGGCTGCCCACTGTCCCCCCTCTTGTTCGCCCTTGCGATTGAGCCACTAGCGTGCAAGTTACGTCAACATCATAGAGATAGAGCGCTCCGATGTCCCTTGCGGCAAATACTGATCTCACTATACGCGGATGATATGACATTATATGTCCGAGATCTCCAAAATAACTTGAACCCCTTACTGCGTGAATTTATAGTATTTGGGAAACTTTCTGGTGTCCAGATTGGGAAAAATCGCAGCTCTTCCCCCTGACAGCGGCGGTGATTAAATTCCCTCTGGACTACCCGCTTGCATGGTGTGACACAGATTTGCGGTACTTAGGGATCCAGATTTCAGGGGACAGAGACGAAATGATCCGCCTTAACTATGGAACTGCTATAGACCGTCTTACCACTAATGGCACACAATGGATATCTCTTCCCCTGTCAACGGCAGGCAGAGCTTCGTTGATTAAGATGGTGATACTCCCACAGTTTTTATATCTCTTCCTGAACCTTCCTTATCACCCGGGACAGTTCTTCTTCAAAACGCTTCGGTCTGAGCTCATGCGTTTATTCTGGGGCGGCAGACAGCCGCAGGTACAGTGGGCGGTACTTACAAGGCCCGTTGCACAGGGCAGATTTGATATTCCGGACTTCGAACTGTACCATGCATGCGCCCAGGCCCATTATGCCTACTTCTGGATCCACCTGCCAGCATACATGCCGCAGGTCGCGGCAGAACACTGGCTAGCGGACCCTGTTCCGCTAAATGGGATGATACAAGCACCCCCTCGCTCCCGAGACACTGCGCCAACCATAGTCACGGGTACGGTGGACGCATGGCAGTATATCATGAAGGCCCTAGGGGTATCGACTCTCTACTCCTCGGTCCTACCCTTGGCGTACAACCCACGACTCTCTCTGCTGCAGGAGGAGGGCTTCCAACAACTATGCACTCGAGTGCGCATACAAACCTGGGGTGATCTATTTTGCAACAGAGTTTTCTGTACATCCGATCAATTTTTTGGCGATGTGCGCCCCACCCCCTTGAAAATGTTCTTATACGTGCGCTTACGTCAGGGCATGCCGGCCATTCTCCCGAGTTTTCCACAGGAACCAGCAAACTTTAAGCCGCTGCATCAGATGTTGCAGACTGCGAGCCCTAGACACCTGGTGTCCAACCTGTACCGGACGATCAGAGCAGAGCGCGAGCACCTTCACAGCGCTGCACGTACACATTGGATGTTAGAGCTGGGTAGCGAACTCACGAATGAACAGTGGCAATACTGCTGTTTACAAACTGCAGACATATCAGCTAGTGCCAGGTGACGTCTAATACATTATAAGTTCCTGCAACGCATGTATTGTACCCCAGCTAAGATGTGCCGCTTTGGGCTGCGGGCCACAGACCACTGCGATAGATGCGGGGGCCGGGGTTCTACACCTGGCCTGGGAGTGCCCGACGGTGATGGAATATTGGGGGCAAATATTTGAAGCTCTCACCGAAATGACGTCCCTAATGCTGGAATGCGACCCTCTGGTTGCGCTCCTAGGATACACGAAGCAAATTCCCAAAGCATACCGTTGCTACGTCACACTCTCACTACTGTTAGCAAAATGCAGAGTGGCGTGTAGGTGGGGTAGAGGAGGGGCCCTAAATTTAAGGAGTCGTTGGAGGACATGGTGTACTGTCAGGAACAACTTCTAATTCACGCAGAGACGCTCCCCCGCACCTCGAGGCCTAAAGATATTGGGGGCCCTCTTACGCAATACTTGCTGGCCCGTACTACAAACTTTCCTCCGGACAGCTCTGTAGCTGCAGATATAAATAGCAACCCCTTCACCACAGGACAGTCCCAGAGGCTAGGGGCGAGTTGATGAACTTCCAACTTGTTGAGGTGGGAATGGTGTGAGTGCGTTAGTAGATCGATCCACGTAACACGATTTGTGCTGAATGCCTCCTGATAATATTATTAAGCATTTGAACCCTCTATGAACCCTTGGACTACATTGCGATATATGCTGCAGTCGATATATGAGACCAGATATGGAAGATGATGGTACCCCCTGGGCGTGTTTATAGATACCATTAGACAATTGTTAAGGAAGTCCACCACTAAAGGCAAGATGTACTTTTTATACTTTTCTGTAAGTCTGTAACGGCTATTCTTTTGTAGATTGGACATTTTTTTTTTATGTTGAAAATGATAAATAAAGAATTAAAAAAAAAAAAAAATCTGGATTGGTGCAAATGCAATGCCTCGTCGGATCAAGATTAATACACCCCTGGCATATGATGAATAGGAGGAGGCAAACCTATATCTGCCCACTTGCCAGCAATGCCGTGCTCCGTGTGCCTAGTTAAATGCATTTCCTGCAGCAGAGCAATTTGTATATCATGGCGGGTCAAGTAAGCAAGCACCTGTGTACTTTCTTTGGGGAGTTTAGCCCCCTCACATTCCAAGTTAACAATCTATATCGCTCACCCATAAGATATTTCAGCAACCCATGACAGCCCAGCAATCAAAACGGGCCAAAGCAGGGGTAGCACTGACGCCATGTATGCCCATCACACCAAATACACCAGCTCTCAATCCAGACGACAAAATTACAATAAACAAAAATACAAAAAACACATTTCCCCAACGTCCCTCCCACATCCCCCACCCACTCCAACCTCCCAATTAGGTCGAGTCCGTCTCCTTCCACCTTCCCACCCATTTACCCAATCTTCCATACTACTGTCAAAAGGGGAACACCCGCATAGGGGAAGGGAACAGCAGCAAACACTCACCGTATGGTGAGGGTGCCATGCTATAAAAATGTGGCGCACCTGTGCGCCATCAACCATGTATAAGGTCAACATCCGGGATGCTTAACAAACAAGAAGCACAGAACAGCATGCAAGGATATAGAAGGAAGAGGAGGAACTTTCCTCCAGCCACAGCATTTAGCAAAAAGCCCAAACCAGCCGCAACTTACTGCTTCGCCATAAGTCCATCCAAGTCCACAAAATATACAGAGCCACTATTTCTAATCCGAGTCCTCAAGATGTGGTGTAGCCGACGGGCTCCCCTGCCCGCCCTGTCGGTGTTTAGGTTTGCTGATATGTTTAGAAAATTTCAGGGCTGACTTTGAGTCTGTGAAAAAATGTGCTTGGCCATCGTGAGATCTTTTCAATTTAGCAAGGTACAGCATAGCATATGAGATAGAGGCAGACTGAAGAATCTTCTTTACCGGCACAAACTCCCCGCGCGCCGCCTGCACCGCAGGGGTGTAGTCTGGAAAAAAGGACAGGTTATCACCCTTATAGTTTATGGGACTCTTAGCTCTGGCCTCCCGCAATATAGCATCTCTGTCAGCGTAATTTAGCAGGCGTGCGATTATCGGACGCGGCGGCGTGCCCGGCTTAGGCCTGGGGCCCAAAGATCGATGCGCTCGTTCCACAATTATTACTGATGACAAAACAGAGCCAAAAGGTTCACGCAGTAGACTGTCTATGAACGGCTCCATTTTGGAAATGGCAGTGGATTCCGGCAGGCCAATTATACGAAGGTTGTTGCGCCTGGATCGCGCTTCCAATTCCTCGTTTTTAGCTTTTATAACCTCCAAAATCTTTTCCAGATGCAGTATCTGAGTCCGGGACTCCACCTGCGAGTCCTGCGTATCCGATAGTCTGTTCTCCAGGACATCGAGCCTATGTTCATGCTTATCTACCTTCTTTTTCACTACGTCGAGGCTGGCCGTGAGCGCATCTATCTTACTGTCTAAGCAGGATAGTTCTGGTGTCATCCTCCGGGTTTTCCACAGAGTCCGGCACACACTGCGTCACATGTTGGTCCCCCATGGCCTCAGATGCACGTGTGTTGCGCTTGCTTTCAAACTGGAGTTTCGGCTGTGTGGGGTAAGATTTCCCCATAGTGGAGGGGTGTGTCAGCAATGTACAGAACTCCAGTCCCACCGTATCTCTCTGCCCACTCAAACTACAAGTACACAGGTCCCCAGTGTCAGCAAACCAGCAACCCAACAGCGCATTAACTGGCACTTCACAGCGATTCAGCAGTTATCTTAGGCAGTAGATGCAAGCACCCTGGTAGGCCGCAAAAGGCTGAGACAGCAGCAAGACCCCCAAGTGTCACACACGCTGCCACCTCCAAGACGGGAATCAGGCCGGTCTTATCTACCGTCACCGCTCAAAGTGTCTATGTGTTATGCACCGCTGGGCCCCATCCAGCCTCGGCTGAGTCAGTTGCAGCTCTCCCCCCTCGACCAGAAATGAACACCGCTGGAGCCTGCCTCACGTCCTGACAGGTGTAAGCCTCAGCCCAGTGATTTAGCCCGGGCCTCTCACACAGCTCCCGGGGTGCACAGGCACCACTACTCGTGCGCAGAGCTCAAGAGCGTCCTACCCACATGGCCCAGAGGCACCGGCAGGACCCTAGCCGCACCCGACCGCCTAAGCAGGCTGGGCCACGCACCAAGGGCAACCAATCCAGTACCCCCGCACCCCGGGGCGCTCAGCCGGGACAATCAATCCGCAAGGCGAGCAACAGGTGAGACACCCGCACTACGTCCAGCCCGCCCCCGCCCGCCCGGACCCCGTCTGGGCAAATGCACAAGGGCGTCCAAGCTAAGCCGTGCAGCTTGGCACGTACCTAGCACAGCAGGAGGCCGCTGCCCCACTCACCGCACTTTCGCTGGGCCCTCAGGTGCACTGGTCTCGACCCGTGTCGCAGTTTGCTCACGCCAAGGCACCGCCAAAGTCACAGCTGCAGGGCCGGGTCACCAGATCACTCCCCCTCTGAGCCACCCACGTGGCTCCCGATGAGCACGGTTCCGCCTCCGGGGCCCGACATGGGGGACAGTTAGCAAACCAGTGAAGTCCGCAGTGTAGGGAATCCAGGCCTCAGCACACCGGAGTTACGTGTCGCGTCTGCGCCGCCCCTCAGCAGATCTCTCTCTCTACTCAGTTGTGGTCGGCTGCCATTTTCTCAGCGGCCGGTTGGCAAAGACGACACAATATTCAGGAGTCTCCGTTGATCTCCGGAGCCCAAAAATGTACCGAGTGTGTCAGCAGGCATAGTCAGTCGCTACATGCAGTTTTTAGCGACACAGGTGCGGTGAATCGATGCTATTTGCCGGATGTTACAGCCTGGCGTACGGAGCACCCTCAAGAGGCAGCCATTCTGCCTCGCACCGTAGCCACGCCCCTGCTCTTCGTAAGGCTTACATTTGGTATAAGAAGTTGGCTACCTATCTTTTCCACTGGGCAACCTTTAATGCCTTTGTTGTGTTCAAGGATTCTTGTCCTGAGTCAAAGATGACTTATGTTAAAGTTTCAGGAGTCTGTAATAGGCAGCCTTGTTCTAGTGGAACAGGCAAGTGTTCCTAGAGTTGGAGTGGTGGAGGATGTGGCTAGATTGAAATATTACCACTTTCCTGAATACATTCCTCCCACAACCTCAAAAGACTTTCCCACTAGGAGATGTAGAGTCTGTTGGCGAAGAGGTGTGCGGAAGAAGACTCGTATGTACTGCCCCGACTGTCCTTCTAACCCTGGACTGTGTGTGTGTGCTTGTTTTAAATTGTACCACACGCATAAGAATTTTTGGGAGCATCCATGAGTGGTAAAGTGAACTGCCTGGCCTGTATTGTTTACATTTTGTTATTCTGTTTCAAGGCTGGCATTAGTGCAATGTATTTAGTTTCAGGTTTTGTGTTAGTAGATTTGTATCTATTTGCAATTTGTTTGTGTTTTCTTTTTTGTATAAAAAAATCCTAAATGTGATGGCGGTGTGTGTAGGCTAGCGCTTGGCTGGTGGTGTGCGTGGACTGGTGCTTGGCTGGCGGTGTGCGTTGACTGGTGCTTGACTGGTGGTGTGCGTGGACTGGCGATTGGCTGGCGGTGTGCGTGGACTGGCGCTTGGCTGGCGGTGTGCGTGGACTGGCGCTTGGCTGGCGGTGTGCGTGAACTGGCGCTTGGCTGGCGGTGTGCGTGGATTGGCGCTTGGCTGGCGGTGTGCGTGGATTGGCGCTTGACTGGTGGTGTGCGTGGACTGGCACTTGGCTGGCGGTGTGCGTGGACTGGCGCTCGGCTGGCGGTGTGTGAGTAGTGACTTGCTGCTGGTCACTACACACACTGCTAGTTGAGCGCCACTCCACGCAATCCATCAGCTTATGTAGTTGCTGTGTCAGGAATGTGGGCGTGTGAAAGTGATGGGCCCTTGAATGGCGCTGTCTGCTGGTGTGAGTGTTGTAATGTGATGGGCCCGCGGCTGGCAGTGTGAATGGTTTTGTACGTGTCACACGTATGAAAGGTGTATGAATGGCCTGTAAAGAGGTTGGTGCTTTGTCGTGGCTTTACAGCTCACGAGCTGTGAGTCAATGGTTCAGTTTCTCGTCCTTTCAATTATTAATAGTGCATTTCATTTTTGGGAAATCACTTGCTAATACAATTGTACATACTAAACCATCACTCACCCTTGTGCCAAATCCAACCAGTATGTATGTGTGCTTGAGGATTAGATGGCTGTGCAGTAATATTTGTCTTTCTGGAGCAGAGTGTACCGTGTCCCATTTTGTGAATGTTGTAATGTGTTGGTTTCGTGCCTGGTGGTGTGAATGGTCTTGTGTGTATCACTTATGAAAGGTGTGTGAATGGCCTGTAAAGCGGTTGGTACCTTGCCGTGGCTTTACAGCTCACGAGCTGTGAGTCACTGGTTCATTTTTTTGGCCCTTTAATTATTGACAGTGCATTTCATTTTTGTGAAATCTCTTGTTAATAAACTTTTATATACTGAACCATCACTCGCCCTCGTGCCAGATCCAACCAGTACGTGTGTGTTTGAGGAATAGATGGCTGTGCAGGAATCTTTGTCTTTTTAGTCTCTCTGCCAAGGTGCACATTCCATCTAAGAATAACCTACTAACTGTAGATATTGTCGTAAACCCATGGGAGTACATGGTGATATCTCTCTTGTGAATCCCAACAAGTTATTTTATCCACAATGTCCTGCAAACCTCAAGATGTCTGTCACATTTTCCTTGCAATATTGTGCTATAATTTTAACGCTGCAGAAATCAACTAATTTATCTCAAAACGACCTGGTTTTGCAAGGGTGGTCACCTGGGTTTTTGGCCCCGTGAATGGCGGCCATTTAGAGAAACCTACCAAACCCACACAGACACCCGGGGGCTTCCAGGGAGGTATGGCTTGCGTGGATCCTCCAACGTTTCCTTACCCAGAATCCCCTGCAAACCTCAATGTTAGCTGAAAAAATAACTTTTCTCACAAATTTTTGTGTGGGAAAGTTGTGGCATCACCGGGCTCACACAAATTTCCTACCACCCAGCGTTCCCCCAGGTCTCCCGCTAAAAATGGTGCCTCACTTGTATGGGAGGCCCAAGTACCCGCGACAGGCGAGGGCCCAAAACTTAGTGAGGCTACATCCAATTGAGGTTTGCAGGGGAATCTGGGTAAGGAAATGTTGGGGGGTCCATGCAAGCCATACCTCCCTGGAATCCCCCGGGTGACTCGAACTCAGTTACAACTCCTCTCCCTTTCAGCTATGAGGTGAGGCTGCTTAGACCCTGCTAAACTGTGACTTAGACTCGGGCCCCTAATGATGATGGGTAGGTTACCAAGCTTTATACTAATTAGGACGGGAATCCTAAATAACCCAGAGAGCAAAAGATTGTACAGTAGATAGTGAAATATTAATTGGGGGGGGGGGGACACAAGGAAAGAGTGAGGGAGAGGCAGAGACGGTGAACAGGGATTATGACCGAGTACAGGCTACAGGGCTTAGGACAGGACAAGGGCAGTGTAGTGGTAGAGGGAAGGGACAGGGAGCATGGCCAATGTGTAGTAACAGAGAGTGGGGCAGGGAGCAAGGACCGAGTACAGGGGTAAGGACAGAGCAGTGGCAGAAAGGCTAACATGTTGGGCGGAGCAAGGGATAGGGGGCGAGTGCAGCGATAGAGGATAGTAGCTATGGTGGGGAGCAGGGGCAGGGACCCTAGCCATGGGAATGCAGTAGGGGGTGGGACAGAGACAGGGTGCTGTGGCATAGAGTCGGTTAGGCAGAGGGCACCGAAGCACGGGGAGAAAGGAGGGAAGGACAGACAGTACAGACAGGGCCGATAGCATGGGTATGCAGCAGGGGTTTGGACCAGAGACAGGAAGCAGGGTGCTGTGGCGGAGGGTGCTGTGGCAGAATGGTGTATCATCTTTTTCCAACACCTACATGGTTGCCCATTCATAAACCAATAAGATACTTTACTAATTTGACCCTGGTTCCCCTCTCAGTGTATGGGTCGTCCTTGTGCTGCTTATATACTACGAGACTAGGGGCAGCAGCTGGGGCACTAATGTAAAGGATTGTTCTGATGACGTCCGGAGGTCACCTGACTTTGGGAACCAATCAAGGTTGGCTTTCCAGCCTCCTTTCCCTGTATACTGTTTATGTGATTACGTTTAAGCCTGGATCTGCCTTGGAGATAAAAAGCCTCAAGCAGCTGGTCAGCCATGCAGGGAGCTGCCCTGTAAAGTGCCCGAGTCCAGTCCAGGTCAACTGTGGTGCTTGCGCCGTCCTCGCAGTCGGGCCACATTGTCTTTGGCCATCGCTAGTCCCAGTGTCATCCAGGTTTGCTCCTTAGATTTAAATCAGTTGCCTCCCAGATGTTCAGAGGGCATAATTTCGTGGAAACCGCATGCGATTCCTATAGTGATCATTCATGCACCAACCACTCCTACCCAGTATTGTTGTATAATGGGGCAACCCCAAATAATGTGAAGTGATCTACGATTCATAAGCCCCCCGCATGGTAATCCGCATCCTCTGTGCCCTCTCTTGGCCTGAAGTCAGCCTGGCCATCTTGGCCTCAATCGCCACTTTGGCTCATTTGCTGCCTCCTCTCTCACTGGTTTCATGCTCCTTGCATAGGATGGGTCCAGGACCACCCAGGTTGCGTCTTCCAGTATCTGTGGGTCTGTGGAGGCCGCACTTGGGCTCACCACCAGTGCTTGTCTCCACCATGGTGCTTCACCTTCTCGATGTGCCTCCTTAACCTCTTCCTGCCCCGATCAAGAGCTCCTTCTTGGCCAAAGCAGGTTTCCACTGCTCTCCTTGAGACCCTGGGACAACTTCCAGCAATCAGGACTATCCAGGTTGGGCAGCTAGTGGCTGTGATTATCTCAGAGAGGGGGATGGAGTTGGGTGCACCGGCCATGTGTCTGCTCCATTCACCTGCTGTGCCCCACCCCCCCAAAATTGTGACTTTTAAGGTGTGCCGATGAACATGTTAGGAGCGGAGGTGGGCTTTGGGTTTTGGGGTGGAGATTGTGAGTGGTGGTGGTGGGGTGTATCCTGGCAAGGAGGGGGTGATGTGGGCTTTGGGTTTGCGGTGGTGGGTTGGTTCTCCTGGCTAAGAGTAAGGGTTGTAGGCATTGGTTGCATGGTGGTGAAGGTGAGGTGGTGGGGTGTTTCTTCTGGGTAGGTGGAGGTGATGAGCGTTGGGTTTGTGGTGGTGAATGTGAGGTGGTGGGGGTTCTCCTGGCTAGTAGGAGGTGATGTGGGCATTGGATGTATAGGTGTGAAGGTGAGGTGGTGTGTAAGTGTGCAGGCTAGGAAGACAGGAGTTGGGCATTAGCTCTGTGATGGAGAAGGTGAGGTGGTGGTGTGAGGGCGGGGTTGTCCTGGCTTGGAATGGTGAAGTGGGAAAGGTTTTGTTCTGAGTGTGCTTTGTTTCTGTGGGAGAGGCCTTGGGAAGGCCGTTTTAAATCCGGCTGTGTGTCAGTGACCTCTAGTTCTAGTTTTTGGGACGAGCTCTTCTAATATGTACTTATTTGAAGATCCCAGCCTCTCTGGGATTGGGTTCAGGTCATCCCGTAGTGGGCAGTCTGTAGACCTCAATTTGCTCGTAAATGGCGTCTTTTGCTGTGTCGCCAGCTCAAGGTCGGGTGTGCATGGGCGAGTGGAGGACGCAAGCTTTCTTTGCAGTTCTCAGATAGATCAGTTTTTCTCCTCTGCGTGAACTGTTCAGCGCCAGTGTCGGAAGGCGGATTAAAATGCAAGCAGATGTGCGGATTGCACAAGAGCTGACGGCGAGGCCGCCGCCGGTCTCCTGCGAATAATAAACTGAAGCCAGGTGTCGCTGCCTGGACCAGTGCTTGTTTGTCTGTAGTGGCCAGTGTGTTCACATACCGCGCATGCGCAGGATACTAGCCTGCAGGAGTACAGGGCTCCCAGAGGACCCTACACACAAACTCTGATCCCTGCTAAAGAGGCCTGGGAGCAGCAGGGGGTCTCCCTTTGCCACAGAGACGTCTCTTACAACACATGGCATTGCAGGCTACGGTGCTGTGGCACAGACTGGTAACTCACCCTCCTGGGGACTCTCAGCCTGGCCTGGTTTTATCCAGCATCACTGAATATGTTGGATTGTCAGCCCATGTTTGTAATGAGGAACGTCAAACTACAAGTCCCAGCATGCTAAGGGCTTCTGGCTGTGAAAGCTTGACGAGTCTGCTCGCATCAACAGCTTCGGGTTGGGGAGGGCGAGGAGCGAATGCCCCAGCTGTGCAGGTAACAGACCATGGAAGAGTGGCAAAGGATGGGGAAATTGAGTCAGGACCTGAAGGGCAGGTGGGCCGCAAAGAAGGGGGTACGCTTAGGACTCATTAAGGTGAACACGGTGGGCTGACGGATGAGCGTAGGTGACCCCTGAGGTGTACACCGGGACTTCCTCCATTTAAAAAAGAGAAACGCGCACGCGCCTCGCACTAAAAGTGGGAGGGGTGGGGGAGTGCGACAGCACACAAAGCGTTTCCCTTGCAGGAATGAGCCAGGGGCACCATGTGTTTGTAAGTTAATTACAAACATATGGTGTCAAGCTCGCTCCCGCAAGGCAATCGCCACATGTGCACGCATTGCCATTGAAGGCAATGAAACGCGTGCACGTTTTCAGCTAAAAAGCCGAAGCGATTGCTAAAGATCTTTTTGCCTACGCATCGCATGCGCGCTGCGTAGGCGAGACCTAAAAAGGTCAGATCTGGAAAAAAATTTAATAATGGAGGAATACAATGGAAAACTTGGAAGAAAAAAGAATACAATGAACGTGAAACGTAATAACGAATATGAGCATGGTGAGGTCTAAGAAAGGGAGTGGTGCAAGAACATACAAACAGAAGGAACAAATACAAGAAAAATGCAGTACCTAAGAAAGGGATAGAAAAATGTTAGCGAATATGTTATGGGGGGACGTAAGGAAAGGGCGAGGAGAGATTTTGAGGCTGGCAGGGTCGGGTTAGAAAGGTGGAGAAAAACATATATCCACTGCAAGATGGACAAGGAGGTTTAAGAAAGAAAAACCAACTGAAATGGTAGCAAAGAAACTGGGAGAGACTGGGTTGGTTGAATGACGGGTATGTGAAAAAAAATCACGATATTTTAAGGACACAATGAGCAAGATACTTTAGATATGTAGGTACAAGATGATGTAAAATTGAGGTAAAGGAATTCAAAATAGATGAGAGGCTGTGACTGAAAGATATGGTGGTGATATTGAAACTGGAAGAGATGTCAGTGAAAGAATAAGATGTGGAGGTGAGAGGAAAACGTGGATGAATAAATGAGAGATAGCAAGGGAGGTGAAGGACTTTGGAAAAGTTCAAAGTGATGGTATAGGAAATCTCCACTTTCTATGTGGTCAGCCCATATTATTTGCCTCGTGCAAGATCCTGACTTTTTGCTGGATTTAGAAGTTTGTGCACTTTAACTCTGCCGGAGGTAGAGTGCCTGTGTTCCCCTTTAAACATATTTGAATTGGCATATTACTAATTGGCATAGCTAACTTATATGCCATATATATATATATTTATTTATTTTTTTCATGTATCCAGGGCCTGTGAGTTAAAAGTCACTAGTAGAATGCAGCTCCTATTGTGTCATCAACTACTGTGAGAGTGTAAGACATGGCTTTAGGCCTGCCAGTGTAGCCTGACTGTAGCAGTGTAAACGCTGCAATTCGACCTGTTAAACAATTTTGACAAGGCAAAATCTCTGTATGCATAGTATTTAAAAGTAGGGCATGTAGAAACATGCCCTTGCAGTGACTAGCAACCAAAAGCTATTTTCTCATGTAGAAAATCAGAGTACCGATTAAAATCCTAATACTGTATTTCGGTAATGGAACTACCTAGAAAAATAATTGAACAGCTATTCTTAACTGTTATTACAAATCCTATCCTTGCCTGAAGTTCCTGTAGGCTAAATTTGCATTTGCACTCCTACAACTGCCTGCCACTAATTAGCATTTGAATAGGCGTGAAAAAGGTGTGAAATGCCTCCCAAAAGCACATGATAGGCTGATATGAATGGGCAGAGATGAGTTCTTTTTATATTTCAGAATATGAAGGGAGTTGCTCTGAGCATCCTTTTTGACATTACAACGTCAATTCCTGCTTTAATAATAAATCTTGCTTGATGGGTCTGCTGGGTTTTCATAGAACACCGGGGGGGCTCACTTGAAAGGTCGAGAAACAGGATGTCAAAACAAATCTTGTGTATCCACTATCTGGTTGCAGGAGAACCCTGCTTTGTTTTTCCAGACGTATGCTTATGGCTTTTTACATAAAACATTGGAGGAGTACTTGTACGGAAGGGTACAGGATTCCAACAAGAGTTGTGATTTTACCTTGCATTGGGTAGTCACCCACCCCTAATAATAATCCAGTTTCTTACACTGATCATCTCTGATGGTTCTCGGCACACCCCCAGCAAGGGCACCAGTAGACATTAGACTAAGAAATGTAATAAAGAAAAAACACAAGGCAAAAGGACTTTTTACATCTATGCACCCAGGATCTGGAACAACATCCTTGTATCTATCAGGTCCACCCCAGCACTGCTCCAATTTAGAAGAGTTGAAGATGCACCTGTTTAATGAACACATCACAATCCATTAATAATCCACAAACAAGGAGCTTCTTCTATCACTTATTGATATTATTCCAGTTTTTTACCTTGTACAGAGCTCCACTGTCATTCAGCTAGGCTCGCACTACAGGAATACCATGTATATACATGTGTACATAAGTAATATTTCTATAGTCCTAATTATATCTGAAAGAACTCATGCAAAATATTTTATTGATCTTCAAAAGCATATGTGCATGAAACATGCATTTTATTCTGACTGATGATTTTAACATCTTTGAGCCTTTTATTAATGGAAGAAACAAAACAGATCTGGTGGATGGCCTTTTAAGGTTGTCAATTTAAATAGGGAACTAATAATGGAGACACTTTGTGGACTATGTTTGGGTGCCCTTATCCTACCCAGTGTACCCAAACCATTTTTCATCCAATCAGGGAAAGTGTTTGGACTAAACATTTGTGAGTGCAAGCAGCTTTCAGTAGGCCAGCTCATTTAAAAATAATTGATAGAGGCGGATCATATAAATGAGAGGGTACCTTAAAAACGTTTTCAAGATTTGGGGCCCCTGGCTTAGACACTATGGATTAGAACTGGATGAGGCCCAAGACGGGTTCACAAATGGACATAGGCCTCGGGAAGGGATAAACGTTACTGCACATATATCCGGGGAAGAGGGACGGTGTGCTTATTGTGGACTTACTGCCATGATCTCAAACAGATGCATATTGATGTTGCTGGAATCACAAGAACTTCATAAAGAATGGAGAGACGTGAATTGTATGGTTCACCTCTATGTGCCAAATGTTTATTTGATGTGTACCGAAATTGGAAAAAAAATATTAATAAACATATTTAAAAAAAATATAAATAATTGATAAAGTTGAAAATGAGCATAAAGTGCAAAAGGCCTGCTTCAACTAATTTTGACTGAACTGGAAAGATAGGAAGTAGCGGGGTAAATGATAGTTCTGGTGAAGGCATATCAAGAGGTATAGCTTACTGCTTAAGGCTTATATTGTAGTATGAAAGTTCCCTCAAGTGTTCTGAAGTTTTAAGAATATGTATAGACCAGCGTTTCCGAAAATGTGGGTTGTGACCCACTGGTGGGTTACGAACTAGCAGTAAATGACGATGCCTTTACATTTTTTATTTAACTTTTAACTTTTGCTCTGCTTCAAATACAGAGGTCAAATGTCAGATCATGTCTCCTGACAAATTAGTGCCTATTCTCTTAATTGGTGTTTGCTTTACTTTCTGTGACTGCAACGTGAGAGGAGCATGAAAAATGATCTATACAACAGTCTTGCTGGAGATCAGGGAGTGTGAAGGGAAAACTGTAGGATGTAATTTATTTGCCATTCTCAACAAAATGTAGATACCTGTAAATTAATTGTACACACATTTCAGAATATATCTGCAGTTAATAAGATTTTAATATGATCAAAAGAAATCAAGACACTTTTACTTGGTGATGCGCAAATGAGGATAAATATTTACTGAAATCCAATTTCCACACATTATTATTTGTGTGCTATTTTGTTCTATGAGTAAAACTGTATGTCTGTGCAAATTCAGTGGCCATTTCAAAAGAAAATGAATTGTATATACTACCCTCTTATCCATTTCTTGCTTAGTACATTTGCTACTCATTGTGTGAGGCTAGAATTTTTCACAATTCCTATGACTTAAGTGATGTCAAATTGATATCAGAACTCCCACATTAAAAATTGTTCCAGCACCACTGCTGTAAACGTGCTGAAGGATGTGCTTTGTTCCAGTTTTAAAAACCCTTGCAAGTATTCCCAAACATGATTCTGGTTGGACCTTTATGTATTTTTGCTGCTTTTTTAAAAATGTTTTTTTTTCTTTACTTCACACAGCCATTTCAACAGAGAATACATGATCATACACAATCATCCCCAGTTGTGTGTGACCATCACACATAAATTGAGAAATATGGATGTAGCCTACCAACCAGAGCTCCTGACTTTGGATCTGGAGAGCCAGGTTGAGTCCTGGCATTGGCTCTGGGCAAATCACTTAATCTCCTGTGCTTAAAATAAAATGTCTGACATTATATAATGTAATTTGTTAGCCAGGTAAAGTGCCCCAAAGTACTTGGACAGAGTTCATACTATATAAACCTGATACATATATATATATATATATATATATATATATATATATTATCTACTGGCGGTCGCCAGTAGATAGTTATAGTTAGGACCGTGTTTCCATAGGAAATCCGCAACATTCTATTTGGAATAACTTTGGCGCCGGTTGACGAATCCTCGCGAAATTTTCAAAATAGGTGGGGCGCTCCGCTCCGCTCCTACCCTGAAAGTCTCGGGGGGATTCGTCAAGCGGGGGCTGAGAAAAAAGGGGGGTCCCAAAACACGTTTTCCCCATGCTATTTTCCATAGGGACCTTTAGTCCAAGGTACAGCCCGAACGGCTGAACAGAATTACTTGAAATTTGCCAGAGAGGTAGTCCTCAGGTCAGGGATGTGCCTTTTGCAGGTCTGGTGTCAATCTGTTCAGTAGTTCCTGAGAAAATCAAAAGTAAAATCATATATATATGTGGGCGGAGCCTAGCCACACATCTCATCCTGAGATCTGATTGGCTGTCAGCACTTCATCCAAGAAGTGTTGGCAGCCATCTTGGGACCAATATACATGATAGCACCTCATTAAAAAGCATTGCAGTTAATAGAAGGTTTTAAGACTTTAGTTACATTATAAATCATTTGTTGATGGTACCATACTCATTTTAGGAATTGTGGTATGTTCTAAGGTGATTTCACCATGTGAAAAAGCCTTCTGCTGGGATATCATGATTGAGAGGAAAATATTTTCTCATGCTTTTCCCACAGAGGTTTGGAAGGTGATCTACAAGCTAAACTGAGAGCTTATTTTCTGTAAATTCACATTATCGTTCTCAGTCATGTGAGAATGAAGTCTGACATTCTCAGTAAAACATGTACATCCAACAAGTGCAGAGACTGTCAGTTGATTCCTTTGTGTTCTACTGCAGCTTCCCAGAGTGTTCCAAAGAACAACTAGAGCGCTAACAGTCCTACTTATGATAAACGTATGGCACACCTGAAGCCATCTTGCTTGGATTAAAGTGGTAACTCTTAAAACATTTAATTTAAAAAGAAACAAAATGAGGGGGTTCATTTTTCCATAAAAAGTATGATTAGTGCTGCAGAAAGAAAAATTAGGGCACATTTTGAGGGACTTCTCAAATCCTCTTCTATTTCATTAAAAAATTCTGACATGCAGACTGAAACATGCACTTTCAATACCAGCAGCAGTTTTCCCTGGTGAGCAGTAGCTTTACTACAGTGATCTAATGAGCAAAAAGAGTGCTAACATTCTGAATTTATGGCAAATGTGTGACACATCTGAATGCCTTTGGAATCAAAGTAAAAAACTGAAAGTATTTCCTACTGAGGAGACTGCAGTAAATGAGGAAATTAGGAAACTTCATAACAAATAAGTCTGCCAAGATGGCCACCAGAGACAAAAGAGCCCAAATGTAGCCCAGATGTAGCCCAAGTATAGCCCAATGACAGAATGTCCCAGAGTGTTCTTAAAAACAACTAGAGCGCTTACTTTCTTCATTATGACAAAAGTATGGCACACCTGAAGCCATCTTGATTGGAATAAACTGGTAACACTTAAAACATTTAATTTAAAAAGGAACACAATGAGGGGGTTCATTTTGCCATAGAAATTATGATTAATGCTGAAGAAAGAAAATGAGGGCACATTTTGAGTGACTTCTCAAATCCTCTTCTATTTCATTAAAAAATTCTGACATGCAGACTGAAACATGCACTTTTAATACCAGGAGCAGACTTCCATGGTGAACAGTAGTTTTACTACAGTGATCTAATGAGCAACTAGAGTGCTAACATTCAGAATTTATGGCAAATGTGTGACATATCTGAATACCTTCATGATGGAATCAAAGTAAAAAACTGAAAGCATTTCCTACTGAGGAGACTGCAGTACATGAGGAAATTAGGAAACTTCATAACAAATAAATCTCCCAAGATGGCCACCGGAGACAAAAGAGCCCAAATGTAGCCCAAAATCACCCAGATGTAGCCCAAATATAGCCCAATAACAGAAGTGTGTAAAACACTTATTATTTTGTGTTTTTGCAGTGTTATATAGTGCAGACTTGTCAGGTATTGGAGTGCTTTACATGAGCATTGGTTACATCACACAAGAACAAATTCATTTTGGTTGTAGACATGGGGAGACTAAGTGATTTGACCAGAATCACAGAATGTCGAGCTGAAGCAGAAACTCCAACCTGGTTCCCCAGTTGCAAAGTCTGCAGTTCTGGAAGTAACACCACATCCTCTCCCCTAAGTGCAACATTTAATCAAGTGGTCAACTGGATAAAAAAACATAAAGGTAACAATTTAAAAGTGCTTTCTTGCTATTTGAAAACTCAGAAAATATGTCCTTATTTTAGTCTTTTAGAGCACTAACCATAATTTTGATGTCAATAAGACCCTCTCATATATGTAATTTCTAAAGGAAATGCTCTAGGTATTACAGTTTTGATTACATCAAGATGACGTCAGGCGTTCCACACTTTTGTAATAAATATAGAATGTTAGCAATCTAGTTGTTCATTAGGATACTGTTGAGAGGCAGAGGCCAGGGGCACGGACTCTGAAAATTGAAGGCAGGTAGGAGGGTGCAAAGGCAACAATTTAACCACACTGAGCAGGCAGGAAGGGCCGTGGCAGCACAACAGACTATGGAGGGCAGTGGAAAGGGGGGCAGGGGCAACAAACCAACAATACAGGACTTGCAAGAGAGGCTGTGGCAATGTAATAGACCATTGTGGGCAGAAGGAAGAGGCAATGGTAGTACAACCATACATGCCAACAGACCCGATTCAGCCAGGAAACGTCCAATGTTTTTAAGCTCAAATGGGCTTTATTTTATCTGTCTCCTGTCTACAATCTCCTCTTTTTCAATGTAACTCGAAGAGGAAAATCAATACCCCAGTTTTTTTTCAAAATCTCCCTCTTACCAAGTTCAAAATGTTCGCAAGTATGGTACATTGGATCATGGAATGAAATGGGGTAGGGACATGGACTTGGATAACAGAGGACAGGAGGGACATGGAGAGGTGCACCAAACTGACCCTGCAGGGCAGGCATCAGGGTTTGCAGCAGCACAATACACCACACAGGGCATGCGGGACGGGAGTGCAGCACAACAATCCATAGAAAGCAAGAGGGAGGGGACAGGACCATGCACATGGACAACAGAGAACAGAGGGGCAAGAGGCAGGACCATAATGGACAGACAGGAGAGAAAGCTGCAGCATAACAGACCATAACGGGCAGGAGGGATGGATCAGGGGCATTACAATGGAACAGACAAGCCAGGAGGGAGGGAGTAGGGGTCTGCACTTGTAAACAGAGGGCTGGGGGCAAGGGGGCAGGGCAGGAGCAGCAAGATAGCCATGGAGGTCAGGCAGGATGGGCACTAGAAGCAAGACACACCATGAAGAGCAACAGTGAGACTGTGATGGCATACACACAGACCATGGAGGGAAGGTGGGAGGGGTTCAGGGGCAGCTAACTGACCACACAGGGAAGGTGGGAGGGGCCATGGCAGCACAGAAGACCATGCATGGCAAGTGGGAGGGTTAGTGGTAGCACAATGGCTATGATGGGCAAGAAGGAGGGTGCAGGGGCATGCACAAAGGACGATGGAGGATAGAAGGGAGGGTCAGGACCTGTGCACAGACAAGAAAGTTCAGGGGAAGGGGCCTCACAACAGACCGCACGGGGCAGGCAGGAGGAGCAGTTGCAGCACAACAGACCAGGGAGGGCAGAAGGGTGTGGCAGTACAATGGACCATGTAGGACAGGAGGAAGAGGATAGGGGCATGGCATGTGGACAGGCAGGGTGGAGGTGGCAGGGACAGGTTACAGTCATCTGACAATGCTAGGCAGGTGGGAGGGGAGTGGCAGCTCAACAGAACACTCAGAGTAGATAGGAGTGGCAGGTCCATAGAACATGGTGGGCAAAAAGGATAGAGCAGGGGCATACACAAAGACATCGGAGGGCAGGGGGAAGAAGAATAGGGGCAGCACGCTAAGCACAGAGTTTAAGCAGGAGGTCAATGATGGGGCATAGAATTGGGCAATGGAGGGCAGGAGGAGTGGACTGGTACATCATACTAAATTGAGGGCAGTGGCAGCACATCAGACCATGCATAGCAGGAGGGAGGAGGCTAGTCCATGGATTCACACAACAGAGGATAGGGAGGAGGGGGATGGGGCAGCAAGCTAACTGTTCAGAGAAGGCGGGTATTAGGAACTTTATTGTTTTTAAAACGTGTCTGTGCGAACTACTTAAAATATGAACGGGCTCACTTGGCAGAAACACCCCCTGACCCTCCACCCCCTATCGCAAAATGTAATGCCCGTGAAAAGGGTAGGTGAACACAGTGTTATATAGAACATAGTCCTGAGAACACGATTGAAAATGAAAACTAGATATAGTGTGTGGTATAAACTATGCACCAAAAAGTGTGATATAAGATGAACCGGGCGTGAAATATAATATGCAATACATTGTGCGCAATGACAGATTCATTGGAGAGCGCGAGATAGCACAGGCACTAGCGCGTGCTATGCGATATGCGCCTTTGAGTGTAATATGCACAGGGCAGTGTTGTGTAACCTAACTAGTCTCTAAAGTTGTAATATAAAATATGTGCTGGGGAGTGTAACGTTGCATATGCACTGTGACAAAGATATGGATCCCAGATTGTAATATGTATGGCATAGCACTGTGCGTTATAACATAGGCATCGAGGAAGGCACGTTAGATGGGGCAATATAACCCGTGCGAAGACAAGTGTGGCATGACATATTCACGGGGTGGTGTTACAGTGCACATGGGCTAGAGAGTGTCATAGCATATGCACTAGCTAGTGGAATACAACACAGAGGTGTGTGGCACTCAGCAGGCAATGGTGGGTGTAACACAGCATTGAGCTCTGCCAGGAGCGCGCTGTGACTCTCAAGTGATGTTCGTCCCCTTTCCAGAGAGTAAAATAAAAAGTATTACACATCCGGCAGTGGATGTGTGTTTTATTAACCGTGAGGGGGGTTTCTTGCATAGTTTTGGTCGAATTTTTGTCGAATCCCCTTTGAATGGCTTGGTGTGCGTGTGTATTAAATGTGCCCGTCAATAGCTACCCATGTTTGTATAAATAAACGACAAGGGTGTCTACCGGGATTAGGCACGGTAGGGCATCAGACATGTCAGAGCTTCACTAGTGGTGTAAATACATTCCACGTGGATTCATTGTATGCATAGTCACCTTTTAATGAATATTACGCAAATCGTCATGGTGATAGGTACGTACGGTTTGTCCAGCATGTCCTAGGTGTGTCTATAAATATATATTTTTTTAAAATAATAAAAAACAGTGGCCGGCCCTGGGGATTGGGGTCAAAAAAATATAATTAGGAGACAGGCCCTGGGGGATGGGGTCATCAGGGCCAATAAATTAGAATAAGAAGGGGAACCACACAGCCCCCCTTCTTAAAAAATTAAAATAAATAAAAGACTGGCATCGTGCCGGAGGCCACGCCCCCTCCTTGCAGCACTCTGCAAACGCGCCCCCTGCCGAGTTGTAAGTTAGGGAATTAATTCCTCTTCAATACTGAGGGTCCCTGAGGGCCAACTAGCCCAACAGGCATCTCCAGTATGCACCAGGGAGCTGCGCTGCAGACAGGTGTTCTGAGGCCAAGCCCCTTTTTACACCTCTCTGCAATGCAGCTCTGTGGCGCTTACTGGAGGTACCTAGTGGTCTAGTTTGACCCTAGGGACCCTTAGGATTCAAGGGGACTTAATCTCTCAACTTAGAACAGCCACAGGGCGCGTTTACACAGTGGTGAAGGGAGGGGACGGGGCCTGAGGTGACGTGTGCAAACACGCACTATGGCACGTTTTAAATTGGGGATATAATTTTCCTTCAATACTGAGGGCCACTGGGGGCTAACTAGCCCACCAAGGGCTTCCAGTAAGCGCCACTGAGCTGCATTGCAGAGAGGTGGTCCAGGCCGTGCCACTTTTTACACCTCTCTGCAACGCAGCTCTGTGGCACTTACTGGAGGTACCTAGTGGGCTAGTTGGACCCTAGGGACCCTCAGGATTCAAATGAACTTAATCTCCCAACTTCAAACGGACACAGGGCGTGTTTACACAGTGGTGAAGGGAGGGGACGGGGCCTGAGTTAACGTGTGCAAAAACGCCCTGTGGCCTGTTTTAAGAGGTAGTTTTAATCCCCCTGCCCTATTATATACTAGGGGCTTACAGAGGAGGTCATGCTAATCACAGGGGGACCCCAACGCATAATGTTCCCTAGTGTATGTAGGTGTTTTCACTGTATTCTAAGTGTCTTTTAACATAGCACTGGCTCTAGGACTGGTTAGTCAGACTCAGTTACCACCAGTATCCGTCTGAAAAAGTTGAGGGTACAGGATGATTTTGCAACAAGACTTCTTTCTGCTCTTCTTTTTGTTCTTTCTGCACGTTATCCTTCTTCCTGCACTTTTCTTAGTCTTTGAGGACTTCTGTTGCTTCTTTCTGCACTTCTGTTGTTTTCTTTCTGTGCATTTTTTCTTCTTTCTTCACATGTCTTATCTCTGTAGGCATAGTTAGAAATTAGCATTTAAAAAACCTTTGAAATTCACAGAAAAAACCATAGGTTTCAGGCACGTTATAGTTAGGAATTAGCATTTAAAAAACCTCAGAAATTCACTGAAAAAACCATAGGTTTCAGGGGTGTTATAGTTAGCTGGACTTTTCACTTGTACAAAACCATTGAAATTCCCCCGTTATAGTTAGTTCAGCTAACTATAACTCGTGCGCCCGCAATGCACTGCTGATGACGTCACATATTACATCACTCATGACATGGTCAGTGACATCACTCATGACATCACTGATGACATCTCAAATTACATCACTGATGACATCATCCTTTTGATAGAGTGGCAGACCTCCTCTCACCCTAATATAACCTTTGATACACACATTCAAAAATAGAGACTAAACTTTTCAAAACAATGGACATACCAATACCAGTTACAACAACCTCTTCAGTAATTCTAAGATCCACATACACATCCACTCATTCACCAACAGTCCTATACAGTCACTCATACATGTATTCACTCATCATATGTACTCATACACCTATACATCCTGTTACACAATGCCACTCATCCATAGAGTTACTCACACACATAGTCACTCATGCTAATAAAGAATCAAACATACATTTATTTGCATATACAGTTATACACACACCACCACACTCACTTCTACGGAAACTTACACATACTTAGTCTTTCAAACAATCACTGATAGAAACACATACTTATTCATACAGGAAGTCTTTCAATCTCTCACTCTCACATATACTCACTTATATACACCAATAGTCACATATACTAGTTTAAAACATATGTTGTTACTCATAAAGACACTATTGAGACAGTCATTCACTCACTAACACACCCATACACACACTCATCCACCCATACAGTCCTGCACACATGCTGTCTTCAACACATACAAAGAGTGAGTCACTCATTCATGCACCTATGCACTACGTAATACCCCCCACCGAACCATGCAGACACTCAGACTGATACTCAAAAAAACAACTAATAACCTATATAGACACCCATGTAGCTACTCACCAACCCATGCAGCCACTTATACACAAAGTGAGAGACTGATACAGATATTTACATATTTAAACATTACTCACAAGCCATGTATTCATTATGATACACTTAATCAGTCAGTTACACAATCAATTTTTCAAAAACAAATCATCCATTTAGACACATATTTACCCATTTATTCTTCCATCGACCTTGAGATATACATATATAAACATATTTAATTTTCAGAAAAACACACATTCACTGGATGATGCAATCCTCTGCTGATGACGTCAGATATTACATCACTGATTAAATATGTGTCTTTCTGAAAAATAAATATTTGTAATATATGTATAGCTAAAGATTAATGGAAGAAGACATGGGTAAATAGGTGTCTAAATACAGTGATGTAATATCTGACGTCATCAGCATAGGATTGCGGTCGCGTGAGTTATAGTTGCCTGCACTAACTATAACAGGGGAATTTCATTGGTTTTTTACGAGGGAAATGTCCAGCTAACTATAACATGTGTGACATACCATGGCTTAGTGAGTAATTTTTAAATATGTAAATATCTGTATGTAGGAACCTGGGGTCACCAGGCCCTATAGGCGGTAGCGTGGCGCGAGCCGGTCGGGCAACCAGAGGGCTATGTGTTAAGCAACCATACACCACACGCTTCTCATGGACTAGAGTCACCCACAATAAGGGACGCCACACCGTTTAAATTATGCAAATACTTCAAGTTTATCCAAGTATAGCTGGTCAGATGCAGTTCAGGAAATAACAAGGTAATACATGAATCATAATACCATTGTGACATTACATTCGACACTCTGGGTGATATCTATGCAGTGCCTAACCTTGTTCTAGCGCCGTGCGCGCTTACGTACAGTCTTTCCCTGTACCGGCCGTCTAACTAAGCGTAATACTTGAAAGGGGACACATTGGGTTCACTAACATGGCGCCTGTAGAACTGAGCGCTCCTCGTGATCAAGGGCCCCTAGTACTGTGAAGCAAGGCATATAAACATAGCGCTACGCGCAATCAGTTGCATGTGGATACGTTTGCGTAGAACATTTAATACATCGCGTGACTCGTAATCAGTCGCATGTCATTACCTTTGAGCAGAGCATATAACACAGTGCGCTACTCGCATTCCTGGGCATGTAACTACTTTCGAGCAGAGCATATAAGACCATGCGCTACTCTCATTCCTTGGCATGTAATTACTTTCGAGCAGAACATGTAACACAGTGCGCTACTCGCATTCCTTGGCATGTAATTACTTTCGAGCAGAGCATATAACACAATGCGCTACTCGCATTCCTTGGCATAGTTACTTTCGAGCAGAACATGTAACACAGTGCGCTACTCGCATTCCTTGGCATGTAATTTCTTTCGAGCAGTGCATATAACACATGGGGTTACTCGCCGTCCCGGTCTCTCCGGCTGAGGAAGCAGAGTCGGTGGCGTGAAGCGCCACACGAGAGTAATGTCAGTCAGTACTTTGAACGGCTTCCAGCGGGGAAGATTACGGGACTTGAGGAGCGAGTCCCTATGCTCCGGTGCAGTTCACAGAGCACCGCGCTCAGTAACACAGGAGGGGGGACACGGACAGGATCCCTCGGCGGGGTCTCTCCGTCGCGCAGGCAGGGGAGGGGATTCCCACGGAGGGGACAACCCGGGCCAAGTGCGGTGTGGTTTCCAGACCAGCAGGGGGCGCACCAGGGGGGATCTCGGCCTCCGGGCTTACCTCCGTCTCGGCGTCAGCAGGCGTCCGTCCTCACGACGTTGGGGGAACTCGGCCCCGACCTTGCGCTTCTCCTCACACGGCTGCGACGGCAGCGACGGGGCCCCGGACTTCACCTGGGCCTCGCGACACAGCAGAGCACTCTCCCAGGCCTCCAGGCCGCGGCGGTGAGCGCGCTGGCTTCGTCGTCGCAGGGGGGGCTCAAATTAAGGATGGGGGTAAAGTGCTCAGCGGAGCACGCTGCCGGGGGTCCCAGACCAGGGCAGGGAGCGCGGGGGTCACAGCGCTAGTACCTGGTCGATCCCCGGTGACTTGGCAATCGGCTTAGTATTTTGTTCACTAGGGTAGCTTGGACACGCAGTCTCAGCTCTGGCATTCAAGGCTTACAGCTCGCTCTTGTCATGCAGTCTCAGTTCTTAAAGTTAGGTTTCAGTTCTCAGTTGACAGATGAAGTCTTTTGGCGCAGATGTATCTGGCGCCCTTAAGGGGTTCTGTTACAGGGGTAGGGATGGAGAGGGCGACTAGGTCCTTCCTAGTCAGGCTGGCAGAGAGTCTCTGGGTCCTCCTACTACTGGGCAAGATCAGTGGGATTCACAGGGCACCTCACTCACTTAAGAGGCAGTACCTAAATCCTGTCACTCTCAGAGGCATAAGTCCCTGGCTAGGCCCTACCGCCTACACTCCTGGTGGATTCTTCCAGCTCTGCTTCACCCCAATGGCCAACTCACCACAAAAGCTTCCATCCCACTCTTAAGTAGCCCTAGGTCAGGTGACCTCTAGCCAAGGCGGCAAAAGTAAAACCCCACCTCCCTTCTAGAAGGTTCCAGCTTCTTCCAGGAGCTTCCCCACTCTAACTATGGGACAAAAAGGCGGGCTGGTATCGCAACATTGTTGTGGGTCCCAGCCAGCTCCTGGCAGCTAGGGTGCTACTATGAAAAACGACCACCCTGCAGTAGCAGGGGTCTGTGGCAGCCATCTTGGGAGAAGGGAGCACCTGCACCTTAACACTGCCTGGCAATGAAAAGGCGCCCGGAGACCTAGTCCAACATAAAAATGAGGGTGGAAAAAATGAGGCACGATACAAAAATAGAAGGGGAGACCACCCTAGGGCTGACAGGTCCAACATGCGTCCCCCCCAGCCGAAAGAGGGGAGAGCTACCCAACCTCTAGGGAGTTCTCTTCACTAAGGCGGAAAAACCTGGAGAGACCGTCAGCATTGGCGTGGTCAACTCCGGGCCGATGTTCCACCCGAAAGTCCATCCCCTGTAGGGAAATGGACCACCTCAACAACTTGGGGTTTTCGCCTCTCATCTGCATGAGCCAGCGAAGGGGGCGGTGGTCGGTCTGGATAAGGAAGTGAGTGCCAAAGAGGTATGGCCTCAACTTCTTCAGAGCCCATACCACCGCGAAGGCTTCTCTCTCAATGGTGCTCCATCGCCGTTCCCGAGGGAGGAGTCTTCGAGATAGGAAGGCCACAGGTTGGTCTTGGCCCTCGGTGTTGAGTTGCGAGAGCACCGCACCTATGCCGTGCTCTGAGGCGTCGGTCTGTACAATAAATTCCTTGCTGAAATCGGGTGTTGCTAGTACTGGAGCTGTACACATCGCATTTTTCAGCGTATCAAAGGCTTCTTGGCATGCAGGTGTCCATATGACCTTGCGAGGTTGTTTCTTTGAGGTCAACTCCGTCAAGGGGGTCACGATGGTACCATATCCCTTGACGAACCGGCGGTAATACCCAGTGAGGCCGAAGAAAGCTCGGACCTCTGTTTGGGTCTTGGGGGCCTCCCAAGCCAAGATGGTTTCAATTTTGGCCTGGAGGGGTTGCACCTTACCTCCGCCCACCAGGTGTCCCAGGTACACGACAGATCCCTGTCCAATCTGGCACTTGCTGGCTTTAATAGTTAAGACAGCGCGTTGCAGCGCCTGCAATACCTCCTGGAGGTGTTGCAGATGGTCCTCCCAGCTGCTACTGAAGACAGCTATGTCATCCAAGTAGGCTGCTGAGAAGGACTCCAGGCCAGATAGTACCTGATTCACTAACCGCTGGAATGTGGCCGGAGCATTTTTGAGCCCAAAGGGCATCACTCGAAATTGGTAGTGGCCCTCTGGGGTGGAGAACGCTGTCTTCTCCCGTGCTCCGTCGGCCATGGCAATCTGCCAATATCCGGATGTCAGGTCAATGGTGCTGAGGTACCGGGCTGCTCCCAGCCGGTCCACCAGCTCATCTGCACGTGGGATGGGGTGAGCATCTGTCTTCGTGACAGAGTTCAACCCCCGGTAGTCCACACAGAACCGAAGTTCTGGCGTCGTACCCGGTGGGGCCGCTTTCGGCACCAACACCACTGGACTAGCCCACGGGCTGCTGGAAGGTTCTATCACCCCCAGCTCCAGCATCTTTGCCACCTCACGCTGGATGCTATCCTTCACTCGGTCAGAGAGCCGGTAAGACTTGTTCTTCACCGGGGGGCTATCCCCTGTGTCCACATCATGGGTACACCAATGAGTGATTCCAGGCGTGAGGGAGAACAACGAGGCGAACTGTCCCAGGACATGGCGACAGTCCCTCTGCTGCTCTGGGGTCAAGGATGGGGAGAGGACTACACCTTCCACCGAACCATCCTTCTCTTGTGCCGCAAGAAGGTCAGGAAGAGCTTCACTCTCTTCCTCTTCGCTCCCATCCTTCACCATAAGGAGAGCAAGCTCCGATCGCTCATGGTGCGGCTTCAGGCGGTTGACGTGGAGCACCCTGAGGGGCTGACGGGGGGGTTTTACATCCACAACGTATGTGGTCTGGCCTCGCCGCTCCACAATGTCGAACGGGCCAGTCCACCGGTCCTGGAGGGCACACAGCTCCCCAGGTTCCATAACCCACACCTTCTGTCCAACGTCCAACTCGACCGTCCGAGCGTTGCGGTCATACCACTCCTTCATCACGGTCTGGCTAGCCTCCAGGTTCTCTGTGGCTGCCTTCCACAGCTTGGCCATCTGGCTGCGGAACGCCAGCATGTAGCTGACAATGTCACGGGGAAGCTTCTGTGAAGTCTTCTCCCACCCCTCTTTCACTAAACTGAGGGGACCCCTAACGGGATGGCCATAGAGCAATTCAAACGGGCTGAACCCGACTCCCTTCTGCGGTACCTCCCGATAGGAGAATAACAAGCAGGGGAGGAGGACGTCCCATTTACGCCTCAAGCCTTCGGGAAGGCTTCGGATCATCCCCTTCAATGTCTTATTGAAGCGCTCTACAAGTCCGTTAGTCTGGGGGTGGTAAGGGGTGGAGAACCGGTAGGTCACTCCACACTCCTTCCACATGGCCTGCATGTAGGCCGACATGAAATTGGTGCCCCTGTCCGACACCACGACCTTCGGGAATCCCACTCGGGTAAAAATTCCCAACAGTGCCCGCGCCACCACCGGTGCAGTGATGGTCCTCAGAGGAATAGCCTCTGGGTACCTTGTGGCGTGGTCCACCAAAACCAAGATGAACCGGTGTCCCGCTGCGGTCGGAGGGTCCAATGGCCCAACAATATCGATACCGACCCTCTCAAAAGGGTGTCCCGACCACGGGGAGCGGTTCCAACGGGACTTTCAACTTTGTCCCAGTCTTGCCACTCGCCTTACAAGACTTGCAGGTCTTGCAAAAGGCGTCTGAGGCAATCCTCATCCTGGGCCAATAAAAATGGGGGACTAACCGTGCAAAGGTTTTGTCCTGGCCCAGATGTCCAGCTAAGGGGATCTCGTGCGCTAACTCCAGCAGGAAGGCCCGGTAACACTGGGGGACCACTATGGCCCTTGAAGATCCATGTACCGGCACCCTGGGCTCACTGTATAGGAGACCATCCTCCCAATACACATGATAACCTCCCAGTTCCTGACTAGCCACTTGAGCTTCGGCCTGCCGCCGCATACCCTCAAGAGTGGGGCACGTCCTTTGTGCTTGATAAAATTCCTCCCGGGTAGGCCCTCCTTCCACTTGCCAGTCAGCAAGGGTCGGCAAGTCCTCCACAGGAATGACATCTACCTCTGCGGCCTCCCCATCCGACTCACAGGGCATGTCCTCTACCACCTTCTTCTTCCCACGTTTGGGTTTGGGTTGGGCCATGATTCCAGGCTCCAACTCCGGGTGAGTTCCATGCCGGGCAGCCATGGACCGCGTGCTCACGCAAGTCCACCCTGGTAATCCCAGCATCTCAGTGTGAGCGTGAAACTCAACGTCCTTCCATTTGGTGTGCTCCAGGTCGTTCCCTAGCAAACACCCCACAGGCAAGGCAGGGCTCACAGCAACTCGCAGTAGGCCTTTGACTCCTCCCCACTCGAATGGAACACGAGCCACTGGATAGTGACTCAAACTGCCGTCAGCCAATACGGCCGGATGGAACTCCTCGGGGACTACTTGGTCTGGGGACACCAGCCGCCGCACGACAGTGGTCATGCTGGCCCCTGTGTCCCTCAGAGCTTCCACCTCCTCCCCATTAATTCTCACCCTCTGCTGATATTTAGCAGTGTTCGGGGGCAGGGACACTACGGGGACCACCTCTCTATCCCCGAGTGAAACCAGTGTCAGGCCTGTCCACTCCCCTTCCCTATCTAAGGGCAGCTCCACCCCAAGCGCTATACTACTCACCCCGGGACTCTTCACGCCCGATGGGGCTGGTGGTCGCTTGCGACACTTGGGATCTCCTCTGTAGTGTCCAATCTCCCCACACTCGTAGCACCGCACAATCCTTGGCTGCTGACTCCTGTCAGGGTAAGTGGGTCTTGTGGAATTGGACGGGGGTGGGGTTCCTACTCCCTTCCCAAACTTATTTTGGGGACCTTTCGAGAACTCCACCTTTTTATCTCCCCCCTCTTTCTTCTGGGGGAAACCCTGTCCGCCTTTCGAGCCATCTCCCCCGGGGCCCTTGTGAGACACCCGGGTGCTCACCCAAATATCTGCCTCCTCCGCAAGCTCTCGAGGATCCTTCAGCTTGCGGTCCACCAGATGTTGGCGCAGCTCCGGAAAGCTCTTATCCAAGAGGTGCTCCCTTAAAAAAACATCGTACAACCCTTGGTAGTCCTGTACCTCGCTGCCACGCACCCAACCATCTAGTGCCTTCCTCGCATAATCAAAAAAATCTACCCATGTCTGGGTGGACAGCTTATGGCTGCCACGAAACTTCTGCCTATACTTCTCGGGGTTCAGGCCAAACTTCTTTAACAAGGCCTCTTTCATGGGGGCGTACTTAACCTGATCCGCCTTGGCCAAATATAACAGGGTGTCCCTAACAGTGGGAGGTATATACCGGTAGAGACCACCTCCCCAGTTACTCTCGGGTACCCCATGGGCCGTTAAGGCTACCTCGTATGCCTCCAACCACTTCATGATGTCATCCCCTAATGTATAATTGGCTATGACTTCTTTGGGTAGGTAGAATTTTGGTTCTTGAGGTTCCCTGGGTATGCTGCCACCATTGTCTTTGTTAGACGCGTTCAATTGGAGGGCGCGTAACTCCAGCTCTTTTAACTGAAGCTCGTGCGCCAGCTTCTTCTCCTCCATTGCCCATTTCTTATTCTCTCTTTCTTGTTCCAATCTGGCCCTTTCCCTTTCTTTCTCCTGCTCTAATTTGGCCAGCTCCCATTTTAATTGCCTCTCTTCCCTCCTGCCCTCGTACTCTTGTGGAGACGCGCTCCTCCTGGACCCTGTCCCACTACTGGCCCCAGAACGTCTTCCTGGGGGCACATTCTCAGACATGTCTACATTCAAGATGTCTAGGACTTCCTGGGCGCTCTCCCCCTGAGGTGCCTCTGGCGCTTCCTGTCCCTCATCCCCTCTCCCGTCTGGGTGGGCCTCTACCCATGCCCTAATGGCGGTACGGAGTTCCGGCCCTTTGGCCCTCCGCATCCCAGGCACCCCCAACTCCTGCGCGAACTCCCTTAGTTGCTTCGCTGTGTACCCCTCGAGGTCAGCTAACCGGGATTCCATTCCGGCAGATGGGGACCTAGACACTAAGGAGAAAATTCCTAGGGTGTAGGCAACAGTCAATAGCTAACCAGGCTTCTTGCACTCTCTACCTGGACAGTGGAACTAATGATCCAGCAACAATGGTTTCTGAGCTGTGGAACAAAAAAAAATGTAGGATAGGCGTTTAATTGTGGCGCCCTTCGCCTCACGGAAGGGTGCTGTATGGTCACAAGTCCCAAGGATCCCACCGCTGGCCAACAATGTAGGAACCTGGGGTCACCAGGCCCTATAGGCGGTAGCGTGGCGCGAGCCGGTCGGGCAACCAGAGGGCTATGTGTTAAGCAACCATACACCACACGCTTCTCATGGACTAGAGTCACCCACAATAAGGGACGCCACACCGTTTAAATTATGCAAATACTTCAAGTTTATCCAAGTATAGCTGGTCAGATGCAGTTCAGGAAATAACAAGGTAATACATGAATCATAATACCATTGTGACATTACATTCGACACTCTGGGTGATATCTATGCAGTGCCTAACCTTGTTCTAGCGCCGTGCGCGCTTACGTACAGTCTTTCCCTGAACCGGCCGTCTAACTAAGCGTAATACTTGAAAGGGGACACATTGGGTTCACTAACATGGCGCCTGTAGAACTGAGCGCTCCTCGTGATCAAGGGCCCCTAGTACTGTGAAGCAAAGCATATAAACATAGCGCTACGCGCAATCAGTTGCATGTGGATACGTTTGCGTAGAACATTTAATACATCGCGTGACTCGTAATCAGTCGCATGTCATTACCTTTGAGCAGAGCATATAACACAGTGCGCTACTCGCATTCCTGGGCATGTAACTACTTTCGAGCAGAGCATATAACACCATGCGCTACTCTCATTCCTTGGCATGTAATTACTTTCGAGCAGAACATGTAACACAGTGCGCTACTCGCATTCCTTGGCATGTAATTACTTTCGAGCAGAGCATATAACACAATGCGCTACTCGCATTCCTTGGCATATAGTTACTTTCGAGCAGAACATGTAACACAGTGCGCTACTCGCATTCCTTGGCATGTAATTTCTTTCGAGCAGTGCATATAACACATGGGGTTACTCGCCGTCCCGGTCTCTCCGGCTGAGGAAGCAGAGTCGGTGGCGTGAAGCGCCACACGAGAGTAATGTTAGTCAGTACTTTGAACGGCTTCCAGCGGGGAAGATTACGGGACTTGAGGAGCGAGTCCCTATGCTCCGGTGCAGTTCACAGAGCACCGCGCTCAGTAACACAGGAGGGGGGACACGGACAGGATCCCTCGGCGGGGTCTCTCCGTCGCGCAGGCAGGGGAGGGGATTCCCACGGAGGGGACAACCCGGGCCAAGTGCGGTGTGGTTTCCAGACCAGCAGGGGGCGCACGAGGGGGGATCTCGGCCTCCGGGCTTACCTCCGTCTCGGCGTCAGCAGGCGTCCGTCCTCACGACGTTGGGGGAACTCGGCCCCGACCTTGCGCTTCTCCTCACACGGCTGCGACGGCAGCGACGGGGCCCCGGACTTCGCCTGGGCCTCGCGACACAGCAGAGCACTCTCCCAGGCCTCCAGGCCGCGCCGGTGAGCGTGCTGGCTTCGTCGTCGCAGGGGGGGCTCAAAATAAGGATGGGGGTAAAGTGCTCAGCGGAGCACGCTGCCGGGGGTCCCAGACCAGGGCAGGGAGCACGGGGGTCACAGCGCTAGTACTTGGTCGATCCCCGGTGACTTGGCAATCGGCTTAGTATTTTGTTCACTAGGGTAGCTTGGACACGCAGTCTCAGCTCTGGCATTCAAGGCTTACAGCTCGCTCTTGTCATGCAGTCTCAGTTCTTAAAGTTAGGTTTCAGTTCTCAGTTGACAGATGAAGTCTTTTGGCGCAGATGTATCTGGCGCCCTTAAGGGGTTCTGTTACAGGGGTAGGGATGGAGAAGGCGACTAGGTCCTTCCTAGTCAGGCTGGCAGAGAGTCTCTGGGTCCTCCTACTACTGGGCAAGATCAGTGGGATTCACAGGGCACCTCACTCACTTAAGAGGCAGTACCTAAATCCTGTCACTCTCAGAGGCATAAGTCCCTGGCTAGGCCCTACCGCCTACACTCCTGGTGGATTCTTCCAGCTCTGCTTCACCCCAATGGCCAACTCACCACAAAAGCTTCCCTCCCACTCTTAAGTAGCCCTAGGTCAGGTGACCTCTAGCCAAGGCGGCAAAAGTAAAACCCCACCTCCCTTCTAGAAGGTTCCAGCTTCTTCCAGGAGCTTCCCCACTCTAACTATGGGACAAAAAGGCGGGCTGGTATCGCAACATTGTTGTGGGTCCCAGCCAGCTCCTGGCAGCTAGGGTGCTACTATGAAAAACGACCACCCTGCAGTAGCAGGGGTCTGTGGCAGCCATCTTGGGAGAAGGGAGCACCTGCACCTTAACACTGCCTGGCAATGAAAAGGCGCCCGGAGACCTAGTCCAACATAAAAATGAGGGTGGAAAAAATGAGGCACGATACAAAAATAGAAGGGGAGACCACCCTAGGGCTGACAGGTCCAACACTGTATCAGTCTCTCACTTTGTGTATAAGTGGCTGCATGGGTTGGTGAGTAGCTACATGGGTGTCTATATAGGTTATTAGTTGGTTTTTTGAGTATCAGTCTGATTGTCTGCATGGTTCGGTGGGGGGTATTACGTAGTGCATAGGTGCATGAATGAGTGACTCACTCTTTGTATGTGTTGAAGACAGCATGTGTGCAGGACTGTATGGGTGGATGAGTGTGTGTATGGGTGTGTTAGTGAGTGAATGACTGTCTCAATAGTGTCTTTATGAGTAACTACATATGTTTTAAACTAGTATATGTGACTATTGCTGTATATAAGTGAGTATATGTGAGAGTGAGAGATTGAAAGAGTTCCTGTATGAATAAGTATGTGTTTCTATAAGTGATTGTTTAAAAGACTAAGTATGTGTAAGTTTCCGTAGAAGTAAGTGTGGTGGTGTGTGTATAACTATATATGCAAATGAATGTATGTTTGATTCTTTATTAGCATGAGTGACTATGTGTGTGAGTAACTCTATGGATGAGTGGCATTGTGTAACAGGATGTATAGGTGTATGAGTACATATGATGAGTGAATACATGTATGAGTGACTGTATAGGACTGTTGGTGAATGAGTGGATGTGTATGTGGATCTTAGAATTACTGAAGAGGTTGTTGTAACTGGTATTGGTATGTCCATTGTTTTGAAAAGTTTAGTCTCTATTTTTGAATGTGTGTATCAAAGGTTATATTAGGGTGAGAGGAGGTCTGCCACTCCATCAAAAGGATGATGTCATCAGTGATGTCATCAGTGATGTCATTTGAGATGTCATCAGTGATGTCATCAGTGATGTCACTGACCATGTCATGAGTGATGTAATATGTGACGTCATCAGCAGTGCATTGCGGGCGCGCGAGTTATAGTTAGCTGAACTAACTATAACGGGGGAATTTCAATGGTTTTGTACAAGTGAAAAGTCCAGCTAACTATAACACCCCTGAAACCTATGGTTTTTTCAGTGAATATATATATATATATATATATATATATTATCTACTGGCGGTCGCCAGTAGATAGTTATAGTTAGGACCGTGTTTCCATAGGAAATCCGCAACATTCTATTTGGAATAACTTTGGCGCCGGTTGACGAATCCTCGCGAAATTTTCAAAATAGGTGGGGCACTCCTCTCCGCTCCTACCCTGAAAGTCTCGGGGGGATTCGTCAAGCGGGGGCTGAGAAAAAAGGGGGGTCCCAAAACGCGTTTTCCCCATGCAATTTTCCATAGGGACCTTTAGTCCAAGGTACAGCCCGAACGGCTGAACAGAATTACTTGAAATTTGGCAAAGAGGTAGTCCTCAGGTCAGGCATGTGCCTTTTGCATATATGGTGTCAATCTGTTCAGTAGTTCCTGAGAAAATCAAAAGTAAAATCACATACATATCTGGGCGGAGCCTAGCCACACATCTCATCGTGAGATCTGATTGGCTGTCAGTACTTCATCCAAGAAGTGTTGGCAGCCATCTTGGGACCAATATACATGATAGCACCTCATTAAAAAGCATTGCAGTTAATAGAAGGTTTTAAGACTTTAGTTACATTATAAATCATTTGTTGATGGTACCATACTCATTTTAGGAATTGTAGTGTGTTCTAAGGTGATTTTACCATGTGAAAAAGCCTTCTGCTGTGATATCACGAACCATGTTTGAGAGAAAACTATTTTCTCATACTTTTCCCACAGAGGTTTGGAAGGTGATCTATAAGCTAAACTGAGAGCATATTTTCTGTAAATTCACATTATCTTTCTCAGTCATGTAAGAATGAAGTCTGACATTCTCAGTAAAACATGTACATCCAACAAGGGCAGAGACTGTCAGTTGATTCCTTTGTGTTCTACTGCAGCTTCCCAGAGTGCTCTAAAGAACATCTAGAGCGCTAACAGTCTTACTTATGACAAAAGTATGGCACACCTGAAGCCATCTTGATTGGAATAAAGTGGTAACACTTAAAACATTTAATTTACAAAGGAATAAAATGAGGGGGTTCATTTTGCCATATCCATTATGATTAGTGCTGCAGAAAGAAAAACTAGGGCACATTTTGACTTCTGAAATCCTCTTTTATTTCATAAAAACATTCTGACATGCACTTTGAATACCAGCAGCAGACTTGCCTGGTGAGCAGTAGCTTTACTACAGTGATCTAATGAGCAACTAGAGTGCTAACATTCAGAATTTATGGAAAATGTGTGACACATCTGAATGCCTTCTTGATGGAATCAAAGTAAAAAACTGAAAGTATTTCCTACTGAGGAGACTGCAGTAAATGAGGAAATTAGGAATCTTCATAACAAATAAATCTCCCAAGATGGCCACCAGAGACAAAAGAGCCCAAAAGTAGCCCAAATATCACCCAGATGTAGCCCAAGTATAGCCCAATGACAGAATGTCCCAGAGTGTTCTTAAGAACAACTAGAGCGCTTACAGTCTTACTTATGACAAAAGTATGGCACACCTGAAGCCATCTTGATTGGAATAAACTGGTAACACTTAAAACATTTAATTTAAAAAGGAACACAATGAGGGGGTTCATTTTGCCATAGAAATTATGATTAGTGCTGAAGAAAGAAAAATTAGGGCACATTTTGTGTGACTTCTCAAATCCTCTTCTATTTCATTAAAACATTCTGATATGCAGACTGAAACATGCACTTCTAATACTAGCAGCAGACTTCCGTGGTGAGCAGTAGCTTTACTACAGTGATCTAATGAGCAACTAGGGTGCTAACATTCAGAATTTATGGCAAATGTGTGACATATCTGAATACCTTCTTGATGGAATCAAAGTAAAAAACTGAAAGCATTTCCTACTGAGGAGACTGCAGTAAATGAGGAAATTAGGAAACTTCATAACAAATAAATCTCCTAAAATGGCCACCAGAGACAAAAGAGCCCAAATGTAGCCCAAATATCACCCAGATGTAGCCCAATGACAGAAGTGTGCAAAACACTTATTTTTTGTGTATTTGCAGTTTTATATAGTGCAGACTTGTCAGGTATTGGAGTGCTTTACATGAACATTGGTTACATTACAACCAAAATGAATTTGATCTTGTGTGGACATGGGGAGATTAAGTGATTTGACCAGAATCACAGAATGTTGTGCTGAAGCAGAAACTCCAACCCGGTTCCCCAGTTGCAAAGTCTGCAGCCCTGGAAGTAACACCACACCCTCTCCCCTTGGATGCAACAATTAATCAAGTGGTCAACTGGATAAAAAAACTAAGATTACAAATAATTTAAAAGTTCTTTGTCGCTATTTGAAAACTCAGAAAATATGTCCTCATTTTAGTTTTTTAGAGCACTAACCATAATTTTGATGCAAATAAGACCCTCTCTTATATGTAATTTCTAAAGGAAATGCTCTAGGCATTACAGTTTTGATTACATCAAGATGACGTCAGGCATTCCACATTTTTGTAATAAATATAGAATGTTAGCAATCTAGTTGTTCATTGGGATACTGTTGAGAGGCAGAGGCCAGGGGCACGGACTCTGAAAATTGAAGGCAGGTAGGAGAGTGCAGAGGCAACAATTTGACCACACTAGGCAGGCAGGAAGGGCAGTGGCAGCACAACAGACTATGGAGGGCAGTGGAAAGGGGGGCAGGGGCAACAAACCAACAATACAGGACTGGCAAGAGAGGCTGTGGCAATATAATAGACCATTGTGGGCAGAAGGAAGAGGCAGTGGTCATACAACCATACATGCCAACAGACCCGTTTCAGCCAGGAAACGTCCAATGTTTTTAAGCTCAAATGGGCTTTACTTGATCTGTTTCCTGTCTACAATCTTCTCTTTTTCAATGTAACTCAAAGGGGAAAATCAATACCCCAGTTTTATTTCAAAATCTCCCTCTTACCAAGTTCAAAATGTTTGCAAGTATGGTACATTGGATCATGGTAGGCAGGAGGAATTGGGGTAGGGACATGGACTCGGATAACAGAGGACAGGAGGGACATTGAGAGGTGCACCAAACTGACCCTACAGGGCAGGCATCAGGGTTTGCAGCAGCACAATACACCACACAGGGCATGCGGGACGGGAGTGCAGCACAACAATCCATAGAAAGCAATAGGGAGGGGACAGGACCATGCACATGGACAACAGACAACAGAGGGGAAAGAGGCAATGGTAGGTAGCTGACCATAATGGACAGACAGGAGAGAAAGCTGCAGCATAACAGACCATAAAGGGCAGGAGGGACGGATCAGGGGCATTACAATGGAACCGACAAGCCAGGAGGGAGGGAATAGGGGTCTGCACATGGAAACAGAGGGCTGGGGGCAAGGGGGCAGGGCAGGAGCACCAAGATGACCATGGAGGTCAGGCAGGATGGGCACTAGAAACAAGACACACCATGGAGAGCAGCAGTGAGACTATGATGGCATACACACAGACCATGGAGGGATGGTGGGAGGGGGTCAGGAGCAGCTAGCTGACCACACAGGGAAGGTGGGAGGGGCCATGGCAGCACAGAAGACCATGCATGGCAAGCGGGAGGGTTAGTGGCAGCACAATGGCTATGATGGGCAAGAAGGAGGGTGCAGGGGCATGCACAAAGGACCATGGAGGATAGAAGGGAGGGTCAGGACCTGGGCACAGACAAGAGAGTTCAGGGGAAGGGGCCTCACAACAGACCGCGCGGGGCAGGCAGGAGGAGCAGTTGCAGCACAACAGACCAGGGAGGGCAGAAGGGTGTGGCAGTAAAATGGACCATGGAGGACAGGAGGAAGGGGATAGGGGCATGGCATGTAGACAGGCAGGGTGGAGGTGGCAGGGACAGGTTACAGTCATCTGACAATGCTAGGCAGGTGGTAGGGGAGTGGCAGCTCAACAGAAGACTCAGAGTAGATAGGAGTGGCAGGTCCATGGAACATGGTGGTCAAAAAGGATGGAGCAGGGGCATGCACAAAGACATCGGAGGGCAGGGGGAAGGAGAATAGGGGCAGCAAGCAAAGCACAGAGGCTAAGCAGGAGGTCAATGATGGGCCATAGAATTGGGCAATGGAGGGCAGGATGAGTGGACTGGTACATCATGCTAAATGCAGGGCAGTGGCAGCACATCAGACCATGCATGGCAGGAGGGAGGAGGCTAGTCCATGGATTCAGACAACAGAGGATAGGGAGGAGGTGGATGGGGCAGCAAGCTAACTGTTCATAGAAGGTGGGTATTAGGAACTTTATTGTTTTTAAAATGTGTGTCTGTGCGAACTGCTTACAATATGAACAAGTATGCAGCATAATCTCACTTTTATTCAGGAAGAAGAGGACTTTTGGGACTGTGACTCCGGGCTCACTTGGCAGAAACACCCCCTGACCCTCCACCCCCCATCGCAAAATGTAATGCCCGTGAAAAGGGTAGGTGGACGCAGTATTATATAGAACATAGTCCTGAGAGCACGATTGAAAATGAAAACTAGATATAGTATATGGTATAAACTATGCAACGAAAAGTGTGATATAAGATGAACCGGGGCGTGAAATATAATATGCAATACATTGTGCGCAATGACAGATTCATTGGAGAGCGCGAGATAGCACAGGCACTAGCGCTTGCTATGTGATATGTGCCTTGGAGTGTAATATGCACAGGGCAGTGTTGTGTAACCTAAGTAGTCTCTAAACTTGTAATATAAAATATGTGCTGGGTAGTGTAACATTGCATATGCACTGTGACAAAGATATGGATCCCAGATTGTAATATGTATGGCATAGCGCTGTGCTTTATAACATAGGCATCGAGGAAGGCACCTTAGATGGGGCAATATAACCCGTGCGAAGGCAAGTGTGGCATGACATATTCACAGGGTGGTGTTACAGTGCACATGGGCTAGAGAGTGTCATAGCATACGCACTAGCTGGTGGAATACAACACAGAGGTGTGTGGCACTCGGCGGGCACTGGTGGGTGTAACACAGCATTGGGCTCAGCCAGGAGCACGCTGTGACTCTCAAGTGAGGTTTGTCTCCTTTCCAGAGAGTAAAATAAAAAGTATTACACATCCGGCGGTGGATGTGTGTTTTATTAACCGTGAGGGGGTTTCTTGCATAGTTTGGTCGAATTTTTGTCGAATACCCTTTGAATGGCTTGGTGTGCATGTGTATTAAATGTGCCCGTCAATAGCTACCCATGCTTGTATAAATAAACAACAAGGGTGTCTACTTGGAGAGTACCCACCAGCGGGGGTGCCGGGATTAGGCACGGTAGGGTGTCAGACATGTCAGAGCTTCACTAGCGGTGTGAATACATTCTACGTGGATTCATTGTATGCATAGTCGCCTTTTAATGAATATCACGCAAATCGTCATGGTGATAGGTACATACGGTTTGTCCAGCATGTCCTAGGTGTTAATAAATTTTTTTAAAATAAAAAACAAAGGCCGGCCCCGGGGGATGGGGTCCCTGGGGCCATAAGTGGCCTGAGGAGGGGGGCAACACAGCCCCCCTCCTAAAGAATAAAAAAATTAAAAAAAGGCCATGACCTGGGGGTTGGCGTCCCCGGGGCCGATTAAGGCCTTGGGAGGGCCAAATTAATTTTTTTCAACAAAAAAAATTAGGGTGCAGGCCCTGGGGAATCCCCCAGGGCTAATAAATTAGAAAAAGGAAGGGGGCCACACAGCCCTCCTTCTTAAAAATAAATAAATAAAAGACCGGCATCGCGCCGGAGGCCACGCCCCCTCCTTGCAGCACTCTGCAAACGCGCCCCCTGGCCAGTTGTAAGTTGAGGAATTAATTCCCCTTCAATACTGAGGGTCCCTGAGGGCCAACTAGCCCAACAGGTATCTCCAGTATGCGCCAGGGAGCTGCGTTGCAGACAGGTGTTCTGAGGCCACACCCCTTTTTACACCTCCATGCAACGCAGCTCTGTGGCGCTTACTGGAGGTACCTAGTGGGCTAGTTTGACCCTAGGGACCCTTACGATTCAAAGGGACTTGATCTCTCAACTCAGAACGCCCACAGGCCCTGTGGCGCGTTTTTAAGTTGGTGAAATAATTCCCTTTCAATCCTGAGGGACCCTGGGTTCCAACTAGCCCACCAGGTGCTTCCAGTAAGCACCACTGCTCTGCGTAGCAGAGAGGTGGTGCAGGCCGTGCCACTTTTTACACCTCTCTGCAACGCAGCTCTGTGGCGCTTACTGGAGGTACCTAGTGGTCTAGTTGGACCCTAGGGACCCTCAGGATTCAAGGGGACTTAATCTCCCAACTTAAAACGGCTACAGGGCGTGTTTACACAGTGGGGAAGGGAGGGGACGGGGCACGAGGTGACGTGTTCAAACACGCCCTGTGGTGCATTTTAAGAGGTAGTTTTAATCCCCTGCCCTATTATATACTAGGGGCTTACAGAGGAGGTCATGCTAATCACAGGGGGACCCCAACACATAGTGTGCCCTAGTGTATGTAGGTGTTTTCACTCTATTCTGAGTGACTTTTAACATAGCACTGGCTCTAGGACTGGTTAGTCAGACTCAGTTACCACCAGTATCCGTCTGAAAAAGTTGAGGGTACAGGATGATTTTGCAACAAGGCTTGTTTCTGCTCTTCTGTTTGTTCTTTCTGCACGTTATACTTCTTCCTGCACTTTTCTTCGTCTTTGAGGACTTCTGTTGCTTCTTTCTGCCCTTCTTGTTTTTTCTTTCTGTGCATTTTTTCTTCTTTCTTCACATGTCCTATCTCTGTAGGCATAGTTAGAAATTAGCATTTAAAAAACCTTTGAAATTCACAGAAAAAACCATAGGTTTCAGGCACGTTATAGTTAGGAATTAGCATTTAAAAAACCTCAGAAATTCACTGAAAAAACCATAGGTTTCAGGGGTGTTATAGTTAGCTGGACTTTTCACTTGTACAAAACCATTGAAATTCCCCCGTTATAGTTAGTTCAGCTAACTATAACTCGCGCGTCCGCAATGCACTGCTGATGACGTCACATATTACATCACTCATGACATGGTCAGTGACATCACTCATGACATCACTGATGACCCCTCCCTCTCTAACCGTCTGTTTCCCTTCCCACTCTTTCACAGAGATTAATTCCCCTGCTTACAGCAGCCCGACCACAAGCCCGAAGTTTCACAGGCCTTTCCATTAGATGTGGCCCTCGCGCCCTTGAAGTAAGTTTGCTGTGCCCTTAGGGGCTTTACTCTCAGGTCCATAACGGTCTTCCCACTAAATTCTCCTTTTTAGGTCTCGCCTGACCCAGTGCATGCGCTGGTCTGGCGAGACTTATTGAGAGGGCTCCAAAAAGTGCTACCAGGCCAGCCTAGAGCTACAGTGAATGTGCGCGGGCGCACACGCCACGCTTTACCGCGATTACTTTAACTTTCGCGGCCGCTTTGATGTTTGATCGCGATCAGTTTCACTTTCACGGCCGCTTTGCATAGCCAATAGGTCCCGCTTTTGGGACCTTATAAGTATTTAGTTATGCAACTGTTGCATGGCTAAACACTTATAAGGTCCCAAAGGCTAGACCTATTGGCTATGCCAATGCTTGTTTAACATTGCTTTCAGTATCTCCCTGCTAGCTGCTAATTGACCTCACGACCCGAAGTGCCACGGGTTTCCGCCAAACGTGGCCCCGGCCGTCCTGTACTAATTAATTATCACTCATCTCTGGTACAGCGGAAGTCCTCAGAGTTCTAATTTGTTACGTAAGTCGATTGCTCCCCTGACGCCCTCTTGACCCCTAGAATTGCGTGCTATTCTCGCATGGGTTGCATGCCAGCCAGCCCCCTCATACCCTCTAGGCACCTGTTCCGTCAGTATCCCGCCGACTTATTCCATGGATACTCTTGTCCCGGTGGCTCTCTAATTCTGGGGTACCTCACCCTACCTCATTTAGGTAACACCTGGTGCCCGTAACCTACTAAGCGCCAACCCCCTCCCTTTGTTTAAAAGAAGTAGGACCCTGACTCCTTCCCATGCATTCGCTCTGGAATCACCTCACGCTATTTTTGCGCTCTGTCTGCTTCTGACATGGACTTATTTCCTTTTTTCCCCCCATTCAGTAGCACTCCCTCTAGTACCTGACACACAGATCTCTTCGGTACATGCACTGTTACCGACACCGATTTCTGATGTATAACTTGGGATTGTCTCCCTCCACCGACTTCCCTATATGTCAACTTAATTTAACTTGCGCATAGACATTATTATCAGAAGCTTTAATCCTTTATTTAATACAGTAACTATCGGTCTTCATTGTTCTTCTCATGACCATTCCTTCTAAATAGATTCTACCTGCTCACCATTGTTTCATCCTGATGATGATCTCACAGTCATGAGATCGAAACGCTGTCGACCTCTACAACCAGAACTCCTTCATTGAAATTAATTAATTTGGAGTTTTGAATTATGTTGTCAATGCGATGTAATTTTTAATGTCACAAACACCCCACACTTCACGCACTTTTCACTGTATGTGTGAGCACAAGAACTAATATTGAAAATTATACTATGATAATCCATTTATGGTGTTAATAAATATGTCATACCATACCTCGTGTCCCAGCATACATTGCATAACTGATCCCATCTGGACTACATTACTTTTGCTCCTCCTGACTACAGGCTATTTGAAATAGTACAGTAGCCTAGGCTACATGAGGAGCCAAGAGGCCTCCCCTGACCGTTGTTTCTCTGCACACATACTTCATCATAGGGCAGCTCCTCATTGGGCCGGCGCTGCAATGCCCAACGGGCCCCGTAGGGGGGCTCTTTCCCAGAGGTCTTCTCCGTTTGCTTTCATGGAGCTCGAAGATGTTGTGGAGGAAGCATATGTGTAGTGAGTAGAAGTGGGATCGTGCCTTTGTGGTTAAAAATAGCAATAGGATTCTATAATGGTAGTTTATTTGCAGAGTATCTGTGCCATGAGTATAACACCGACTGGAAAGTCGGGAACTGGAAAGGGAAAGATGAAATCCGCTTCAGTTTAAATGAATGAGTGAGTTGTGCAGGGGGTCGACATGTTTCATGCCCTATAAAGTCCATGCGGATCCAGGCATTTCATCAGGACCTAAGTATCCTTATCTACTCTTAGGGGGCGGCGTGTACGGAAGAAGTCACGTCCCCTCAAGTCTGGACTCCACTGTAGTCCTATTGTGTGGTGAAAACCCATCCCAGGATGTGGCCATGGTTAGGTCCCGTCTTACCAGACACTTCGGCTAAGTTTTGTCTCTCTTGCAACACCAGCGAGCAGCCCGGGATGTCTCAGTTGGGGCAGATCAACCCACCCACTTAGGTGCACTCTTTTCCAGAAGGTATTTATTGGTTTCACCACACAATAGGACTACAGTTGAGTCAGCAGCTAGGCTTTCTTTCTCGTTCAGTTTGTGATAAACTTCAGCTAGCATATGCTACAGTACGCCTTCAGCCATTTGCATGTCTGTTATGTTGGGCAAGAATCGCACCCAAACCCACTGGGCTGGAATGCAAAACAACTCTAGCAATTTTGGATCAATGTAAGTCATTTCAGTTGTATTTTCAATTACATACTTGATTGTCTTGAAACTTTGATCACACTCCCATGACCACTGAAATGAAACATTCTTTTTCAAAGTCTCGGATATACCTGGAACATTATCTGGCCACACCAAAAATAGATTGCAGCATAGCTACATCTTGTGGAGGGGAAGTAGATGACAAAGCATGAACTTTATCTGGACTGGCATCATTTCCCCCTCTGAGAAAATTTGACCAAAGAACATTAGTTTTGTGAAACTCACACTTTTTTGCATTCAACATGAGACCTGCATCAGCAAGTTGACGGCAACCTTGTGTAAGGGCTCGATCATGTTCCTATCGTGTGGGCCCAAATACCAGTATATCATCATCTGTAATTCAAAGAATGCATAACACTCTGCATAATGCAACAAATCTTGGAAAAGTTTGGCAGCTGAAGACACATCGAAACACAATCTTATGTATCGGAACAAACCAACATGAGTTGAAAAGGTAAGAATTTCATCCAATTAGAGCTGATAATATACTTTGTTCAGATCAAGGCACAAAAAAACTTTGGCACCATTGAACTGGGTAAGCATATCGGCAATGTGCAGACCAGGATGTTGTTCGCTTTCGATTGCCTTGTTTGCTTGACAGATGTCAACACAAATTCGCACAGACCCTCCAATGTCCTTTTTAGGTACCACTAGCGACACCCATGGCATTGGACCAGTAGAGCACTCATTCATATCATGTTTTAACAAAGTCTCAAATTCTTTTTCAACGGCCTCTTGTAGATTAATTCAATGATGTTGTTGAGCAACAGGATGAATGTCCTCATTCATCTGGAGCTGCACTTTCATTGGCTTAAGTTTTTACAAGCCATGAAACAAGGACGGAAACTGACTCACTATGTCGTGATGAATACTAATGTTTCAATTCACAAAAATTAGTCCCATGTCAGCAGCAGTGCTGAAACTGAGTAGACAGGCACTGGATGAAGTACCCTGAAGGACATGAATTGGGGCTTGTTCTTTTGTCTCTTTGTTTCATAATCGCCATGAATGAATCTTGACTTTGCAATGATGTTGAAGCTGCCCATGTGTCTACTTTGGTTTTCGATGGTGTGAGACGCGGCACCAGAGAGAGTTCATTGTACTTTCCAGCTTGAATAATATTTATCGACGCACCAGTGTCTATAATGAACGGTACATAGCACCTATTGACCTTCAGTTTGATTTTGGGACAGTGCCCAAAAGTATTTCATGATTTTACTTGGCAATTATTTTCCAACTTGTATTTTTCAGTGCAGGAAGCGAAACCCACATGCGCACATCTTTCAGGAGTCAGCATTGACATTGCATACCCATCTTCTTCACTGTCGCTTATGGTAGATAGGTTTAAGACAACCTTTCAAAGAAAGCTATCCTAGTGGTAGCTGTGGAGAGCAGCCTTCAGGCTAAGTCTTTAGAGGAATGTAAAGCAGCTTGTTTTACCTTATAATCTCTTGAATGACTAAATGAAAGGACACCACACAGGTGTAAATATATATGTATTTCTAACACACTCTACTAATCTCTTTATGAGATTAGAAGTCAAGGACATATGCACAAATCAACATTTTCACAACAAGTTAAGCACAAATATGGCTGGGGCCCTAGGGGCGTACCAGACCATATACTAAAAAAGAGGTTTAGGATATCGATTTGAGAAGAGACAAGGCCTAGGGCCTTCAGAAGCGCTGGGGCCTCACTAATCCACCCAAGGCAGGTAAGTAAAGGACCCACGGAAGACGCATGCAGTGTGAGAACACAGTCACGGATCCCAATAGACTTCAATGGAGCAAATCGCAGTTGGAATTTTAAAGTTTTAGGATACTTCGGGAGAGTCTACAAGCAAGTCACTTACAGGGTAAGTAGTTCTACAGCCAACACCCACAGGAGCACCGTAGTGCTGGAGTTCCTCACCCAGGGAAGCCGGGTGCATAGGTATCTTTTGGTGTCGGGTCGCGGCGTCATTTTCAATGGGAGCCAAAGGAGACTTGCTGCTTGTGAAGACAGGAGAAGTGTCTGGTGGAATCCAAGGCTGGATTCAGAAGAAAGAAGACCTGAAAGCAGAGGAGACAGTGTTCAAAGTCACTTGCCAGGGACCCGGGGCCAGAAAGCCGGATGCCCACAGTAGTCGGGTGATTTCAGATGATCACGGGTGTCTTGACTCTTCAGCCACGAGGTCCAGGAGGCGTCGATGACAACCAGGAGCTGGATTCAGCGTGTCCCACAAAGTCTGCAGCTTACTGAGGTGTCGGCAACCGGATTGGAGGCAACAAGCCTTGGCAACAGCAAGTCTCGTGGAAAGTGAAGAAAGTCAGCGGTAGAAGGAAGAAGGAAGTGGGGGGGGGACGAGAAGAAAACCTGGGTGGCAGGCAGGGAATGTTATGTTAGTTATGAACAGGTGCTGAGAATAGCTCCAATAAGGAGCCAGGGCCCTCAGACACCCCAAAGGGTGTCATGCTTCACGCATTGCTTGCGTTACCACATTCTGCCCTGCCAGCAATAAAATAACCAAATTGATACAAAAACACTGACCCCTTCTCACCTCAATCAACATCCCCAATGAAGCTCCCCTGTTCTCATTCAAACGTGGGTACAACATTAAGGACCACCTAGTCTGTGCATATAAACCATCCCGTGAAGAGACCACTTTACAATCATGTTTAGGTCTCCCACCTGTAGTAGGCCATTTCAAGTGTGGAAACTGTGCTGCATGCACACTCACAAAAACACCAACGTTTTTTAATATGGCACTATTACACACAATTTGAGCTTCTTTTCGAACTGTAACTCAACCAATGTAATTTACTGTTTCAAATGTCCTTGCGATCTCATCTATGTGGGACAAACCACCCAAAAAGTAAAGGCAAGGATAAGTCCGCATACAAGCCGAATACGTTGCGGAATCACGACTGCTCCATTGGTGGAACACTACATGGAAAAAGGACATTCTGAACAAGACCTACGCTGGCAAGTAATTGAAATTGTTCGCCCACAAAAGAGAGGCGGTGACCCTCACGCAAATCTCAACAGGTTGGAGCGTAAATGGATGTTTAACTGTCGTTCTATTGAAAATGGACTCAATACTCTTGTAGAATGGAACATGATTTTGTAGTAACTATCGGACTTATTGTATAGTATTTTTAACCTTTTAAAACTGTGTGTTTACACTATATTGTGTAATTGTGTTCCTACACTGATGTAAATAATTCTGTTTAAAAACTCTCCTTGCTTTTCACATAGATCCTTCCCCCTCCTCAATATGGGGTTCTGTTTCTTCCAACTAACTTGGTATTCTCTACTCTACTTCTCTTCCACATAATCCAATTTGCCTCATAGATATCACCCTCTCTTCAATATGAGGTTCTGTTCCTTCCAACTAACTTGGCATTCTCTACTCCTTAGGTATACTTCTCGGCCACCTTGAGCCACTTAGCTACCGGCAGTCTAGGGAATAGCTCAGACTGCACACACGCGTAATTCCTCGCGCGCCAGCGATTTACGCTCCCAAGATGGCGGCTACTGCTGAGCCACCAACTGTATGCAGGCTGGTGTCCTACCATGCCTTCTCTGCGCATGCGTGTAAGTCTTCGCGCAATAAGAACAACCACACCAAATATTTGCACTTCGCATAAAAGGTCACTTTATTAGGCCAGGCAACATAAATTAGAATCTTGCTACAATAAACATTCTTGGAACCAAAACCCCATTGTCATTACTCTTGAAACTTTTTGCTATCCAACCAAATATTCCCCACAAGACTTCTCATCAAAAATACCCCATGAAATGCACAATCCCAATCAACCTTTCCAACGCCCCTCCCCCCACCCCAGAGGGAAGGATAAGCCCACTCCAGACCATCCAACCCCCAAGAAAAAACGCCCCCAAAGGAAAATCAGCGAGCCAGGAAAATGCTACCTGACCTAACGTGACTTTATATATATATATATATATGTATATATATATTCAATGAAAAAACCATAGGTTTCACAAATGTTATAGTTAGCTGGACATTTCGCTCGTAAAAAACCAATGAAATTCCCCCGTTATAGTTAGTTCAGCTAACTATAACTCGCGCACCCGCAATCCACTGCTGATGACGTCACATATTACATCACTCATGACATGGTCAGTGACATCACTCATGACATCACTGATGACACCTCAAATGACATCACTGATGACATCACTGATGACATCATCCAGCGAATGTGTGTTTTTCTGAAAATTAAATATGTTTTATATATGTATATCTCAAGGTCGATGGAAGAATAAATGGGTATATAAGTGTCTAAATGGATGATTTGTTTTTGAAAAATTGATTGTGTAACTGACTGATTAAGTGTATCATAGTGAATACATGGCTTAGTGAGTAATGTTTAAATATGTAAATATCTGTATCAGTCTCTCACTTTGTGTATAAGTGGCTGCATGGGTTGGTGAGTAGCTACATGGGTGTCTATATAGGTTATTAGTTGGTTTTTTGAGTATCAGTCTGAGTGTCTGCATGGTTCGGTGGGGGGTATTACGTAGTGCATAGTTGCATGAATGAGTGACTCACTGTTTGTATGTGTTGAAGACAGCATGTGTGCAGGACTGTATGGGTGGATGAGTGTGTGTATGGGTGTGTTAGTGAGTGAATGACTGTCTCAATAGTGTCTTTAAGAGTAACTACATATGTTTTAAACTAGTATATGTGACTATTGGTGTATATAAATGAGTATATGTGAGAGTGAGAGATTGAAAGAGTTCCTGTATGAATAAGTATGTGTTTCTATAAGTGATTGTTTAAAAGACTAAGTATGTGTAAGTTTCCGTAGAAGTAAGTGTGGTGGTGTGTGTATAACTGTATATGCAAGTAAATGTATGTTTGATTCTTTATTAGCATGAGTGACTGTGTGTGTGAGTAACTCTATGGATGAGTGGCATTGTGTAACAGGATGTATAGGTGTATGAGTACATATGATGAGTGAGTACATGTATGAGTGACTGTATAGGACTATTGGTGAATGAGAGGATGTATATGTGGATCTTAGAATTACTGAAGAGGTTGTTGTAACTGGTATTGGTATGTCCATTGTTTTGAAAATTTTAGTCTCTATTTTTGAATGTGTGTATCAAAGGTTATATTAGGGTGAGAGGAGGTCTGCCACTCTATCACAAGGATGATGTAATCAGTGATGTCATCAGTGATGTCATTTGAGATGTCATCAGTGATGTCATGAGTGATGTCACTGACCATGTCATGAGTGATGTAATATGTGACGTCATCAGCAGTGGATTGTGGGTGCGCGAGTTATAGTTAGCTGAACTAACTATAACGGGGGAATTTCATTGGTTTTTTACGAGCGAAATGTCCAGCTAACTATAACATTTGTGAAACCTATGGTTTTTTCATTGAATTTGTAAGGTTTTTTAAATGCTAATTCCTAACTATAACGTGTGTGAAACCTATGGTTTTTTCAGTGAATATATATATATATATATATATAGTTCAAAATGCACGACTGGGTCTCATTATAACACAAAAATGGACGAGGCCTTACACCATACTCTGTAGCAGAAGGTGTTTTTTAATTGCTAAAATCACTGGTATAAACACCAAGATTTTTCAGAAACCTTGTGATTGTAGTGAACAGATGCCACAGGGCAGCACCCCATTTTGAAAAGTGTTCCAGCTCTAGTGCACTTCACCTTCTGACGCTTTTATGGGCAGATGAGTATCTTGGCCACAGTTAGATAAAGACGAAGGGCGAGGTCAAAGTTATGACATTTACAAACAATTGCTGTTAGAGAGGAATGCAACAATACGCAAAGAGAATTTTATTTAGGTAGTTCACAAATTTTTGAAAGCATGTCTGCTATTACTTAAAAAAATTGCCCCTGCTTCATGTCTGTCAGAGCTAGGTGGATCGCAAAGGTTTGTAGTTCTAAAAAGCGGGTCATGGTTCTAAAAGTTTTGCAAAGCACTGGTATAGACCATTGAGCCCTGATTAGAATCACAGTGAAGAATTGTTACACTTTACGATTGATATCTGCTCTGCTGTATCAAACCTAAATTACAAAAATATTCAGAAAGTCGGCTATCAAAGGAGCTTATGATCTAGTCCGAGAGGGTGAGGAATGTAAAACAGCATTTTGCACCAGTTTGGATTTGAAAATCAAGTAATTCTTTTCAGACTCTGGAACTCTCATGCTGTACTTCTGTTTAATTGATAAAGCATTGAGAGGAGTTCTGAATATATTCTGTACTGTCTATCATGTTGATATTTTGACTTATTCAGACCCACTGAAAACATATATCCAACATGTTAAGGCAGGTCTGCAACGAATGAGAGACAGTAATGTTTTTGCTAAGATAGTCAGTCTTTTTTAGGTCTCGCCTAGCGTTGCAGCGCAGCGCTGTTCGCTCCGCGAAACATATTGTTAATGAGGAAATATGAGGAGATTTCAGAAGTGGACTTGAAGCCCCGCCCCTCTTTTCATTGGCTGGCATCACCGTTTATGCCTAACGGTGGCCTGCCATTGGAAATGAGTTTTTTTTGTTGCCGCCCTTTCCCCTTTTCGTCCGGCCCATCCTGACAGGATCGTCTGCTTTGCGGCTGTCACGAAGCAATTTCTTATCTTTAGGGGGGCCATGTGTTTTCACTCACTTGTATGTGGAGCGTGACACTGCAAAACTTTCTGGTACATCCTGCCACTTGCTGTTCAGAATGCGCACTGCGAGCAGACAAAACAAAAACACACGTCAAAGTAGAAACGTAACTTTTTTCCCGGCACAAAAAGTATGCACTAATTACGTAGAGCTACTTTCACCTGAAAGAGTTTCAAATAACTGGATTTGCTATTTTTAGCTACTACGTGTCCTTTCCGCATTTTACATAGCAAAAGACTGCTCCCAATTCGGATTTAATCTTATCCTCCGCATGCACTTCGCTCACTGAGCTACTCCACCTACCTGCTGTCTAAATCTCCACACTGCTCCATAGCAGCGCTTTCCTGCTCACGCACTGCTGGGTTCTTTTTTTTTTCTACAACAGTTCGGTACAGAGGTGCCCAGACACGAATTAATGATAGTAATAAAGTAATTTAATCTGGTCTGTGAGCAGCTCTTTCATGTCGCTGTCAGCTGGCTGGTTATTAGTGCGCCCTGCCTAGCAGCGGCGCTGGGAGGGGATTACTCCGAGGTGAAGCGATGTTTACTACAGGCCACGTCCAGAAGAGCGCAAATATTAGCTCAGCGCGGTTGCTGTCACTGGCTGGAAGGAGGAGACGCTCCCTTTCTTCAGAAGGGGAGGCTATTTTTAAATTCGGGCGTGTCTCAGCGTCAAGGCATCTTTTTACTTTTTCGACCCGCCACCAGGCTGCAAAAGGCATGGAATGTGCTCGCCGTACTTTGTGTTATGTTATGACCAGCTGACATTTTGTGGACATTTCATGACCACAAATCGAGTGTCATTTAACTTCCAGCAGATGTTTGTTTTTTAGCAAATGCCGTAAGGTGTGTGTTAGAAATGGGGGTCTTTAGTTGGCAATGGCTGGCCACTGTCCAAGTAGGGACCCTTCTTCCTAAGTCAGAGTAAGCGGGCTACACCCTTAGATAACCCCTGCTCAACCCTGTGGTAACATAGCACGAGCAGTTAGGCTTATCTCTGAGGCAGTGTGTGAAGCATTTATGACCATACACAGCAACACAGAGAAGAACACTACAAAAGGACACCACACAAGTAGTTATAAAAAATAAGTATCTTTATATATAGACTTAACACAAGACCAATAACAGTAAAAAGCCACAGTACTAGAAAATAGGGTTACTCTTGAAAGACTGGAAAAATAGTTCTAAGTATGCAAAGAGGAGTTCAGTTCAAGGCAGTGCTCTTTGCAACCCTTTTACTCACAAAATACCTGGATTCTGTAGCAAAGCAACCAAAATGTCGCTGAGGAGTTGTAGCGATGATTTTCCTCACGCGTGACCAGCGATGCGTTGAATCCTTGCCACAAGGGAGGATGATGCGCTGATCTGTGTGCAAGGCAAAGTGACAAACTTCTACACGCTAAGCCGGCGATGCGATGAAATCCTTGCTACGAAGGGAGGATGATGCGCCGTGCCTGTTGCGTGTGTGATCTTGTTGCGATGAAAAGAAATGGCGCCCTGCGAGGGAGTGACGATCCTGATGCGATGCGATGAAAATGGCGAACACTCGGCGTCCGCGCTGCGATGTGAAGCGATGAACTCGGTGCAATGATCTTTGGTTAGCGAGCACTTGGAGGCCCGCAAACATGCGATGCGATAATCTTCGGGTTAGCGAGCATTTGGCAGCCCGCAAACTTGTGATGCGATGATCTCCGGTAGCGAGCACTCAGCGGCAGCAGCGCGATGATTTTCCTTACGCTCTTCAGCTGCGGCGGCTCGCTACCGGGCATTAGCGACGATTTTGAGCACTCTCTTCTCCACAGTAGAACTAGAGGCCCTGGAACTCACAGGAGCCTCACCTGCAGATAGAAATCCTCGCTGGGAGGAAACAGGAGGCTGGTGGTGGAGTCTGATGTGCCTGAGACTCCAGCAGGAGGCTAGCTCTCTTCTAGCCCTTGTGTGATTGCTGTAGCAAAAATAAAAGTTCCTTCAAAGTCCTTTTCCTCTTCTTCCAAGTCCAGTAGTAACCACTGCAGGCCAGTCCAAGAAACAGCACACAAGCACAAGGACAGTCCTCTCCTGCAGATTCCTTCAGTTACACGGACAGAGGTTCTTCTTGTTGTCCAGGAGCAATACAAATTGTAGGGGTTTCAGCACAGATATTTATACCCCAAAAGTCTTTGTTCTCAGAAGCTACAAGTCACTGAACCCAGCCAGAACTAGTTCTGCCCAGCCCTGGAGCACTTTGTTTACCAGGCTGCATCCTTCCTTTCAGAAAGAGGGCCATCAGACGCACAGTGGGAGGTGGAGCCAGCATTCACCTTGCCAGGCACAGCCCTATTCAGGTCCAGGAGCTACCCCTCCCCATACTCCAATACACATCTCTCTATTCAACCCAGGTCTGACTCAGCCTGCCCTGTCCCTCCAAAACCAGACAGCCAATACACATAACAGCAGAGCACACTGGAAGGCTTAGGCAAGAAAATACCTACTTTCTAAAAGTGGTATTTTCAAACACAGAATATAAAAATACACTTCACTAAAAGATGTATTTTAATATTCTGAGCTCAGGCATACTAAATTAGTTTTTCTACCATGTTCTGTGGGTCAGTTAGGACTCTAGAATGTAATAGCCAAACCTCCCATTCTGGCCTATGGAGAACAGGTAGCCTTACAGTAGTGAAAAACGAAATTGGGTGTAATTCACTACCAGAACATGCTACACACATCAGAGCATGTCCTACCTTACACATACAATGCACCCTACCATAGGGGTGGCTTACATGATGCCAAGGGAAGGTTCAGGGCCTGGGAAGTGGGTGCACTTCACAGCCAAGATGGCAGTTCTAGACTGCACGCAGATACTGCAGTGGCAGGTCTGAGACACTTTACAAGCTGCTTCTGTGGGTGGCGCAAACCAGCGCTGCAGGCCCACCAGCAGCATTTGGTTTACCAGCCCTGGGCACACACAGGCCACGCTACTAGGGACTAACAGGCAAACCAAATAAGCCAATCATGGATATACCAATTCACATGTCATTTTTACACAGTGAGCATTTGCGCTGTGGCACTGAATGGCAGTGGCACAGCGCCCAGAGCATCTATTACCAGCAAAAACAGAGCAGACAACAGCGAAAAATGGAAGGGAGCCCACACCAATGGTGCTAGGTCTAACACGCGTCCCCTCCAGCTGAAATGTGGGAGAACTACCCATCCCCTTGGAAGTTCTCATCACTAAGGCGGAAAAATCTGGACAGACCATCAGCATTGGCGTGTTCTGTACCAGGGCGATGTTCCACCGTGAAGTCCATACCCTGTAGGGAAATGGACCACCTCAACAACTTGGGATTCTCATCCCTCATCTGCATCAACCATCTGAGGGGCATGTGGTCTGTCTGAACCCGGAAGTGAGTCCCAAACAGATATGGTCTCAGCTTCTTTAGTGCCCAGACCACAGCAAATGCCTCACGCTCAATTGCACTCCACCTCTGTTCCTGTGGAAGTAACCTCCTACTGATGAAGGCTACAGGTTGGTCTAGTTCCTCCTCATTCATCTGTGACAGAACAGCCCCCACCCCATGCTCTGAAGCGTCTGTCTGGACAATAAATTCCTTAGCAAAATTGGGCGCCTGGAGTACGGGTGCTGTACAAATGGCAGTCATGAAGGCATCAAAAGCTTTCTGACAGGTGTCAGTCCAGTTCACAATCTTTGGCCGCTTCTTGGAAGTCAGCTCAGTCAAGGGTGCAGCAATGTTGCCATACCCCTTGACAAACCTCCTGTAGTAACCCGTGAGTCCTAAGAAGGCCCTCGTCTGGGTCCTTGGGGGCTCCCAAGCCAGGATGGTTTCAATCTTGGGCTGCAGGGGTGCCACCTGGCCACTCCCCACCTGGTGTCCCAAGTACACCACAGAACCCTGCCCAATCTGGCACTTACTGGCCTTGATTGTGAGGCCCGCTCTGCGCAGCGCCATGAACACTTCCCAGAGGTGGTGCAAGTGGTCCTCCCAGGAGGAACTAAACACTGCAATGTCATCCAGGTAGGCGGCACTGAAATCCTCCAGCCCAGACAACACCTGGTTGACCAACCTCTGAAACGTGACAGGGGCATTCTTCATCCCAAAGGGTATCACACGGAACTGGTAGTGCCCATCTTGTGTGGAGAATGCTGACCTCTCCTTTGCCCCATCAGTTAAGACGATCTGTCAGTACCCAGACGTTAGATCAAACGTGCTGAGGTACCGGGCAGCCCCTAACCGATCTATGAGGTCATCAGCTCTGGGGATGGGGTGCGTGTCAGTCTTCGTGACCGAATTGAGACCTCGGTAGTCCAAACAGAACCTAAGTTCAGGAGTGTCACCAGGCGCTGCAGCTTTTGGTACCAAGACCACGGGGCTGAACCAGGGGCTGCTAGAGGACTCAATCACCCCTAGGGCAAACATTTTGGAGACCTCCTCCTTAATGTAGGCCCTGACCCTGTCTGTCACTCTGTAAGCCTTGTGCTTGACAGGAGGACTGTCCCCGGTGTCCACTTCATGGATGCACCACTCAGTGACACCAGGCACCAGGGAAAACAAATCAGGAAATTGCCCCAACAGCTGGTGACAATCTGTCGGTTGCTCAGGAGTCAGTGTGGTGGAGAGGACCACACCCTCCACTGACCCATCCTTCTCTCCTGCACACAGGAGGTTGGGAAGAGGCTCACTCTCCTCCTCCATCCCTGCATCTGTGGCAAGAAGCATGCCCACTTCAGACCTCTCAAAGTGGGGCTATAGGCAGTTCACATGCAGGACCAGCAGGGGGTTCCTGGGAGATTTAAAGTCCACCAAGTAGGTAACTAGACTTTTGCGCTACACCACCTCAAATGGACTGGTACACTTATCTTGGAGCGCACAAGGCTCCACTGGGGCCAGTACCCAAACCTTCTGACCAGGTTGAAACTCGACCAGAGTGGCTTTCTGGTAATGCCAACATTTCATCTCCTCCTGTCTGGCTTCCAGATTTGCCTCAGCAATTTTTCTGAAATGCCGAGTCTGGTTCCTGAAGGCCAACATGTAGCTAAATACATCTTGGGGAGGTTTCCTGGGAGATTGCTCCCAGCCTTCCTTGACCAGACTCAGAGGCCCTCTGACCGGATGGCCATAGAGCAGTTCAAAGGGACTGAACTTTTTAGGACTTCTGTGGCACCTCACGGTATGCAAACAACAGGCATGGCAAGAGGACGTCCCACTTACGCCTCAGGGGCTCTTCTAGGCCCATGATCATGCCCTTTAAGGTCCGGATGAACCTTTCAACCAGACCATTACCTTGGGGGTGGTAAGGAGTGGTGAACTTATAAGTTACCCCACACTCCTTCCACAGAGACTTCATATACTGGGAGATGAAGTTGGTTCCCCTGTCGGACACCACCTCTCTGGGTAACCCCACAAGGGAGAAGATCCCCAACAGTGCACGTCCCACCATGGGGGCCGTCACTGTCCTGAGCAAGATGGCTTCAGGGTACCGGGTGGCATGGTCCACGAAGACCAGGATGTACCTGTTGCCAATGGCTGTCTTGGGGTCCAGATTCCCCACAATGTCAATGCCCACATGCTCGAATGGGGTACTAACAACTGGAAAGGGCTGGAGTGGGGCCTTGATCTCCCCCCCCCACTCTTCCCACTTGCCTGGCAAGTCTCACAGGTTCTGCAATAAGTATCTGAACTCTTGCGCATCTGGGGCCAATAAAAGGGGGTTGCCAGCCTCTCAAAGGTCTTGGTTTGCCCCAGATGTCCTGTCAATGGAATGTCATGAGCCAACCCCAGTAGGAAGGCTCTGAAGCACTCAGGTACCACCAGCACACAGGCTGACCCCAGCTCAGCAGCCTTAGGCTTGCTATACAGGAGACTGATCTCCCAATAAATGAGATGTGAATCAGACATGTCACCTGCTGCCTGGGCTGCAGCCTGTCGCCGCATACCCTCAAGAGAAGGGAAAACTCTTTGCTGCTCACAAAACTCCTCCCTGGTGGGCCCTCCTTCCTGCTGCCAATGGGTCAGCTCAGGCAGGTCCCTCAGGTCGGCACTCTGCTCCCCGGTAGGCTCCAGGGCATCCCCCTCAGGGTCTGCTCCCTCCTGGGCCGTGGGAACCAAGGGGGCCGGCTTCCCATGCCCCCTGCTCCTTCTCTCTAAGGCAGGCACCTGGGCCATACTCTCAGGCTCCAGATCTTTCTCAACACCCTCCTTGGCTGCCATGGACCGAGTGGTAGCACACGCCCACTCAGGCAGACCCAACATTTCCAAGTTGGATTTCCTCTCCACCATAGCCCACGGGGAGTTCTCTAAAGCATTGCCAAACAGACAGTCTACAGGCATGGCGGGCCTCACAGCCACCTGAAGAGTTCCTGAGACCCCCCTCCCCACTCAAAGGGAACATGAGCCACCTCACATTGGCTCTCTGAGTTGTCTGCGGACACTACTGGGTAGAATGCATGGGGAACAACCTGCTCTTTGGACACCAACCGGGAGCTGACAGCAGTTACACTGGCTCCTGTGTCCCTTAACCCCTTCAGCGCGGCGCGGATTACCGCGCTGTGCTGAAGGGTTCGTGCGCGGGCGGGGCCGTGACGGAGTGGTTCCATCATCCGCACAGCGCGACCGATGCGCATGACGGAACCACTCCGTCACGCGCATCGAAGGGGTTAAAGCCTCCACTCTATGGCCATTGGTGGTCACCCACTACCTGTAATTTTTAGTGTTATCAGGCAGTGCAGGCTTAGGGACCATCTCAAAGTCTCCTAATGAGACAAGGGTCAATCCTACGGGATCCCACACATCTTGGGCACCCATCTCCTCCCCTCCCAGGGCTACACTAGCAAGCTGGCGGGGTGGTGCAGGAGCATCCCTTTGAGGACACTGTGGATCAAAGTATCTGTGGCCCACTTGACCACACTTAAAACAAGTAAGGGGCCCCCTCTGAACAGGCTTACCTGTCGGGGGCACTGGCTTCTTATCTTTGGGAGGCTGGGACACCACTGCTTGGTTCCCTTGGGAATTACTTTGGTGCCCTCTGTGGAACTCCCTTGGTTTACCCCTATCCCACCCACCTCTCTGCTGGGGACCCTGCCCACCTTTGGCGAAGTCTCCCACTGGACCCTTGCGAACCCAGGTGCTCACCCAGCGGTCTGCCTCCTCAGCAAGCTTCCTAGGGTTAGTTAGCTTGCAATCGATCAGGTGCTGGCGTAGCTCAGGAAAACAGTTATTAGATAAATGCTCCCATGCAATCAAATCATAAAGCTGCTCAAATGTTTCGACTTTGCTACCTTTTGCCCAGCTCTCCAAAAAAAAGACACATATTCAACCCACGTGGTACCCTCTAGCTTCTTGCAGGTCCTAAATCTCTGCCTATACATCTCAGGGGTCAAACCATAGCGGGTAATCAAAGCTTCTTTCATATGGGCATAAACCATCCTACTTTCTGGGGGCAGGTCCAACAAGGTATCCCTCCCCTCACTCACAAAGTGTCCCCACAACCCTGCTCCCCAATCCTTCTCAGGGACCCGGTGGGACACCATAGCTAATTCATAAGCGGCAAACCATTGCCCAATATCTTCACTTTTATGGAAATCCTTAATAACCTCTTTGGGTATATACACTCTACTCTCAGTATGCACTACTGGTATGCTGCCACCAGAGGGGGAGATCTCTATACTCTTTGCTTTAATCTCCAACTCCCTCAAAATTCTCATGCTCAAGTTTCACTTTCATCATTTCAAATTCTAACTTCTTATTCTCTAGGTCCCTCTGACCATCCATTTTAAGCTTAGCCATCTCCATATTATGCCGCCTATCTCTCTCCCTGTCCTCCATCTCTTCTGGAGTCAGACCCCTTTGAGGACACACTAGTGCCCGGCTGGAAACTGCTTTATCCCCTACCAAATCTACCACTTCATCCTGCTGCTCTCCTGCATTCTCTCCCCCCTCCACAGGCTCTTCCATATTCCTAGGGGCATCCCTGGCTTCTAACCAGGCCTTCAGCGCCTTGTAATACTCTTCCCTTCTAGTGAGACCTGTGATAGGGACTGTGAAGCGTTTGCAAAAATATTTGAGCTGCTTGGCATTGTAGGTTACTAATTTCTCTTCTTCCCAGGAGAGATCCTCAGAGGCATTGGATCTGGGCTTGCCCATTGTAGCAATAACTGGCAATATCAATCAAAAATAGAACAAAAACCTCAAAAACGTACGTGGTTATGTTATGGTCTACACTCACTAGTAGTGTGCACTATAATTTCAGTATGCGATCATAAATGCAAGTCCAGATCCTCACCGCAGACCACCAATGTTAGAAATGGGAGTCTCTAGTTGGCAATGGCTGGCCACTGTCCAAGTAGGGACCCTTCTTCCTAAGTCAGAGTAAGCGGGCTACACCCTTTGATAACCCCTGCTCAACCCTGTGGTAACGTAGCACGAGCAGTTAGACTTATCTCAGAGGCAGTGTGTGAAGCATTTATGACCATACACAGCAACACAGTGAAGAACACTACAAAGGGACACCACACAAGTAGTTATAAAAAATAAGTATCTTTATATATAGACTTAACACAAGACCAATAACAGTAAAAAGCCACAGTACTAGAAAATAGGGTTACTCTTGAAAGGCTGCAAAAATAGTTCAAAGTGTGCAAAGGGGAGTTCAGTTCAAGGCAGTGGTCTCTGCGACCCTTTTACTCACAAAATACCTGGATTCTGTTGCAAAGCAACCAAAATGTCGCTAAGGAGTTGTAGCGATGATATTCCTCACGCGTGACCAGCGATGCGTTGAATCCTTGCCGCAAGGGAGGATGATGCGCTGATCTGTGTGCAGGACAAAGCCACAATCTTCTACACGCTAAGCCGGCAATGCGATGAAATCCTTGCCGCGAAGGGAGGATGATGCGCCAAGCCTGTTGCGTGTGCGATCTTGTTGCGATGAAAACGATCCTGATGCGATGAAAATGGTGAATGCTCGGCGTCCGCGCTGCGATGTCGTGAAGCGATGAACTCGATGCAAACGTGTCTTGCTATGATCTCCGGCAGCGAGCAGTCAGCGGCAGCAGCACGATAATTTTCCTTTTGCTCTTCAGCTGCGGTGGCTCGCTACCGGGCGTTAGTGACGATTTTCAGCACTCTTCTCCACAGTAGAACTAGAGGCCCTGAAACTCACAGGAGCCTCACCTGCAGATAGAAATCCTCGCTGGGAGGAAACAGGAGGCTGGTGGTGGAGTCTGATGTGCCTGAGACTCCAGCAGGAGGCTAGCTCTCTTCTAGCCCTTGGGTGATTGCTGTAGCAAAAATAAAAGTTCCTTCAAAGTCCTTTTCCTCTTCTTCCAAGTCCAGTAGTAACCACTGCAGGCCAGTCCAAGAAACAGCACACAAGCACAAGGACAGTCCTCTCCTGCAGATTCCTTCAGTTACACGGACAGAGGTTCTTCCTGTTGTCCAGGAGCAATACAAATTGTAGGGGTTTCAGCACAGATATTTATACCCCAAAAGTCTTTGTTCTCAGAAGCTACAAGTCACTGAACCCAGCCAGAACCAGTTCTGCCCAGCCCTGGAGCACTTTGTTTACCAGGCTGCATCCTTCCTTTCAGAAAGAGGGGGTCTGCCATTAGACGCACAGTGGGAGGTGGAGCCAGCATTCACCTTGCCAGGCACAGCCCTATTCAGGTCCAGGAGCTACCCCTCCCCATACTCCAATGCAGATCTCTCTATTCAACCCAGGTCTGACTCAGCCTGCCCTGTCCCTCCAAAACCAGACAGCCAATACACATAACAGCAGAGCACACTGGAAGGCTTAGGCAAGAAAATACCTACTTTCTAAAAGTGGTATTTTCAAACACAGAATATAAAAATAAACTTCACTAAAAGATGTATTTTAATATTCTGAGCTCAGGCATACTAAATTCGTTTTTCTACCATGTTCTGTGGGTCGGTTAGGACTATAGATTGTAATAGCCAAACCTCCCATTCTGGCCTATGGAGAACAGGTAGCCTTACAGTAGTGAAAAAAGAAATTGGGTGTAATTCACTACTTGGACATGATTCACACATCAGAGCATGTCCTACCTTACACATACAATGCACCCTACCATAGGGGTGGCTTACATGATGCCAAGGGAAGGTTCAGGGCCTGGGAAGTGGGTGCACTTCACAGCCAAGATGGCAGTTCTAGACTGCACGCAGACACTGCAGTGGCAGGTCTGAGACACTTTACAAGCTGCTTCTGTGGGTGGAGCAAACCAGCGCTGCAGGCCCACCAGCAGCATTTGGTTTACCAGCCCTGGGCACACACAGGCCACGCTACTAGGGACTAACAGGCAAACCAAATAAGCCAATCAGGGATATACCAATTCACATGTCATCTTTACACAGGGAGCATTCGCGCTGTGGCACTGAATGGCAGTGGCACAGCGCCCAGAGCATCTATTACCAGCAAAAACAGAGGAGACAACAGCGAAAAATGGAAGGGAGACCCACACGTGTGGTGCCAGGTCTAACAGTGTGTATCCCTGGTGTTGGACTTGGCCCTTTTTGCAGGGTCATCCCTAAACTTTTTGCCTTCCTCCTGTATTTTTTCTGACCTGTTGTTGGCTGTTTTATGACTCTGGGCACCTTACCACTGCTGATCAGTGCTAAGTTGCATATGCTCTCCCTATGGTAAAGTGTATACATTGATTGGTTTCCATGATTGGTTCATTTGGTTTACTGTCAGCCCCTAGTAAAGTGCACCAGGAGTGCCAGGGCTTGTAAATACAAATGCTGCTGGTGGGCCTGCAGCACTGGTTGTGCCACCCACAGAAGCGGCCTAGTAAAATGTGTCTAGGGTCTGCCACTGCAGAACCTGCGCGCAGTCTGGTACTGTCGCGCTGACTGCGCAAGTGCACCCACTTGCCAGTCCCTAAACCTTCCCTTAACTACATATTAGTCACCCCTCTGGTAGGCCCAAGGGCAGGGTGCATTGTAGGCATAAGGTAGGACATGCCCTGATGTGTGTGGCATGTCTTAATAGTTAATTACAGCCATTTTCGTTTTTCACTATTGAAGGCTACCTGCTCTCCATAGGCCAGAATGGGCTGCTGGAATTACTACACCCTGTAATCCCAGTGGACTCATAGAGCATGGTAGAAAGTCATGTTTAGTATGCCTGAACTCAGAATAATAAAATACTTCTTTTAGTAAAGTTTATTTTAATATCCTGCGTTTGTAAATACTACTTTTAGAAAGTTAGTATTTACTGATCTGGCCATTCAGTCCGCCTCTGCGCTGTGTGTGTGTGTTCTGTCTAGCAACAGTGAGGAGCAGGGCTGGGGAATTCCAGGAGACAGGCTGGCTGCCAGGTGGTGGGTAGAGAGATTACACCAGGATGGGTGGGAGGAGTACACCTTGACTCTTGAATAGACCTGTGCTCTGCCACCACAAAGCCGGCTCCGCCCCCTGTGGAGCGGCTGATGTCTCTGCCCTGCTGCTGAAAGGAAAGAGCAGAGTCACCACAACAAAGTGCTCTAAAACTGGACTGAGCCAGGCCCAGGCCCCCTGGCGCTAAAGAACAAAAGAATCACTGTATAAAAGTAGGAGCCTGGCTCCTAAGAAATCAGATCCTGTTTGCACTACGACGAACCTCTGCCTGAAGGAGAAGGACCTGGAGAAGCTGAAGGAGGAATACTGTCTCTCTGCCTGAGAGACTGGCCTGCAGTGGGTGCCTGTCTGCTGGAAGGAGAGGAAAAGAACTTAAAGAAAGGACTTTTGATTCAACTTGTGCTGAACTATCTCCAAGGGCTTGCTAGAGAACTTGCCTCCTGAACTGTGCAGGAACATTGGGCGCTACCCCCCCCGGAAGTAGAAGAGACTGCCGTGGGTGATTCTACACCGCTGACCCCGGAGAACCTTGTGCCTTAAATCTCCCTGAGCAACGCGACCATCTGCCGCTGGAAGTGACTGTAAACATCGTGAGGGCCCACCAGCCTAAACAAAGTGAGCAACTACCCCCGTGAGCCGTCACTCGCAAAGTGAGGAGGAGATCCCTGTCTAAACATCGAGCTCTGTGACCCCCCCGGGCCGCAGAAATCACCGTGAGGATTTGGGCACTGTTCGCCCCAACCGGACGAAGCCGACAGCGCGCTGCGCTGTAATCTCGCCCCCAGGCTGCCCCTCCTGCCTCTGCCCTCGCTGGTGTGCTGTGAGCCGAAGAGTGCCCCCCACGAAGCATCCGTGTCCACGGAGGAGCCGGGACCGAGACGCGACGCGGGACACTCGTGAGAGACGTCCACAGACTGCCGCGAACATTTGCCCCCAAGGAAAAAGGTATTGTGCCAAGCACGTTGAAAGTACGGCCCGTACTTGCTTTCGTACGGACCGTACCGATCTGTGAAGCCTTGAAGTCTGGCCCGTTGGTTTGAGCCGTACTTGCCTGCCAGGTAAGAGGTTTGAACCGTACTGGCCTCGGGTGGACTGGGTTCGCACCGTACTGTTTGCCCCATACTGCCTTTTGAAGACTCTGGGTTCGCACCGTACTGTTTGCCCCGTACTGCCTTTTGAAGACTCTGGGTTCGCACCGTACTGGTTGCCCCTACGGCCTTTTAAAGAATCTGGGTTCGCACCGTACTGTTGCCCCGTACTGCCTTTTGAAGACTCTGGGTTCGCGCCGTACTGTTTGAACCGTACTGCATTGAAAAACATTGCCGGTGCTCACGCGAGAAGCGTGAGACTTGGCCAGCGTACTCCGGCTCACGCGAGAAGCATGGGAAAAGGCAAGGTACTGTCAAAACCTTGCCCAGAGCACCCCAAAGGCGCTACGAAGTGCGCAGAAGACCAAAAGAACTCCTTTTAAATAGAACTGTGCCATTTTGAAACCTGTGGACTGCCCTTAAGCATTTGAAAGTAACTGGATTGAGATTCGCTAAGAGAACTGTATTTATGCAACCTGCCTGAAAGAAAACCTTTTATATAAAGAATTATATTTTGGATATAAATACGGCCTTGTGTCTTTGTGTGGTGGGGTGGTGATTATTGTGTGGGACAACTTGAACGCTTAACCTTATGCCCTCTGGAAATTTAGCCTGACTGCTCGCGCCACGTTACCTAGAGGGTGAGCAGGGGTTATTTTTAAAGAGGTGATCCTTTGCCCTGACTTAGATGAAAAGGGTCCCTGCTTGTCGCAAGTGCATACCTGCGCCAACCAGAGACCCCGGATTCTAACACCTGGTATTTAGATTCAGGTGATAAAATCTCCCGACATCCTTTAGGACAGTTAAAATACACTGGGACCGAGCGGTGGTGGTATTGCATGAGAAGATCTTCGCATGGATATTTATATAGCGCGTACTACCACTGATGAGGCGCTGAGGTGTTTAGTGCAGATATTTTCAGGGTTATATCTCAGAGGAAAATAGTGGACTGGACAAAAATATTCAAAGCGATGTGAGAAATATAAGAATAACATCTTATTTGAATGTATTCAATGTGCTAATATTATGAGAATATAAATTGTATTTTACAATTTAATTTAGAACCGCGGCGAAACTATAGAATTGTTGCAAAATGTTTAAGATGCGATTGTCAGATATTCCTTTTTTATGACGGGCACATGCTGATGAGCTTTGCGGGGGTCAACAGGGGGTACAAGACATTGTCATTTACAACGCCATTACTTGATTAATGCTTCACGAAGGGAGGGAAAAAAAAAAATTCAATGCCAATAGCTCAAAACATTGCGGGACCTATTGCATTGTAAATGCTTGTTTTTTTTTCTTCTTCTCACTGATGACATTTGCATTTGCTTTTGCATTTGGTATAGTAAGTTTATAGCTGACGTTCTTTATATCTTGCACATTGCACTTTATCTTGATTTTGGCACTATATGCTCTACCCAGTGTTTGTAAGGTATACTGAGTCTTAACGAGGTAGTAATTTGCACTAATGAACATTGAACTCGCTGCACTAGACCATAATAGGCTTATAGTTGATGCTATCTGTATGGCACTTAGCATAATGCACATTGCACTTTACCTTCTATGGTACTGCGCTCTTGCACTAATGATTCTTGGATGCTGTACTGTATATGTTTATATGTATTGAATTAGTCAGCTATGGGTTTTTCAAGCAAGCGATATATCGCAAATATCCCGGGGGTAATTGAATTGCGATCTTTCTCTTTTTTTCCAGAGGTGAAGTGGGGGGAGGACGCGCTCCTGGGTGCTAAGTCAAGGCACCTTGTTGCTTGTTAGAGGGAGGCTGTGGTAGTGAAGGAAGGGCAACCTCACTCCACAGATGGTTTGGGGTGGGCAGAGGGGGGGGGGGGGGCGCGGTAGAGGGGTGTAGCATTAAAAAAAAGAGCGCAGGGTTAGAAGGCAGACTAGGAATGTTGAGCAATATGTTTAAATTTGGAGGCGAAGCTGTAATTGGCAGGGTTTTTGTCAACAAGGGCATCAATTTGATTTTATTGAAAGATCTGGTAAAAATTGAAGAGAGTTGGAGGAGAGAATATGATAGTCCGTGCTGTAAACAGCCACGTAGGTCTAAGGTATGACACAATTGTTTAAAGTAATTTCTTGTAATGTGAATGGCTTCTTGAACTCACAAAAAAGAAAAGCTATGTTAAAGTGGCTAGAATCTTTCTCACCCCAGGTGATGTTTTTGCAGGAGACACAACTTAAATCAAACTCCCCCAACTTCACTCTCCCTAAGAAATATGCCCAAGCATACTTTGCCTCGGCCCAGGCGGCAGTGCGTGGAGTGGGTATTCTTTTGTCTTCGGATTTGGACTTGGAGGTGGGTAAGGTGATTAGGGACAAGGGAGCTAGATGGTTGTGGATAGAGGTCGTAGTTAATGGTATAGTTGTCGTCCTGCTCAATTATTATGGTCCAATTGGTGACGACTGTGCGCCCATGGAACAGGTTAATGATTTGCTGATGGGTTAGCAGGGATACATAATTATGGGGGGAGATTTTAATCTAATACAAGACTTACGTCTTGATACCTCCAATAAGGGAAAAAAGCAACTAAAACCTAAAACAGATAGGCTCTTAAAAATTATTAAAGAGGATCTCGCATTATTGGACCATGGAGGGTAGACCACCCAGGTACCTCTGAGTTCACGTGCTACTCAGCGAGATTTAAAACAGCGTCCCGTTTGGATTTTTTTTTAAATTAGTAATCTGTTCACAAGGGGGGAATCTTTGATTCTCTCTAATCCATTTTCAGATCATTCTTTAGTATCCTTAATTTTACACTTGCCTGCACCCAGGAGAAAGAGTAATAGGTGGCATTTTGACAAAGCACTGTTATCCGATCAAAAATGGATTGATGGGAGAGGCTCTACGATGTAACATGAGGTGTGTGGAAAATGTTAAACATCAATGCATAATGGTACTATCAAGGGTGCTATTTAAACTATGTGGTTACAAACTGTGTCTTCGGGAGTGAAGCCTGTATTGACAAGAGGTGTGCAATTACTGTTAATAAAAATTGTTTAAAAAACAAAAAATGGATTGATGAAACCCGTGATTTTATAGGGTGGTTCTTTAAGGAGAATGTGAATACAGCTCCAGGTTTTATGGTATGGGAGGCTTTTAAGGTTACATTTAGGGGACGTGTGGTGGCATACAGTGCTAATCTTTATAAGCTAAGGAAACTGAAGATTGCGGGACTCCAAGAAGCGGTGGAGCAGGCTAGGAGAGAATTTTCAGGGAGGTCAACTGGGGAGGAGGAAGAGGCACTTCACCAGGAACTATTAAGAGCTAAAAAGTTTTTTTCTGCTTGAGGAAATTGCAGGAAGCAAAGCCGCCCGTCAAAAGGCGTACGAGGAAAGCCAGCATATCGGAATCTTTTTAGCTTGGTCTACAAAAACACAACAGAGTAAACAGTCTATCCCACAAATAAGAAATCCGAGTACTAGGTGGCTGGTGAACGATAAAGATGGAATTGCCGAAATTTTTATTTCACATTTTAGCGAGATATATACAAAAGTCCAGACAGTTGATCCTCAAGCTCTTGCGGACTATTTTACAACAGTCCACCTGCCTAAAGTTAGCGAGGAGGACTGTATGCTCCTGACTGAACCAATTACAATTACAGAATTAGGTGAAATCGTAAAAAAAATGACAAATGGGAAGGCGAGTGGTAACGATGGGATCCCCATTGAAGTATATAAACTATTTTTAAACAAACTCTCCCCTTTCTTTGTATCACTGTATAACCAAGTTATGGCTGGAACAGGAGTTCCAGACAGATTCAAGAAATCAGTGATGATCCCAATTCTGAAAAAGGATAAGGACCCTAAAGACCCAAGCTCTTATCGCCCATAAGAAGACTATAAGCTTCTTATGAAAATTTGGGCAAATAGAATCATGGGCTGCGCACATTATTTGGTTCATGCAGACCAAACAGGGTTCTTGCCGGGGAGATCGATGGCTGCGAATACTTTCTATCTGATTCAAATTATTGATTATCTTTCTGCTACAAAGGTGGCTGGGGCCATCTTAATGATGGACTCAGAAAAGGCATTCGACCTGGTGGCTTGGCAGGCTCTCTTTTTTATCTTTGGGGAGTTTGGCTTTCCATGCCATCTGATCGAGATGCTGGAGAGAATCTATAGGGGAGCTATCGCAAAAATGATTATAAATGCAGAGGAGGTGGGAGAGGTAGTAATAAGGCGGGGTACTAGGCAGGGGTGCCCCCTCTCCCCCCTTCTGTTCTCACTTTTTATTGCACCATTAAAAATTCGTTCTAACATACTAATCCAAGCCCCCCTATTAGAAATGGCCAAAATAAAGCTATTCGCTGATGATTTGATCCTGTACCTGAAGCCATAAAAAGCAAACATCCAGAGAGCATTGGGAGAAATCCAGGCATTTCCAGAATTGGGAGGTTACAGGGTCAACCAATCTAAAACTGAGCTTCTTTTATTTAATACACCAGGAATAGAGCTGCCGGAAGGGCTAACATTTTTACCTTCTAAACCAATTAGATATCTGGGTTTGTATGTAACAGTGGACTCCCTTAAACTTTTTCACCTAAATTACAGTAAAACACTCAACAAAATAAAAAGTCTGTTAGACAGATGGGCATTATTGCCCTCGTCAATTATAGGTTGAGTCTCTTTGATACTTCCTTTGTTGTTATTTTTATTTTCAAACCTTCCTTTAAAGATTCCAATCTCATACTTTAATGAATTCAACAAGGTGCTTCGGGAGTTTATTTGGGCTAAGAAAAGATCTTGCATTAATTTATCTATTTTACAATTGGACGTAGATCAGGGAGGTCTTGTGGTACCTCATGTAGCTACTTATTATCAAGCTGCATTACTTAGCTTAACAACTCAGCTTCTGTCCCCTTTTTCAAAGTGATAATTTTCTATTTAATCATAAGCTAAGGGAGAGTGCTATTAAGCTACCAGCATTTTTGCAAACTGCAAAGTTACCAAAAAAAACAAGATACAAGGTGGTGAACATACTATTAAGCCGCATTCCGCGATTCCATAAAAATTATAATATTCCATCATGCCATGCATACTCCTTTCTCTGTGACTGTGAGGTATGGGGCCTCAAACTCCCACAAAAAGGGGTAGAGACTTTTATTTTGTTAGGCTTTTGTAAACTGGGAGATTTTTATAATGGTACTAATCAGATGAAGTGGGAGGCTTTTGTGGCGCAATTTGAAACACAGAGCCGTGACCTCTGGCTAAGTTTTAGGCAGATTTTATGCTTTCCCCGGATCAACTTAGGAGGAATCAGTGAGAGTACAAGATTGGCAACTGGTACAAGGTACTTCGCCAGGAATGGCTACAAGTCTGTGAGTTTGGAAACAGGGCATTGAGAGCGGCCAACTTTCAAAGAATGTCCTTCCTTTCTCAGTGGGTGGCCTATTACACCCTATCAGAACGTGTGTTTCATTAGATATCCTTCCATGTGCATCGCTGGCGCTATTTGGCTTCTACGTAATTGAGCAGCTCTCATTAAATGAGCAACTTTTCGTGTCTCTTGCCATAGCTGTAGCCAGATCTCTAATTTTTCAAAATTGGAGATCTCAATTACCTACATTGACCATATGGCTACAAAAGATGGAGAGGACTTACAAATTTGAGGAGGCCTACGCAAAGAGGATAGGGGCGGTGCGGAGATTTGGGTTGTCATGGAAGGGATATGTTGCAATCACACACATAAGTGATACTATGTGATTTAGTAATGTGGAATTTCTAGGAAAGGAGTATAATTATATAGGCTATTAAGCTAGGGGCCATACGCCACCATAGATTTGACGTTTAGAATGGTGGTTTTAAACAACATGTATAATGGTATATGAATTTATGTCTTCGTTTTACTAGGGATTGTAATTGTGTAACTTAATAAGCAATAGGTTATTTCTTCTCTGCCTCTTAGTATATATTGTGAATTATATTTATTATGTACTAATGAATCATGAAATATGTTAAACTTATTGTTTATTTATTATATGGGATTGGAGAGTCTGTAAATTTGTATGTTTGTTTCCTACGCTCAATATTTTTTTTTTTTTTAAAACATCGGCACCGAAGACTTAAAAAAAGCACACATCAGAAACGAAAAACCGCTCTGAATCAAGCGCAGAGGAACTGAAAGGCACTTAGAAATTGGAAAAACAGCACCAACACTTTTCTACGCAGAAAAAATCCATGGATGCAGGGTTCCCAAACAGATTGTCTCTAAAGATACGCCATTGGTGCCCAAAAACACAGAAAAGAGAAACTACCAAAATCCAATCAGGAACAGGAGGTAGTATTTGAGGGACTGCAGCATTTTATGCAGGAGAAACACGAGGCAGCAAAAAAAGGCAGAGGAGGGACTGTTTCTTCAGCCTCCACTAGAAATTGTACCATTGGAGCACAGGGCCACAAGCCTCGCCCCAAGATCGCTCACCATATCTACAGGACACTGATTCAGAGGCCGCACAATATACTGATAACACATCTGACCCATGGGCCGACTAGGATGTGGTCCTACCAGATCCAGATATTGAACCACTTGTGCCTACATAACCTTCTCCCTCTTACCTATGATTGGATCCATCCTTAATGTTTCCAAGGAGGTGTTCAAAGACTCAGTCAAATTAAGGGTCTTAACGCCATGAATTGAGAAAAAATATAGACCCTCACCAACTGACCCAATCTACATTTGAGAGCACACCCCAGAAGACCTTGTTGACACCACTGCTAGAAAAAGGGCAGCTGCACAAGGCACCTCCTCCAGATAAGGAAAGTAAAAGGATTGATGCAGCTGCAAAAGGAGTTGCCACTTAATAATAATAATAAAGGCATTTATTAAGTGCGCAGCTACCTCAAACGGGATGTCCCGGTGCTATAGCAGACGGAAAGCAGGGCGTGGAAATGCCCAAGGGCTAGTCATTCCGGCTAAAAAGCCAGGTTTTCAGAGTCTTGCGGAACTCTTGTTCAGACTGAATCAGACGTAAATGAGAGGGTAACTTATTCCAACATGTGGTAGCGCCCACCTCAAAAGATCTACATCCCATTCTGGCTTTCGCAAACCGAGGGGTGGCAAGGAAATGTTTGTTGTTGGACCTTAAGGATCTGGATTGTTGATAGGGTTGGAGTCTCCTTCTTAGGTAGGCCGGCCCTCTTCCTTTAGCTGCCCGAAAAGCGAATGTCAGAGCCTTAAATTCGATTCCCTTGGCAATTGGCAGCCAATGAAGTTGTCGAAGATAAGGAGAGATGCGGTGACGGAACGGAACACCGCAGACTAATCGGGCTGCAGCGTTTTGAACGATCTCGAGTCTACGGAGGAAGCCCAGTGGGAGACCCAGGTATAAGCCATTCACGTAATCAAGGTGGGAGGTTATCAACGCATGGACCACTGTTTTGCGAGTTGCATTAGGCAGATAGTTGATGAATTTCCTAATAATTTTGATTTTACCAAAGCAGGCAGCCGAAACCGTTTGAACCTGCGTCGAGAGGGATAAATGTTTGTCCCATCTAACGCCCAAATTCTTGACCGAGTCCTTCGGTGAAGGGGCATTGTCTAATTCATCAGGCCACCATAAATTCAAAGGAAGAGGAGAGGGTTGGTTAAAAAACAAGACCTTGGTCTTATCCGCATGAAGTCTTAAAAAATTGTGGTCCATCCGGGCGGCAGTGTTCTTAAGACACTCTTTTAGTGGGTCAAAGGTGGAAGCTGACACATCACTAAAGGTGAACAATAACTGGGTATCATCGGCGTAGGATGTTGTTTTCCCAGTTTTGGAGATAAGCTCTGCCAGGGGGGTTAGATAAACATTAAAAAGAAGCGGGCTCAGGGCCGAGCCCTGGGGAACACCCCAATTAAGAGGTTTGACGGGAGAAATGAAAGGGTGGGTTCGGACCTGTTGTTTACGGCCAGATAAGAAGGCTGATAAACAGATCGGAAAGAAACACGTTAGTTAGATTCCTCACCTTAGAATATCCCCAGGCGTCAGACTGGATCTGGAAAGACTTTTGTAGCAATACCCCTTGCGCGTCGCTAGGCGTCGTCTGCGGCTCCGCGTCCGTCGTTGGCGTCGTGCGCCGGAATGACGTCGTCAGAGTACTTAGACGCCGGCCTTGCGCGCTGACCTCAGTTCTTCTTTTTTCCGCGCCAGTAAGCGCCGATCCGGGAAGAGCTTACCCCTAGTCATTTTTTGACTAACTTTTTGACTCTTTTTGGTCTATCGACTCGACTCCGGTGCCGGTAGGATGCCTGGTTTTAAGGCCTGTGACGCCTGTCATCGCCTGATGTCGGTGACGGATCACCATCGCCGGTGCCTTTACTGCCTGGGGGCCGTGCCCCGACTGTCAGGCCTTGACATCGAAAGCTAGGCGGGAGCGGTCCCGTAAGCTTCTCGAGCTTCAGCACTCAGCTCCGCGCCGCTCTCGGTCCCGGTCCAGGAGGAGATCCAAGGACCGATCGTGGAGCCACAGCCATCGTCATCGCTCGTCGGGTTCTTCGGGTAAGTCGAAGCACTCCAAGAAGTCCAAGAGACGACATCGCTCTTCGGACTCCCCTCGCCGGTCGCGCGACTCGGCTGAGGGTCAGGGTGGTCCCACCCCCGCGGCTCCGTCGGAGCCGCGTCCGTCCCCATACCCGCCGGTCCCTGGGACTGACGCGACTCCGGCGGAAGTCAGTGCCTTCCTCTCGGCCATGAGGGGCCTGGCTCCGCCGTCAACGCCTGTAGGCGCGCCTTCGGGCCCCGCAGGTTCGACTGGGCGACCTCGCGTGCCGGCGATGTCGGCGGCTACGGCCCCGGCGCCGTAGACGGCACCGGCCCCGACGCCGCAGGTCCCCGAGGGATCCAGGCCTGGATCTCGGTCGGCGCTGGTCGACCTCACGACGCCTCCTCCGCCGGCGCCGACACCGGTTCCACCTCTGACGCCGTCCCCGGACGACGTCGTTCCCCAGTGCAGCCCCGGTCCGGGTCCGACGCCGGCGCCGATTGGTGAACGCTTCATCTACTGCCCGGCTCCGATCGTTCCTCCTGTTTATCGGGAATCGGATGACGAGGGCGACTGGGAGGGGTATGATGACCCTATGGCCGCTCAGGCCCAACTTTCTCAGGTTTTGGCAGAGGAATTGGGGATGCCAGCGGTCTGGATACCTCCCCGGACGCTGGTTTCATCTCTCTTCCGACTGTGGCCTCGGAGGAGGGTGCAGCCTTCTCAGTGGGGCTGCGCAAGGCGGCCGAAGCCCTAGGGCTGGAGTTGCCTGCTGTGGCCTTGAGGACTAACGTCCTCACTGAGGTCCTTCAACCGACAGCAAGCTCCACTGAGCCTCTGCTGCAGTTTAATGAGGCCCTCATTGACGTTCTGCTGGGCACTTGGTCCAAGCCCTCCACAGTCCCTCCTGTGGACCGGAACGTTGCCCGGCGCCACCGCCCAGCTCCGGGCGACCCCAGTTTCCTCTCCCAACACCCCACCCCCGAGAGTCTGGTTATCCAGGCCTCAACCTCCCAATCCTCCTTCCCGTCCGCTCCTCCGGATCGGGAATCCAAGAGGTTGGAGCAGTTTGGCAAGAAACTGTTCTCGTCCCTGAGTTTGGGACTGCGGTCTTTAAATACCGCTTGCCTTTTGGACCGTTATTCCCACTCTCTGTGGCATACGGTGATTCAGCGGTGGCATGGCTGGAGGGGTCGCTTGCCTTTTGGACCGTTATTCCCACTCTCTGTGGGATACGGTGGAGGACGTGCTGCCCTTGTGTCCGGTGGAGGCCCGGACACGACTCACTCAAGCTCTTGCTGACGGTCGAGATGCAGCACGGCATGCCATACGGTGTGGACTTGACACCACGAACTCGCTGGGTCAGGCGATTTCCACCACGGTGGCGCTTCGACGTCACGCCTGGCTGAGGTCCACGTCATTTTCGGGGGATGTCCAGAGTTCCCTCATGGACATGCCCTTTGATGGCACTCGCCTTTTTGGTGAGAAGGCGGACAGTGCACTGGCTCTGTTCAAGGACCCCCGGGCCACGGCCAAGTCCTTGGGTCTTTCAGCCCCGCGGCCGCAAACTTCCGCCTTTCGTCCCTTTCGTGGCCAAGGAAGGGGCGCCTCCTCACGTCTGCCCAGCCACCGGCCGCAGAACCAACCTGCACGCGGACGTGGATTCCGCCGAGGCGGTACTGGAGGTCAACGTGCCGGTCAGTCCACATCCACCCCGGCAGCATCCGCCTCAATGCCCTCCTAGTCCGAGCTTTCAGGCCCATTCAACGCCAGTGGGCGGCAGAGTTCGGCATCACCTGCTCCACTGGCCCTCCATCACGTCAGACAGGTGGGTGCTGCAAATCGTCCGAAGGGGCTACTCCCTCCCCTTCGAGACGACCCCTCCAGCCATGCCACCGCTGAACCACCGTATGCCGGGGGATCATTTGCATCTTCTACGAGAGGAAGTTTCGGCCCTCTTGGCCAAAGAGGCCGTCGAGCGCGTTCCTGGTCCAGAAGTAGGTCGTGGTTGTTATTCCCACTACTTTCTGGTTCCCAAGAAGGGCAAAGGGGGCCTACGCCCGATCTTGGACCTCAGGAGCGTCAATGCCTTCCTCCGGAAGGACCGGTTCAAGATGCTCACTTTAGCTCAGGTTCTGGCTGCCCTAGACCCTGGAGACTGGATGGTAGCGTTGGACTTGCAGGACGCTTATTTTCACATCCCCGTCCTGCCGGCCCACCGGCGTTACCTGCGGTTCACGGTGGGTCAGGAGCACTTTCAGTTCACCGTGCTCCCCTTCAGCCTTACCAATGTCCCTCGGGTGTTCACGAAAGTGATGGCGGAGGTCGCAGCTCATCTGCGCAGATCGGGGGTTCCAGTCTTCCCCTATCTCGACGACTGGCTGTTGAAGGCGGGCTTGCCCCAGCATGTCGTCTCCCACCTCCAGACTACGGCCGACCTCCTGCACTCGCTGGGGTTCTCCATCAATGTGCCGAAGTCGCACCTGAGTCCCTCCCAGAAGCTCTTTTTCATCGGAGCGGTTCTCGATTCGGGGCAGTTCCGGGTCTATCCGCCGGAACAGCAGGTCCGGGACATTCAGGCCCTGATTTCCATCTTCCGGCCTTTGTCCTGGGTTTCGGTCAGGTTGGTGCTGCGGCTTCTGGGGCTGATGGCCTCCTGCATCCTGTTGGTACCTCACGCCAGGTGGCGGATGCGGGCTCTGCAGTGGGACCTGAAGTTTCACTTGGCCCAGCATCGCGGCAACCTGTCCGACCATGTCCTGATCTCGGAGGGCACTGCGAACCAGCTGCAGTGGTGGAACAAATTTGTGGCATGGTGCACAGCAAAGGCTGTGGATCCTCTTTCTGCCCCTCTTTCTGAGGTTCTCCTCTTTCTTCTTTCTTTAGCCCAGCAGGGCTCTGCTCTGGGCACCTTGAAGGGTTATCTTGCTGCAATCTCTGCTTTCTTAAGGCTTCCTGATCAGCCTTCTCTTTTCAAGTCCCCTGTTGTCTCCCGTTTTCTCAAGGGCATTACTCATATGTTCCCTCCTGTTCCATTCGTAATGCCTCAGTGGGACTTGAACCTTGTTCTTACTTTTCTGATGTGCGCTCCCTTTGAGCCCCTTCACAACTGTCCACTTCGTCTACTGACTCTGAAAACTGCCTTCCTGGTGGCTATCACCTCCGCTAGGCGGGTGAGTGGCTCCAGGCTCTGTCAGCTAAGCCTCCCTTCCTTTCGGTTCATCCGGATAAGGTTGTCCTCCGGACCCGTCCTTCTTTCCTTCCTAAAGTCGTGACTCCCTTTCACATCGGGCAATCTGTCACGCTGCCCACCTTCTTTCCGCATCCTTCAAAAGATGAAGAGAGGCTCCACCGTCTGGACCCAAAACGTGCGCTGTCATTTTATTTGGCCCGCACAAACCAGTTCCGGGTGGACGACCAACTTTTTGTTGGATATGTAGGTGCGAAGAAGGGTAAAGCTGTGCACAAGCGGACCATCTCGCGATGGGTCGTGTTGTGTATTAAACTCTGCTATTCTTTGGCGAAAAAGGACCCTCCTGTTGGGCTGCGAGCCCATTCCACCCGGGCCACAGCGGCAACAACTGCCCTGGGACGGGGAGTCCCCTTGCAGGACATCTGTCAGGCGGCGACGTGGGCTTCACTGCACACGTTCGCCAAGCACTATTGCCTGGACAGCCAAGTCCGGAGAGATGGCCAGTTTGGCCGTTCTGTTCTCCAGGACTTTCTGGTGTGATCTTGGTTCGCAGGCCCACCTCCGGGGTTGATATTGCTGGGGTATCTATTCTAAGGTGAGAAATCTAACTAACGTGTTTCTTTCAGATGAACAAGTTACTTACCTTTGGTAACGATGTATCTGTAAGAAACATTAGTTAGTTAGATTCCTCACCGACCCACCCAGCCTCCCCGTTCTGCGAACCGACATCTAGGGTTAAGGTTCTCCCTTTCAGGGCCCTAGATTTTTTGGCACCAGTGTCGGTCTCTTGCATGGCTCAGCGTCCCTGGCGCGGAAAGCTATGTGCAAGAACTGACGTCAGCGCGCGAGGCCGGCGTCTAAGTACCCCGACGTCATTCCGGCGCACGACGCCAACGACGGACGTGGAGCCGCAGACGACGCCTAGTGACGCGCATGGGGTATTGCTACAAAAATCTTTCCGGATCCAGTCTGACGCCTGGGGATATTCTAAGGTGAGGAATCTAACTAACTAATGTTTCTTACAGATACATCGTTACCGAAGGTAAGTAACTTGTTCTTCAACACAGTTCCCTGGATGCCTATGTCCTTTAGGCGATTCAAGAGGATGGGGTGGGAGTCGGTGTCAAATGCTGCAGATAAATCTAACAGCACTAACACCGCCTTAGAGTCTCCATCTGCTGCCCATCGTATTGAATCAGCCATTTCAATCGAGACCAGATTGAGATTCATGAAGAAGGCCGTTGGTCTCGATGAAACCAACGAGTTGCTGATGCACTAGTTTCTCCTAGACCTTCGCAGGAGCGGGGAGTAGGGAAATAGGTCTATAGTTACTAGTGATTTCCGGATCAGCGTTAGCTTTTTTTAATATGGGCAAGAGAAAGGCATGTTTCCAAGCTAAAGGGTACATACCCTGTCTGAGTGAGGAGTTCCAGATGGCATTTAGATGGGGATTGAGACACTCCGCTAGGGAGCTTTATTGTTTGGCTGGCCATGGATCGCTCGGGGATCCTGATTTGCACTTCTGCAATTCAATCAATGAGGCTTCGGAGTCTGCTTTAGATGATAATCATTAATCGTCTGGGAGACATCGAGTGAAACAGGAAAAGAAGCGTAAATCAGAGCGATTTTATCCTCAAAGAAATCAGATATTTTGTTGCATAATATCTGTGAGGGAGGATGTGTGTGGGTAAGTGCTAGTGGGTCGGTGAACGATTTCACAATGTTAAAAATGTCCCTGGAGGAGTTTTTAGCATTATTAATCCGATCGGCCAGAAAGTCTTTTTTTTCCCAGTAAGAAGTTTGCGGTACTCTTTAAGCGCCGCACGGTACCCTTTTTTACTTTCCACAGAATAGGTAAGTCTCCAGCTACGTTCTAATTTTTTACATTCTGACTTTTTAGTTCTAATCTCCTCCGAATACCAAGGTGCGGAGGGAGACGATCTGGATGACTTTACTGGTTTCAAAGGGGCCAAGGAATCAAGCGCATCGCTGATCCATTTGTTTAAATTTGAGATGCTAACCTCAAGGACATTGGAGAGAGAAGGCTTGGAGTCCTTCAGATGTTGCATAAGAGACTCGAGAGGTAACCCTCCTCCAATTCCTTCTATACTCTTTGGGGATAGAGGTGGCTCTAGCCGTGCTTATCAAATGAACTTGAAACGGGATCAAGAAGTGATCAGACCAAATCACTGGCAACGGGGAATGAACTGTGATATCGGGGAGGTTGGGGCAAATCAGGTCCAAAGTATGGCCTGCCTTGTGAGTTGGATGGGATACATGTATTAAATTGCAACCGGCTAGTGTAGAAATAAAATTGGAGCTATGCGGGCAAGTAAGATCGTCCACATGTAAGTTCAGGTCTCCTAACATTGTAAAGTTGGAGTATCATGTGCTGGCTTGGGAGATGTAGTTGGCGAGGGACGAAATGTGTTTAAGACAGGAGTTAGGGGGTCTGTAGAGCAACAGCCCTGAGCAGGAAGAAGACGCCGAGAGTTTAATACAAAAAGGCAATTCTTCGATGGAATCAAACTGTTCAAGATTGGATGTTGCAATCTCTCATCTAGTTTTATGAATGATAGTCACCCCCCCCCCCCCTTCCCTGTTTCCCACCTTGACTGTTGGCACAAACTATGCCATAATCCTCAGGGATGGCTAGGGTCAGGGCGGGGTTGGTGTCATCTCGAAACCACGTCTCAGTCAGGAACATAAAGTTCCAGTTGTTGTCTGCGATGGACTGATAAATGTCCAAGGTGTGTTTGTCCACTTGGCACGCTAATCATTGGAGAATTGCCATATCTGTGGACCTACACTCACATTACAACAGAGCAACATGGGATGAACTACAGGAGCTCATGCCACATTTTCCTGAAGAATATAAAAAGTAGGGAGAAGATCTGATTAACTAGGTTAAAATGATGTCTAATACTACCATCAAATGTGCCTTAGATGGAGCGGACACCGCTGCTAGAGGCATAAATCTATCCTGCTCAGAAGATATGCGTGGTTACACATTTCTGGGTCCAAACCTGAAGTGCAGAAACATATTTTAAATGTTCCTTTCAATGGAGAACACTTCTTTGGACCAGCTCAAGAAACTAAACTTGAAAAAATAAAGGACATAGACAACTCGGTGGGTGCCCTACAAAACTCAACACACAAACAGCCCTTTCAGAGGTACCAAGATAGAGGAGTTGCAAGTGCCTCTACCACAGAAAATAATGCCTCGGTGTCAACAGCAACAATATCACCAGAGGGGGGCGTGGTTACTCTCATGGAGGTTACAAAAATAATAAAGGCAGAGGAAGAGGCACCCCCCAATAAGGGCACCTCCACCCCACCACCAGAATTACTTGCACACACTTCCCCCGACCACAAATTCCAGTCAGGAGAAGGTCTTTACAAAATGCCTAATAGTAGTAGCAGCAAAACTAAGAACAGAAAACATTCATGTGTTTCCCTACATTGAGGATTGGCTGATCAAGGGTCCAAACAAGAACAAATGCATGCCTATCAGACATCCAAAAGACAATAAATCTATTGCATCAATTGGGTTTCTCAATCAATGTGACAAAATCACATCTCCAACCAGTCCAAATACAACTTTCTCTAGGGTCAATACTCGATTTCTTATCGGGGACGGCTTACTCCAATCCCCAAAGGTTTCTCAATCTCCATAACCAACTGGATCTTTTTTAGCCACATCGCATCTTAGTCAGAACAGTAATGTGGCTACTAGGAATGATTGCATCTTGCATCGCAATAGCGCCTCATGCTCACCTGTACACAAGACCCCTCCAGGAGTATTCAGCATCTAAATGGTCCCAAGCGAAAGAGAACATGGAAGATAGTGTTTGTTTCACCCAAGGGTTATCAGGCTCTATTGTGGTGTAACACTACAAACATATTAGCAGGGAGAGCCTTCAAGGATCCAATCTCGCACATAACAATCACAACTGATGCATCACTTCTGGGATGGGGAGTTCATATGAAAGACATTGTGGTTCAGGGACACTGGACAACATAACAAAAGCTTTTACACATCAACATGTTAGCACTACTCGCTATTACAATGCCTCTTTAAGAGTTCCTCACAAACCTAGTAGGGAAGACCGTCCTTCTACGCACAGAAAATATGACTGGAATGTATTGAATTCAGAAACCGGGTGGAACCTATTCCCTACAATTATCCCAATTGGCACAAAAGATATGGTAAAGGAGCGAACAGTCGCAACAGCCACCTCCTAGTATAATACATACCAGGGGAGGACAGCACAGTTGGGGATCTCCTCAGCAGAACACACCAGCAGATTCACAAATGGGAAATACACAGCACATTCTTACAAACATGCTTTCAATGTTGGGTTACCCCCCGCAATAGACCTGTTCGCAACAAAAGAAAACACAAAATGCCAAGACTTCGCATCCAGACACCCACGCCCACAATCCAAAGGCAATGTGCTATATAAATGAACCGGTCAGGGATATTTGCTTCAATTACTTTAATTCTGATTGCACCCACCTGGGCCTGTCAACCATGGTACACAACACTATTGGAGCTCTCCCTACAACCTCACAAGAGGCTACCCAATCATCCAAATCTTCTCACACACAGCAAGGGCAGGGTGAGGCATCCCAATCCTCAATCTTGCAATCTGGCTCTTGAGGTCATAGAATTTGGATACCTCAATTACGGGGGAGGGGAATGGAAGCGTTCCAGAATGGAAGGGTTTTGTGCATTCTTGTACAGCACAGCTGTAGGAAGCTGGGTTTCTGTTGCAGTAACCCCCCGACTTTTTGCCAGACTACTGATGCACTTTGACTTGATGTGCACTGGGTCCCTGCGAATCAGTTTCCCAGGGCCTGTGTTCTTTCCCAAAACTGTACCTTGTACCCCTAATTGGCACCTCTCTGGCCACATGTCAGCCCCTTGTAAAAGGTACCATGGGCACTGTGGCCAGGGAAGGCCTGCAGCACTTATTGTGCCAACCTTAGAGGCCCTGTACCTTTACACACACAATTACTGCCATTGCAGGCTGCATGTTTTGGTGCAGAACAAAGTGAAGATTCGACATGGCACACATCCCTGGGGTGAAAAGTTGCCCCAACAAGATGTTGCACATCCCTGTGTGCCATCCCTACAACCCACTGCCCTGGCATGGTCAGACACCCCTCTAGCTGGGTGCACTATACCAGTGGTGAGGGTACAGGTGCATGAGCCCTGTACACCTACAGTGTCTATACCAATTCTTAGACACTGTAAGTGCAGTAATGCCATTAAGAGAATATGGTGCTGGGAGTTTGTCATTACGAACTTCACAGCACCATAATGGCTTTACTGAAAACTGGGAAGTTTAGTATCACACTTCTCAGCACATTAAGCCCACACTGATGCCAGTGTGGGATTTAATGAAAAATGCACTCAGAGGGCATCTTAGAGATGCCACCTGAAACACGACCGGCCTCTGGTGGATTCCCTGAGTGGTATACACTAGCCTGCCACCCAGAGACATGTTTCTGGAATCCTGGGGTGGGAGCCTTCGCTCCCTGAGCCCAGAAACAAAGCCTTTCCTGGGCGGAGGTGGTCACACCTCCCCAGGTCAGGAAGAGCCATCTGTGGCAGGGGAGCTTCAATGGCCTTTTCGCCTTCGTAATGCGACCCCCAGCCTCTCCTGCTATCAGAAGCTGGCCCCCTTCCTGTCTCCCCTCCTTTTTGACTGGAAGACAGGTGGGAAAAATTAGCATAGCCTAGAAAGTGTGCCCAGCTTTGCCAACCCCACCCCTCAGGTGGGGGAGGCGAGGTGAAGCCCACTCTTAAGTACCCGCCATCTTACAGAAGGCAGACACTCTCCAATCAGGATTAGGGATCGTCCCACCCACCTCCTCCCCACATGTGGTGAGCTCACCAAGGATGTAGTCACCCTAAGGTCAGTAGCCCATTGGCTACTGACCTCGAGACCCCTAAAACGCCCCCTAAATACAGTATTTATGGGGCAGCCCTGAACCAAGAAGACAGATTCCTGCAACCTACGAAGAAGGATGAAAGAAGACTCCCAGCAGAGGAGACATCAGAGAATAACTGACTTGGCCCAGCCCTACCGGCCCGTCTGCAGTTTCCAGAGATCCTGCGCCAAAAGTCGCCTTGTCCTGCAGCCAGCGACCTCCAGACCCTGGGAGGACTGACTGCCTTCCACAAAGACCGTATCTCCTGTGAACAGCAGCTCTGTTCAAAAGAAACAGCCAAGAAAGACTCTGGGCCTGCTGAGGACAAAGAAACTGGACGCCTAGAACCACCACTGCACCCGACGACTACAGCACGAATCCGGGAGGCCCACCAGTCCCAGCGAGGTCCCCGAGCGCCCCAGAGTCCAAGTCCACAATGGGTTGATCCCTCCAGGACTACCCAACGTCGCCTGCAGCCTCTGCACAGAGACCTCGCACAACCGTGAGTGGCCCGGTAAGGTGAAATCCGACCTCAAAAGACAACCCTCCACCCAGCAGCCCTGCTCCCCGGAGGAAAGAGCCCGAGGTGCACCTACATCCCTGAGCCCTCCAACTTACCTGCTCAGCTGTTGGTTCCTCACGAAAGTCTTCCTGGACCGAGCCTGCAGCTAAAAACCAAAACTGAAAATCCCATTGAAAACAACAGGGCACCCAACTCCAAAACAGCACCCTGCACCCAGCCGCCTCTGCACTGCTGCGGGTGTACTTTAGGTACTAACTCGAATCCCCTTTTGCCCTGAGCCTAACACCTGGACCTTTGCTCCCACAACTTTGTGGCCTGCTCGTGAGCAGCCACCAACTGGACGCCCCCTATCCCCCATTGGATAACATTGGGCCTCAGCACTCTGCACCTGGCCGCCCTAGTGCTGCTGAGGGTGCTTTGAGAGTGGATCCTTGACCCTGGTGGAACCCTTGTTCTAACCCCAGAAACTCAACCCCAAAGACAGAGTACTTACCTGTTACCCGATAACTTCATTTCTCTCCATAGGAATACATTGACTGTTTTCCCTTGAAAAATGTTTTAAGTGTGATGTTGATTTGTATGAAAACCTGAAAAACTACAACTGTACAAAAATGATTTTACTTACCTTCTCTCTAGGAAATGTCCCAGTGTTATATCTTGGCATATCACACTGATTAGGAAAAAGTAATCTGAAAAGTAATTTCGACATTTTAACTTACCAGTATTTCAATCAATTGTATTTGTACCTGCATTCAATTGTAAAACATTGCATAAGATTTTGCAAAGTATTAATTTCACTTACCTGTGCCAGGCTTGGCTTGGTTCTAGAAATAAAATAACTTAATATTTTTTATACAAACCAAATTGGTCTGAGTTCAGTCTTTGAGTGTGTGACATCATTTGCTGATTGGGTGTGTACAACAAATGCTTAACACTACCCTCTGATAAAGCCTTACTGCTCGCCCACACTACCACAAATAGAGAGTAAGGTGCTATCAACGTCTACCTCTGCCTACCTTTAGGGTTCCACTGGACTCTGTGCACACTATGCCTCATTTTGGTATAGTATATACAGAGCCAGCTTCCTAAATCAGTACATTAATCCTTCTTCCCCAACAGAACAACAATTAATATATCTGAAAGAGACTATTAGTTATAGATTCCTTACCTTAGGATTACCCTCAGGCGGCAGACTGGATCCGGAGACATTTTTTCTTAGCAATACCCCTGCGCGTCGGTAGGTGGCGTCGGTCGACTCCGTGTCCGTCATCGGTGTCGTAGTCACCGTGATGATGTTGCGGTGTCTACTTAGACACCGCCACTGCACGCTAACGTGCGTTCTTTCTTTTTCCGCGCCAGCCAGTGCAGATCTGGAGAGAGCGTGCCCCCAGTCACTTTTTGACTAAACCTTTTTTGACTTTTGTCGACATCTTTTTGAGTCTTGGACTCCTGGTGCATGAGGGATGTCCAGCCGACAGCCTGGTTTCAAGCCCTTTGACTCCTGTCACAAGTTGATGTCGGTCCCCGATCCGCACCTTGTGTGTCTCTGGTGCCTGGAGCGTGACCACCACCCGAAGTCGTACTCCGACTGCCGGGCCCTGAATCCAAAGTCTTTGCAGGAGCGGTCCCGAAAGCTTTTGGAGCCCCAGCAGTCCGATCCTCGACATTCGTGGTCCTGGTCGAGGGGAAGGTCGCAGGACCGGTGGCGGAGCCACCACCCTTCGTCTTTGCACTCCTCGGGTAAGTCAAAGCACAAGAAGAAGGCAAAGAAGCATCGACTCTCTTCGCCTTTTCCTGGTCCGTCGGCCGAAGCGACGTGGGACCCGGAGCGTCGTCGCTCTCCGGCTCCTTCCTTGGAGCCCGCTGGGACGGCTCCGCACTTCCCTCCCTTTCCCGGAGCCAGAGCGTCCCCAGCCCAGCTTTGAGCATTTTATGAAGCTCTGCACAGCATCTTTGTGCAGCCTGACTCTACAGGCACGCCTTCAGGCCCCGCGGGCTCGGCTGGGGGCCTGGGCCTTCGATGCCGGCGGCTCGGGCTTCTGTGCCACAGGGCCCTCAAGGATCCAGGTCTAGATCCGGATCAGTGCCGGTTGACCTCACAGTAACTTCCCCAGTGCCGATTTCAGTGACGATGCCCCTGACGTCAGTTGCGCCCTTAACCGGCGTCGACCCCCAACCTCACCTCCGACTTGGCGCCGGAGGGTACTTAGGTACTGTTGTTCATCCAGGGCGTTCCCTACCGTACTGAGTGGCAGCCAGTGGAGGGTGTGGAGGACTGGGAGGGGTCTGGTGACCCTCTAGCAGACCAACTTGAGGAGCCGGACTGGCGAGATGAGTTGAGTGATGCCAGTGGTCTGGATACCACCCCCAACCTTGGTATGCTTTCTCCCCCTACCGTGGCTACGGAGGAGGGAGCTTCCTACGCTGTGGTATTGCGTAGAGGGGCTGAGGCCTTGAGCTTCCTACGGTGGCAGTCAGGACTAACCCCCTTATCGAGGTGCGTCAGCCGGCAGCTGCCTCTTTGGAGCCCCTGCTGCCTTTTAATGAGGCCCTCACTAATATCCTTCTGGTCACTTGGTCCAAACCCAGCACAGGGGCTCCTGTGGACAGGATGATTGTCCGATGCCACCGCCCGGCCCTGGCTGACCCAGTTTTCCTCTCCGAACACCCTACCCCAGAGAAGCTTGGTGGTCTAAGCCTCATTTTCAAAAGGCGCATTCCCTACAGCTCTCCAGATAGGGAATCCAAGAAGCTGGACCTTCTTGGGATGATGATGTTTTCTTCTGCCAGCTTAGGACTTCGGTTGGTGAACACTGCATGTCTCTTGGGCCGTTATACACACATGTATATGGTCGCGCAGGTGCTGCCATAGCACCCGGAGGAGGCCCGGCCATGCTCACCCACGCTGTTGCTGAGGGTCAAGAAGCAGCTAAGTTCACCATCCACTGTGGGTTGGATACCGCCGACTCTCTGAGTAGGACGGTTTCCATGTCGGTAGCCCTGAGGCGCTATGCCAGGCAGAGGACGTCTGGCTTCTCTGGGAGTGTGTAATCCATATTTTTGGACATGCCCTTTGATGGCCGTTGCCTGTTTGGTGGCAAAGCGGACAATGCGCTCGAGCACTTCAAGGACTCTAGAGCTACAGCCAGATGCTTGGGAATCGCAGCAACTTCTCACCTCAAGCAGTCTGCCTTTTGCGGCTACTGAAGGGGTGCCCCGCCATTCCACCCAATCTAGTCACAGGGCCTTGCATGCTACCCAGCCTCTGCGTGGCCGCAGATGTGGGACCCAGCGACGTGGGTCTGGGGACCAGCGAGCAGGCCATTCCACCCATACCCCCCTGCAGCAGCCTCCAAACCCTAATAGTCTGACCCCTTCAGGGCCACCGGAGGAAGGGTGCAGCAGGATTCACCATCACCTCCCCCACTGGCAAAACATCACGTCGGAAAGGTGGGTTTTGCAGATAGTCCAATGGGGCTACTCCCTCTCCTCTGAGACTACCCCCCTCCATCCATCAACACTCCATCGCATGTCGGAGGATCACTTGGCCCTTCTCCGCCAGGAACTTATGCCTCTCTTGGCCGGGGGGCTATTGAACGAGTCCCTGTGCCAGTAGTAGGTCGTGGTTGATACTCCCACTACTTCCTGGTACCCAAGAAGGACAAAGGCCTCCATCCTATCTTAGACCTCAGGGACGTCAATCGCTTCCTCCGGAAGAAGTTCAAAATGTTAACCTTGGCTCAGGTCTTGTCTGCCCTGGACCCTGGAGACTGGATGGTAGCGTTGGACTTGCAGGACGATTATTTTCGGATCCTCGTCTTGCCTGCCCACTGGTGTTACCTATGGTTCACGGTAGGCCACAAGCATTTTCAGTTTACTGTGCTCCCCTTTGGCCTTACCAGCGCCCCTCGGGTGTTCACTAAAGTGATGGCGGTGGTCACAGCTCATCTGCGCAGATCAGGGGTCTTCCCCTATCTCGATGACTGGCTTTTGAAGGTGGGCTCACCCCAGGCTGTCGTTGTAGGAAAGTAGGATCTGCTTCCTATGGTTACCCCCACTATTTGCTGATGTATCACTGTTTTCGATTTAGATTGACTGGGATCCCGCTATCTAGGACCCCAGTCTAGTTGCTTTCTCCTCTAAATTGATTGCATGTACTTTAGGTACACTCCAGATTGGATACTGGGGTACCCTTATCAGTCCCTAGTATATGGTATACTATGTACCCAGGGCATAGGTACCACAGAGGCCTCCCAGGGGCTGCAGCATGTATTATGCCACCCCTGAGAAACCATTCAAACTGACACCACAGGTCTGCTACTGCAGCCTGTGTAAGGTGGTGCATGCACCCCTTACTTAGATATAGGTTCACCATTTATATTCTAAATCACTGCACATCAGTCACCCCTATGGCAGGCCTTATCAATCCTGAAGGCAGGGTGCTGGGTTTTATGTGAGAGGGTGCCCCTGCATGAGCAGAGCCCCTCTGCAGCCTTCGGAACCTATTTTCCGGGGTTGGTTGTGATGCAGCCAACCATATATATTTAAGTGCATTATAACCTCTCGGTAAATGCTAACTTTAAAACGGCTGCTTAGAAACATGTCGTGTTTGGTGTCAAACACCTTGGAATCATACCTCTCCGCCAGTAACTGGCGGGGCAGGTATGATTCCACCCTTCTAGAGGGACTTATGTGAAACACCGGTACACCCGGTACCAGCTTTCTTGACCTGGGCATCACAAAATGGATGCTGCCAGCCACAGACACAAGTCTGTCCTCCTGCTGCTGAGACAAGCTCGAGCAGGGAAAGGCTTGACAATAGGGTTCCTGTCACAGGGAGGTGTGACCACCTCCCAGACAGGAGTTGGTGTATTGGGGCTGGGTGGGTGCACTGTGAGAGTGTTTGAAAGTCTGCACTAGGGGCACATTTGGTATCCCTGTGCATAGTCCAGTTCAAATCGGTTGCAGGAGCCATTTGCTCCTGCTCTGGCGCGAAACTGGACAAAGGACATGGGTGTAGCCACCCCTCTGTTTTGACCCTCTCATAAGTGGGTCCCCAGAATTTGTCCCAACCCTTCCTTGGGTATAAAGTAGGAACCCTGTCTACAGGACTTTAGATTTTTACCTGGACTAAACTCTGCTACAGAAACCAAGTACTTCCACGATCTCCACTTCGCTAGATGACTGAAGAATCTCTCTTGGAGTAAAGGCGTTACTCCCCAGCAGTAGCAGGCACCTAAATGCATCTGACCGGTTTGCATCTCCCAAGCTCCTGAGGACTCCGAAGATTTCTGCAACACAGGAGGTGGGTTCCCAAGCGTCCCCAAGGTTGAACTGACCTCTCAGCAATTCTGAGACCAGTATCCCTCGTGGGGAACGTGCAACCCGAACCCCTGTGCACTGTGTACTTTTGCAGCACCATATGCTTTTTGGCGATCTCTGAGGCTGTGCTTTGGGCTACGTGTAGTCCTGAGCCCGAGCAGTATTTGCACTGAAGATTTCCGGCCTACACTCCACGAGTGTTCCGTGGGATGATATTTCGTGATTCAGCTCGAGGTCCCCTCGCGATCCCTTGTCCGTTGGCCTGTGGGTCCCTGTGAAGGTAACTTTGGCTTTCCTTGGGCTTTCCTTGTTGCTCCAAACGCGCCCTGACTCTCCATTGCTTGGAGAGTTCCCAGGACCTTGCTGGTCCTCACCGTAGCTTGTTTCCTCTGCCCGCATGGGTTGCAGTTTCCAAGGCTTGTTGGTGTTCGATACGGACACTGACCCCCAGCACTCGACATCCTTCGTGGGACAGCTCACCTCCGGACTTTGTTCGTCATCGACGTCTCCTGGTCCTTGTGGCTGCAGAGTCAAGCATCCTACCTTCTCTCCTGAAGCACCCGACATCGGTGGGTATTCGTCTACCGAGCCCCTGGTCACCCTTAAGTGACCCAGACTCTGTCCCCTCTGCTTTCAGGCTCTTCTCACCTCGGATCCAGGCTTGGATTCCACCGTACACTTTTCCTCTTCCTGGCAGCAGCACTTCTTCGCACACACCATTGAAAACGACGAAGGTTTCCGACACCACTTGACCCCTATGCACCCGGCTCCTGTGGGATAGGTAACATGGGTATCTCGGCACTCTCAAGGGTGCTGGCCTTAGAACCTTCTATGTTCCAAGGGATTTGCTTACTATCCTCTCCGAAGTGTCCTTAAACACTAATTTTCCACCCGCGATTTTTCCATACAGTTGTACGTAGCTCGCGTCTGTGTTCTCACACTGCACCCATCCTCCGTGGGTCCCCTGTGTCACTACTTTGGGTGGTTCCTTGGGGTCCCAGCGATTTTACGTGCTCTAAGTACTGTGTCTAGTTAGGTTGTGGTTGTTATACCACTTTCTTAGTATATGGTTCGGTCTCCCCCTGGAGCCCGCTATGTATTGTGCTATTTACTGTCATTCTAGTGATTTAATATTGTGTGCTTTGTGCTCTAATCTCATAAAGAGGTTAGTAGAGAGTGTTTAGTAATAAATACATATATTTTATATATCTCTTGTGTGGTTCTCCTTTCATTTGGTCATTCAGGAGGTTCAGACCTGGTAAAACAAGCTGCTTTACATTCCTTCAAGACTTAGCCTGAAGGCTGCTCTCCACAGCTACCACTAGGATAGCTTTCTATAAAGGTTGTCTTAAATCTAATCATCAATAAGTGTTGTTTGGACTGGTACAAGGTGCCCACTTTAATTAGTGGTCAGCATATACCAGGCCAACTTCTCACATTGGTGTGCAGTGGTTGGGATTCAAGCATGCTATTGTTTTTCCAGATAAATCTCATTGAGTGATTAACTGAAAACCACAGGTATTAGGTACATATAAATCAAGACTAGAATAAGTAAGTTCTACTGAACTTGGAGTTGGGTAGTCAAGGGTCTAGCACACCCTTTCTCCAACTCAAGAGAGTTTAGGTCCCACTAGGTTAGGTAGGTGCCTACACCACATAACACTAGTGTAGGAAGGTGGAATCTGACTGCATGGTTACCCCACTTTTTTCCTGGTGTTTGAATGGTTTTTGACTAGTCTCTAGTCTCGCTGGGATCCTGCTATCCAGGACCCCAGCCTATCTGCTTACTCCCTTAAATGACTGGTGTGCCTATTAGATGCACTAGTCATTGGATACTGTGGTACCTTATGAGCCCCTAGTATATGGTACCTTAGGTACCAAGGTACTTCACAGGCCTACCAGGGGCTGAAGTATGTATTATGCCACCCCTGGGAAGCAGACTAAATCTGACACCACAGCCCTGCTACTGCAGCCTGGGTGAGGTAGTGTTAGCACTCCTCACTGAGGTATAGGTTCCTATATCTCACCATACACACACATATAAACCTATCAGTCACCACTAAGGCAGGCCCTATCAATCCTGAGGGCAGGGTGCTTGGTTAACAATGTGAGGGGGTGCCTCTGCATGAGCAGGGCCCCTCTGCAGCTCTCAGAGTCTATTCTCTGTAGCTGTTTGTGGATGCGGTTAAACCACATACTCTTAAGTGCATTATAACCTAGCGGTAAATGCAAACTTTGGAATGACTGCATCAAAACATGTCGTGTTTGGTGTCAAACAACTTGGAATCATACCCCCACACCAGTAACTGGTGTGGGAGTATGATCCCACCCTTCTAGAGGGGACGACATGTACCTACTGTGGAAACACGGTAGAAATCTGAAAGAGCCCTGGCATCTCAAAATGGATGCCACCAGCACAGACACTGGGCTGCCCTCCTGCTGCTGACTGAAACTCGCAGTGGAGGAGGCCCAACAATAGGCATCCTGTCACAGAGAGGTGTCACCACCTTCCAGACAGGATTTAGTGTATTGGGGCTGGGTGGGTGCACTCTTAGAGTGCTTTGAAGTCCTGCACTGGGGGAGCAGTAGGTTCCCTTGTGCATATGCCAGCTCAAACCGGTTCAGGGGCTACCTGCCCCTGGTCTGGCGCGAAACTGGACAAAGGGAAGTGGGTGTAACCACCCACTCCCCTGTCCCTTCCAGATGTGTGGTCATAGAGCTAGTCCCTCCCGTTCCTTTAGTATAAGTTAGGGAAACCTTGCCATTGCACATCAGATATCCCTGGGCGATTCTTTACAAGAAGAATCCTGGCCCTTCGACGTTCCACTACCTTTGGAAGACAGAAGAATTTCCCTTGGAGTCAAGGAGTGACTCCCCTGCTTGGCAGGCACCAAAAACTTGAATCAACGGTCGCAAACTTTCCCGCTCCCTCCGGAATCCGAAGTCCCTGCAGCCCCGAAAGTGGATTTCCTGACTTCTAGACGGCCATTGTGAGTCCCCAGCGAAGCTGAGGCGAGTGGACCCCACGAGTGACGAGGAACTGCAATACCCGGGTACCGTGCACTATTGTCGAGTGCAACCCCTTCACGACGTTCTACGTACTTGTGCTTTGGACCAAGCCTCCAGCAGGATTTCCCTCGAAAATCAGAGGCCAACCTTGTCCCGAGTGACCGTGGGCTCCTGTGAAGCGAATCCTCACGAGGCGTCTTCACGATCACTTGCCGGCTGGCTTGTGGGTCCCCTGAAGACTTCTTCATCAAACTAAAGGGCTCCCCTGGTTGCTCCAGGCCTGCCCTGACTTACCCTCGCTGGGTGAGTCCCTCAGACCTTGCTGGTCTGCACCGCTGACTTTCTTTGATTTCCACGAGACTTGCTGTTGCCAAGGCTTGTTGGCTCCAATCCGGTTGCCGAGACCTCAGTAAGCTGCAGACTTCGTAGGACACTCTGAATCCAGCTCCTGGTCGTCGTCGACGCCTCCTGGACCTCGTGGGTGAAGAGTCAAAATACCCTTGATCACCTGAAACCGCCCGACTTCCGTGGGCATCCATCTTCCTGGCCCCGGGTCACTGGCAAGTGACTGTGAACACTGTCCCTTCTGCTTTCAGGTCATCTTCATCTTGAATCCAGCCTTGGATTCCACCGGACACTTCTTCAGTCTTCACAAGCAGCAAAACTTCTTCGGCTTCCATAGAAAACGACGATGCGACCCGACACCTATGCACCCGGCTTCCCTGGGTGAGGTAACTCGTGCACTCCGGTGCTCCAGTGGGTGTTGGCCCTCGAACTACTTACCTTGTAAGTGACTTGCTTGTAGACTTCCTAGAAGTACCCTTAAACTTTAAAAATCTAACCGCGACTGGCTTCATTGAAATCAATAGGGAACCCTATTCTCACACTGCACGCGTCTTCTGTGGGTCCTTTACTTACCTGCCTTGGATGGATTAGTGAAGCCCCAGCGATTCCACAGGTCCTAGGCCTTATCTCTTTGCAAGTCAACTTTCCTAAACCTCTTTTTTAGTATATGGTCTGGTACGCCCCTAGTGCCCCAGCCATATTTGTGCTTAACTTATTGTAAAACGTTGATTTGTGCATATGTTCCTGACTTCTAATCTCATAAAGAGATTAGAAGAGTGTGTCTAGAAATAAATACATATATATTTGATATATATACCTATGTGGTAGTAGAGTGTGTTAGAAATACATATATATTTACACCTGTGTGGTGTCCTTTCATTTAGTGATTCAAGAGATTATAAGGTAAAACAAGCTGCTTTACATTCCTCTGAGACTTAGCCTGAAGGCTGCCCTCCACAGCTACCACTAGGATAGCTTTCTTTAAAAGGTTGTCTTAAACCTATCTACCATAAGAGTCGAATTGAACTGGTGCAAGGTAGCCACTATAACTAGTGACCAGCATATGCCAGGCCAACTTCTCACAACTAGTATGTCTTCTAGGCCAGAAGCCAGTGGGCCTCTGACAACTAGATATGACCATCTCTTATTTCAGGAATTGAGAAATATGTGTTCATCTAGGAAACTGAGGACAGGGAGAAGTGCAAACACCCAACGTCTCAAGGAGATGTTGCTCTTAGATGACCTCAGAAAGACCCCAGGGTCTGATGAGGCAGGCAAGTTGGGTGGGACAGGAGATGAGGAAAGAGCAGGAAGTGAACACTTCTTTGATCTGGACTCAAACACTGGCCAGGAGGATCAAGATGATTCTAACCTGGAAAATCCAACTCTTCCTTCAGGTGGGGGAGAAGGCCCCAGTGGCCCTCTCTTTACTCCACCAGGGAGAGTACAAAGCTTACCTAGAAGATCAAGATCTCCTTCACAGGAATCTAATCATTCAGGTACTTCTATAGGGACCTCTGCTTCTCATAAAAGGGACTCCTCTTATGAGAAGAAGTGTCAATTACTTGAGTATGAGAGGACCAAACTCAATCAAGAGGGAACAATTGGCCTTAGACAGGGAATCCCTAGAGCTCCAGAGAGCTTCCAGAAGGTTGGGGCTAGAGCCCCATGGTGGCAGCAACAGTGTCCCTAGAGCTAGAGAAAATACTCATGATCATAGGAACCTGAACAAGATAGTCCCTCCCTATCAGAGTGGGGATGACAAAAATGGATAACTGCACTAGAGAGGGCCTGTAAAGTACAGAGGGTCCCTCAAGAGCAGTGGGCAGCTATTTTGTGGCTCTCCTTTGCTGACAAAGGTAGAGACAAGCTCCTCACTGTAAGAGAAGAGGATGCTGATACTTACAGTCTTGAAGAGTGCTCTCATTGATGGGTTTGGATTAACCACTGAACATTACAGGATTAAGTTCAGAGACACCCAGAAGGCACAGACTCAGGACTGGGTTGATTTTGTATATTGTGCTACTAAGGCTCTGGAAGGCTGGTTACTTGGCAGTAAAGTGTGTGATTGTAAAGGATTGTACAATTTAATTATGAGGAAGCAAATCCTTAATAATTGTCAAAATCAGTTGTTGCATCAGTACCTGGTGGACTCTGATCTGACCTCTCTCCAAGAATTGGGTCAGAAGGCAGACAAATGGGTCAGAACCAGGGTGAGGCAGAAAACCTAGAACCAAGGTGGTGACTCTAAGAAGCAAGATTCTAAAACCTCAGATAAGGGTGGGGAGAAGGGTAAAGACCAGAAGGCCCCAAAAGTCTTCATCTGGGGGGGAGTCACAATCCAACAAAAATAAAGGCAAAACAAAGCTTTGGTGTCATATATGTAAACAGAAGACCCTTTGGACAAATGATTGTTCAAAATCCAAGGAATCTACTCCAGCCACCACTGCCCCTAAGGCAACTGTTCCCCCTAGTTCAGCTCAAAGTGGCGGTACACAGAATAAGGGTGTAGTAGGGGTAACCCTGGGATCTGAGATGGACTCTCGTCTAGTCAGAGTTCCAACTAAGGCTGTGTTGGTCTGTGATGGGGGCATGGATATTGCCTCCTTATTTGTCAGTCCCAGTAATCTGGGCAGATACAGACAGCAGCCTTTGATCAATGGCAAGGAGGCCTAGACATTCAGGCACACAGGTGCAAGTGTCACAATGCTGACAAAAGATCTTGTGGCCACTGAACAAATCATAATTGGTGAGATGTATCAAGTGACCAATGCAAGCAATGTCAGGACAGACCATTATTTGGCAGTTGTGAATTTCACCTAGGGAGGGGTAACTGGCCCTAAGAAGGTTGTGGTAAGTGCAGACCTCCCTGTTGAATGCTTGTTGGGCAATGATTTAGAAACTTCAGCTTGGGCTGAAGTGGAGCTCAGGACTCATGCAGAAATGTTGTGAATCCCTGCAGATGTGTTTGCTATGACTAGGTCACATGCAAAAATGTCTAACACTGAACAGGCCCTGGGTCCTGGAAAAATGGACCAGGCGTCTTCCAAGAAAAGGAGCAGTAGGGGTAAGGCAGTGTCTTCCCCCCGACTCAGAATCCAGATCAGTCTCTTGAGGGAGATGATATTAGTCCTGAAGAAGGAACTTGAACCTGATCAGGTGGAGTTCTTAGGGACAGGGCGCCCTTCTAGGGCAGATCTGAGCCAGGAGCAGCTGAGCTGCCCCTCTCTTGAACCACTCAGACAGCAAGCTGCTGCTGAGGCTGCTGGGAGTGCCAGTCGGTCCCATAGGATCTTTTGGGATGATGGACTCTTATACTCAGAGGGTAGAGACCCCAAACCTGGTGCTACCAGGAGGTTGGTTAAACCTTTGAAGTTGAGGGGCTTCCTATTGACACTGGCACATGATATCCCATTAGCAGGACACTTGGGCCAAAACAAGACTTGTTCCTCACTTTCATTGGCCACATATGTCAGCGGACACAAAGGAGTTTTGTCGCTCTTATCACTTGTCAAGCCAGTGGTAAGGCAGGTGGTACTACAAAGGGCCCCCTGAAACCACTACCTGTGGTGGGGGTTACCTTTGAGAGGGTGGGGATTGACATTGTTGGTCCCATGGATCCTCAAACTGCATCTGGGCACAGATTCATACTAGTGGTGGGGGACCATGCCATTAGGTATCCAGAAGCAATTCCACTTAGGACTACTACAGCTCCTTTTGTGGCTAGCGCACTTCTGGGAATATTTTCCAGAGTGGGTTTTCCTAAGGAGGTAGTATCAGACAGAGATGCAAACTTTATGTCTAGTTACTTGACTGCTATGTGGAAGGAGTGTGGAGTAAATTACACATTTACCACCCTTATCACCCACAATGCAATGGGTTAGTTGAAAGGTTCAACAAAACGCTCAAGGGCATGATTAAAGGTCTCCCAGAAAAGCTCAGGCGTAGATGGGACATACTTTTGCCCTGCCTTCTCTTTGCCTACAGAGATGTTCCTCAGAAGTCGGTTGGTTACAGCCCTTTTGAACATCTGTTTGGACATCCAGTTAGGGGTCCTTTATGTCTAGGGAAGGAGGGATGAGAGTTACCTCTCAAACCCCCTAAAGAGGATATTGTGGACTATGTACTTGGTCTCCGCTCCAGGATGGCATCCAAAACCTTGAGGCTATCTAGGAATTGCAAAAGTCCTGGCATGACCAAAAGGCTATGTTGACTGTTTATCAGCCAGGACAGAAAGTATGGGTGTTGGAGCCTGTGGCCCCAGCAGCCCTCCAAGACAAGGGGAGTGGCCCTCATACAATCATTGAGCAAAAGGGAGAGGTTACCTACCTGGTGGACCTTGGAACTCCCAGATGCCCCCATAGGGTGGTCCATGTGAACAGGCTCAAACCATATGTTAAGTCTAATTGGTCGCACACTGCTCCACCTACCAAGCGTGTTCCCCCAATGAATGTGGTCCCTGAGGTCAGCGTCGGCGGGTACGCCTATGCCCGAGTCATGAATGCAAGTATGAGTAGCGTGTGCCATCCCTGGACACGTGTTTCGAGGTAGTTGCCTCTCGTCAGCAGGGAGTAGGAAAAAGTGTGTGGGGTTGCTGTGTAAGCTGCTAAAATCGTTATCAGGTAAATACCTCTCGTAGCGCGCAGGTGCGTAACCAAGAGCCCGTCGACTCCACCGGCTCAAGGGAGCCTGAATATAAAGTTAAGTCTAATTGGTCGCACACTGCTCCACCTACCAAGCGTGTTCCCCCAATGAATGTGGTCCCTGAGGTCAGCGTCGGCGGGTACGCCTATGCCCGAGTCATGAATGCAAGTATGAGTAGTGTGTGCCATCCCTGGACACGTGTTTCGAGGTAGTTGCCTCTCGTCAGCAGGGAGTAGGAAAAAGTGTGTGGGGTTGCTGTGTAAGCTGCTAAAATCGTTATCAGGTAAATACCTCTCGTAGCGCGCAGGTGCGTAACCAAGAGCCCATCGACTCCACCGGCTCAAGGGAGCCGGGGAGTCGACGGACTCAGGTTACGCACCTGCGTTGCTACGAGAGGTACTAGACCTGATAATGATTTTAGCAGCTTACATTGCAACCCTACACTCTTTCCTACTCCCTGCTGACGAGAGGCAACTACCTCGAAACACGTGTCCAGGGATGGCTAACGCTATTCACACTTGCACTCACGACACGAGCATAGGTGTATCCGCCGACGCTAACTACAGGGACCACAGTTCTTTGGGGTAACACGCAGGTAGGTCAGCAGTGTGCGACCATTTTGTTGTAACTATTTAGTGGCTCTCTGAGCCGGGGAGTCGACGGACTCAGGTTACGCACCTGCGTTGCTACGAGAGGTACTAGACCTGATAATGATTTTAGCAGCTTACATTGCAACCCTACACTCTTTCCTACTCCCTGCTGACGAGAGGCAACTACCTCGAAACACGTGTCCAGGGATGGCTAACGCTATTCACACTTGCACTCACGACACGAGCATAGGTGTATCCGCCGACGCTAACTACAGGGACCACAGTTCTTTGGGGTAACACGCAGGTAGGTCAGCAGTGTGCGACCATTTTGTTGTAACTATTTAGTGGCTCTCTGAGCTGGGGAGTCGACGGACTCAGGTTACGCACCTGCGTTGCTACGAGAGGTACTAGACCTGATAATGATTTTAGCAGCTTACATTGCAACCCTACACTCTTTCCTACTCCCTGCTGACGAGAGGCAACTACCTCGAAACACGTGTCCAGGGATGGCTAACGCTATTCACACTTGCACTCACGACACGAGCATAGGTGTATCCGCCGACGCTAACTACAGGGACCACAGTTCTTTGGGGTAACACGCAGGTAGGTCAGCAGTGTGCGACCATTTTGTTGTAACTATTTAGTGGCTCTCTGAGCCGGGGAGTCGACGGACTCAGGTTACGCACCTGCGTTGCTACGAGAGGTACTAGACCTGATAATGATTTTAGCAGCTTACATTGCAACCCTACACTCTTTCCTACTCCCTGCTGACGAGAGGCAACTACCTCGAAACACGTGTCCAGGGATGGCTAACGCTATTCACACTTGCACTCACGACACAAGCATAGGTGTATCCGCCGACGCTAACTACAGGGACCACAGTTCTTTGGGGTAACACGCAGGTAGGGCAGCAGTGTGCGACCATTTTGTTGTAACTATTTAGTGGCTCTCTGAGCTGGGGAGTCGACGGACTCAGGTTACGCACCTGCGTTGCTACGAGAGGTACTAGACCTGATAATGATTTTAGCAGCTTACATTGCAACCCTACACTCTTTCCTACTCCCTGCTGACGAGAGGCAACTACCTCGAAACACGTGTCCAGGGATGGCTAACGCTATTCACACTTGCACTCACGACACGAGCATAGGTGTATCCGCCGACGCTAACTACAGGGACCACAGTTCTTTGGGGTAACACGCAGGTAGGTCAGCAGTGTGCGACCATTTTGTTGTAACTATTTAGTGGCTCTCTGAGCCGGGGAGTCGACGGACTCAGGTTACGCACCTGCGTTGCTACGAGAGGTACTAGACCTGATAATGATTTTAGCAGCTTACATTGCAACCCTACACTCTTTCCTACTCCCTGCTGACGAGAGGCAACTACCTCGAAACACGTGTCCAGGGATGGCTAACGCTATTCACACTTGCACTCACGACACGAGCATAGGTGTATCCGCCGACGCTAACTACAGGGACCACAGTTCTTTGGGGTAACACGCAGGTAGGTCAGCAGTGTGCGACCATTTTGTTGTAACTATTTAGTGGCTCTCTGAGCCGGGGAGTCGACGGACTCAGGTTACGCACCTGCTATGCTACGAGAGGTACTAGACCTGATAATGATTTTAGCAGCTTACATTGCAACCCTACACTCTTTCCTACTCCCTGCTGACGAGAGGCAACTACCTCGAAACACGTGTCCAGGGATGGCTAACGCTATTCACACTTGCACTCACGACACGAGCATAGGTGTATCCGCCGACGCTAACTACAGGGACCACAGTTCTTTGGGGTAACACGCAGGTAGGTCAGCAGTGTGCGACCATTTTGTTGTAACTATTTAGTGGCTCTCTGAGCCGGGGAGTCGACGGACTCAGGTTACGCACCTGCGTTGCTACGAGAGGTACTAGACCTGATAATGATTTTAGCAGCTTACATTGCAACCCTACACTCTTTCCTACTCCCTGCTGACGAGAGGCAACTACCTCGAAACACGTGTCCAGGGATGGCTAACGCTATTCACACTTGCACTCACGGCACGAGCATAGGTGTATCCGCCGACGCTAACTACAGGGACCACAGTTCTTTGGGGTAACACGCAGGTAGGTCAGCAGTGTGCGACCATTTTGTTCAAACCATATGTTGACAGGGCAGATATGGGCTTGCTCATGGCTACTGATGAGGGACAGGAGGAAGAGAGTGATCCACTCCCTGACCTGCTCTCACTGAACCCTGATAATGGGTGAGTTGATGGTGTAGCCTTGGCAGGCAGCCTCACTGGCCAGCAGCAAAATGATTGCAGGAGAGTCCTCAATCAGTTCAGACATATGTTCTCTCTGACTCCAAGTCAGACTACCTGGTGCACTCATGAAGTGGACACAGGTGACAGTCTGCCTATTAAAAATACAATTTTACAGGCAACCTGACCATGTCAGGGACTGTATCAGGACTGAAGTCCAGAAAATGTTGGACCTGGGAGTAATTGAGCCCTCAGATAGCCCTTGGGCTAATCCAGTAGTCTTGGTACCAAAACCTCACACCCAGAATGGTAAGAGAGAGATGAGGTTCTGTTTTGACTACAGGGGTCTCAATACAGTCACTAGGACTGATGCCCATCCAATACCCAGGGCAGATGAACTTATAGATACTTTGGCCTCAACCAAGTTTCTGAGTACATTTGACCTGACAGCTGGCTACTGGCAAATCAGAGTAGCCGAGGATGCAAAGCCAAAAACAGCATTCTCAACCCCTAGTGGGCGCTACCAATTAGTGGTGATGCCCTTTGGTTTGAGGAATGCACCTGCCACTTTTTAAAGGTTGGTGAACAAAGTCCTTACAGGCCTGGAAGCCTATAGTGCAGCTTATCTAGATGATATTGCTGTCTTTAGCTCCACCTGGGAGGATCACCTGGTCCACCTGAGAAATGTTTTGGAGGCCCTGCAGAAATCAGGCCTCACTATCAAGGCCACCAAGTGCCAGATAGGGCAGAGTCAGGTTGTATACCTAGGCTACCTTGAGGGTGGAGGTCAGGTTCAACCATTGCAGAGCAAAATCCAGACCATCATGGACTGGGTTGCTCCAACTACCCAGACTCAGGTCAGAGCTTTCTTAGGCCTGACTGGGTACTACAGGAGGTTTGTCAAAGGATATGGATCCATAGTGACCCCTTTGAATGACTTAACTTCCAAAAGAATGCCTAAGAAAGTTCAGTGGACAGTTAGCTGTCAAAAGGCGTTTGATGACCTGAAGCTGGCCATGTGCACTGCTCCCATTCTGCAAATTCCTGACTATTCCAAACAATTCACTGTTCAAATTGATGCATCTGAGTTGGGGGTAGGGGCTGTGTTATCACAACTGAATGAAGAGGGTCAGGATCAGCCAGTAGCTTTTATTAGCAGAAGGCTGACCCCCAGAGAGAAACGTTGGTCAGCTATTGAGAAGGAAGCCTTTGCTGTGGTTTGGGCCTTTAAGAAGCTGAGGCCATACTTGGTTGGCACTCACTTCATTGTTCAGACAGACCATAAGCCCCTCTTATGGCTAAAACAGATGAAGGGTGAAAACCCCAAACCTTTGAGGTGGTCAATTTCCCTACAGGGGATGCACTATAGAGTGGAACATAGACCTGGGAGTACCCATGCCAATGCAGATGGACTCTCCAGATATTTCCACTTAGAACATGAAGACTCAACTGGTCAAGGTTAGTTTAATGTCCTTACGTTTGGGGGGGGGAGTTGTGTAGGAGAGTAGGATCTGCTTCCTATTGTTACCCCCACTTTTTGCTGATGTATCACTGTTTTCGACTTAGATTGACGTGGATCCTGCTATCCAGGACCCCAGTCTAGCTGCTTTCTTCTCTAAATTGATTGCATGTGCTTTAGGTACACTCCAGATTGGATACTGGAGTACCCTTATCAGTCCCTAGTATTTAGTATACTATGTACCCAGGACATAGGTACCACAGAGGCCTCCCAGGGGCTGTAGCATGTATTATGCCACCCCTGAGAAACCATTCAAACTGACACCACAGGTCTGCTACTGCAGCCTTTGTAAGGTGGTGCATGCACCCCTTACTTAGATATAGGTTCACTATATACTAAATCACTGCACATATAAACCTATCAGTCATCCCTATGGCAGGCCTTATCAATTCTGAAGGCAGGGTGCTGGGTTTTATGTGAGAGGGTACCCCTGCATGAGCAGAGCCCCTCTGCAGCCTTCGGAACCTATTTTATGGGGTTGGTTGTGATGCAGCCCACCATATATATTTAAGTGCATTATAACCTCGCGGTAAATGCTAACTTTAAAACGGCTGCTTAGAAACATGTCGTGTTTGGTGTCAAACACCTTGGAATCATACCTCCCCCGCCATTAACTGGTGCGGGAGGTATGATTCCACCCTTCTAGAGGGACTTCTTGAAACACCGGTACACCCGGCCCTCCTGCTGCTGAGCCAAGCTGGAGCAGGGGAAGGCTTGACAATAGGGTTCGACAGGAACCTCCCTGTGACAGATGTGACATCCTCCCAGACAGGATTTAGTGTATTGGGGCTGGGTGGGTGCACTCAGAGTGTTCGAAAGTCTGCACTGGGGGCACATTTGGTGTTCCTGTGCATAGTTCAGTTCAAAACGGTTGCAGGAGCCATTTGCTCCTGCTCGGGCGAGAAACTGGACAAAGGACATGGGTGTAGCCACCCCTCTGTCCTGACCCTCCCATAGGTGGGTCCCCAGAGTTTGTCCCACTCCTTACTTGGGTACAAAGTAGGAACCCTGACTACAGGACTTTAGATTTTTACCTGGACTAAACTCTGCTACAGAAACCAAGTACTTCGACGATCTACACTTCGCTGGATGACTGAAGAATCTCCCTTGGAGTAAAGGAGTTACTCCCCTGCAGCAGTAGGCACCTAAACACATCTGACCGGTTTGCATCTCCTGAGCTCCTGTGGACTCTGAAGATTTCTGCAACAGAGGAGGTGGGTTACCGAGCGTCCCTGAGGTTGATCTGACCTCTCAGCAATTCTGAGACCAGTATCCCTCGTGGGTAACGTGCAACCCGAACCCCTGTGCACCGTGTACTTTTGCAGCAGCATATGCTTTTTGGCGATCCCTGAGGCTGTGCTTTGGGCTACGCGTAGTCCTGACCCCGATCAGTATTTGCACCGAAGATTTCCAGCCTACACTCCATGAGTGTTCCGTGGGCTGGTATTTCGTGATTCAGCTCGAGGTTCCTTCGCGATCCCTGGTCCTTTGGCCTGTGGGTCCCTGTGAAGGTAACTTTGACTTTCGTTGGGCTTTCCTGGTTGCTCCAGACGTGTCCTGACTCTCCATTGCTTGGAGAGTCCCCAGGACCTTGCTGATCCTCACCGTAGCTTGTTTCCTCTGCCCGCGTGGGTTGCAGTTGCCAAGGCTTGTTGGTGTTCGATCCGGACACTGACCCACCAGCACTCGACATCCTTCGTGGGACAGCTCACCTCCGGACTTTGGTCATCGGCTACGTCCCGTGGCTACAGAGTCAAGCATCCTATCTTCTCCCCGGAAGCACCCAACATCGGTGGGCATTTGTCTACTGAGCCCCTGGTCACCCGACCAGGGTCTGTCCCCTCTGCTTTCAGGTTCTTCTCACCTCGGATCCAGGCTTGGATTCCACCGGACACTTTTCATCTTCCCGGCAGCAGCACTTCTTTGCATAACGCCATTGAAAACGACGAAGGTTTCCGACACCACTTGAACCCTATGCACCCGGCTCCTCTGGGATAGGTAACTCGGTACTCTCAAGGGTGCTGGCCTTAGAACCTTCTATGTTCCAAGGGGTTTACTTAAAGTCCTCCTCGAAGTGAGACTTAGCCTGAAGGCTGCTCTCCACAGCTACCACTAGGATAGCTTTCTATAAAGGTTGTCTTTAACCTAAATATCAATAAGACTTCTTTGATCTGGACTCAAACACTGGCCAGGAGGATCAAGATGATTCTAACCTGGAAAATCCAACTCTTCCTTCAGGTGGGGGAGAAGGCCCCAGTGGCCCTCTCTTTACTCCACCAGGGAGAGTACAAAGCTTACCTAGAAGATCAAGATCTCCTTCACAGGAATCTAATCATTCAGGTACTTCTATAGGGACCTCTGCTTCTCATAAAAGGGACTCCTCTTATGAGAAGAAGTGTCAATTACTTGAGTATGAGAGGACCAAACTCAATCAAGAGGGAACAATTGGCCTTAGACAGGGACTCCCTAGAGCTCCAGAGAGCTTCCAGAAGGTTGGGGCTAGAGCCCCATGGTGGCAGCAACAGTGTCCCTAGAGCTAGAGAAAATACTCATGATCATAGGAACCTGAACAAGATAGTCCCTCCCTATCAGAGTGGGGATGACAAAAATGGATAACTGCACTAGAGAGGGCCTGTAAAGTACAGAGGGTCCCTCAAGAGCAGTGGGCAGCTATTTTGTGGCTCTCCTTTGCTGACAAAGGTAGAGACAAGCTCCTCACTGTAAGAGAAGAGGATGCTGATACTTACAGTCTTGAAGAGTGCTCTCATTGATGGGTTTGGATTAACCACTGAACATTACAGGATTAAGTTCAGAGACACCCAGAAGGCACAGACTCAGGACTGGGTTGATTTTGTATATTGTGCTACTAAGGCTCTGGAAGGCTGGTTACTTGGCAGTAAAGTGTGTGATTGTAAAGGATTGTACAATTTAATTATGAGGAAGCAAATCCTTAATAATTGTCAAAATCAGTTGTTGCATCAGTACCTGGTGGACTCTGATCTGACCTCTCTCCAAGAATTGGGTCAGAAGGCAGACAAATGGGTCAGAACCAGGGTGAGGCAGAAAACCTAGAACCAAGGTGGTGACTCTAAGAAGCAAGATTCTAAAACCTCAGATAAGGGTGGGGAGAAGGGTAAAGACCAGAAGGCCCCAAAAGTCTTCATCTGGGGGGGGAGTCACAATCCAACAAAAATAAAGGCAAAACAAAGCTTTGGTGTCATATATGTAAACAGAAGACCCTTTGGACAAATGATTGTTCAAAATCCAAGGAATCTACTCCAGCCACCACTGCCCCTAAGGCAACTGTTCCCCCTAGTTCAGCTCAAAGTGGCGGTACACAGAATAAGGGTGTAGTAGGGGTAACCCTGGGATCTGAGATGGACTCTCGTCTAGTCAGAGTTCCAACTAAGGCTGTGTTGGTCTGTGATGGGGGCATGGATATTGCCTCCTTATTTGTCAGTCCCAGTAATCTGGGCAGATACAGACAGCAGCCTTTGATCAATGGCAAGGAGGCCTAGACATTCAGGCACACAGGTGCAAGTGTCACAATGCTGACAAAAGATCTTGTGGCCACTGAACAAATCATAATTGGTGAGATGTATCAAGTGACCAATGCAAGCAATGTCAGGACAGACCATTATTTGGCAGTTGTGAATTTCACCTAGGGAGGGGTAACTGGCCCTAAGAAGGTTGTGGTAAGTGCAGACCTCCCTGTTGAATGCTTGTTGGGCAATGATTTAGAAACTTCAGCTTGGGCTGAAGTGGAGCTCAGGACTCATGCAGAAATGTTGTGAATCCCTGCAGATGTGTTTGCTATGACTAGGTCACATGCAAAAATGTCTAACACTGAACAGGCCCTGGGTCCTGGAAAAATGGACCAGGCGTCTTCCAAGAAAAGGAGCAGTAGGGGTAAGGCAGTGTCTTCCCCCCGACTCAGAATCCAGATCAGTCTCTTGAGGGAGATGATATTAGTCCTGAAGAAGGAACTTGAACCTGATCAGGTGGAGTTCTTAGGGACAGGGCGCCCTTCTAGGGCAGATCTGAGCCAGGAGCAGCTGAGCTGCCCCTCTCTTGAACCACTCAGACAGCAAGCTGCTGCTGAGGCTGCTGGGAGTGCCAGTCGGTCCCATAGGATCTTTTGGGATGATGGACTCTTATACTCAGAGGGTAGAGACCCCAAACCTGGTGCTACCAGGAGGTTGGTTACACCTTTGAAGTTGAGGGGCTTCCTATTGACACTGGCACATGATATCCCATTAGCAGGACACTTGGGCCAAAACAAGACTTGTTCCTCACTTTCATTGGCCACATATGTCAGCGGACACAAAGGAGTTTTGTCGCTCTTATCACTTGTCAAGCCAGTGGTAAGGCAGGTGGTACTACAAAGGCCCCCCTGAAACCACTACCTGTGGTGGGGGTTACCTTTGAGAGGGTGGGGATTGACATTGTTGGTCCCATGGATCCTCAAACTGCATCTGGGCACAGATTCATACTAGTGGTGGGGGACCATGCCACTAGGTATCCAGAAGCAATTCCACTTAGGACTACTACAGCTCCTTTTGTGGCTAGCGCACTTCTGGGAATATTTTCCAGAGTGGGTTTTCCTAAGGAGGTAGTATCAGACAGAGATGCAAACTTTATGTCTAGTTACTTGACTGCTATGTGGAAGGAGTGTGGAGATTACACATTTACCACCCTTATCACCCACAATGCAATGGGTTAGTTGAAAGGTTCAACAAAACCCTCAAGGGCATGATTAAAGGTCTCCCAGAAAAGCTCAGGCGTAGATGGGACATACTTTTGCCCTGCCTTCTCTTTGCCTACAGAGATGTTCCTCAGAAGTCGGTTGGTTACAGCCCTTTTGAACATCTGTTTGGACATCCAGTTAGGGGTCCTTTATGTCTAGGGAAGGAGGGATGAGAGTTACCTCTCAAACCCCCTAAAGAGGATATTGTGGACTATGTACTTGGTCTCCGCTCCAGGATGGCATCCAAAACCTTGAGGCTATCTAGGAATTGCAAAAGTCCTGGCATGACCAAAAGGCTATGTTGACTGTTTATCAGCCAGGACAGAAAGTATGGGTGTTGGAGCCTGTGGCCCCAGCAGCCCTCCAAGACAAGTGGAGTGGCCCTCATACAATCATTGAGCAAAAGGGAGAGGTTACCTACCTGGTGGACCTTGGAACTCCCAGATGCCCCCATAGGGTGGTCCATGTGAACAGGCTCAAACCATATGTTAAGTCTAATTGGTCGCACACTGCTCCACCTACCAAGCGTGTTCCCCCAATGAATGTGGTCCCTGAGGTCAGCGTCGGCGGGTACGCCTATGCCCGAGTCATGAATGCAAGTATGAGTAGCGTGTGCCATCCCTGGACACGTGTTTCGAGGTAGTTGCCTCTCGTCAGCAGGGAGTAGGAAAAAGTGTGTGGGGTTGCTGTGTAAGCTGCTAAAATCGTTATCAGGTAAATACCTCTCGTAGCGCGCAGGTGCGTAACCAAGAGCCCGTCGACTCCACCGGCTCAAGGGAGCCTGAATATAAAGTTAAGTCTAATTGGTCGCACACTGCTCCACCTACCAAGCGTGTTCCCCCAATGAATGTGGTCCCTGAGGTCAGCGTCGGCGGGTACGCCTATGCCCGAGTCATGAATGCAAGTATGAGTAGCGTGTGCCATCCCTGGACACGTGTTTCGAGGTAGTTGCCTCTCGTCAGCAGGGAGTAGGAAAAAGTGTGTGGGGTTGCTGTGTAAGCTGCTAAAATCGTTATCAGGTAAATACCTCTCGTAGCGCGCAGGTGCGTAACCAAGAGCCCGTCGACTCCACCGGCTCAAGGGAGCCTGAATATAAAGTTAAGTCTAATTGGTCGCACACTGCTCCACCTACCAAGCGTGTTCCCCCAATGAATGTGGTCCCTGAGGTCAGCGTCGGCGGGTACGTCTATGCCCGAGTCATGAATGCAAGTATGAGTAGTGTGTGCCATCCCTGGACACGTGTTTCGAGGTAGTTGCCTCTCGTCAGCAGGGAGTAGGAAAAAGTGTGTGGGGTTGCTGTGTAAGCTGCTAAAATCGTTATCAGGTAAATACCTCTCGTAGCGCGCAGGTGCGTAACCAAGAGCCCATCGACTCCACCGGCTCAAGGGAGCCGGGGAGTCGACGGACTCAGGTTACGCACCTGCGTTGCTACGAGAGGTACTAGACCTGATAATGATTTTAGCAGCTTACATTGCAACCCTACACTCTTTCCTACTCCCTGCTGACGAGAGGCAACTACCTCGAAACACGTGTCCAGGGATGGCTAACGCTATTCACACTTGCACTCACGACACGAGCATAGGTGTATCCGCCGACGCTAACTACAGGGACCACAGTTCTTTGGGGTAACACGCAGGTAGGTCAGCAGTGTGCGACCATTTTGTTGTAACTATTTAGTGGCTCTCTGAGCCGGGGAGTCGACGGACTCAGGTTACGCACCTGCTATGCTACGAGAGGTACTAGACCTGATAATGATTTTAGCAGCTTACATTGCAACCCTACACTCTTTCCTACTCCCTGCTGACAAGAGGCAACTACCTCGAAACACGTGTCCAGGGATGGCTAACGCTATTCACACTTGCACTCACGACACGAGCATAGGTGTATCCGCCGACGCTAACTACAGGGACCACAGTTCTTTGGGGTAACACGCAGGTAGGTCAGCAGTGTGCGACCATTTTGTTGTAACTATTTAGTGGCTCTCTGAGCCGGGGAGTCGACGGACTCAGGTTACGCACCTGCGTTGCTACGAGAGGTACTAGACCTGATAATGATTTTAGCAGCTTACATTGCAACCCTACACTCTTTCCTACTCCCTGCTGACGAGAGGTAACTACCTCGAAACACGTGTCCAGGGATGGCTAACGCTATTCACACTTGCACTCACGGCACGAGCATAGGTGTATCCGCCGACGCTAACTACAGGGACCACAGTTCTTTGGGGTAACACGCAGGTAGGTCAGCAGTGTGCGACCATTTTGTTCAAACCATATGTTGACAGGGCAGATATGGGCTTGCTCATGGCTACTGATGAGGGACAGGAGGAAGAGAGTGATCCACTCCCTGACCTGCTCTCACTGAACCCTGATAATGGGTGAGTTGATGGTGTAGCCTTGGCAGGCAGCCTCACTGGCCAGCAGCAAAATGATTGCAGGAGAGTCCTCAATCAGTTCAGACATATGTTCTCTCTGACTCCAAGTCAGACTACCTGGTGCACTCATGAAGTGGACACAGGTGACAGTCTGCCTATTAAAAATACAATTTTACAGGCAACCTGACCATGTCAGGGACTGTATCAGGACTGAAGTCCAGAAAATGTTGGACCTGGGAGTAATTGAGCCCTCAGATAGCCCTTGGGCTAATCCAGTAGTCTTGGTACCAAAACCTCACACCCAGAATGGTAAGAGAGAGATGAGGTTCTGTTTTGACTACAGGGGTCTCAATACAGTCACTAGGACTGATGATATTGCTGTCTTTAGCTCCACCTGGGAGGATCACCTGGTCCACCTGAGAAATGTTTTGGAGGCCCTGCAGAAATCAGGCCTCACTATCAAGGCCACCAAGTGCCAGATAGGGCAGAGTCAGGTTGTATACCTAGGCTACCTTGAGGGTGGAGGTCAGGTTCAACCATTGCAGAGCAAAATCCAGACCATCATGGACTGGGTTGCTCCAACTACCCAGACTCAGGTCAGAGCTTTCTTAGGCCTGACTGGGTACTACAGGAGGTTTGTCAAAGGATATGGATCCATAGTGACCCCTTTGAATGACTTAACTTCCAAAAGAATGCCTAAGAAAGTTCAGTGGACAGTTAGCTGTCAAAAGGCGTTTGATGACCTGAAGCTGGCCATGTGCACTGCTCCCATTCTGCAAATTCCTGACTATTCCAAACAATTCACTGTTCAAATTGATGCATCTGAGTTGGGGGTAGGGGCTGTGTTATCACAACTGAATGAAGAGGGTCAGGATCAGCCAGTAGCTTTTATTAGCAGAAGGCTGACCCCCAGAGAGAAACGTTGGTCAGCTATTGAGAAGGAAGCCTTTGCTGTGGTTTGGGCCTTTAAGAAGCTGAGGCCATACTTGGTTGGCACTCACTTCATTGTTCAGACAGACCATAAGCCCCTCTTATGGCTAAAACAGATGAAGGGTGAAAACCCCAAACCTTTGAGGTGGTCAATTTCCCTACAGGGGATGCACTATAGAGTGAAACATAGACCTGGGAGTACCCATGCCAATGCAGATGGACTCTCCAGATATTTCCACTTAGAACATGAAGACTCAACTGGTCAAGGTTAGTTTAATGTCCTTACGTTTGGGGGGGGGGGGTTGTGTAGGAGAGTAGGATCTGCTTCCTATTGTTACCCCCACTATTTGCTGATGTATCACTGTTTTCGACTTAGATTGACGTGGATCCTGCTATCCAGGACCCCAGTCTAGCTGCTTTCTTCTCTAAATTGATTGCATGTGCTTTAGGTACACTCCAGATTGGATACTGGAGTACCCTTATCAGTCCCTAGAATTTAGTATACTATGTACCCAGGACATAGGTACCACAGAGGCCTCCCAGGGGCTGTAGCATGTATTATGCCACCCCTGAGAAACCATCCAAACTGACACCACAGGTCTGCTACTGCAGCCTTTGTAAGGTGGTGCATGCACCCCTTACTTAGATATAGGTTCACTATATACTAAATCACTGCACATATAAACCTATCAGTCACCACTATGGCAGGCCTTATCAATTCTGAAGGCAGGGTGCTGGGTTTTATGTGAGAGGGTACCCCTGCATGAGCAGAGCCCCTCTGCAGCCTTCGGAACCTATTTTATGGGGTTGGTTGTGATGCAGCCCACCATATATATTTAAGTGCATTATAACCTCGCGGTAAATGCTACCTTTAAAACGGCTGCTTAGAAACATGTCGTGTTTGGTGTCAAACACCTTGGAATCATACCTCCCCCGCCATTAACTGGTGCGGGAGGTATGATTCCACCCTTCTAGAGGGACTTCTTGAAACACCGGTACACCCGGCCCTCCTGCTGCTGAGCCAAGCTGGAGCAGGGGAAGGCTTGACAAGAGGGTTCGACAGGAACCTCCCTGTGACAGATGTGACAACCTCCCAGACAAGATTTAGTGTATTGGGGCTGGGTGGGTGCACTCAGAGTGTTCGAAAGTCTGCACTGGGGGCACATTTGGTGTTCCTGTGCATAGTTCAGTTCAAAACGGTTGCAGGAGCCATTTGCTCCTGCTCGGGCGTGAAACTGGACAAAGGACATGGGTGTAGCCACCCCTCTGTCCTGACCCTCCCATAGGTGGGTCCCCAGAGTTTATCCCACTCCTTACTTGGGTACAAAGTAGGAACCCTGACTACAGGACTTTAGATTTTTACCTGGACTAAACTCTGCTACAGAAACCAAGTACTTCGACGATCTACACTTCGCTGGATGACTGAAGAATCTCCCTTGGAGTAAAGGAGTTACTCCCCTGCAGCAGTAGGCACCTAAACACATCTGACCGGTTTGCATCTCCTGAGCTCCTGCGGACTCCGAAGATTTCTGCAACAGAGGAGGTGGGTTACCGAGCGTCCCTGAGGTTGATCTGACCTCTCAGCAATTCTGAGACCAGTATCCCTCGTGGGTAACGTGCAACCCGAACCCCTGTGCACCGTGTACTTTTGCAGCAGCATATGCTTTTTGGCGATCCCTGAGGCTGTGCTTTGGGCTACGTGTAGTCCTGACCCCGATCAGTATTTGCACCGAAGATTTCCAGCCTACACTTCATGAGTGTTCCGTGGGCTGGTATTTCGTGATTCAGCTCGAGGTTCCTTCGCGATCCCTGGTCCTTTGGCCTGTGGGTCCCTGTGAAGGTAACTTTGACTTTCGTTGGGCTTTCCTGGTTGCTCCAGACGTGTCCTGACTCTCCATTGCTTGGAGAGTCCCCAGGACCTTGCTGATCCTCACCGTAGCTTGTTTCCTCTGCCCGCGTGGGTTGCAGTTGCCAAGGCTTGTTGGTGTTCGATCCGGACACTGACCCACCAGCACTCGACATCCTTCGTGGGACAGCTCACCTCCGGACTTTGGTCATCGGCTACGTCCCGTGGCTACAGAGTCAAGCATCCTATCTTCTCCCCGGAAGCACCCAACATCGGTGGGCATTCGTCTACTGAGCCCCTGGTCACCCGACCAGGGTCTGTCCCCTCTGCTTTCAGGTTCTTCTCACCTCGGATCCAGGCTTGGATTCCACCGGACACTTTTCATCTTCCCGGCAGCAGCACTTCTTTGCATAACGCCATTGAAAACGACGAAGGTTTCCGACACCACTTGAACCCTATGCACCCGGCTCCTCTGGGATAGGTAACTCGGTACTCTCAAGGGTGCTGGCCTTAGAACCTTCTATGTTCCAAGGGGTTTACTTAAAGTCCTCCTCGAAGTGAGACTTAGCCTGAAGGCTGCTCTCCACAGCTACCACTAGGATAGCTTTCTATAAAGGTTGTCTTTAACCTAAATATCAATAAGGGTTGTTTGGACTGGTACAAGGAGCCCACTTTAATTAGTGGTCAGCATATACCAGGCCAACTTCTCACAGTCGTCTCCCACCTCCAGACTACGGCGGACCTCCTGCACTCGCTGAGGCTCACTATCAACGTGCAGAAGTCACACCTGATTCCCTCTCAGAAGCTCCTTTTCATCGGAGCAGTTTTGGATACAGCGCAGTTTCGGGCCTATCCTCCTGAGCAGCGAACCTGGTGATAATGACCCTGATGCAGCTGGGCTTATGGCATCCTACATCCTGCTGGTGGATCATGATGTATGCAGGCTGTGCTGTGGGACCTGAAGTTCCAGTGGGCGCAACATGAGGGAAATCTTTCCGATGTCATCCAGATCTCTGAGGGGACTGCTAGTCAGTTGCAGTGCTGGCTCACGAACCGGGATTGGGTCAACGGCAGATCCTTCTGCCTTTCCCAGCCAGAGTTCGCAGTGATGATGGATACGTCACTCCTGGGATGGGGTGGTCACATGGGAGAGGAGGAGATCAGAGGCCTCTAGTCCGGGCGGAGTCCGGGCTCCACATCAACCTTCTGGAGCTCAAGGTGATTTGTCTTGCACTGAAGGCATTCCTTCCTTCTGTCAAAGGCAGAGTAGTGCAGGTGTTCATGGACAACACCACCACCATGTGGTACAGCAACAAACAGGGCGGGTGGGGTCGTGGACCCTATGTCAAGAGGCTCTTCGCCTTTGGACATGACTGGAACATCAGAGCATGACCCTGGTGGTTCAACACCTGGCAGGTTCCATGAACACCAGGACGGACTAACTCAGCCGCTGGTGCATGATGGATCACGAATGGCGTCTTCACTCCGAGGTGGTGCAAGGTCTCTTTCGGCAGTGGGGAGTGCCTTGGTTAGATCTATTTGTCACCGAAGAGAACGTGCAATGTCAGCAGTTCTGTGCGTTGGAGTTTTCAAGACGGCATTCGCTCAGTGGCGCCTTTCATCGCGATTGGAATTGCGGCCTCCTGTACGCCTTTCCACCTGTATCACTTCTGCCCAGAGTGCTGAAGAAGATCAAGTGCGGCTGGGCCTAAGTAATTTTTGTGGCTCCGGACTGGGCACAAAGAGTCTGGTACCCCGAGCTCTTGAGCATGGCCATCGATACTCCAATCAGACTGCCTCTTCGGGAGGATCTTCTGTTGCAGCAGCAGGGCATGGTCCTCCACCCGAACCAGTCCAGCCTCCACCTCCTTGCGTGGAGATTGAGCGGCGACAGTTGACAGCTTTTGACATTCCCCCCGAAGTCTGTAACGTCATTTTGGCAGCCAGGCTTCCCTCCACTAAAACGGTATATGCCTGTAGATGGAACACATTTGTGGCATGGTGCATAGCAAAGGCTGTGGATCCCCTTTCTGCCCCTCTTTCAGATGTTCTCCTCATAATTTTTTCTTTGACCCAGCAGGGCTCTGCTCTGGGCACTCTTAAAGGCTATCTTTCGGCAATTTCGGCCTTTCTTCACCTTCCTAATCAGCCCTCTCTTTTCAAGTCCCGGATTGTTAACAGATTTCTGAAGGGCATTACTCGTCTCTTTCCTCCTTTTCCCTTCGTAATGCCCCAGTGGGACTTGAATCTTGTCCTCACTTATCTTATGTGTGCTCCCTTTGAGCCACTACATAATTGTCCCTTTCGTCTCCTTATTTTGAAGACTGCTTTCTTGCTTGCCATGATCTCTGCTCACAGGGTGAGTGAGCTTCAGGCTTTATCTTCCAAACCTCCCTTTCTTGCTGTCCATCCGGAAAAAGTGGTTCTTCGTATTAGGCCCTCTTTTCTGCCAAAAGTGGTTACCTCTTTCCACATAATTCAGACCATCACATTACCCACCTTCTTTCCGCATTTGCACCCTTCCAAAGAGGAGGAGAGACACCACCATCTGGACCCAAAACGTGCGCTGTCCTTCTACCATGACTGCACTAAAGACCTCCGGATGGATGATAAACTCTTTGTGGGTTATGTGGGCGGAAAGAAAGGTCGGGCAGTACACACACGTACCATCTCTCGATGGGTTGTCCTATGCATTAAGATCTGCTATTCTTTGGCTAAAAAGGAACCTCCAGTAGGACTGCGCGCCCACTTTACCAGGGCTACGGCAGCCACTACTGCTTTGGGACAAAGAGTTCCGCTGGCAGCCACATGGCATCTTTGCACACGTTTACAAAGCATTACTCTCTGGACAGCCAAGTCCGGAGAGACGGCTTTTTCGGCCGTTCTGTTCTCCAGGACTTGTTTCACAGACCCACCTCCGGGGTTGGTATTACTGGGGTATCTATTCTAAGGTAAGGAATCTATAACTAATAGTCTCTTTCAGATAAACAAGTTACTTACCTTCAGTAAGAGACATATATTATTTATAGATTCCTTACCGACCACCCATCCTCCCTGTTCTGCGAACTGACTTCTAATGATAGGGACTTCTTGGCCTTACAGGGCCCTAGTTTGGTGCACCAGTGGTCAGTGTCTTGCATGACTCTGCACTTCTGGCGTGGTAAGTCGTGTCAGAACTGATGTCAGCGTGCAGGGACGGCATTTAAATAGACACTGCAAGGTCATCTCGGTGACCACGATGCTGACGATGGACTTGGAGTCGACCGACGCCACCTACCGACGTGCAGGGGTACTGCTAAGAAAACACAAAAGACTTTAGACCATGGCTAGGTTATATTTTGCGCAAAATCAATATTCATTGAAGTAGAAAGATAAATCAGCAAGATGCTCAAGGGAACAAACGGGAGACAGCCACTATGAGTCCCAAAGATCTCTGTTACAAAAGTAACCGGAGATAAGTACACAAACAATGAGTTATTCCCGAGCAGACAAAAGTAACAATGATTAATCTGAAGTATAACAGTTTACAGGAAAAAGAGTCCCATCCATGAATATGTGGATTGTCTTCTTTATTGTTTCCGTTGTAGTAGATGTTAAATAGTGAATCGTAATGGCAAGTTGATCATAGATGTTTACAGCCAACACGTGTTTCGTCAAAGGGCGGGTAACCCAAACGACTTCTTCAGGGCATTAACAGTATATATTCTGCCTGGTGGCATGTAGGACAGGGAGTAAGTGTCGCAAATAGAAGAAAATTAAATCAAAAGTTCCTCAAGATGATGTCGGATAAAAATTGAGAATAATCTCTGGTATGGTTCCGGGAGTATATCCCAATCAAAGTAAATGGTCAGCGTAACAATAGAAATTCTGCAACACGGAGAGTACTCCGATTGATATCTGAAATCGAGTGCACGGCACTCGATTTCAGATATCAATCGGAGTACTCTCCGTGTTGCAGAATTTCTATTGTTACGCTGACCATTTACTTTGATTGGGATATACTCCCGGAACCATACCAGAGATTATTCTCAATTTTTATCCGACATCATCTTGAGGAACTTTTGATTTAATTTTCTTCTATTTGCGACACTTACTCCCTGTCCTACATGCCACCAGGCAGAATATATACTGTTAATGCCCTGAAGAAGTCGTTTGGGTTACCCGCCCTTTGACGAAACACGTGTTGGCTGTAAACATCTATGATCAACTTGCCATTACGATTCACTATTTAACATCTACTACAACGGAAACAATAAAGAAGACAATCCACATATTCATGGATGGGACTCTTTTCCCTGTAAACTGTTATACTTCAGATTAATCACTGTTACTTTTGTCTGCTCGGGAATAACTCATTGTTTGTCTGCTAAGAAAACATTTCTTCGGATCCAGTCTGACGCCTGGGGGTAATTCTAAGGTAAGGAATCTATAACTAATATATGTCTCTTACAGATGCATCGTTACCAAAGGTAAGTAACTTGCCCATTTCCTGTTACACTTACAAAAGTCACAGTTAGCGCATACCACATTACACCTACATTTAGCGGCTATTGCAGCTTATTTACAGAACCAGAAAACACCAATCACTTTTCTGCATTCTTGTAATTAAATCCTTCATGGAAGGATTAAAAAGAATCATTCCACCAGGTACACTTCCAATACCAGCGTGGAATTTATAACATTGTCTTAACAGGGCTTATGGGAGCCACCATTTTAACCAATGCTTAATTGTGAACTGCGACTATTGACATAGAAAGTAGCTTTCCTTGTAGAAATAACATCCTTACAAAGGGTCAGCAAGATACACGCACTCACAATTGAAAAACCTTACTTCAAAACGTTCTCAGACAAAGTAAGTTTACGTACAAACCCGAAATTTGTACCCAAGGTCCTTTCGCCTTTCCATTTAAATCAAACTTTGGAGATACCAGTTTTCTTTCCAAAACTACAAACTGTTGCAGAATGTTCTTTACATACACTAGATTTTAAAAGGGCACTTATGTACTACGTGAAACGTACTAAACTCTTCAGAAAAACAAAACAACTGTGTTTCTTTTTCAAATCCAACAAAGGAAACACTATATCCAAGACAGGTATAGCAAGATGGATTGTTAAATGCATTTGAATGTGTTATGCAAAAGCAAAAAGAACATTAACAACTATGCCAAAAGCTCATTAAACAAGCAAAAAAAGGAGCAACCATGCCTTTTTAGGAAATATCCTTCTAAATGACATTTGTAAAGCGGCAACATGGATAAACTCACACACTTTCACAAAACATTATTGTGTGGATGTTCAGTCAAGACAAAAAGCTTTAGTTGGACAAACAGTTCCCCATCGCTGCTAGCCCCCAGCCCCCTCCCCCCCCCCCCCGGCACAAAGCTTTATTTTGGTGCTATTTGGGGTAGTTTGCGCTTAGGCCTCTGTAACATTTTGTCCACATAAGGGGTCCACGACACCCTGAGGATTCTAAAGGGCACCCAGGGTTTGTGGATTCCCCTGGAGAGGACCCAGAAATTTGCCAAAATACAGCTAAATTTTCTTTATTTTCATAGGAAAAAAGTGCTGCAGAAGAAACCGTCTTTTTTTCCTACTAATGGCATCAACAAAGGGTTTGTGGTGCTGAAATCACCATCTTCTTAGCTTTCAGGGAAAGGCAGACTTTTGTTAGAAAACCAACATTTTCTACACAGTTTTGGCATTTGACTGGGACATAGCCTATTTTTCCTATTTTTGTGCTTTTAACCTCCTTCCAGTCAGGGGTAGAAATGGGTGTGAAAGCAACAATGGAGTCCGGAAAGCTATACATTTCTGAAAACTAGAAAGAATTCTGAATTCAGCAAGGTGTCATTTGTGAAGATCCTTCAAGGTTTTCTTCATAGAAACATTTTTAAAATAGAAAATATTGAAATTGAGTTGAAAAAAACAGCCATTTGTACCAATGTTTTCACCTGTAACTACTTCGAAATATGACAGATTTTTGAAAGCAATATACTGTTACATCCACTGGACCCTTCAGGTTGTGGGGGTAGATAGGACTTGTAGGTTCACCAAGAACCAGAGGAACCCAGAGACAATAACTGAGGTGCGTCTTACAATGGTTTTTCATTGTGCACTGGGTGTAGAGCAATTCATTTGGTAAAATATAAAGAGTGACCAATTGTTACCAAGGAAAGCAATATATTTCCGAAATGGGAACAAAATGTTGAGTTTAGAAGCAGTGGTTATTTGCACATCTTCAAAATTGTGGGCACCCATACAAGCATGTGAATTAGAGGTCAATTTTCAAAATTTACAATTTGTCTTACATTTGGAAGGCAGAAATGCAAAGAAAGTCAAATAGTAATAACACTTGTTCTACTATTCTGTGTTCCCCTAAGCCTTCCAATAAAAATGCTACCTCGCCTAGTGTCCGCGACAGGAAACTGCCCAAAACGCAACGTGGACACATCACATTCTTCCAGTGAAAACTGACTTTTTTGTTTTTTGCAATGTGCCTTGCTATGGATTTTGAACTCTAGCTCAGCCGGCACCTGGGGAAACCTAGCAAACCTATACATTTTTGAAAACTAAACACCCAGGGGAATCCAGGATGGGGTGACTTGTGTGGCTCTCACTAGGTTCTGTTACCCAGAATTCCCTGCAAACCTCAATCTGTGTGGATCCACAAAATTCCACTCACCCCACATTCCCCAAAGTTGCCCGATAAAAATGGTACCTCACTTGTGTGGGTGGGCCAAGTGCCCGTGGCAGGGAAGGGCCCAAAACATATTGTGGAGAGATCAAAAGTACCTATCACAAAACGACCTGGTTTTGCAAAGGGGGGGTCACCTGGGTTTTTGGCCCCGGCTCGGCGGCCATCTAGGGAAACCCACACGTTTCTGAAAACTAGACACCAGGGGGAGTCCAGGGAGGTATGGCTTGTGTGGACCCCCACCAACATTTTCCTACCCAGAATCCCCTGCAAAAATCAAATTTTTCTCACGTTTCTGTGTGGGAAAGTTGTGGGATTACCGGGCTGACACAATTTCACACCACACAGCGTTCCCCTCAGTCTCCCGCGAAAATGATACCTCACTTGTGTGGGTGAGCCAAAGCCCTGCAACTGGGAAGACCCCCTTGTAAAACCAAGTTGTTTTGTGATAGGTAATTTTGACGTCTCCTCAATACGCTTTGGGCCCTTACCAGTCGCAGGTACTTGACCCACCCACATGAGTGAGGTACCATTTTTATCAGGAAACCTGGGTGGAAGGAAATTTGTCACAAAGCACAACAAAGATGAAACCCTGGGTCTAGAACTTGAACAGAGTGTGGGGGAGTCCATTTTAAAGGACAGTTTCCCTCACCCACCCCTAGGTGGCATGCTTCATCATAGGGTAACCTCCTTGCACCGCGAACCCTGTCGCATTGCGGGCTACAATCCCCTCACTGAGAGGGAGGAGCTCAGGGATGATTTAGATGTAGAGAAGAGTTATCCTAAAACCTTAAGATGAGCAGGGTGTGGAGGGAATAAAAGAAAGTGAAAAGTGATCTTAAACTAACTCCCTGGTGTGTCAGAACATCCTTATATAGGACACGCAGATGTCAGGATTAAAAAAGGTTGAGCTATGACCGGGAGATTCGATCTGTCAAAGACTAGTGGTCTTGTGCATAAAAAGGGCGGAGTAAGAGGATGTAGGCAGGGGCCACCATCCAAGGCCAGACTCATGTAATGAAATAAAGGACCCAACCTTACTTTCACGGTTCTGCTGTGGAACGGGGCGTGCTGCGACCAGACGAACTACGCGGAAGCACTGATTTTCAGACTATGAGCAGCAGGTGTTCCTGAGGGAAGGAGTAAAGTAAATGAAAAAGTGCCTTTAAAATTACCTCTCTAGTGGGTAATGTTACTTTATTCCGACCCCTAGTCGGTAAGATTTAAAACAGGGGATAATTTGGATTGTTGGAATTAATGTTCCCATTAACTAATGGTCGACGTGTTTCAAGCCTACCCCTCTTGGCTATACTTCAGGACCTAGTATAGTAATTGTCAAAAAACTAGTTCTACTCCTATAGTTGTTTCTCTAATCACAACTCATAAAAATAAAGTGGATCAATCGCACATACTTGCTCAGGTGTACAATTAATTAATACCACCTGGTACTGGCATTATCCATTTCTGGAAAGCAAGAAAAGACAGTGAAAGAACAATGATTATTTATCTCCATGTCGGCTCTGCCGTACTAGGAAAGGCTAAACCATTATGCCCTTCAACCATGTGTGCACCTCTTAGGTGAAGAAAAAACATTCCATAAGTGACTTTTCTGCTCGTTCGTTTGTGGTTGCCCGTGGCACTTTTAGTGAGTAGTAAGCAGTCACTAAACTAAAAAGAAGTTTGTCCACACCGAGACATACAACATACTTAACACACATGACATGTTTATGGTCTCGTTGTCTCATACAGTTAGTGAATGCTTTCTTCAAAGACTATTAAATTCATTTGTAACAGTTTGCACCACACAAACATACACATAACACGTACATTTTGTTACTGAAGCCCGCGCTTCATGGTTTCACCGGCGGGGAGTTCAGCTTCTAGTCACACACTGTTGCTGGAAAATATTTAAAGTTAGTGGTATTTTGAGGAAAAGAGAGCTTGCTCGTAAAATTAGGGAGTCGCTGTGTTAGGGGATTGTTTAGAACTCACCTTGTCACAGCCGTAATCCTCAACTATCCCTATGTGTTCGCTGCTCGGGAACCGCATCTTACCTGGTCCCGCTGCGGTAATAGAGTAACAAGCATTTACAATGCAACGGTCTCGGTATTGTTAAAGTTAGAGCTATTGGCATTGTAAATGGCAATGCCTTTTATTTATGTGTTTGTTTTTAAAACATAAATAAAAGGCATTGTCATTTACAATGCCAATAGGTTAAACTCTCGCAAGTGCGAGACCTATTGCATTGCAAATGCTTGTTATTCCTGTCTTAGAGAGGGGTTACCTTTGCAGTTGATTGGCCTGTTCCTATTGAAGAGGACCGAGACACATTGCACATGGTTTGTCTCTGTCTAGAGTGAGAGAGTGATTGAGTGAGCAAACAATGATAGACTGCAGAGTGGCACTGGGCTTGAGATTAATTCAAGCATTCCACTGATCACTTTATTCTTTTTGTTCTTGATACACAATGAGGCCTCATATGAGCTCTGTCAATGTTCTTCTCACCACCCACTTAATATCATATGAATCCGACCTATTTAACTACCCTGTGCCAATGCAGACCCCTCCCCCCATTCCTAATCTTAGTTTCAGGACTGTTCCTCTCTGTTTTCCTTTCTCACCCAGACATACCCCTTCGTCTAGCCAGGCTGACCTGCACCGGTCCTCACTGCCCCCACCCCTCACAAATTGTCATAGAAATGAATAGGCATCGCCTGATATCAAAATGACACCCTTTTTAAGAACATTCATAACATTTTACTGAGAATGTAGCGAAATATCCTGAGCTGGGAATTTCGGTGTGCAGAAAGCGCTGCTACAAGTGCGCAAATGGAGGTGCCCTGTGTATATGTATTTTGAGGGACATGTCGGGAAGAGTATGCACCCGAGAAACCAAATGAACCGAGGCTGGCCACCCTCTGGGACAGGTCCCCAATCCTCGGTTCCAGCAGAACACACAGACCGCTTGTACTGGCGCTGGGAGCGCGGTGCCGGAGTAAAGAAAACACGCATTCTTGCAGGGCTGAGGCGACATGTAACAAAGGCTGCTTTTAACGCCGTCCCGCGAGAGGAGCGGGGCAGGCAGTGAGCACAGTACATGTCAGATGTATGCAATACTTATAGATACATCAAAGCAGGGTAGATACAGCCAAAGTTTGACAACGATTTTTGTAGTCCGTATGCAATGTAGAGACGAGCATTAACTACAATATCAATTTGATAATATTATTTACTTATTATAAAGTGCCGAGTTATCAATTTTGCAAAGTTGAGCGATATTACCACTCACCAAGTCATTGATCACATTAGAAGAGTATCGATTTTATTTCCTACTGTTAAAAGAACGTAGAATTCCACCACACAAAAAAACAAAATGGAATTAAACACGTTTGTTTCGTTCAGATTTTTGTTTTCAGACTCAGTTCTTTTTTTTTAAATACACGTCCTTTTTAGGTCGAGGGACCGTCCGGTCTGCCGAAGGCAGAACCGGAAGTCCGGAGATTTAATGATTCTTAGAGTGGCTATTTAGCCCGCCTCTCTTTTTGCTTCTCCTCCATTGGCTGGCTTCCTAAACGGAGGCCAGCCATTGGAGGAGAGAGCCGTCCCTCCAAATAGGCTCCGTCTTTTTCAGATTCGGGGGCGTGTTCCCTGCTCTTCTTTCCACTTTTTAGCCACGCCCCCGAATCTGAAAACCGTTGCTGCGTTTCTCCGAGGCATTTCTGCTTCGCCTCGGAGAAAGGCAGTGTGTGCTTGTTAACTTATGTTTTTATTTGCAGTGCAGTAACATAACAGGTAAATGCTATTTGCTTGTAAATGTTTAGTAAAAGCGAGCTGTTAATAAATAAATAAAGGCGCGTGGCCATGCTGTGTTGGGAGGTGGGAGGGCTAGGCTTTGGAGGAAATTCCACAAACACTGCAAGCAGACGAGTCCAAAGTGAAAGCGGCGCTGTGCGTGGCCATGCTGCTTCGTAGGTGGGAGGGGTGTTCTAAGCCTACGCAAGGAAAGGGATAGATGTGTGAAAACCTGTTGATAACATCCTGGGGTGAAAGAAGTGTTCTGTCTCTTCAGGTTGTGGGTAGTAGAAACTGGTGAAACTTCCATTGATGCCAGTAGCCCAGTGGGAGAGCACAGAAAGGACAACAGCATCGTTCAGGCACATTGAAACTCGTGTGCTCTGGAATTCGGGAAATAGGTAATTCAGTCACTGGCAGAGAAAGAAGCCCGTTTGAATAACCTGGGCTTTAAAATTGTTAGATGTGCGCTAGAATTGCAGGTATTTTATTGCAAAGGGAATATTGAGTACGCACCTCCGCTTTGCTTGCGCCACCAGGGGGTCCTCCTGTATCCAGATGGGAATGGTCTTGCTAAAAGCCTGTTGAATATTAAAGCCGTTTCTGGGCTTCTCTTTGACTGCTGCTGTTATTTGTTAGTTCTTTGTCTGTGGCGCTCTAGCTTCGGGTTGGGAATCATTTCGATGGAGAACCAGGCTCTAATGCAGTTCTGACCGGATACATCGGTCTCTTTTCTCTTATCAGTGCACTTCAGTGAGCTCATGCTCGCTGTCACCGAACTCCCCTTCCCCGTGTTCCACGCCAAGCCTGTGATTTGAAACAGAAGGCAGCAAGGTGCCAGCTGTCTGTGTGTAAAATGAATGTTGCTTGATGTAGATTGTCGCTTGCTTTCTTTAACAAGGGAAAGGGATTGAAAAATAAAATACATTTAACTTTGCAGTGTGTTAAACAGAAAGAAAACTGAACGAAAGAGAAATACAATAAATCTCCTCTGCAGCATTAAAAACGCTTAAAAAAGAACAGAATACAGGAAAGGGGCTGCAGAAAAGGGACAGCGTGCTATGCCTGCTACACCAATATGGAAAAAGACATTAAGTTACAAAATAGTGCCCAGTAACAGTAAATTAAAGATACTGAGTAACAACACATGTAAAAGGGCCAGTCCTCTCTTTCGTTTCCCATTATTGTTTTTGCAATGTTTGTTTATGGAAATGTAATAAAATACAATAATCAAACAAGCATTGGCATAGCCAATAGGTCTCGCTTTTGGGACCTTCTAAGTATTAAGTTATGCAGCACAAAATCCTTGGTGCAACCACATCAACTGTGGCTAAACACTTATAAGGTCCCAAAGGCAAGACCTATTGGCTATGCCAATGCTTGGTGTTTGGTTGTGTGTGTGGTTGTGGTGTGTGTGTGGTTGTGGTTATGGTTATGTGTCTGTGTGGGTGTGTGTGGTTGTGTGTGTGTGGTTGTGTGGTTGGGTGTGTGGTTGAGTGTGCGGTTGTGTGTGCGCGCGGTTGAGTGTGGTTTTGTGTGTGTGGTTGTGTGTGCGCGCGGTTGTGTGGTTGTGTGTGTGCGTGGTTGGGTGTGGTTTTGTGTGTGGTTGTGGGTGCGGTTGTGTGTGGTTGTGGTTATGTGTCTGTGGTTTTGGTTGTGTTTGTGTGCGGGTGTGGTTGTGGGTGTGGTTGTGTGTGCGTGCGGTTGTGTGTGGTTTTGTGTGTGTGGTTGTGTGGTTGTGTGCGCGCGCGGTTGTGTGGGTTTGTAGTTGTGTGTGTGGTTGTGTGTGTGCATGGTTGGGTGTGGTTTTGTGTGGTTGTGGGTGCAGTTGTGTGTGTGTGGTTGTGGTTGTGTGGGGATGCGGTTGTGGGTGCGGGTGTGGTTGTGGGTGTGTGGATGTGTGGTTGGTTGTGTGTGTTTGTTGTTGTGGTGTGTGTGTGGTTGTGGTTATGTGTCTGTGTGGGTGTGTGTGGTTGTGTGTGTGTGGTTGGGTGTGTGGTTGAGTGTGCGGTTGTGTGTGCGCGCGGTTGAGTGTGGTTTTGTGTGTGTGGTTGTGTGTGCGCGCGGTTGTGTGTGTGCGTGGTTGGGTGTGGTTTTGTGTGTGGTTGTGGGTGCGGTTGTGTGTGGTTGTGGTTATGTGTCTGTGTGTGTGGTTTTGGTTGTGTTTGTGTGCGGGTGTGTGTGGTTTTGTGTGTGTGGTTGTGTGCGCGCGCGGTTGTGTGGGTTTGTAGTTGTGTGTGTGGTTGTGTGTGTGCATGGTTGGGTGTGGTTTTGTGTGGTTGTGGGTGCAGTTGTGTGTGTGGTGTGTGTGATTGTGAGGAGTTGCGGTTGTGGGTGCGGGTGTGGTTGTGGGTGTGTGGATGTGTGGTTGGTTGTGTGTGTTTGTGTGTGGATTGTGGGTGTGTTGTGTGGTTGGTTGTGTGTGTTTGTGTTTGGTTGTGGGTATGTTGTGTGGTTGGGGGTGTGTGTGTGTGTGTGGTTGGGGGTGTGTGTGTGTGCGGTTGTGTGTGTGTGTGTGGTTGTGTGTGTGGTTGTGTGTGGTTTGTGTGTGTGGTTGTGTGTGTGTGTTGCAGTTGTGTGTGGTTGTGTGTGTCTCGTTGTTTGTGTGGTTGGTTGTGGGTGTGGTTGTGTGTGTGGTTGTGGAGGTGTGTGTGGTGTGTGTGTGGTTGGGTGTGGTTGTGGGTGTGTGGGTTTGTGGGTGTGTGTGGTTTGTGTGGTTGTGTGTGGTTGTGGGGTTGTGTGTGGGTGTATGTGTGGGGTTGTGTGTGTGTGGCTGTATGTGTGGGGTTGTGTGTGTATGTGTGTGTGGTTGTGGGTGTGGTTGTGTGTGTGGGTGTGGTTGTGTGTGTGACAGTAATACTAAAAGCATATCAAAATAAAGGAACACAAACATAGAGTTTGTGGAAAGAGAAAGCACATTGTATGTCAAACTGGCGCAGCAAAGCATTAACACAACAACATGTTCTTTGATGTTTGATGTTCTTTGAACGAGAACATCAAAGGGTCGCCGCGAAAGTGATGGCGGGCAAAAGTGAAAGTGATCGCGGGCGCTTAATGAGCATGATGAGGTTTGCCATATGGTGCCTCTGCTCCTAAGCGCGCGCCGCGCACATGCACTGTAGCTCTAGGATGGCCATGGTAGCATTTTTTGAGCCCTCACTAAAAGTCTCGCAATCCAGCGCATGCGCTGGGTCATGCGAGACCTAAAAAATGGCCAGTCCTCATGGGAGGTAACAACAAAGTAGAGGGAGGTACTAAGGAGGGACTAATAAGCTTATTAACAAATCAGAAGCCAACATTTACAAAGGACAATGACACAAGCGAATGAAAAAAGTGGGCAAAGCTTCAAGTCCATACCTGAATACAGCATGCCTCGAAGAGACAGTGCAAGCACTGCCTAGGCAAGACCTAAAAAGGTGTTGTTAATTTGGTATGCCTTTACATAGGTAATACTTAAGTCATAGCTGCAATGCTCGTGGGCTAAGGTAATATTAGTAATGAATCTCCCCAACACCACATGATTTATGACTCAAATATCCGCTTTAAAATTATATTGAAAATTAAAACATTTTTCTTCAGACATCCTCTTATGAGTTCTGAAAATAAACACATTTTCATTTCGAATGCATACTTTTCAATTTTGGTATATATATATAAATTATGTCAAGCAAAATCTCCTAATTTGGTAGACTGGGCTACACACAGGAGAGTCACTCAAAGGCAGCTGAAGAGCAACAGTAGCTCATAAGTTACTCGTTGGAGAAGCCTGGTAGAGATTCCTAAACTGTAGTTTCTTATACAATGTAGTATCTATCTTGGGGTGTTACACCTCCTAATAAATGTATTTTGTGATAACTAGTTGGGTGCCGGTGCTTTCAGTCGGGTATGGTGAAGTGTTTGTTGGATTTTACCAGGAATATTTACACAGACACACACTTTCCCTCTCTCTGTTTGGAAAGACTTAACAAATGTTGGTTATTTCACAAAATAATGTGCTTTCTCTCCCTTAGTACCCGTACCAATACACGTTCCTCTCGATTTCCGCTACCACTTAATCTCCTCTGGTGCACCCTGCTTGTCGTATAATGTGTTTTAACATTATGTGCCAGTTTCTTTTTTGGGAAATCTTACTGACTCAGCTACAGTCCTGGGTATAGTACCCGGTACTCTGTCTGACAGTGTAGTGTCCACTAAAGTGTACAGTCCAGCACAGTTGAGTGTCTGGTAAAGTGCAGCGTCTACTGAAGTTTTGAGCTTGTTAAACTTAAGTGTCAAACAGTCATTAGGATCAACCAGTTGGGAGTGGGAATGGTTTATGATGTCTAAGTAATAGAGCTTAACAGTCTATAGGGTTAAAGTGTGTAGGGATATACGGTGTAAGAATTTACTGTCATGTAATATCCTGCATGCTTGCTGGGATAACATGTATCGGGGATTCAGGCTGCAAAATTACTAGTTAGGATTTGGGACAGATTGGTACTGTGGTTTCTTCGGATACTCTTGATAGCTTTAATGTTATAGATTCACAACCTTAAACGCAAGACATCCCATGGAATTCTAACAAATGATTCGCCATTGTCTGCCCGTGTGAAATACATATCTGATCTAATGACTGTCTCCAAAATTTTGCACTGAGATTCAGAACATTAATTTCTTTTTCTCAGTCTCCCCCTGAGACTCAATCCGTTTTTTAGGTCTTGCCTATGACAGCACGTGCTCTCGCTTGCAAGAGATATTGTATAGAACAAGGGGCTTGCAGCCCGCTCATTGTCTTCATTGTCACTCTTACTTGCTGCCTCCTACTTGGCCAGCGTGTGCTGACTTCACTTCCTCTTCGTTTGGCTGGGGCATGCACCAAGTACGGATTGCTTCAGTTTAATTGCTATTGTTCCGCTTAATCATGCTGTGATTTCAGGTGCTATTTTTAGGTCTCGCCTAGGTAATGCTTGTGCTGTCTCTTCGAGACATGCTGTATTCAGGATATGGTCTCTTAAAGGGGAGTGATTCGATTAAGGGCATGAGAGGTTGGAATCATCAAAACTTTACAACAAATGGTTACCTCTCTGACCATAGATCATAAGCATTTTTTCAATGGAGTGCTGCAAGAATGTTCTCCATGACTGCTCACTTAATGAGCTGGGATTATTTTGAATATCTCTAAGAACGGAATGGTGTTTTCTTTTTTAATATTACAGTGTCACCCATAGGTATGGTTCAAACACCAATTACATTGTTTGTGTCCTTCATTTATCTCGTAAGAAAAAGCATGGAACATGAACATACATTATGTTTACATCAAACACAATATCGTAGACACATCGAAACACCAATACAAAACAAATCATAAATGCCTATTACAAAACGGATGAAAACATGACATACTAAACTCTATATACAGACAAAATTTAAAAAATGAAGAACATACTATACAGTGAATGTACCCAAGTGGCCTTCTGTGCTGCTTGAATGTTAAATCATGTGTCCAAATTTAAATGTAAGTGGAACCTATTATTGATGTTCTCGAATACGTTCTATTACATGGTCCTAAGTGAGGTCAGAGGCCATTTATACAGATTCTTGTCACAGCCATATGAATTAAGCTTGTTTATTCAATCCTATTATATGATGACTTTCAACGTGGTAACTCTTGGCCTCACGCAATATGTGCCAACGTGTTTCGACCTTTGTGGTGGGATCCAGGGCAGTGTTTCAAAGGAAGGTCTTCCTCAGGGTTGGGGCTTGTGAAGGACACTGAAATTATCCAATATGGTGCATACATCTGTGAGTTAGTCATTCCTAAATGTAAATAATGTTCCTATGTTAAATTTCATTTACACATACTGTGCATGTACCTTAAGACTCCTGATCATGTGTTCTTAGTCCACTTCATATCCAGAAACGAAGCCCGTGGAAGGGATCAGGAGTGATGAGAGGCTTCCCTTGTATGGCCTTAGTCTTTCTTATATCCTTTTTATTGAAGACAGATGAGCGAATCTGAAATTTTAAAGAGTCATAAGGCGGGGGCTGTTGAAACATACTTCATTCAATAGTATGCCAGAAGAATCGGCGTGAGACGCTTAAAGTAAACATCCAACATTAAAGGCTTTTTAAGTGGAGCGTGTGTTCATATTATGTTTCACCCCTTATAGCGAGACCTACACCAAAGTGGATGTGCCTGCTTTAGCTTTGTGCAATTCGGTGGTTCAGATTGCGAAATTGGCATCTTGTGTCCGGCGTCGGGTGTTCAAAGACGCCTGCAGGACCAAAGTGCCACCTTCGTGTTACAGAGTTTGTATCGAAAACATAAACCAGGTTTCTTGTGTGCTCCTAGTTCGTCTTATGATCAAAGTGGACCAGCTTATTCTGTAGCTGTGACGACGAACAGCGCGGACTTCCGTGTTCCTAAAATATCGTCCGTGCGTAATGACGCAAGGAAAGCGTCGTCAGTAGTCACAATGCTTTTTGGCATCTCCGCCTTTTTTGCCTGACTTCCTGTTATGGTTGCCATGGAGATTGTTGGATTGTCGCTAAGTTGTGGAATCGGTAATCATTTACCGGTCTTCCATCTACGAGCCTGTCGTTATATACGCCTCCTCTTGAGATAACTTTTGGGTTATCATAATGACAAGATGGAACTGTTTGTGTAGTGCACATGTAAAAAAGGGGCTTTACAAGATATTTCTTAAAGAAACCAATCTTGAGTTTTCGGTCTCACGGAATCTACAACAAATGGTAGTTGGCATACTGTTGAGTATTCATTGACTTATTTCATAGGCAGTGCATGGTCTCACTCATTTTGTTTAGTCCATTGGTAGTATTTCCTAGGCGCAATATAATTTTAGCTTCAAAACTGGCCAAGAGTGTATCAACGTTCCTTCCAGTGACGTGTTTTAGGACTGTCCATTGGATATCTTGTGGGCCATGTCCCTTTTCGATACAGTGTGGTACCATGGGGGCATTTAGTATTTTGCAATTAATCCTTGAACGATGTTTGAGTGATTCTTTTTTTGACAACTTGTGTGGTTTTTCCCACGTATGCCAGCTGGCAGGGGCAGACTACACAATATATAATGTTATTCAGGATATGGGCATTCAAAACATCGAGTATTTCTGGTTGGTTAGTTGGCCTACCTTTCTAAATTCCTTTACTCTTTTTGGTGAATACTGTCCATATTTCCCGCCTTTGTGTGCTTGGTCAAGCTGACATCAATTGTTTTTTTTTTTTTTGGTTGGCCATATCTGGCCTTCTGTTGCCTCCTCGCTCGCACATCCTCCCTCCTCTCATTGCTGCAGTCCTTTCTGCGCTTCTGCTGACCTGCACAACACTGCATTAACTTTTGTAGGAATGGCGGCACACCACGCTTTAGCTTTAAACAGCTAAAGCGCGGCCCATTTGCCACCATTGCTACTAACGTAAAACAAGCATTGGCATAGTCAATAGGTCTCGCCTTTGGGACCTTTATAAGTGTTTAGTCATACAGCACATTATCCTGGGTGCTGTGCCGCCAGGGATTGAACAGCTATACTATTACTACACACTCGGTCATGCAGTTTGATTCAGAAATACATGCTTGTCTCTGCCGCATGCTTTTTAGGTCTCGGCTAGCGAAGGCTGCGCTTGCGCAGTCTCGCTCGCGAAATTTAATGATTTCAGTACGGGGCTTGAACCCGCCCCTCTTCTCCATTGGCTGGCTTCCTAAACGGAGGCCAGCCATTGGAGGAGAGGGGCGTCTGTCCGTTTAAGCCCCGTCTTTTTCGGATTCGGGGCGTGTTTTTTCGATTCTTTCGGTCCTCTGGAATGTAAACATTACAGCCAATGGCAAGAGGAGAGAAAGAAAAACACGCCCCCGAATCAGAAAACGCCGCTGCGTAGGCATTTCTGCTTGACCTCGGAGATTTGTGCCATTTTGCTTTCTCTAGCTTAAAACGGTTTCCACCTCACAATACGAAATGGATTCTCACGTTTTTGCTCTAAACTTCCCTTGTATATGTGCCTAAATGTTGGCAAGCGTGCATTTATTTCAAAATGTTATTTTTCAACTTCTTAACTCCTCTGTAGGACTGCATCTACAATGGTACCGATATACTTGAATTGGTTTTCAGCTATTTCAAATGAGTGGATGTCTTAAAATGTATTATAAAATGAACCTTGATGTGGAATCCGGAATACTGAGAAGCAACACAAGCAGATTATTAGTAAACACGGAGGTGTTAAATAAACATTAAATACAAAAGCTGAAGCTCGAAGGAAAATGCAAAGAGGCTTCGGTAAGAAACATACGTGCCTCTGTAGTAACAGTCTCCTCCCATACCACTACGAAGCACTAACATGGCGGCTGGCAAAGGGAAAGCCCCGCCCACTCGAGGAAGTCTACCCCGAGGAGCATGCAACACCCGTTACTCTAGCAACCGAGGCCACGCGCATCTATGCAAAAACTTTCTCGCCCCCCTAAAAATGTCTGACAGGACTTTGCACACCCCTGCACGCAGCAGGAAGATCCAGGCCTGGGAAATAAGCCCAGAAGAAGGTACTGAGGCGCATGAGAAGAAGACGAGTTGTGGATGGAATGCTTCTTCGTCAGTGCTCCGGGGCGGACCCCGGGCTGCAGCCGGCAGGGAGGACAGTGGCGGGGGTCAGCAGGTTCTGCTTCGCGGGATATTTACTGTCGGCAAGCAGAGCTGCGACGTACAACTGACGGACAGCAGGTTGGTCTGGAGCCCCATCCTGTCTGAAAGACCCCCTGGTAGGTACCCGAAACGTGGGAATCTCCAGGATTCGTGCAACAACGTCCATTACTACATGTTTGTTTCTTCGGGTGACAGCAGTGCCACGTAATGTTGTTATGAAATGAAACATATGTGGGCGTGGCCTGCTGCAGGGCACACCTCTCTATACCCCCCTCTGAAATGTCTCTGTCCTCACATCGTGCTCCCCCCCCCCCTACAGGAGTCGGACCCATTAGTCATGCCCACGCTGCCCGAAGTGCAGCAGGACACATTTCGCTTCATACCAATATTGCACAGTTACCCAGCACTCTCAAGTTATCTAAATTCTTAGGCGTGAAAACTAATTTGCATGTTGATGACACAACCTTTGACATTGAGGATTTAAAACAAAGGCACAACTGTAAAGTGGTAAAACTGCAGTAAATACATGTACAAGATTAAAGTAACAGGGAGACTTCACTAAAATAGACATACACAGAAAACATCACTAAACAGTGTTCAGTTGGGAAATGTATTGTCCTTCAAGAGATAAAAGAACTCAACGAGCCTAATAAAGCTGCAGTTAAAAAGAAATAAATAATCTTGAAAAAAATGCGTGACTCCACAAAAACTTTCAAGGAACAAGTTAACTAAGCAAAGTTAAATTAAGTTACTAAAGGGATAGAACACTAGAAACGGAAAGAGAATGGTAGCTTCAAAATTCATTAACGCATTCTCAACTATATGGAGTAAAATAATTTTGAGTTGTTCTCCGTAGTACATAGCAACAAGTACGAAAGCAGGCCACTATAGTAGTTTTACAATGACTTGACAAACTAACTTGACAAAAAAACCTGCCCAATGAAACCCTACTCTACATTTTTCACAAGTCGAGTAACCAGAGCCGTAGACTTACTTAAGTGTTTTTCCACATTTTGTGTCTGAAATAAGTTACTCTGTAGAGCATCATCATCTGAATTTGCCTGCCTATTGCATTATGTCATGTTGGTTGCACATAATGTAAATAGGTCAGTGGGCTACTGCGTGTGTGTGTGTAGTTGGCTCTATTTGTGTGTGGGTTGCTCTATGTGAGTGGCTCTGTGGGTGGCTCTGTGTGCGTGGGTGGCTTTGTGTGTGTGGGTGCAAATGCAATAGGTCTCGCATTTGAGAGTGATTAAGCTATTGACATAGTAAATAACAATACCGTTTCTTAAAATGTTTTAAAAACAAAAACATAAACAAAAATAATGTCATGAGCAATGCCAATAGCTCTAACTTTAACAATGCCGAGACCGTTGCATTGTAAATGCTTGTTTTTATTCTTCGGGGCAGCAGTTTGTACAATGATGACATATGCCAGAGTGAAACAGCCACAATATAAAATTTTAAAATGTGAAAAATCCACATTACCCCATTTGCATCACAAACTATTAACAAAACGTGCCCGGTTGTTATATTGAGAAGAACAAAAATGTTTCAAAAGTTGGACCGACCAGTTTAACTATTTCCATATCTCCTAAAAAAGGGGATTATGGAGGAGATATCGAATTAACGGTTTAAATGCGCATATCAGCTCTGTGGAGTAAAAAAACACAATTCGCCTGTTTCCCACGGTGGGTTATAGGAGCGCGCCTTTCAACCATGGATGTGTGTTTGTTTTTGCAAGATGACGTGTTTAAATAAAAGCCAGGCTGGTCTCTTCGCCCAGCTTCACCTCTTCTCCCCAGGGCTCGCACCTTCTTTCCAAAAGCCATCGCTCTGCGTGAATGGTGAGCAGGAGGATGGCTGGAAGGCAATACAGCCAAATGCTCTCCTGACACATTTCAAAGAGAAGACGCGCTGCGAAAAGAAACACCTTTTCCGAGGTTGGCACTTCAGCCAAATGACCCCTAATTAACCTTAACGAGATGTCTGATTTACAGCCTTCTGCTCCCACCGCCGAACGGGGTGTTTGATGTGAAGTGTGGAGCCTGTCCCTTTAACTCATGCAACTCCCCCCCCCACCCTCACCTCACTCCGACTTTTCAACGGGCAGGAAACATTCCCCAGGAACAATAAGGCGCAACAAAAATAGACCCTTCCGTGCTCAAAAGGCATCGCATTTTGGTGTGCCGCCTGCAGGGACCTAGCCGTTTGCTTCTGGGGTCGTCCAACTATTTAGTCGCAGAGACGGTGCATGTGGGGTTCACAGGGTGTCACCGCGACCCCTGTACCCTGCAAGGTAAAGAGTAGAAAGAGCTAGTTCGTGCGGCATTACACTTTTAACCAACATCCCCCCTCGCAAACTATGGCAGAGACTCGGGGGCAAAGCACGCCAATGATTTTTTTGGGGGGTACGATTCTGACACGCCAAACGAGAACACAAGGGCTGGCCCAATTAGATGGGTTATTTGGTGTTCTGACTACTAATAAAAACGAAATACACCATTTGTCTATAAGCATTCGAGTGTTAGTAAAGTTGTGTTAGCATCATTCGCTCTCCGAAAGTGCTTCACAAATGTAATATACCATACAGGAAATCTTCAGTTAAACACAACTATATAGTTAAAACGATTCCCGCGTTAACAACTGAATGAACAGTTAACGTAACCTGTTGACTAACTGGCGAGCACATGTATTGAGGATTCCCGAAAATATTGTGGGCAGGTGTTTAACTAGTCCCACATTGAGTCTTGCTGGGGAGGGGCTGGGCCGTGCTTTCTATGCAGGCTGCGTTTTGTTCAGACAAGCTTACTGCAGCAGGTCACGGGACAAAGACCACATAAACAGCATCTGGGGATTTTCAATTACAGGCCCTCACCCAGCATGCCTGCACTGTAATCTCTACCAGATGAGGCCCAGGCCTCTCTATTTTCAATAATTCACACACTGTGTACACATAACATGGCAATACGGGCATTCATGCCGCCGCCTGATTCGCAGATCAAAGCCCCCGAATGGCCAGCTGTAAGCATGCTTACTGCTGAATAATTCATTCTTTTCACGGGCTTGAAAAACGCTCAGCGGGTCTTGGCAGGCAGGCGCTCTTTCCTATGTGCTATGCTCAACTAAAAACCTAAAAAGAATCGCAGTCCGCAAACTGAGAAACAGATCCAACGCTTTAAATGTGTATTTACAAGTATTCAGTCGCCGGTTTCGAAAGCACTCAACGCAGCACACTCGTTTCGCCAGAAGGCCAGAGAGAGGGCCGGCGTCTTTTCCGCTTTGTCAGACAGGTGGCTATTTAGAAGGAACTCGCCGCGGTGTTATTTCTGCTGTGCCGGACTGCAGCTGCAGTAAATCATATTGTTACCGCCTCTAAATCCACTACTACCAGATGCTTAGCAAGGGACGTGCGCAGTAAATAAACCTCGGTGCCCCAGAAATGTTATCGCACGTGGTGTGAAAAAAAGCCTAAAAAAACGAGAATCCCTGAAAAATATTACGTGTTGAAAATGATTTTCACCATCTGACGTAAGCCCTTCCTGCACCTGCTGCTATTCAGTTACCCTGACATAGCAAAACCGTTGCAGGGTTATGTTTCCGACATTTCATCCAAGAAGAAACGAAGGACGCATTAAAGAGCAGGGCGCGCGCTGAAGTTCGACACTGCACTTGTTGCCTTCTATTTCTGTGGAGAACTGTTTGTCGGTCGGCGCTGGTGGTTTGCCACGTCGTGATATTAAGATCTCCCTGGGTGTCAATCACAACTAAACACAGCAGGGTAAACTAGCCATAACCCCCATGCGCAGCAAGCGGATGCTGCTTACCAACTGTTGGGCTGTTTGTTTTAACGCTCCTTTGTCTCTCATTCAACAAGGCAGAGCAAAAGGCACACCACCGCCTTTCTCCGAGGTCAAGAAGAAATGCCTCGGAGAAACGCAGTGTCCTTTTCGGATTCGGGGGCGTGTTTGTCTTTTCTCTCCTCCAGCCATTGGCTGGAGGAGAGAATGAGACTTTCTTTAAAAAACACGCCCCCGATCCGAAAAGGACGGGGCCTAATCGGCCTAATCGGAGTGACTGACCTCTTCTCCAGTGGCTGGCCAGCATTTACGAGGCTAGCCAATGGAGAACAGGGGAGAAGAGGGGAGGGTTCAAGCCCCTCTTCTCCAAGTCATAAAATCTCCGACTTCCGGTTCTGCCTTTCGGCAGACCGGTAGTCCTCGACCTAAAAAGGACCCATCTGCACGTACGCATGCTCACGTGGTTCGTTCTGCAAAACAAATGGTGTACTGACCTCACAAAATGGCCGCCGTGGATGGGCTAATGGGGATAAGCTGGAAGTGTGAAAAACGGGCTCAGCATAATAGTAACGCTGGGCTCTGGTACAACAGCGGTATTCAGCACGTTTTCAAAGAATGATGCCATGTAGAAAGGCAGTGTTGGGACAAAAAACAGATTTTGGCAATTTGGTATCGATTTAGATACATACCCTGATTATGGTGTTAAACGTTGGTTGGGTATTTGCAGGACTACATGTGAGAGCAAAAAGGTCTCTACCCAATTAAAAAAAGTTTTTCTCCTTTTCTCTTTCATGCGTGATTATGGTAATAACCACAAAGGTTTTGTTGGTGTATAAAAAAGGGGGGCTATGGCATGTATATAACCCTCTCGTGGGGAGACACCGTTGGGTCAAAAATGCTGTAAAATATAGAGGTCCTTCTTGGTCATTTATTATTTGGAGAATTGCGGTCACCATTATGGGGAACCATTCATTGCCACATTTTCATAAAAAGGTTTCGCACACTACGTTTTTGAGAGAAAAACTGTCTGGTTTGTCATAGTGTAGGGTCTTGGTCTGGTGTCTTTTGTGGATGAGATTTAACGGTGTGATATCTATCTTACAAAACTACCCCAAAGTATGTTGTCGTTCAGACCCTCTATGTGTGTTCTCAATTAAAAAAAACATTGTTGCTCTTTTTCGAGGAGTATGGCTTCTACTGATTTGTGGTGTTCCATTGAGTGCAAAAGTGCTGTCCATACTGGTCCTGTGTTGCTGGAGGTATAATGTGTCCTCAAAACTGAAGAAATTTCTCGAGAGGGCCCACTTGCAGCATTCCAAGACCAAGTTTCTGGGTGTCTGGTAGGCCAATTCTTCTTCAGACAGAACCTCTTCAATGATGTTGAGGGTGTCAACATGTGGGAGGCTAGTATAAAGGCTTTCCACGTCTAGGCCCATGAGTAGGTGTGTCTCCGGGTTGAAATGAAGATCCTTCAAAAGGTTTAGCACCACTTTTTATGTCCTTAAGATATGTTTCCGTCTTTTCTATTATCGGTCTTAGGAAAGCATCTGCGAATTTTGAAAGGGGTTCCAGGATGGAGCCGATCCCTGACACGATCAGTCATCCGGGAGGACTTTCCAGTGCTTTGTAGATCTTTGGTATCGTGTAGAAGTAGAGTGTTGTGGGATTTTTGTTATTCAGAAACTCCCCATCCTTTGCTGCGATCCAATCGTGATAAAACCAGTGGAAAAAGGGAAGCAACGGTAGTACAGACAACAGAAGCATACCGAGACGAATGTCTACGACTCTTGGGGGACATTCGAAATTACATCCCATTGACAACCGACCCGACAGAATTTCTGAGGATTAAGATCACGAGCAGGATTGAGGAGGCGCTGACACACAATTGAAGCACAGCAAAGGAAGAGGAGTTTCTGAATAACCTTTACGGTTAGAGCAGATTGTGCCACAAGCTAGAGTGTCTACTTTGAACAATTTCTTAAACAATTGCACAGCAGTGTAGAAGTTATCTAGGTACAAATGGTGACCTTTGTTAAAAAGTTCTCTGGCAAGTTCCCACACAATTACATCTGAAACTTCTAAAGTGGACGGACACTGGGGGGAGGTCAATAGTGGAATCCCTACCAGTGTACACCCGGAAATTATAAACATATCCTGTCCTACTCTCAGACAACGTATACATCTTATTTCCATATCGTGCCCTCTCGCTAGGAATGTACTTCCTAAAAAGCAACCAGCCTGTGAACAGGATCAAAGACTCATCAACAGCTATTTCTTTCCCTGGAGTATAGATCTCTGAAAATCGACCTGCAAAGTGATCAAGGACAGTCCGAATCTTTAAAAGTCTGTCACAGTCAGGGTGATCTTGTGGCAACGGAGAAGCATTATCAACAAAATGCAGCATCCGAAGCAAAATTTAATACCGATCCTGAATCATAATTGCAGAATATATGGCCGTTGCCATGAAGGGACTGGTAGACCAATACGAAGCCAGGGACGGCTTCCTTATCAAGCCCATCAAAAAAGTTAAACCCCAAAACTTCTTCATCTCATCCAGGTTTGTGGGAGTCCACCGGGAAGGTCCAGAGCGGGGCCTAAGTCTGGCATTGCAGTCCCTCAAAAACTGTTCAGCATACAAATTAGTCTGCTCAACAATCTCAGTCAAAAATACATCATCCATAAACAACTAAAAAAACTGTATTGGCAAAAATTGTTCCCAATTCACTCTACACCCTGCATCACCTCTAAAGGCAGGCAACACCAGCTGCTCCATGTTTGGATCAACCGAGAGGCCAGCACTTCCACAGGAAATCCTTGCAGCCCCAGGCTGCAATCCAGATGCCTCTTGCTGCACCTTTGACACATAAGTGTCCTCCTCTAAAACAGGCACTTCAGCCGCACTTAGAGTAGCTTCATCATCAGATGATTCCTCGTGGACAGAAAACTCACTGCCAGAATCTTGCACTGCATCCTCTGCCTCAGACGCACTGTCAGTCTCCTAATCAAGGTAAGAGGAAGATTCAAAAAGCATACAAACCACCTGCTGAGCGGTAATTCTGCGGCTAGCCATAATCCTTACTAATAAAGGTAACTTGTCAAACAAGTCAACAACAACAAATACTTTGTAAAATAAGTAATAAACAAAATGTGGCTTTATCTCAAAGACAATACCACTCACTTGCCAGAAACGGCTAGACTCACTACCACCTACTCTGCACAGACACAGCAAGGACCAACAATACCTAAATAAAAAAGAAAAGGAAAAGAAAATTACACATAAGACAAAGCAATACACATCGTGCACAAATCCAAAAATTATTTCATGCTCAAAACATAAACTAAATATGCTGCTATTATGACACAACTTACAAAAAATTCATTCATACATGACAAAGATACTCATTTGGAGTAAACATAACAAAAATGTTTTTCTTATCAGAACACATGCAACTACGCAAACTGCATATCAACAACCTCCGAAATCGCAAACAAGAATCAAAAGCTTTGCACTAGAATAAAAAGGAGAAAAAAAAATTACAATCACATATGTAAATAATGCCAAGCTGGGGGGCAGGTGGATCTAAAAGCATAAGGCCGATCTGCCCCCAAGAGGGGCAGAAACAACCAAAATAATCCCCCCCTAAAAGATGAGCGACCCTTGCCCAAGGGAATCTTCCCCCAATCGCAGAAATAGATTTTGACAAAATCCTTGGTGTCTAGTGGCTTACGTTCCCCTTAGGAGCAGATGGGCCTAAAAATGTATGGCCGATCTACCCCCAAGGGGGGCAGAAACAGCCAAAATATTCACCCCCGTAAAAGGTGAGCGACCCTTGCCAAAGAGGCCACACCCCAACAACAACATTTAAAAATCCCTGGTGTCTAGTGGCTTCTGCCCCCCTTGGGGACAGTTAGGCCTTATAACATATGGCCGATATGCCCAAATATGGCGCAGAAATGGCCACAATGATCACCCTACAAATGAGAGTGACCCTTGCCCAAGGGGCCGCTCCCCAACAACAACATCAAAAACATCCCTGGTCTCTAATGGCTTCTGACCCGCATGGGGGCAGATGTGCCTAAAAACATAGGCCAATCTGCCCCCAAGGGGGGCAGAAACAGGCAAAATAATTGCTCTCCAAAGGAGAGCAACCATTGCCCAAGAGGCTGCTCCCCAACATAAAAAAAGAAAACCCTAGTGGGGCACACAAAATTAAAAATAAGTAAGCCTATCTGCCCCCCAGGGAGGCAGAAAGGACAAAATAATTGCCGCCTAAAGGGGAGCGACCCTTGCCCAAGGGGTGCCACGTGGTCCATAGGGACATTGTCTTCTTCACTAAGTTAGCATGAGTACGCTGCAGCCTGCCTGCTGCTTTGCAAAAGTTACTACGTCTTTATTTTTTGCAATATTTTCTATGGCTGCTTTCACATGAGAACTCATCGCTGTGTTCGCTCTCTGCATGTTCCTGGGATTTTGACTGAACATTATGTGCAAGGTTAAACAACAATGCCCCTTGTTATTTTGTTCTGGCCAGACCTTAGCCCTTAGACAAAACATAACGATGTAGCTGTTGTTTGAACAAATGTACCTGGGTTTTATTAGAATACACAAATAGGTAGCACACACTTGGAGAGGGAACTTTCCAGAGAGAAGAGTGAGACAGCACCTATGATGTAGATTTACCATCTACAGGCTAAGGTATGGGGTCTGCTGAAAAAGCCCAGATCTTCTAATATATAATACAACTTTTTCTTAGCAAGGGGAGGGAGGTTAGGCTCCATTGTCTTTTTATGATGACATCTCCCTTCATTATTTACGGACTAGCTGCTATGCTGACTATATTTGTACTATGCATTTTCCTGCTTGTTGTGGCACGTATACTGCATGTTAGGGCACATTAGCTAAAATTAATATTTTAAACTGTTTCTTGTGTCTGTCAGATTTTATTGTGGACAAGTACAAGAGTGTGAGCGAAAGGGTGCGTCTTGTTACCGCGATTCCTGAGAGATCTGGGAGTTTTGTGTGCTGGGGTGTCTAATAATTTGTTTGACTGTTAGTGAGTAGTAGAGCAAGTGAGATACTATTGCTAGTCGGTCCTGGGCTCGTGGGTACTAAGGTGGTAAGAAGGCCCAGTCCCTATAGACCAAGGTCCAATAATCCTGAGCATAGGTCTGTGTTTGTGCAGAATCCCTTGCAATAGGGGCTGCTCCCTGCAAACATGAAAATGACAACAAAAAAATCCTGGTGTTTAGTGGGCATTCCTTCTGCAAGATACGATCGCACCCCATGCGCCATCGTGCAGCAGAAATGCAAAAAAAATACATTGGAGGAACAGAAAACCCTTTCCTTTCCTCCGATGTCTCTTAGATTAAAACCCCCTACTCTCCCTGAGAGACACTTACCTGTTACTCCTGGACACGCTGGAAGCAAATTGCTTCCAGCGCTTCCGGTGCCTCTAATGATGTCAGCGCGTCATTAGATGACGCGGAGGGGCCCATAGATGGGCGGCCCACGTGGGAGCGCCAGTGCTTCCCCCTTGAGTGGGTGCTAGGACGGCCAGGACCATCCAACGCACACGCCCACCGGGACATCAGACGGCTCCCGGCCGTCCAACACACGCAACTGGTTAAAATTTTATTTCAAACAACTGCACCATCTCATGCCTAAAGCCACCGCATGGAGGGGTATTGTTTACAGTCTATGCATAGCATGTGTATCAGCAGCCAACACATGCTACGAATGGATTATGTTACCCTGTAAGGATATGTTGGTAGCATATAGTGCTGCAGATTCACATGCACCCTCCCGTCTCCCAGGCAGGTATTATTAGTTGATACCAAAATACCTACATACACAGCATGCCTAATAATAAAATGCTTACTAATCACATTATATTCTCACTCCGCTCATGGCAAGGTGAAAACAAACTTTCTAAGGAACAAAGCATTCGACATGCGCAAAGCCTTGAGGGGGAGGAGAAATAACACACAACGCTGATCATAAACCTTCCTCAGGGAAAAACAACTTGCAGAGTCTGAGCCCAACACTAGATGGCAGGTGTATGCAGAGCATGTGAATATGCAGCTCTACACGCTACGAATTGATGCTTACAGTGTAAATAACATAATCCTTTCTCATGAATATTCCTCTACAGGGATCTGTGCGTAGATGTTAATGATGCATGTTACTTCACATCCAGGGAATGTGTGAATGCAGGTACAAGTTGAAGTAGTTTGTGTGTGTGGTCCTCTGTTTCAATGGTCTCTGCTTGCAGACTGCAGGATTTGGTGGTCTGAAAAATGATTTCACTTAAATGCCTACCAACAATATAAGGCTACAGCCCAAGAACAAACTGTGAATTTTTGGTATGCCAGTAGTCTGTCGACATACTAGGATGCTACTTGGTAACGCAGAGTGGGCCCGATTCACAGAACTAATCTGAGACAAAATCCTAAACTTACTACTTTTGGTATTTAGTAGTAGTAAAGTTAGGATTTTGTCTTAAGTCTGTCTTAAGTCTGTCTTAAGTTTGTCTTAAGACAAAATCCTAACTTTACTCCTACTAAATGTCTTCTGTGAATACCAAAAGTAGTAAGTTTAGGATTTTGTCCCATATTAGTTCTGTGAATTAGGCCCTCTGTGTGCATATGGGACAGAGTTGAGCTGAGACTATTTAAGGAACCAAGTGGTCCTACAGTTTTCTTAATAAGTGTATGTAAATGGCATTCATTGCAGTGCATACAAAATGTTTGGGCTCTGCATGCCAAGGTGACAATCGTAGTTGAGATTTTCCAATGTGAGGCATATCTTTTGAACACAATGCATTATATTATAAGTTAGAGATGGGAACTGAATTACATGTTCTGGGTTCAAACACAGTAACTCTTGTTTCCTGGGCTGCAAATGATCCATCATCTCCTGGATGGTTCTCTCTGGTTAAGCAACCTCCATGGAGACCTTCAGTAAGCTCATCCTTGTGCAGGTCTTCAAAACAGTCGAGGCAACTACTTATCATGCTTTACACTTGAGCTCCAGTTCTTCTGGTCATTCACATGTTTCTCTAGTGAATGTGGTTTGTCCCTGACCGCCAGCAAAAGATCTAGCCCAGGCAGACACTTTTCTTCTTTACTGGTGCGCAGGCTTATACATGTCATACATGTCAGTACAGAGTATATACAAGTAGCCATAAAAGAAAGGCTTTCTTTAGCTGACTTTGATCTGGCCTTGCTTCCTGCCAGTGCCCCCAATGTCCTTCTTCTTTTAAATCTTTCTCCAGTCCTGAAAAAGTGTCCAGGTTTTTGTCCTTTTCATGTGGGAGTCACATGCCAAACTATTCAGAACTGGTCAAGATTAAGAGTTTCACTCCTGGCTGGTGCAGCTGCAGACCTCTTCTTCCTTGGCGACAACAAGCAATTAGGAAAAGGAGCCAAGAAACGATTCACTTATGTAGGAAAGTGCCCCTTTTTAGGTCTCGGCTAGCGAAGGCTGCGCTTGCGCGGTCTCGCTCACGAGAGATAATGACTTGGGAGAAGAGGGGCTTGAACCCGCCCCTCTTCTCCCCTGTTCTCCATTGGCTGGCCTCGTAAATGCTGGCCAGCCATTGGAGAAGAGGTCCCGTCACTCCAATCATGCCCCGTCCTTTTCGGATCGGGGGGCGTGTTTTTTGCGAAAAGTCTCAGGGAGGAGACAACAGCAAAACACGCCCCCGAATCCGAAAAAACGACGCTCCCTTTCTCCGAGGCATTTCTGCTGCCTCGGAGAAAGGCGGTGGTGTGCCTTTTGCTCTGCCTTGTTGCTCCTGTAAGGCCAAGGAAGCCCTCTCTCGTGCAGTTAAGCATGTTCTGATATTAGGCTGCGCTCCAATTTATTTACCAAAATGATCTAGAGTTGTGTACTGTCAGTACATGTGGCTGTAAATGCTGCGCCAGCACGTGACACAAAGGACGCATCTACCAATTAAACAGTGGTATGGGCAGAGCGGAGCCTCAGGGCACAGTACAGTGACAGACAATATTGTCATTGTGTAAACTGGGGTCCGCTGGTCCATGGTTAAAACCCGATGCTTGGGACACACAGAGCTTTCACTGGTTGCCCACGACGCACGCGGTGACCTCGCCTTACCCCGGGACATTGCCACTTTAAGTCGAACCCGTCATGTTGACCTGTGGGCCCTTCTTCTGCCCGAGGAGCGCCCCAGAGATAAATCTCGGGTCCAAGCAACATCTGCCAGGCTAACATCTGCCACCGACAGCAGCGTCCCTGCCCTGCCGGACCTCCCATGAAGGGCTCCAGCGACTCTTTATCCAGCTGCCGCCCCTCTGGTGGGGTCTGCAGCTCCCACCCCGCGGACCCTCGAGGCCATCCCCTGCTTTACAGCCAGGGTGAAACCAAGGTGGGGCGGGAGGGGGGACAATACGAATGACCCGTTCAACACAACAGGAATGCTCTCGAGTGTGCCATGAAATTACAAAGAACAACATTGACTCTGCGCTGACCACACTGGACTGCTTGATATCGGCGCTAGGGACGCTACCACTTCACGCAGCATTGTCCCGCGCAGATAACGCAACGGTTTATCTCTCGAACAGAAAGGCCGTCTTGAGAGGCCTGTCAGCCAGCAAAGGGCACCATTGTCTCAAAGGCGAAATGTCTGGTCACCGCCTATTGTCCCGGAGGGGCTGCATAAGGCACTGTGACAAGAAGCAGCAAGGATAAAGCGCCGAGTGTGGGGGCGCGTGCGTGTGTGTGTGTGTGGGGGGGGGGGAAGGGTGTGTGTGTGCCCCGTCTCGCTCCCACTTTTGTTGTGTGAAGAGTTTCTATCAAAACTGAAGGTACACCGCGAACTGCACACCGTGACTTAATGCACGTACATACGCTATAAAATATGCTGGCATTAATTTCAGGAGGGAAGAAACTCATTACCTGTACATTAAAAAAGAGGCACGTTTTTATCTCCTTGCTGTTCCCACCCATGCGGTGCCCCGGGACACTCGCTTCCCGCCGGTGTAGGCTGACACATTCAGCACGTACTTGCTACTGCAAGCTGATAGCATTGTAAATCAGTGCAACACAGTTGCTGCTGCAGCCCCAGCAGTGTGGGAACATTAGCCCCAAGACTGGTGTGGGAACCATTTCCATGTGCGCCTGGCTATGCTAAAATCCCTTGTTAATGCTCGGAGAAAAGTAAGAAAGAAAATAATCTAGCGCTTCGTACTGTATTTGTACGCCGCAACTAAAACACGTGTTAAAAGGCTTAGTTTGAACTGCCATTTACCAACGGCAAGCCTTTAACTCACTGAGCCATGTCCGTGATGTCACTTTAAAACAGGAACCTCCAAAAGGTCGATTGCGAGCGACCCGTAGCTCCCAGACTGCCTCGGACTCGCTCCCCTGCTTTGTCAGGTTAGTTTACAATGTATAACTGCGGGGCCCAGAAAGAGGACTTGAAAGTCCTGCCGCTTGAAAGAAGCCTTAAAAAAACAATTGCCTCACATCAGATCAAACCGCCTGAAAAAATATATGTATCCAATTGAGATGTATTTCCTTAAAGTCAATGGCAGTAATATATTTGGAAGAGAGATGCATTACATTTAATACTTAGTTTCTTTCACTTTCACAACGCTAACAACAAAAACTATTGTTTCCTGCTCCAGTTTGCACAGACTTGAACAACGTGGGTATTATTACCATAAGGCATGCTTCCTAAATCACTTTACCTGGCGGCCTGCAGTATGTAGCCACGGCATCCGCAAGGGGAGGCCGAGTGACTCGCAAACCCCTCAGCAGGCCAGTCTGTGGCTGCCACGAAAAGCGCCCATACGGCCCTTAAATGAACGTCTGCAGGACATGCCTGGGCATGTTATCGACTCGGCAACCTCGATTCAGGGGGTGTAGTGCTGAGAGAACTCCCGCGATCCGGAAAGGAGGCAGTGCCCAGCTGCCTACGGACACCACCATGAAAAGGCGGGCGGCGACAAAGGCGAGGTTGAGGTGAGCATTGGCCTGGGTCATGCGCAGAAGGTAACGGGGGAGCATAGGGTGCTAGTGTGATGTCGCTCCATAATGAGTTTTTTCCAACTCGCCTTCCTTCCCTTTTAACTATCTCCCGCCCTCCCTTTCTTGCATTTTATCCCCTGGCTGCCGTCCCTTTCTTACCGTTTATCCCTTGACCGCCCTCCCTTCCTTCCTTCCGTAATTGAGTGTACCCAGACCTACCAGCCTTTTATGGATAGCAATACATATTTTATTGAAGTGTGTGTATTTTTGGTCCAAATGCGGTCGCTTTCACTTTCGCGTGCTGTGCTTGTTTACATTTCTGTTGCTTTGCTCCCACCCCCACCCACTGTCTGTGTTCACAAAGCTCCCACCCCCCCTTCCGTTGGATGGAAGCTGCAGGCTAGTTGGGGGCTAAATGAGTGATTGTTGCACACGCGGGGGCAGGGGATCGTCTGTCGAGCTTGGAGCAGAAAGGCTAAGGCATTTGTAAAAGGCATTTCAATGTGATACATGTGCTTCGGTAAGGTAGATGGTTTAAGAGTGTGGTTATGGCGTCGGGGTGGGGCGAGTTGCACTCGAGTTCATTAAAGTATATTATATTGTAATCGATGAGCCACACACTCTCTCTCTATCTCACTACCTCACTCTTTCTATCTCACTAACTCACTTTCACTCTCTCTTTCACCACCTCTCTCTCTATCTCACTACATCACAACATCACTCTATGCTTATATATCACTACCTCACAACATCCCTCTCCCTCACTACCTCACTCTTTCACTACCTCACTCTCTCTATCTCACTACCTCACTCTCTATCTACCTCACTCTCTATCTCACTACCTCACTCTCTATCTGCCTCACTCTCTCTCACTACCTCACTCTCTATTTCAATACCTCACTCTCTCTCTCTCTATCTCACTACCTCACTCTCTCTCTGCTAATGCAATAGGTATCACATATGCAACAAAAAAGCTAATGCCAATAGAAATGACAATGCCATTTATTTAGGGATACAAAAATGATAAAAAAATAATGAGCAATACCAATAGCTCTACCTATAATATTGCCGAGACCATTGCATTGTAAATGGGAAAAGGGCCAGATGCGCTTCTAGGAGGGGTGGTGGTGGGGTGATTTCAAACCTGGGACAGACTCTTTTGGTCATGCTTCGTGTTTCATGCAGACTTTGTCTAGACGAGTGCAGAAAACAGGTTTGTCTCTCACACCACAGCCACATGTGCACACCGACCAGGCAAAACATTTTGTGTGGCTTCCTTCACAACTCAGGCAGCCAGTGAAACAGAAATCCGCAAAATAGGGTGCATCTTTAGTGGCAGCAACTACACTCCATTTTTGGTATCTCAGGCAGCCTTCTTTACTTGTGCTTATAGGACGTGGCTTAGATGTCAAGGTGTTAACTTAACCCAATGGTCGAAGTGGGGGGAAAAAAGTAGGGGAACTGTAGGCGGAGAATCAGAGGGCGGGAATAACCCAAGGATCGGATCAGTGGGCGGAGCAAGAGGTGTGGCCGGAATGCGCAAACATCCCAATTGTTTGTATTTGTTTGACATTTCACTGCCCAGTTTAATCAACCAATGGATACACATGATTATTTAAGGTTATAATGAGTTATTGACATTAAAATATACTCACAAAGTGGGATATGTTTCTAATCACAGAATGTTCAAAATACGATACAATGTGGAAGCACAAGCCAATTGTCTCTGAGTCATGGAGTTTCTGTCATCAGCACTTCTCCCTTTTTCCACAACAGCAGTTCAAACATGAATGGCAAAATATCCTACATTGGAAATGTTTTGTATGAGAGAGATTAAGCTATTGACATTGTAAATAACAATGCCGTTTCTCTAAATGTTTTAAAAACAAAAACATAAACAAAAATAATGTCATGAGCAATGCCAATAGCTCTAACTTTACCAATGCTGAGACCATTGCATTGTAAATGCTTGTTGACAAGGTTGCCCCCATTTTTTGCCTGAAAGTTCAGTGGGTTCCTGCCAACTAGGTCCCCAGTGTCGGAGCTCTTTCCCAAATCTGTACAATTGTTTCCTTAGTTTGCAAAACCTTTAGCACCTTCTGTAAGTCCCTAGTAAATAGTACCCAGGGCCTGAGGTACTAAAGTGGGTCCCTAAGGACTGCAGCACGAATTGTGCCGTCCTAAGGGACCTCTCACGAAGCACATGCAAGGCTGCCTTTGTAGTCTGCGTGTCTTGGCACAGACAAAAGTGAAAGCACAACAGGTCACATCCCTGTGTGCCATGTCCCCTACCACTCCATATGATATTTGTAAGTCACCCCTACAGCCGGCCTGGCAGTCCTAAGGCAGGGCGCTTAATATTATATCCGCATGAGCAGGTATGCCCCTGTGCTGGTCAGTTCTATTACTACAGGTGCAAGTGACCAGGGAAGCCATTATTAACCATGTACTGGACACTGGTGAAAACAAGTTCCCTGGCTACACGATGGCTTCACTGACACTAGGGATATTTGGTACCAAATATCTCGTATTGGTGAACCCACACTGATGCCAGTGTTGGATTTATCAATAAATACACCCAGAGGGTATATTAGAGGTGCCCCCTGAAATCCTGGCAGCCTCTGGTGTGCTTGCTGACTGGATTCTGCCAGCCTGCAACCCGAGACACTGTCTTGATCTCCTAGCCTTTTCTTTCAAAAGGCCCAGAACAATAGCCTGTCGGGGTGTAGGTGCAACACCTCCTTCCACATGATGACCTGCTGATTAGCCTCCTTTGGCTGGTGAGCTTCAAAGGAGTCGCCGCCTTTGGAATACGAATTTGGCTTCCCTCACAGGAGAGTAAGCCACCCCCCTGTCTAGAGCCCCCTTGGCACCTGGACAGGCAGGAAAATTATCTAGTGAGGTAGGCGTAACACCCCTAAGGTGGGCTAACTGTGAGGAGGACACCATTTTTCAGAGGTAGCCATCTTGGTGATGGCATACCTAGGAATTTTGGGACAGGGTTATGCTCACTTCCTATAGGAAGGGATCCTATAGGGTGTGTAGTGACCCCAGGGGTAAGTAGCCTATTGGCACTACCTTACACTCCCCTAACACCCCTAAATTCAGTATATAGGACCAGAGAAGCAGATCCTGATGACCTACAAAGGAGGACACGAAGAGCCGCGCAAGTAGAGAAGACTAAAGAGACCACCTGAAGAGAGCACCTGACTTGGCCTAAACCCCGCTGACCTGTCTGCCGTTCTCCATCTACTCTGCTGTAAAGACGTCTCGTTCTGCAGCTGTTGTGTCTCCAAAACCTTGGGAGGACTGCCTCCCTTCAAAGACCAAGACCTCACATGAACAGTGGACCTATTCAAAAGAAACTTCCGAGACGAGACTCCTGAAGCAATCACTGCACCAGTCGCCTCCGGCCCGAGCTGTGGAGGGGCAACAGTGCCAACAAGGTTCCCCAGCCCTCCAGAGCCCGATTCCATCGTGCGTTCACCTCACCTGGACTCCACGACGTCGCCTGCAGCCTCTGCACGTTGACCCCCTCAACCGGACTGCCCCGGTAAGAAAAACCCTATGCCTAAAGATAGCACTGCATACGTCAGCCATGGAGAAGGAGACCAAAGCTGTCCCCTCGCTCCAGAGCATTGCAGGGCCTGAGCCCACTGGTTGGTTCAGCCCGACTGGTTTCCTAGCCAGAGCCTGCAGTCACTTTCAGCAGTGACCAATCCCCATTAAAACCTACTGGGCCTTAATTCTTGCCTCCGAACTGCTGGCTGCGGCCCCGGTACCGGCGGGGACTGCCATCTTGACTTGGGCAGAGGCTGCTCGCATTGCTTGGGCTTCGGCAGCCCCCAGGAGAGGGGCATGGTGGGATTGTGGTGAACCCCTGAGATGCCCAGGCTGTCCTGCTGCTTTAGACTCTGCTAGTGTGTCCTGGACTGGTCCTGAACTCCCTGCCAGGCCCATGCACGGCCCGCCCACCATGTTGAAGCCGGCGGCCTCGGGCTGGAGGGCTCCTGCACACGCCATGGCACCCACCCTCAGGTTAGAAGGGTCTCCTGGAGACGCCTAGTTTTATGCTGCCCCCTCCCGACAGATTGAAGCCATCCAACCCAGCCCAGCTCTGTGGGAGGCCCTGGGCGTGGCTAGGCTGCGGTGTTTGGACCCTCCCCCATGGCTTGGGGGACTGAGTGGTGAACCCCTGCTCGCCCTGGGGTGTTGCCATTCCGCTGCTCTGACCTAGGGTGACCAACCGTCCGTAAATTTCGGCCGTCTGTCCGTTGTCCGTGAAGGATTCTTTGACGGACGCCATTTGTCCGTAATTTTAACCGGGCACCGGTCGCACTACTCTAAAAGCGGCACAGCTTCCACCCACCTCCCTGCTTGAGTCGGATGCTGTACCAAGGCTCAAATACCCAGCAGCATTGGAGAGGCACAGCGGGATAGCAACCCTCACACCTTCAGCCCTTGATGAGCTGTTAAGAGGTTTTGAAGGTGACTGAGAGGGAGGGACTGCAGCTGCAGGGGCATCTATTCAGATGCAAACACCCCTGAATGGGTCATGTCTCTGCAATTTAGAGGTGCCTCACACTGTTTGCTCTTGATACTTGCACAATTGTCACTATTGCCTCATGTAACGTACCGTTTGATTTTGTAACATGCTGTATCATTACTGCTCTTATTGTGAAGCGCTCTGACACCTTCGGGTAAAGTCCGCGCTATATAAAAACGCAATAAATAAATAAATTCCCTTTCTGCCCAGGGCCCCAAACATCCTAGAACCGGCCCGCGGTTCTCTTCACAGAGCTTAATTACTGTCACTAAATTGTAAGCAAACCTCGGTTCTTCAAACATGCAGTCTATAATGTAATAAAATAAAGAAATGGCACAATCACACCCACACTGATTAACAAAGTATTGAGGACAATCCGTTAAATCAGTTCTCTTGGTGTATCTCCTTTAAGTACTGTACATCAGTGTGGGGTGGCAAAACTAACACCTTAGAAAGAGAGCCTGTCTTCTCGTTGTATTGTCCAGGAGGGAGCCCTACCCCCACCCTGGAAGGGCCAAGATGATACCTGAATACTGCATGACCACCCCTGTGCCCACCCTGGTGGATCCTAGTGATGGCTCCTGCCTCCCCCCCAGTGATGGCTCCTGTCCTCCCATGTGGTGGCTCCTGCTCCCCCCCTGTACCCCATCCCCCGTCTGTGATGGCTCCTGACCCCCTGTGATGGATCCGGTCTCTGCCCTGGGTGGCTTCTGCCCCAGTCCTGGAATGGCTCCTGCAGTGAGGGTGAAGTTCTTGATGGGCCTCTTCTCAAAAAGGATCAGCTCAAAATTAATATGGAAAGGTGGGCGAGTGAGTAAGTGAAGGGATGGGTGGATGGCTGGATGAATTAGTGAAAGGGTGAATGGGTGAATTAAAGATTGAATAGATGGAGAATGAAAGAGGATGGATGGATGGATGGATTGATGAGTGAGTGGAAGGATGGATGAGAGAAAAGGTAAATAGCTGGATGTATGGGTGGAAGGGTAGCTGGATGGGTAAAAGGGTGGATGGATGAGTGAAAGGATGGATGAGTGAAAGGATGGATGAGTGAAAAGGTGGATGATGAGTGAGTGGATGGATGGGTGAAATGATGGCTGGATTGATGAATTGATAGGTGCAAGGGTGAATGGATGGACGGATGAGTGAAAGGGTGGATGTAAGGATGGATGAGTGAGTGAAAGGGAGGGTAGATGGACAAAAGGATGAATAGATGAGTGAAGGAGTGAAAGGATAGATGGATGAGAGGATGGATGAGTGATAGGGTCAATGGATGGATTCATGAGTGGATGAGTAGATGGATGGGTGGGTGGATGGAAGGAAGGAAGAAAGGATGGCTAAGTGAAAGGGTCGATGGAGAGAGAAAGAGAAGATGGATGGATGACAAGGGTGGATGGGTGGGTGGAAGGATGAGTGACTGGGTGACTGGATGAGTAAGTGAAAGGATGGCTGGATGGGTAAAAGGCTGGATGGATGAGTGAATGGATGGATGGGTAGAAGAGTGGATGGATGAGTGTACAGATGGATAGGGTGGATGGATGATGTATGGATGAGTGAAAGGATGGATGGATGGATGGGTGAAATGATAGATGGAAGGATACATGATGGATAGGTTTGCAAATGGTTGAATATGTGGGCTTACTTATATACTATTGCGCGACCTCCTATGATGTGTCTGTAAAACTTATCTATTGTCCTGAAGTTTTGTCCTGAATTTTGACCTCCTGTCCTGAATTTGTGTCCTGAATTTTGACCCTTTGTCCTGAATTTTTACACTCACCGTCCTGAATTTGCACCAAGGCCAGTTGGTCACCCTACTCTGACCGTCTGCCACCCTAAATAACCCACCTGCCCCTCCCCTGACTTTGGAAGCACCTGGGCTGGTGCCTGTGCCACTTAACCCTTACATCCTGTAAATTCCCCTAAAGCTGGCTCTTACACTCTAATTCAGTGTTGGGTCGTGTGCACCTCTACATGCAATGTCTCCTTGCAGTCTGGCAAACTCCTCCCCGTTGCCTAGGGGTCACTGCTAAGTTCACTTGCAGGGCACTAATAGTCTGGGCAGGTGTAGAGTACATTGCTGCCCGTAGCTGGACAGCTGGGAAGTTACTGGTCACCTGGGGGATCGCTGAGTGACTGACCCCACTAGCCTTGAAAACCTCGGGTGAGTCTGTGGCCCGTGTCATCCTCTGGAGCTGTCCCCTGGCCTGTAACTGGGATTCTGCGGCCCCTAGGGCAGAAATGGCAACCTTGTGACCTGCGCCCCGGGTGCTTACTCTGGGCTGCCCTCTGCCTCTGCCCCAGACGCCCGGGATTGACCCCTCAACCGGTGGAGGCCCCCTGTTATACCCTGCTGCCAGCTGCACCCACACAGCCAGATCTTGGAGGGGAGCGCCTATCACCTGTGCCGCATGCCGTGTAGAGAGATACTGAGAGTGGACCCCTGCCAACGTGACCTCCACCCGTAGCTAGGACCCCACACCAGGGTTCAAGTTCCAATGATCTGGCACATACTGGCACGCCACTCATTGTACTGTCATGACACAATAGAGATTAATTAGCTAAAGAGAACCCTAGCAGCTAAAGTAGAAACCACATGGTCACCTCGATGTGGCAGAAGTCATCCTCTGCCAATATGGACTCCGTCTGGCTCTGAAGACACTTCCACTGTGCCCATCATGCAGGCCTACATGCACACATTTTTACAGCAAATTATAACTGAAATATGATCCCTCAAATCCGATGTAATATCCTGCATCCACAAGCTCAAATGTGAGGTCACTGAAATAGGCGGTCGCATAGATGATCTGGACTGGAACGCACAGTGGATGCTCGCTCGGAGGATGGACAGGAAATGCTCTGTAAGGCTGCCCGGGAGAAGCGGGGGGGGGGGGGTTGCGCAGCGCAGCGCCCCCCCCCCCCCCTAAGAGGGCGGCCGCCTTAGTGCCACAGGAAGGCACAGGGGTGGGAGGTCTAGTCCCTGGGTTACACCAGGGGAGACCCCAGCAGATGGCTGCTTCCGGCGGGGGTGGGGAGGAGACAGGGGTATTTATTCTGTCTCTGCCCCCTCCTCGCCCTCTTGTCCTCTCGTTCGCCTTGCCCGCCCCTCCGCTTACCCAGCGTCCGGAGGTACAAAGGGGGGGGGTTAGGTCTTCTAACAATGTTACTTTGTGTTGCAGGAGGAGTTACAGGGCGATCCAGGGTCTGCACATTCCAAGGGGTACATCATGCAGCAGCACCGCGGGGTGCTAAGCCAGGATACCCAGGGATGTTTTAGCGTTGTCCCCTGGAAGAACGACGGCGCCCCGTTATCCGACAGGCTGTTGTGGGTCTGAGCAACCGGGGGCTGCCATGTATGCTCCGCCCACCCCTCACGGGGCGGGGGCGTGTGAAGCAAGTGGACTGGGGGTCCACGGATGGGAGGGGTGGCCCCTCCTAATAGTTGGTATACACCATCTGGCGTTGCCATGGTGACTCTAGGCTTATCAGACGGGCAGGCGTCATAGGGGCTGGCCTGCCCTGGGATCGCCTGTAAGATAACCCACCATGTTTGCATATTGTTTATGCTAATAAACCTGCAGCAATATTTCTCCACTTACAATAGTGTCGTGTGGTTTATTTATGTACTTATGTGTTTTGTGACAACTGTTGCCGATATTGGCACTATGGCGCTGAGTATCGGCCGTGGCGGAACAGCAAATCAAACTGCAATTAAAACAGGAAGACCTGGAGAGCAGAAGCAGGAGGAACATCTGCACCAGGGGCCTGCTGTGGGGCACAGAGGTTTTAGATGTTATGGCCTTCACGGCGCACCTTCTACACGCGATCTGGGGTGATGACGATGCCTCCTCTCTGGTGCTGGTTTGAGCCCATCGGGTGTCCCTGGTCCCGGGTTGCCCTGATGTTGCCCCGAGTATCCTGTCGTTCCTTCATCGAAAAAGAGGCCATCCTCAAGGCCTTGAGGAAGAAAGTGGAGAGTCTTTCGAGGGCACACAGCCAACGTTTCCAGGACATCGCGACGATCACTATGCAGAGGCGGAGAGACTTTAAGCCCATCACAGATAAACTAGGGGACCTTAACATGCGCTATTGGTGGAGCCACACCTTCGCTATCATTGTCACCTGGGAGGGCAGGCACAAGATGATCCGATCCTTACAACACGTCAAACTCCTCCTGGGCTTGACATCTGATTCAGAGGGAGATGATTAGCATACCACTTGCTCCCTCAGCCAGCTGCCTCTTAAGCCACTGTGGGCTACAATACAGACCTCATACTCCCACAAACGCAGGAGGGACCAGGCCTCCCATATCCCAAACAGGATATCATCCAGCACATACGCAACCTGGAGAGAGGACCCTCACCTAGCCCTTGGACCTCCGGATCGGTGTAGACCGGGCTCCCCAATGGGGCTTGACTGGCAACATACAGTTGGATGCCATCCACTTAGACCTTCTCAACCAAGTAACCATAACTGTGAAGCGGCCCGAGTTCCAACACCTGCCAACATCCCTTGAGGCCAGGCCGGCTCCTCCTCGATCTATCGCAAGAACATCTGGACTACATGCCCGACCCAGGAGAAGACTACATAACCTGGCACCCCATACCGGATGCTGCTCCTCATGGGCTGCTTTCTACCCCGGCTGTCACAGGCAGTGGGCCAAGAAGCCCTATAGACTCCATTTCTCTTCACGCCTCCACCGATTCAAGCCATAGGAGAGTGACTTCTGCGGGAGTACTAGCCTTTCCAGGAGTTAAATAGACAAGTTCGGCTCTGCTGTCCTGGTCTTCTATTTTTGTTTAAATTCCTTTCTCTCTCAGGTCGTTGAGCATGCTGGGGAGCCACTTACTGCAACACCTATTCCTCTATCCCAACCCCCAAGAACTCCACTGCAAGATGGTCACCACCTGTTTGCTCCTCAGACCTCATCCCTTGGGCTCCCATGTCCACCCATCCTTACTTTCCCCACAAGATTGGGCCCATCACTCCTCCGCCCCCCTGGTCATGCAAGACACCCCTTCTATCCTTGCACATGCTCCGAAAGCATACAGTGCACCATTCTTCCATGGCTGGCAACCCACACATTAAACTCTTATCTCTTAACGCATGCGGACTGAGTGTGCCTAACAAATGGCATCAGGTATGGTGCTACCTAATGCAATGTTCTTTTCCAGCATATTCTGCCGAGACATCCCCTGCATGTCCTACCCAAAATACCCAGTAAGCTATTGGGCATATGCCACAACTAAGACCGCTGGAGTCGCTATACAGTGTAAGGCCTCTTTTTGTTCTAAGATACTAAAACTCGTTGTGACAGCAAAGGCCGCTTCCTGAAGCTCACAGTTCAGTGAAGTCCCTGACCCCTCATGCTCCTGAACATTTATGCTCCTAACCAAGCCCAAGATGCATACCTCGGAGCTACCTTATGGGCAAAAGTGGCACAGGTTGGCGGGGGCATTTAGCGTGGAGCCCTGAATTAGACCATAGTGCCGCTTCCTCCCAGGGGGTAGGAGCTATGTCCACTGCTCTTAAGTGCGACCTCACAGACATGGGCCTGGTGGATTCCTGGAGATAAAGTCACCCATGGGTCCAGGACTGGACTGTTCCTTCTATTCGCACGTTCACATCTCCTACTCTCACATTGATAATCTTTTTCTCACTCCCACACTGTCTGCTCACCTCTTAGATACTTCGAGCTCCAATCCTGCTCATGTAGAGATTACCTTGGCCAAGGTGGGACCTGCTGCCTTCATTTGCCCCTGCCGGCGCCTCCCGCCCCACTTGCTCATGGACCCTGTTGATGTCGCTAAAATTCAATAAGAATACCAGCACCCTTCCTGAGATCTCAGTCACACTCTCTGGGATGACTTTACAACAACAATAAAGGGGGCCATCTTCTCTATAGCCATCGCCTGTGCACGAGAAGCCAGATTGGTTGAGACCGGCCTCATGGCAGACATTAAAACCCTGGAACGCACCAACCACTCTGCCCCATCTAGACGCACCAAGCAGCAATTAATCACACTTAGAGGCCAATTAAGAGCGCTTAGGACGAATAAGTCTGAGCGATCATTGTGGGCCTTAAAACACAAATACTATGAAGGGGGATACAAGGTAGGCACCTTACTTGCAAGCAAATTGCACCAATACGCTGCACGAGCACACATTTCACAAATCAAATTGGGTGACGGAACATGGGCCACCAAAAAACAGGCAAAACAACAGGCATTCCACGACTTTTACCAAACTCTCTATGCATTGAGCATCATGTCCCAAGAAAATAGAGACTTACCTCAAGGACTGCCTCAGGGGGGGCGACCTTAGATCCCCTTCATTTGGAGCTCCTAGAGGCTCCCATCACTTTAGCCAAGCTGCACAGAGCCCTCGGGGAATTACTGATGGGTAAAACTCCGGGACATGATGGCCTTCCTGTGATGTTGTATTGTAAATTTCTCCCCCAACTCCGGGAACACTTGGTGGCCCCATTTAACTCTTTTACTGCCGACATAGGTCTAACACCCACCATGGTGGTAGATGAGATAGATCGTGCTCATACCCAAGCCAGGTAAAGATCCCACCGAATGCGCCTCTTATCACCTGATAGCCCTCCTGAACACAGATGCTACGATCTATACCAAGATCCTTGCGAATAGACTGGAGTTCTACCTTCTGGGTCTCATTGACCCAGAACAGGTGGGATTTATCCAGCAGAGACAGGAAGCAGACAACATTCGCTGCCTTGCCCATTTAGAAGAAAAAGCCTACCCTCACAACATCCCAGCTTGCCTTTTCTCACTGGATGCAGAAAAGGCCTTAGATCTGGTCGACTGGACCTTTCTACAAGCAACCCTTAGCAAGACTGGGTTAGGACCCAGACTGATATCCAAAAGTTTGGCGGCTTATGCCGTGCTCGCGGCCACTTTTCGTGTCAATGGGCAATCCTCACAGCCCATCCACCTAGAGAGTGGCACTAGACAGGGTTGCCCACTCTAAACCTTGATCTTCATCCTTGCTGTTTAACCCCTCACGATCCGTATTCAGCAGACAAAGTGTATTACGGGTATTTCATTTGATGGGCACGAACATGAGTTGGCGTTCCCAGTATTACCATAGGTCCAGGGATCCTGATCCCGGGTGGTGTTGCCCAATTTAGGTTTAGATGGGTGGAGGAGATTCACTCGAGGCATTGGACCTTACCAACCTCATTTATGTAACTGTGCGGAATGAATTGAGCATGTACTCCTCCTTAATTTGCATGCTTTAGTAGCCTAGAAAAAAAAACATTTGGTTTATGTTAGTTAGGGTTAGATTGTAAGTACTGCAGCAGCCGACACTTGTTTCACCCTAAATGGTCAGTGGGACCAGGGCTTTCTCAAGGCCTCTTTAAAAAGTAAGTAGATTCCTTTTGAACGTATTTAATAATGGGTCAGTTATCAAACAAACATAGTAGATGCAAATATTTGTGCTGATTTGATAGACGGCAAAAGGAATCTACTTACTTTTTAAAGAAACCAACTACGACACTGGGCACTTCATCCCTCTAACATTCAGGGGGCGACATGCTCACTCACTCCTTTTGAGGCGCTTGTCCGGTCATTCAGCGGACCAAAAGGCTTGATCTCCCGCACTGTAGGAAAGTGCCCTGTTTTAACCTGGTTACCCCCACTTTTTGTCTGGTATATGATGTGATTTCGACTGAAAATCCACTGGGTTTATTCCAACCAGGTCCTCCGTGCCAGAGCTCTTCCCAAAAGTACAACTGTTCCTCCAAATGGCAAAACATTTAGCACCCTATGTAAGTCCCTAGTAAATGGTACCTTGGTACCCAGGGCCTAAGGTACTAAAGAGGGTCCCTAAGGGCTGCAATACACATTGTGCCACCCTAAGGGACCCCTCACCAAGCACATGCGCGACTGCCATTGCAGGCTGCGTGTCTTGGTGCAGACAAAAGTGAAAACATGACATGTCCCACATCCCTGTGTTCCATGTCCCCTACCACTGCATACGATATCTGTAAGTCACCCCTACAGCAGGCGTGACAGCCCTAAGGCATGGTGCTAAATATTTTATGTGAGGACATATCTGCATGAGCAGATATGCCCCTGTGCTGGTTAGTCCTATTGCTGCCAGTGCGAGTGACCAGGGAAGGCATCTTTTGCCATGTACTGGACACCAGTGAAAACAAGTTCCCCAGATACATGATAGCTTCACTGAAAATAGGGATGTTTGGTACCAAACATCTTGTCTTGATAAACCCAAACTGATGCCAGTGTTGTACTTATCAGAACATGCACTCAGATGGCACCTTAGAGGTGCCCCCTGAAAACCTACCAACCTCTGGTGAGCTTGCTGACTGGATTCTACCAGCCTACCATCCAAGACCAGTTTTTGACCTCCTAGGGTGAGAGCCTTTTGCTCTCAGGAGGTCGGGAACAAAAGCCTATCCGGGAAGAGGATGTAACACCCCCGCCCACAGTATGACCTGCTGATTAGCCTCCTTGGGCTGGCGAGCTTCAAAGGAGCCGCCGCCTTTGGCATGCAAATCTGCGATTATACAGTTAAGTACACAACTTACAGTACCAGTCTTCGGTACCAAAGGTCAGCGAGGGGCAAAGGTCAGGTGAGTACCAAAACAGCACCACTAGTGGCACAGGATGGGGGGGGTGGCAGCGGGTGAAGAGGTCAAAATCAGCCCAGTGTGTTTCAATGAACACTGGCGGTGCTCAAAGCCACACTGCTTGCAGATAGGTAAAATCAGTTGCAGGGGCCAAGCTTTGGGGGTTAGAGCAAGCATGGGGAGGCTACAAAGCAGCACCAAACATACACCATCAGCGGCATAGGGTGCAAATACAGCATCGGGCGCCCAATGCTTTAGATGGAGAACTTGTTTTGAACAAACAGGCTGCGGGGTCTCACCGGAGGCTGCATGAGGGAGACCAGCAACAGCAGAGTTAAGTTGGGATGTAGAGGGTCGTAGGGGTACCGTATGTTCACCTCACCAAGGCCCAGGGGCTTTGGGTGCAGGAGTGTCCTTAGACGTCAGATTCTTCCTACAGAAGCTGGGGGAGCCTCTGGATCCAGGTGGCAGGTGTCAACGTGGAATCCAGGAGAGGTCAGGCAACACTGGACATGAGGTCAGGATCACTGGGGAACCTGCTCTGGATCGTTGGGCCACTTGGACACGGGCCAGAGGCATCAGGTGCAGAGTGGTCACGACTCGCGGATCCGCAAGGCACCAGAGTCCTTTGTGTTGGATTCTTTGGGACGGAATGACTATTCTCTGGACTCTCTGGTCTTTGTCGAAGGACAGGCAGTCTTCCTGGGGTTCTGGAATTCGCTGGCTGCATGACAGGCGTCTGCTTCTTTTGCAGGGTCTTTGAAGCTGGAGACAGGCCGGTAGGGCTGGGGCCAAGTCAGTAATCGTCATCTTTAAAGCCTGTTGTTAGTTAGTGAGGGTGTCTGACAAGACCACCCCATCAACAGAACCAACTTTTCGATTGCTGGAGATGAGATCAGGGAGAGGTTCACTCTCAGCTTCCTGTCCCTCATCTCTGACCATGAGCATGGTCATATCAGTTCTGTCATAATAGGACTTAAGGTGGTTGACAAATCCCTTTTGGTATATTTGCAGCTACCAAGGAAGGGGTGACCTCCCATTTTCTTTCAATGACAGGGTAGGACCCACTCTACTAGTCTTGGAGGGCCCTAGGGGCCACAGGCACCAATACCCATATCTTCTGCCCTGGTTTCAACTCCACCATGGCAGCCTCCTGGTCATACAACTTGGCTGGCCTGAAGGGTTTGGCTTGCTTTTTCCATGTAATCAGCCATCCTGGAACAAAGACGAAGCACATAATCCACTATGTCTTGTTTTGGCTCTTTGTGGGGCTTTTCCTACCCTTTCCATACAAGAATCAGAGGACCCCTAACAGGATGCCCAAACCGAAGTTCATAGGGTGAGAACCCACTCCCTTCTGTGGCACTTTCCTGTAGGTGAAAAGCAGGCATGGACGTAAGACATCTCATCTCCTTCTGATTTTTCAGGGAGTCCACCAATCATCCCTTGCAATGTCTGGTTAAACCTTTCAACCAGGCCGTTGGTATGTTGGTGGTAGGGGGTAGTGAACTTATAAGTCACTCCACACTCCTTCCACATGTTTTAAGTATGCAGACATGAATTTTGTACCTCTGTCTGTTAACACTGCCTTAGAAAAACCAACCCTGGTAAAGATACCAAGGAGGGCCTTGGCCACTGCTGGAGCAGTAGTGGTCCTAAGTGGAATAGTTTCAGGATACCTAGTGGCATGATTGTAGGAGAGTAGGGTCTGCTATCCTATGGTCACCCCAAATTTTTGCTTTTTGCTTCACTGGTTTTTGACATATTGAGGCTGTGGGCCTGCCAATCAGACCCCCAGCCTGCTGTTCTCTCTACTAAATTAAAACTATGCACCCTAGGTGCATAACCAATTGGAAGTGGATCACCCTGTCAGCCCCTGTACCAGTGTACACTAGGTACCCAGGGCATTGGTGTACCCAAGGCCTGCCAGGGGCTGCAGCATGTATTATGCCACCCCAGGCTTGGCCTAACAATCTGACACAACTGGCTGATCACTCAGCTGGGGTAAGTTGGTGTAATCACCCCTTACTTAGGTGTAGTATACCTATACCTAACCTTAAATGGGACACCTGGTAACCTATAAGTCACTCCTATGGCAGGCCTTAACAATCCTGAAGGCAGAGTGCTTGGTTCCATGTGAGATGGTGCTCTGGCATGAGCTGAGCCTGTCTGCAGTGGTCGGAACAACTTCCTTCTACTGTTTCCAGATATCGTCATACCATATACTCTTAAGTGCATTATGAACCTCGCGGTTAAATGCTATCTTTGGTTTGGCTTTATCAAAACATGTCGAGTAAGGTGTCATACGAATTGGAATACTAACCCCTCGCCAATTCTGGCGACGGGGTTAGCATTCCACCCTTCTAGAGGGACACGACATGTACAGTACCTGAAACCCGGGTAAAATCAGACATAGCCTCAGCTCCACAAAATGGATGCTGCCACCACAGACACAAGTCTGCCCTCCTGCTGCTGGGAGTCCTTCCAGCTTGGGAGGTGTGGACAAAGGGTTTCCTGCCAGGGGAGGTGCATGCACCACCCCAGACAGGATTTTGTGTATTGGTCAGGTAGGGCTTGAAAGAAACCAGACATGCCTGTGGCTCACAAGGAGCCTCGGTGCATATGCCAGTTCAAACCGGTCCTGGGGCACACCAGTCCCGGGCCTGGGGCGAGCTGGACAAAGGATTGGGGGTGTAACCACCCCCCTTCCTGGTCCCACCCATAGGGAGGGACCTAGCAGGTAGTCCGGCCCCTAGAATCCGAATAAAGGTAGGAGCTGTGTCCTAAGACTTCAGACATCCTGGAATCAACTTGAAACTAAGAAGAAGACGGGAACTTCGACATTCTGCTGCACAGAAGACTGAAGAAAATCTCCCCTGTGGTCAGGGAGTGACCACCTTGCTAACGCAAGCACCATCCAGCGAATCACCGTCTGCTTTGCCGCCGCCTCCCGCCGGAGCCCGAGCCCAGAGACTGACAAGACCTGGACCTCCAGACCTCTCACCGCCCGATCCACAGTCCCTGCAAAGAGGAGACCCGTGGAGGCACCGAGACACGTGGAGCCAGCCATCTTGAAACGACTACGACAAGCTGACCAGTGCAACAACCGAGGCTCCCTCCAAGTTGTGCTTTGGGTCCTGAGAAGCCCAACCCTCGAGCAGCATCTGCACCAAAGGTGAGCCCTCCAGCATCTCCACGATCTGCGTGGGGCCCTTCTGCATTTTTGCCACTCGACGCGCCTAACCGGTTGCTGGCCCGCTGGCTAGTGGCCATCTTGGCGACGAAATCTACGACAAACACCGCTGGTCTGGTTGCTCCAGACTGGCCCTTGCTCCCCTCCAAAGGAGCAATCCCTCTGACCTTGCTGGTCACTACCACTAGAATATATCTGTTCTCTGAGGCTGTTTGAGGGTCCAGGGGAGCCAATAATGTTGACCCTCTACCCTTTCAAATGGTACCCCAACCACTGGAAGTGGCAACAGGGGGGCCTCTAGGTAGCCTTCTGCCTTACCAATGGCTTGTCAGGAGACACAGGACTGACAAAAGTCCTTCATATTCTTAGACATCCCTGCCAGTAGAAGGGATTGAGCAATCTACTCCATGTTGTATCCTGGCCAAGGTGCCTAGCTAGGGGGATATCATGGGCCAAAGTAAGAAGGAACTCTCTAAACCTCTTAGGTACTACCACTCTCCTGGTTGCACCAGATATGGGGTCTCTGACCTCAGTGTATAGGAGTCCATCCTCCCAATAGACCCTGTGACTTCCACTGACTTAACCCTTTTTCTGTGCAGCAGCTTGCTGCCTCGGGCTCTCAAGAGTGGGACAGGTTTCTTGTCCCTAGCACAGATCTATCCTAGAGGGTCCCCTGGGCCTTAGAACTCTGCTATGTAAGGCCCAAGCTCCTCAGTCTTAGTTCCCTCTGAAGGAGAGGGGTTATGACTTGGAATCTGTTTATAAGCTAGTCCCTCAGTCTTCTTGTCTTTTGTCTCGGAGGGCTGGTCCACTCTCAGGATCCAGCACCTCTTTTTCACTTAGAGCTCTGCACTGTGCTCTGGTTGTCACAAAACCCCATTCTGAGAGACCTAACATGCTTGCATGGGTCCTCAGTTTGACGTCCGCCCAAGAGAAAGTCTTCAAATCATTTCCAAGCAGACAGTCTACAGGGTTGGTTAGGTACACAACCACTTCCTTCTTTCCAACTACTCCCACAGTCAATGGGATGGCTCTTCGTGACATTGTCAGCATTGGTGACTGGATTGGCCCTTCCAATCAGGGACTGATGTATATGAATCAGTTTCTGGGTCACCACAGTGACACTAGCGCAATTATCTCTCAAGGCCTCTATTGTAGTCCCATTAAACAAGGGGAATTGCCTATGTATTTTTGCATATTAGTGGACCAGGCAGCACAGGATAAGTCTACCCCTCCCTCCCAGACTAATGTTGCCTCAGTGAGGTCACTGACATGGTCAGACCATATCTGGGATCCCATCTGGACATTAGCAACTGCAGGTACCACAGGCTGACTAGAGGCGTTTTTCTTATTTTCACAGCTAGACTCTCCAATTAGTGTCCTAATGCCTTACAGTTGTGACGCCAAGCCTTGTTGGGATCCCAGTTCTTGCCCTGGTACCCACCTTTTGGCTGTGAAGAGTCTCCACTCCCCCCCACCCTAAGCAGATATTTGGGGGCCCGAAGAAGACTTTATTTTTAGGACAACCCTCTTTCCCTTGAGGAGCCGTCTGGCTTCTTTTGTTTGGTCTCCCCCACCAGTGGTAGTTTTGGTTACCTTTGTCTTGACCCAGTGGTCTGTCTACTTCCCCAATTCTTGAGGTGAAAATGGACCTATGTCTATAAGGAAATGATGTTGTTTCTTTCGGTGAAATTACTCAAAAGGTGTTCCTTCATTACCAAATTATACAACCCTTCAAAGTCATGTACATTGTTACCATCTAACCAATTTCACTGAGTCTAACCAGGTCTGAGTCCGGGTTTTTCAAACCTCTTTGAATCTGATCCTATACTCTTCTTCAGTACTATATCCAAAGCCCTCAATCAGGGTACCCTTCATGAGATCATAGTATGTAGCATCTTTCTCATAGAGTGTCCGGAGTCTATCCCTGTACTTCCTTGAGAAAAGTTCCCACAGGATAGCACTCCACAGCTTTCTGTGGACCTGTCTACCAAGATAGGCTCTTTCAAATACAATGAACCACTTAGAGATAGCATCTATTTATTTTTTATATTTATTTTTAGTAATTAAACATTCATTGGCATAAAATATACAGTACAGAGGAAACAAAGTACACCTTTTGGGTAGCAAAAACATCATCAAATAACATTGCACAATAGTACATTGGGAAGACATTTTATGGGGTAGGGAGCTCCTCCAGATCAATACTACGCGGTGGGTTGCAGATATTCCCTCGGTAGACATTCCAGGGGGCTCCATACCCGTGACCACTTTCTGTGGCAGCCTCGCGCCACATATACTGTCTTTTCTCTATACATACACCAATCTAGGTCTGCTTCCCATGCCTCTACTCTAGGTGGATGTGGGGCTCCCCAAAATTGTGCAATATTCCTTTTTGCTAGCATTAGTCCCAGTGTGACCCATTGTTTTGCATAGTTGTTGAGGTCTGTAGGTTCCCACACATTGAGAAAGGCATCTCCGTGCCTCCGGACGGAGGTCAGACGTGAGTACCTCATTGAGAATGTCGTGTATTTTACGCCAATATGTTTGTATGTGGCCGCATTCCCATATTATGTGCATACATGTGCCCACTTGACCGCATTGCCGTTTGCAGTCTCCTCTCTCAGCTCTTCCCATGTGCACCAAACCGGGTCCCGTGATATACACTCTGTGGAGGATTTTGAGTTGTACTAATCGGAGACTAGCCGAGATCGCCACCACCCTCGAGGAGGACACTGCCTCTTGCCACTCCTCATCATTCAGCTCAATGCCGTCTCTCACCCATTTTTCTCGGAGCGGCCGAAAAGGGTCAGTCATATTATGGATTAGTTTCTTGTAAGTTAAAGATATAGTTTTTTTGGTCAGGTGGCCGTCTAGTAGTCGATCCTCAAGTGGAGAGGATTCTGGGGGGAGTAGCCTGTCGGGATATGTGAACGTAGGGCGTGGCGAATCTGTGCGCATATAAAGCATTCCGAGTCTGCTAGGTCATGCTGCTTTTGCAAGGAGGCACACATTATCACCTCGTAGCATCTCCCTATTAATTATTTTGCTGCCACCAGACATGGATTCTAGGCTTTTCTCAGCTCTCTCTTTTTCTATGGCTAGGAGTTTAGCCTTTAAGTATATCCTACTGGCCAGTTTCTGAAGATCTGCATCTTCAGTCTCTCCCTCATCTGAGATACTACTGGGGTCACTCCCACCAGTGGTGTTGCTATCTGAGGGAAAAGTGATGGAGTCAGAGACCTCCTCCACCTCCGCCACTTGGGAATCATCATCATCATCATCCTCCTCCCCCCATTGGGGGAAGTTTGGCTTGCCATGGCCTTGCCATTCTATTCCAGCAACTGCTTGAGATGGGCTTTTATGGGTTTAGGGCACATGGCAATTTTCCATGCTCTGCGCAGGTCTTTGAGTTGGCTCACTCTCAGATGTGCATAGGGGGCCAGGTTGAGCTCCTGGCTGGTCCCTGGAGTATCAGTCACGGTTTTTAACATAGTTGGGGGTCTTATTAAAGACTTACTTAGACTGTAAAGCCGAACTACTTTACAGATTCTTTATTTCTAAACAGTGGAGAGCGTAACCAAGGCTCTAACACTAGTTTAAATAAATTTGGGGGGAAAATCAAAAATTGGAAAAACTATTTTATTAGCAAAATACAGAAAATAATTCTTAAGACGCATATATGAACACAGTAAAAAAAAAACCCTTTGTTTATAAAATAATTAAAATAATAAAAAATCTGTCCTCTAAAATAGTAAAAATATGTTAAAACAGCTTAGGGCTACTGAATATGTTAATACTATAAAACCACTTAGCACTTTACAGTTCATCGTATTGCATATCGCAGGGTCACAAATAATTACATCGCTACCATGCCAGAACATAACAGAACAGTACTACTGCATCTATATACAAAATAATAGTACAGCTACAGGCCATCAGCCCACGAAAAGTACCTGAGATCTAATGGCCCATGTCCATCCCAGAAACTTTGCCAATGCAATGACGATGGAGGTTGAAGTTTCCGAGCGCAATAAACTTAGTGCAACGTAATTCCTTCTGGTGCCCAATAATCTGCAAATTGGTGTCAGCCATGCTCGGCGGGGGGCAGCATAAGCTGCACAAGCAAACAGCAGATGGGCCAGTGACTCCGATTGGGCGTGGCAAATGGGACAGGATTCGTAACCAAGATGACCCCATCCTGCTGTAAACGATCTTACTCTAAGCCTACCCTAAATTGGAAGTATAACTTCTGATCATGCGGTTTAGTTATGGTATCTCAGTACTGTTCCAACCTTGTGGCTGGTTTGACTTCTAGGAACCTTCCCGTAAGTGAAGAAGTGTCACTATTCCTATAAGCATTTTGGGTCACTCAATCCCAGTACTTTTCTTTTAGAATCGCCTTGGGGGGGAAACAGGGTACTTGCTGGATTCTCTCATAGTGCTGTCATACCAAAACTTGTTTGGGAGGCTCTAACCTCCTGCAACCATTTTATTTTGTTAAAGCGGTCTGCTCTAATTAGGTCCTTGAGACCTACAGTGTAGGATGCCAGTTCTGGTGTACACCAGATTCTCTGCCAGTGAAGTAAGGGTCGCAGTCTTGCCACGTCGGTCAGTGCCTTCCTACTTAGTTCATAAAGCAGTGGGCGCACTGGGGTGCTTTGCGGGAGGTTAGTGATCTTACGCAAGAACCTATTTTCTGCAGCTGTTAACTTAGAAAGATTCTCATACCCCCAAAGCTCGGCTCCGTATAAGGCGGAGTTGACCATTTTCATGTTATATATTTGAAGTACTGGACTAACTGGTTTTGTAAAAGAGGTGTTAAACTCAGTTTGCAGGGTTCCAGCCAGTTGCCGGTGCTTCAACGAGGCAATGTCAAGTTGCCGGTTCCACCTCATGCCCGTCTGCATAGTGACCACCAGATTTGTAAAATCGGTGACTTGTTCTAAGGGCTGCTTGTTTAACACTATGCCTCCTCTAAATGCTCTACGAGGGTTAAAAGACTTAAATTTCGTTCTTGACACGTTAATTTCCAGGCCCCGTAAACAACAGATCTTCTCAAAAAGTAGCAGAGCTCAGCGTTTTTGAGATAATTAACGTGTCACCCGCGAACATTAAAAGCAGGAGCAGGGGCATCAGTTTGAGTAGACTCCAGGAATTTTACAATCCCGTTGATAAACAGAGAAAACAGTGTGGGTGCCATTACGCAACCTTGGCGCACACCTTTCTGTATGGGAAAGGGATTCGTAACACTACCCTGCGAGCCCCAACGAATTTGGGCGTAGTTGCCCTCATGAAGTCTAGCAATGAGGGATAACAATTCGGGGTACATCCCCATCTCATGCAGTACTACCCATAATTTACTACGGGGACGAGGTCGAAGGCTGACTTGAGATCCACAAAGGCAGCATACAAGCAGCTGCCCTGGTCAGTAGTACTGGTACATGCCTGAAAGACAGCCTGCAGTGGGGATAAGATGCCCTGCTCGTCTATCCAGTCCTGCACCTTGTTTAAAACTAACCGCCCCATTATCTTTTGCAGGGAATCTATAGGCTGATAGGCCTATAGTTTCCCGGGTGACATTTATTCCCTTTTTTAAAACAGGGATAATCTCAGCCCCTTTCCAGGAATATGGGACTGGTGCACCCTGGGCAATTGCATTAACCAGCAGCACTAGATACTGACACAATTTGGTCTTGTCATAAAGGAATATATCTGCCGGGATACCATCTGGGCCCGGTGCTTTTCCTCCCATTACTGCTGCCAGGGCGAGGCTGACGTCGGCCTCGTCAAAAACCGAGCCATGATAGTGCGAATGTGGGGACTCCTCCACCTCACTTTCATCTGTGCTATGGGCATATTGGGGTTTAAAATGGATGACCCATTGGTCCTGGCTTACGTGTTTTGCTGCTGTGATGGCTGGCCACCCCTGTCCCACTTTGACTACATTCCAGAACTGTTTAGGAATTTTTTCTTCCACATGCCCGTCTGAGGTCCTGCCATCTATTCTCGTCCCAGGCTTTCTTGGCCTTTTCCTGGGCTCACCTGTAAGTTTGCCTTAAAAACCGTACTTTGCCGGGGTCCCCTTCTCTTATCGCATCCCCAAGAGATCTGCGCGCTACTTTACAATCTTCCTTTAACCACTGGCAAGCTTTCTGTGGTTGGGTACCTCTAGCCTTACTTTGCCTAACGAAGTGAGTGCGTAGCTGGGATTTTTTTTTATCATGGATGCCAATTATGGACTCAGAAATCACAGGATTGGCCACACACGCCTCTAGCTCAGCTATCGCACCATCAATGTCTAAAGAGATATTAGCTAAAACATCAGGTTTCTCAAGTATGTTAACCCATTTTAGTCGTTTCATGTCATTTGTGGGAACGACATCGAGAGTGAGCAATTCCCTGCCTGGCTGAGTGAGCTCTCTCTGTGGTAGTGAATCAAAGGTCGCACATAGGGGGTTGTGGTCGCTCTCTAGCCGCTCTCTTACAACCATATCCCTAAGAGCGTGCCACAGTTGCAAGTTGGTCAGTAGATAGTCTATGCGGCTACCACTGTGGCCATTATTAAATGTGCTAGCCCCATGTCTATCAGATGGGGATCTTCAATTTGCTCGTAGACCTTTCTCAAGGCAGATGGAATTTATTTGAATAGCCACATCCAACCATTTTTTTATGGGTGCTAATTCAAGTTTAGGGATACCCCACTGAGCATCTTCCTCAGCAGTGAGATCACATTTCTCGTTTGTAAGAGGCTCAAAAGACACATTAAAATCACCAGCGATTAAGACGTTGGAACCCCCGGAGTACTGGTCTAATAGATCAACGAGAGCCACTAAGACTTCCGACTTTTTCCCCTTTGATCCTCTCGCGTAGACATTATAAATGTCAACTACATCTTGCTGACCACACTTCAACTTTATTGTAAGAATACTGAGTCTGGAGTATCTGGATATCAAAGCCGATCGCTTGGCAGACCCAAATTGATAGAGACCCTGACGGTAGACCTTTACCCCCACTAATAGCTGGAATATGGTAATTTAAGTAGCCTATGCAGTGGAGGGGATCCACCAGCCAGGTTTCCTGAAAAAGATGTCGAAATCCTCAATAAAGGTGTGTCAATCGGGAGATGTGACCTTTGTCCTCAACCCAGCTATATTCCAAGATATCCCAGATATCCCAGATGGAGTTTGGGAACCTAGCCTATGCCCATTGGGAATATTAGATGATTCGTCACTTGGAACCCGCATCCCTATGGGCGAAAGAGGTGCTGTCACTATGTTCCTGGGAGCCAGGTCAGGAATGATGCACAGGAGCTGGATACTAGAGCGGGTTTGAGAGGGGGTTTCCCTGCAAATTGGAAAAACAGCATGAAATCCCATGTGGTTTTGGGGCTTGCTCTGCAGTCAGTCGTTAGCCTCCAGAGAAGATCATCCCGCTAAACAAGGAGGTGGGTGCACAGATAGTCGACAAATGGAACTACTAGATGGGAACCGCCTGAACTGGATGGAAGAGCTTTCTGGAGGGCAAGTACAACATTCCAGGGCAAGGAGATTTTCAGCAAGGTCAGGCCCCTTCAACGTGAGCTCAATACAAGCTAATGGTTGGGCTCGGGAAGTGAGTCTATGTGCCCTGGTAATATCTTCCCGAATAACTGAGCGGCAGCCCCTAACGTGGCAAATCTAATGGATGACTTTGTTAGTCAGGGAGTCTGCGTTTTCATCACCGCTTCTGGCATCATACTTAGGTACATTAACCATATAGATTTTAGGAGCTTGGGACAAGTTGGAACTAGTCAGGTCAGCCGGTCATTGTTGTAGGCTATTCAAAGAATTATGTACCGATGGTAAAGAAGGTGGTCTGCTACGGGTGAAATGTGCCTGCACCGGCGCTGAGCTTATACTATAATCAACTGGAAGCTTTGTCCACGTGAGAGCTGGCGCTAACAAATGAGATGTGACAGCAGGGAAGGGCTGGGTGGAAGCCTTATGACAGGAGCCCTTATCTATGATACCTGTCTCGCGTTCAAAGTATTTTACCTGGCAAGATTGGGGTGGCTCTCTTGTCTTATAATTAATATTCTAAGAACGGGAAGAATCCTTTTGCAATAAAAGGTTGACCATGGAAGTGAGACCCTTGATCATTGTTCGCATGGTCTCTACTTCTAGTCTAAGAGTATTGATAAGGCGGTGTGTTGCCTGGGATTCAGTATTGCAATTTATACCTAACTGTGTACTAGGGGTCTGAGGGAGCCAAGGAGGCGGAGAGGGAGGGGAGTGCTGCAGCCTATCCTCTCTCTAGTTCTAGGACACCCCTGCGCCGCACGGCCACCAGCTGCTGCGTGTGCCCCCCTGCCTGACTGCCTCGCTGCCTCCGCGTGACCACGCCCCCTGCCTTCGAGCGGCGTGGTCCGTGCTTGCCTGTCCTGCCCCTGTTGTGTTTTGCTGTTTTGCTGTTTAAATTGTTTATTCTTAGTCTTTCTGTATTGCCTGTGTAATAGTTTTGTAATTAGTTTTGTCATTTCCTTCCTGTTTGGCCGTTTTCGCTGCCCTTCGTCCTCCCTCCCCGCTTCCCGCCACCGCCGCTAACCCCGCCCCTTTTTTCCTTCTGTTCCCTCCCCGCTCCCGCCTCCCAGCTGCTCCGCCCCCCGCGCACTTCGCCATATATGGCGACCGTGCGAACGCGCAGCGGTCACGCGCAGCGGGCGCGCCGATTGTGCGCCGAAGGCGCGCCAAAGGTAAGCCCGTCTGCGCCCGCTCGCGCCTGGTCCGCGCCCAGTGCCAGGACCCCTGGCCCTAGAAGAACCCGGCCCACCCGCCTGACGTACACCGCCACCACCCTCAGCGCACTCAACACCGGTCGACTCCCAGGATGCTACCAAGCCACCCCACGACGCACCCACGGACCCTTCAGCTGTCACGCCTGCAAGTTCACCTGCATCCGGACCTGCCTCGCCAAGCCGAAGCCGAACACCAGCAGCAACCACCTCAAGTGCATCCTGCTCAACACCCGCTCCGTCCACAGACACGCCATCGAACTCTGGAACCTCCTCGACACCACAGCCCCAGACGTTGCCTTCCTCACGGAGACCTGGATGAACGCCTCTTCAGCGCCCGACATCGCCATCGCCATCCCAGAGGGATACAAGATCACCCGGAGGGACCGCACCGCCAACCAGATGGGAGGAGGCATCGCCATCATCCACAGGAACACCATCCGTATCACGACCAACACCGACAACACCCTTACCACCGCCGAACACCTGCATTTCCAGATCCACACAGACCCGAAGACCACCCTCAGAGGCACCCTGATCTACCGACCTCCGGGACCACGCACTCAATTCAGCGAGGACATCGCCGACTTCGTCAGCCCGCAGGCCCTCCCCTCCGCTGACTACATCCTCCTGGGGGACCTCAACTTCCACCTGGAGAACAACAACGACCGCAACACCAGCACCCCGCTCGACAACCTCGCCAATCTTGGACTCAAGCAGCTGGTGTCCACCCCCACCCACCTCGCCGGACACACACTCGATGCAGTCTTCTCATCCAGCACAGACATCGCCTTCAGCCACGCCACAGAGCTTCAATGGACGGACCACAGCTGTGTCCACTTCACCTTCAAAAGAACGACGACCCACCACCACCAGCAACAGGTTGCCCGCAGAAGCTGGAACAAGATCACAGCCGACCAGCTCGCCACCTCCCTGAGCCAGCACCCTCCTGCCAGCTCAGCGAACCCCAGCCAGGCCGCCGACAACCTCACGAAGTGGATCAGCAACTGCGCGGACGAACTCGCCCCGCTGAGGACCCCGCCCAGCAGACGCGGCAGCAAGAAAGCCCCATGGTTCACCGACGAACTCAAGAGCTCCAAGAAGAACTGCCGAGCCCTCGAGAAAGTCTGGAGAAGGGAACCAACACCGGACAACATGACCACCTTCAAGCTTGCCACCCGGAAGCACCACCAGCTTATCCGCGCCGCCAAGAAAACCGCATTCAAGGACCGGCTGGACAACAACGCACACAACTGCAAGGAACTCTTCAACATCGTGAAAGAGCTATCCAACCCCAGCGCAGGAAACAACGGCATCACCCCATCGCAAGACCTCTGCAACTCCCTCGCCTCATACTTCCACAACAAGATCGCGGACATACACAACAGCTTCAGCACCCAACCAACGCACACCACGACCGAACCACCGCCCCCCACCACCACCCTCCGCGCCTGGACTCCGATCAGCACCGAAGACACCGTCCGCATGATGAACTCCGTCCACTCAGGATCTCCGACCGACCCCTGCCCTCACCACGTCTTCAACAAGGCCGACGCTGTCATCGCACCCCACCTGCGGGACATTATCAACACCTCCTTCGACACCGCCACCTTCCCTGAGAGCTGGAAGCACGCCGAACTCAGCGCTCTACTCAAGAAACCCACTGCGGACCCCACCGAACTCAAGAACTACCGCCACATCTCGCTCCTCCCGTTTCCAGCCAAAGTCATCGAGAAGACCGTCAACAAGCAGCTGGCCGCCTTCCTTGAGACGAATGGATCCCTCGACCCCTCACAGTCTGGCTTCCGAGCCAACCACAGCACCGAGACCGCCCTCATCGCTGCCACCGACGACATCCGAGCCCTGATGGACAACGGAGACACAGCGGCCCTCATCCTCCTAGACCTCTCCGCGGCATTCGACACTGTCTGCCACCGCACCCTAGTACAGCGCCTCAGCTACGTCGGAATCCAGGAGAAGGCACTGGAATGGATCATCTCCTTCCTCGACGGAAGAACACAGAGAGTCCGCCTACCACCGTACAAGTCAAAAGCCACCAAAGTCATCTGCGGCGTCCCTCAAGGATCCTCCCTGAGCCCCACCCTCTTCAACGTCTACATGAGCCCCCTCGCGGCCATCGCACGCAAACACAACCTCAACATAATCTCCTACGCAGACGACACCCAGCTGATCCTCTCCCTGACCAACGACCCCGCCGCCGCCAGAGCCAATCTGCACGAAGGGATGAAAGATGTAGCCGAGTGGATGACGACCAGCCGCCTGAAACTGAACTCAGACAAGACGGAGGTCCTCATCCTGGGCTCTTCGCCCTCCGCCTGGGACGACTCCTGGTGGCCTCCCGCCCTGGGCTCCGCACCCAAACCGACAGACCACGCGCGCAACCTGGGCTTCATCCTGGACTCCTCCCTCTCCATGACCAGGCAAGTCAACGCCGTCTCCTCGGCGTGCTTCAACATCCTACGCATGCTACGGAAGATCTTCTGGTGGATCCCCACCGAGACCAGGAAGACCGTCACCCAGGCCCTCGTCACCAGTCGACTGGACTACGGCAACGCCCTCTACGTCGGTACCACCGCCAAGCTCCAGAAGAGACTCCAGCGGATCCAGAACGCCTCAGCCAGACTCATCCTCGACATCCCACGAACCAGCCACATCTCCGGACATCTGAGAGACCTGCATTGGCTCCCCGTCAACAAAAGGATCACCTTCCGCCTCCTCACCCACGCACACAAAGCCCTACACGACCAAGGCCCGAGCTACCTCAACAACCGAATCAACTTCTACGCTCCCAAACGCCACCTCCGATCAGCCAACCACGCCCTCGCCGCCGTCCCCCGCATCCGAAGAGCAACAACAGGAGGAAGGTCCTTCTCCTACCTGGCCGCCAAGACCTGGAACTCCCTCCCGACCGACCTGCGCCTGACCCAAGACCACCTCTCCTTCAGGAAGAAGCTGAAGACCTGGCTGTTCAAGCAGTAACGGCACCCCCCTCCCCCCAGCGCCTTGAGACCCTACGGGTAAGTAGTGCGCTCTATAAATGTCTTTGATTGATTGATTGATTATCACCCTCAAGCGAATTCGCCAGAGGTGAAAACCTATTAGAACATAAGATGACAGGTCCCAACTGTTGGAGATTGCTGCCTAATGACTTATTGGGAGCCTGACAGTCCCTCTCTGTGTCAGTTATTTCCTCCCTATGAGGTGCGGGAACCCCTTTTTTTGTCGGCTTATGAAACATAGCTGGGATAGCTGGCTGGCGGCTCGGGCTAGGGTTGGAACATTGTGTGTGACGTTGGGGAGTTTTAGCACTATCAGGCTGCGTGGATTATTCGCCCTCTAAGATACCCTCACATTCACTAATGAGGGTTATCTATCCGATCTAGAACACAATTACTGCCTGAATGTTTCTGTGTCTTCCTGGCCTTCTTCCCCTTGTTATCCCTCCCAGTTCTTCCGCCGCCGCCCCCGCCTCCACTTCCCTCCATGATTTTTCTTTTTCCCATTATTTTGGGCTTTAAGTTATTAACAACTAGAAACAATCCAACCTTACCAGATATGTACAAATGCTCAGCACTAGCAATAAACAGATGACAATCTAAGTACCCTCATACGCAAGCATGAGTTGAATTCAAACAATAAGATCGGTATTTAGGGTCCCAGCTTAACAGGGGAACAGCAGAATTAAGACAGTACCTGGTCAATGTCACAGTAGGCAATGTGTGTCCAAGCTAAGTCGTAGTGCAGTCCAGGGGCCAGATGAAAGGGGGGTGGTCCTGCCCTGCCTCTTCCTGGCGATGACGGGCAAGGACGGGCCTGCCCTTGGCCCGGGCGCAGCCCGCGCACGCCCTGCGGGGGTTTGTTGGTGCCTGTTAAGCGCGCGACAGCAGGCACGCTCCTCCCTCCTGGGAGAGTAATGGATCCGGGGGCTTGGAGTCCCCCAACGTGAAGGCAGTCCTGGCTGTGGCAGCGTCCCGCGCTGCGGGGTTTTGTTGATGCTTTTCAAGCACGCGACAGAAGGCACGCTCCTCCCTCCTGGGCGAGCAATGGATCCTGGGGCTTGGAGTCCCCCAACATGAAGACAGTCCTGGCAGTGGCAGCGTCCCGGTTATACAGGGAGGTGCACGACTTACAGTTCCATCTTTGGGACCGAAGGTCAGCGAGGGGCAAGGGCCAGGTGAGTAGCAGAACTGCACCACCAGCGGCACAGGGGCGGCCGGGTACAGAGGTCAAAATCGGAGATCGGCCCAATGCGTTTCAATAGAGACTGGGGGTGCTCGTAGCCACACTGTTTACAGGTAGGTAAAATCAGTTGCAGCGGCCAAGATTTGGGGGTTAGAGAAAGCACAAGGGCCCCCAAAGCAGCATCAAACATACACCACCGGTGGCAGGGTGCAAAAACAGCTTTCAATGGAGTCAAATAGAGGCTGCAGGACGGAGACCAGCGACAGCAGAGGTAAGTTGTGATGTAGAGGGTTAAAGGGCCACCATCACTTCAGCTCACCAAGGCCCAGGGGCTTCTGGTGCAGGGGTGTCCTTAGACATCTGATTCTTCTTACCAGAGCCGGTCGTGGTTAAGGGGAAGCTCGGGATTCATGCTGCAGATTTTGTGAAGTCCAGGAGGGGGTAAGCCAACGCTGGACTTGAGGTCAGGATCGCTGGGCCACCTGGATACGGGCCAAAAGCGTCAGGTGCAGAGTGGGCAGGACTCGCTAATTCCTAAGGGCACCGGAGTCCTTTGTGTAGGTTCCTTGGGGACAGATCCGCTGTCCTTTGGGGTCTCGGGTCTTTGTGACAGGGCAGGCAGTCTTCCTCAGGTTCTGGAAGTCACTGGCTACAGGACAAGCATCACCTCCATTTGCAGGGCCTTTGAAGCTGGAGACAGGCCGGTAGGGCTGGGGGCCAAGTCAGTAATCATCTTCAGGCTTTGCTACATGGCGTCTTCTTTGTCCTTCTTAGGTCGGCAGGAATTAGTTTCCAGATCTGGGTGTGCTACCTAAATACTAAATTTAGGGGCCTTTTAGTGGACTAGCACGTAGGGCCAATGGGCACCTTACCTGGGGTGACTACACCCTCAATTATACCACCCTCTTGTGGGAGAGGGCATAGTCCTAGCCATGATTGGAGGGGTCTCTCCATCTTCAAGATGGCGGCGACCAAAAGATGTGCTTCACCTCACCTTAGGGGTGGCGTTGGCAGAGGTAGGCACAGCTCCTCTTCTTAGAAGTTTTTCCGTCAGTTTTCCAATCCAAAGTGGGAGGTATAAACTGGGGGCTGCGATTTGCTGCTAGCTGCAGAGGCTTGGGGTCGCATTAGAAAGGAGGTAGGCATTTGAAGGTTTACTCTTGTGCACTTTGCCCCTCCTGGGGGTGGAAGTGTGACACCCCTGCCCAGGTTGTGCATTGTTTTTGGCCCTTGATATCAGAGGCTCTCGACCTAGGGGTCCAGAAACATGTCTGCGACCACAACAGGGTTGGTAGGTTTTCAATGGGCACCTCTGGGGTGCAGTCTGGGTACATGGTTCAATAAATCCCACACTGGCATCAGTGTGGGTTTATTGAAAGGAATAGTTTGGTGCCAAACACTCCTAGGTCTAGAGAAGCCATCATGGTGCAGAGTTACCAGCCCATGTACTCTCTATGGCTTCCCTGGCACTTACAATATCTAAGAATGGCTTTAAATACTGTAGAGGCATATCTGCTTATGCAGATTTGCCCACACCTGTGGTATGGTGCACCCTGCCTTATGACTGGAAGGCCTGCTAGAGGGGTGACTTACCTATACTTTAGGCAGTGCTAGTTTGCATGGCACACAGGCAGTGTTCGTGAAAGTGCTCGAATGCACTCCATTATGTTGCTCAATAATCTGCTGTGTTAAAGTGTGCTCTTTTGGCAAGATTTTTGCATGCAGACTTGCTCGTGCTATGCCCCAATAGCACGTTTTAAATTATTCCAAAACCAGTGGAGCATGCATTACGTTCTAAACACATGTTGCACTCCAAAGTAAGAATGTATAGAGGAATCTTACATTCATTCATTCATTTTTCATTCAGTATTCCATTTTTAATCCTTTTAGTCCATAACATATTCCACAAGTTTATCACATCTTTTGTCCATTTATATTAAAGACTTTGTAAATCCCATTATTTCTAATGCTAAGGAAATGCCTCTCTAGTCCCTTTTCAATAGCATATGGGAATACGCAGCCCCAGGCAGCCTCATTTATAATTGCTAAATGCATTTTGGGCTAAAAACAGCCCTTCATCAGGGGTGGATGCAAAGTTAAAACAAACATCAATGCCACATTTACGTACCAGCGATTGTCTGCTCAACATGTTTATAACCCTTGTGCTAAGTTCAATCCATATATAACAGTCAAGCGTGTTTTATGGTACCACCATTGCTGTGCCTTCCTCTGTGCAGAAACAAATACAAATTACATCATAAATAACGTGCTCCCCAACTCTCCTAAAAATAAAAACCCATCATTAAAAAAACAATAATTAAAAAATAATTATTGCGAAACAATCAATAAGCCATCCACCCTCTTTGTTTTAACACACAATACTTCAAGAATAAGTTTGTAACTGCAAAATCCCAACAATATAGCCGGCAGTGCAACCGTCTCAATTATACACATGCAGTGTGCCATGCCAACTTTGTCGTTTTGTCTGCACCAGGCCATCCATGCTGCAGTGGCAGTCTGCATGGCCTAGGTGAGGGGCCCTAGCTACCCAAGTGCCATTTACTAGGGACTAACAGGGGGCCAATAGGGCCAATTGTGGAATCGTTTTTGTGGAAGAAGCAGTGGCCCAGGGGACCTGGTCGGCAGGGACCCTGTGCACTACAATCAAAACTACATCAAATACCAGGCAAAAAGTGGGGGCTTACCGTGTCAAAAGAGGCACTTTCTCACAGCACCTGACTGGGCCCCAGCTCGGCCGGATTGTCCGCATCCCTCGTTGAAAACTGCACCAAAGTCGACTCGTCCTGCAGCTGTAACTCCAGAACTTTGGGTGGACTGTTGCCTTGGAAAAAGACTCAAGACGTCCTGTGAACAGTGGCTCTGTTCAGCAAAAACTCCAAAAAGAAGACTGAGGCTTCCGCAACTGCCAAAAGCCAACACCTGAAGTAGCCACTTCACCCGTCGCTTCTGGCACGAGTTGAAGTGGGCCAATGGTGGCAACAAGGTTTCCCAGCCCTCCAGTGCTCAAGTCAATTGAGGTTTCACCCCTCCTGGACTCCCCGACATCGCCTGCAGCTTCTGCACGCAGGCCCACATCTACCTCAATTGCTAAGGTAAAGAAAAAACAGATGCCTAAAGATAACTCTGCACCCGTCACCCCTGGGCCTTGGAGAAGAGGATCAAAGGAGTCCCCCCTGTCCCCGAGCTTTACAAGGCCTGAGCCCACTTGCTGGTTTAGCCTGGCTGGCTTCCTAACCAGAGCCTGCAGTCTCTTTTTACAGAGACCGATCCCCATTGAAACGCGTTGTGCTCCCGACGTTTTTTTCCACCCTGCACCTGGCCGCTGGTGGTGCACTGCCTTGGACCTTGCCCACCACTCAGCTTAACTCCAGGAGATTGGTCCTGTAAGCTGCTGTACTACGTCTGTTTCAGGAACTTGTCCTTCCTTCCATACGATAACATTGCAGAACTCAGAAATTGCACAGTGTCCACTTTTTAAATTAAACAGAATTGATATTTAAAAACATACTTACCTGAATGATTTTTCTCTGATGTCTAAACACGTATAACAAACCTTGCTATTTTTATACATTGGTGTGTATATCCTTCTTGAGTCGCGTTGTCATTTATTAATCATTGTGTGTATTTGAAATGTCTCACACTCCTCTGTGTTAAGCCAAAGGCTGCTCAAGCACTCTACCCCCTAACAGAGAACTTTTGGATTGCATAGCAAGCCCTGTCCACTAGTAAGGGAAACCCTGGATTCTTCATATGATATATCAGATTACTGATATATCCCATAATGAGCCAGCTTCCTGCAATCACTTTCAAAGTACTTAAACATTCGTCCCAACACTTCCGAAGGAATCTCCCAGAAATCTGGGACCAGCTGTGGTGCAACATCCCAAAGCTTTACAGGAGCATATCTCAGCGCAAGACAGCATATAAATTGATGTTGCGATGGTGTTATACCTTGGCACTCTTGCATACCATATATCCCTCCGCTTCTCCTCTATGCTGGAGATGCAACTCTGCGACAGGCGACTTCTTTCACATCTGGTGGTCTTGCCCCCTCATACCGACTTATTGGAGGAAGGTCCTAAGTCACATCAAGGGGGTTTTAGGCTATCTACTCCCTGTATCATACAACACAGTGATCTTAGGCATACGCCCCTTGACCCTAACAGCCATGACACAAGCAGTTCAGTGTCTCATAGTTCACATGCTAGGAGCTGCTTAGCAACTAATTGCCCTCCACTGAAAGAATGCCTGTGCCCCGTCGATGACCCAGTGGTTCCAATTCCTATGGCATGTCATGGCCATGGAACGTCTATCCTATAGTGTGTCTCACTCCGACAAATAGTTCACTAACATATGGCAGCCACTGATAACTTATCTCACCCGATTGGAGCACTCCTGTTTTACTCCACCCAGACTTAAAGCTCTTAACCTCTTTGACTGGTCTCTACTCCGATACACCGCCCTCATGCATGCAAGGTGGCCAACCCTCCCCATCTGGCCCCCACCTCCCTCCCAATATTCATGTAGCCTCTACCACTTTGGCCCAGGAAGCTCCTGCCACAACACCTTCCCAAAAAGCCATTGTCACATATATGCTGTAGGAAACTGGCTCAGTATATGGTATCACCACTAAGTGGTTACACCGTGCACAGAGTCCAGGGCTTCCCCAAAAGTGTACAGGGCTCAATATGAAACCCAAACTGCTCTATTAGAGTAAGTCCGGGCGAGCAGCCTTAGGCCGAACACAGAGGAGTGTAAGACATTTATTGCGCAACATTGACCAAAAGTTGACACACAACTCAAGAAGGAGATCCAGACCAATTTTAGAAAGATATACTTTGTTTGTATTTTATTGTAAGACCAAGATCTTCACAATAAGGTAAGTACGTTTTTAAATTTAAATACTTTTCACTTTGAAAAGTCGACACTTTTCAGCAGAGTTCAGTTTTATCCTATGGGGAAAACAATATTGCGGTTAAACAGGTAAGTAATGCACTTACAATTCCAGTCTTCAAGACCAAAAGTCAGCAAGGGGTAAAAGTCAGGTGAGTACCAAAGCTGCACCACCAGCTGCACAGGGGCAGCCAGGTGCAGAGGTCAAAATCGGGGTTTGGCCCAATGCTTCTCATATGAGAGTGGGGGTGCTCAAAGTCACACTGCTTGCAGGTACGTAGATCGGTTGCAGGGGCCATGCTTTGTGGGGTAGGTTAAGCACCAGAGGGGGGGCAGGGCACAAAAAAGCACCAAACTTACACCACTAGAGGCACAGGGGCAGCCGGGTGCAGGGTGCAATTTTGACATCAGACGCGCAATGCTTTTCCATGGGGATTCTTCTTTTCGCAAACTAGCTGGAGGCGTTCATCTGAATAATGTTAGCTTTAATAACATTGTTAGTAAAGCCTCTGCCTCGAGAAACCCCCTTTCTGAAAGTACTGAGTCTGTGCCACTATTAACTTTTCCTCTGTTGTTTTCTTTTCTGCACCACAATGATCACTACAATACTTTGTTTAGGCAAGGATCTCATCTAATGATTTTCCTTGCCAACACATTACTCTCTGCTGAAGATGTGTACTGATCTCTGGCGCATACCCAACGCGCATGCAGAAATAAAGCCTGACACGCCTTCCTTTGACGTCTCATCAATTCAACTATGCTGCCTGTAAATCTAAATCAATCTCTCATAATATTTATGAACTAATTCATCTCCATTTTGCGGCACTTTTTTAATTTTTGACCAATTAACCTTTTTCTGCTGAACCTTTCCTTTCGAATGTTCAATAATGTGATATGCTTTTGCATAACATTAGTACCACCAGGTTTGGCGCACTTCCCCACCGGGGGAAAACAGCGCTTCACTGGCAAACTGAGTAAAGTGACGTTAATGTTATTGGGGTTTGAATAAAACCGATCTGGGCACTTTAAGAACATTCCGTCTTGCTTTATTTATTGCTTTTTCATATTTTGAACCTTTTATTTCTGTGGCTGCACTTTGGAATAGAAAAATGTCAAAACGGCATTTCCAGCAAAAGTGTTTTTCTTTTTTGCATCCATTTCACAGGGGAACAAATGAACAACAGGAAGAAAGAGTCGGATTCCGATTCCTCGTGGCGGCCCCTGGGGTTTGGCGGCCCTGTGCAGGTGCACAGCTTGCACATGCCTAAGGCCGCCCCTGCTGCGATACCTGGTTGATGGGTGGATTGGGAAACAAAATGTGTACGGCGGCTTTGTGTTCACGAATGTGGTCTTTTTAAACCATACTGCTTACATTTTGTAAGCATATAAGCAGTGGACATTGAAATGGGTCCTTTCTGGGCCCTGTAGTTTTCAGGCAGAAGCACTCACTGATTTCTGAATAGTGAGTGTAAAAGCATTAAGTTCACCATGTTGTTCCTGCTTACATTTCACAAGCTTTATTTAATCTTTCATTCCCAATGAGTGTTTGCTTTTTCCAGGATGTTGTTACTTTTTCCTTTAGGGAGCATATTGATCTTGCCAGTGCTTAATTTGAATTGAGTCGCATCCAGTTGTTTATAGCAGGTCAAATTGGATTGTAGTTGAAGGCAATGTGAATTTCTCTCAGTGGGGCAGTATGGCGTTCAGTGAGGGAGCGGATGTAGCACTGGGGGCAGAGCTGCCGAATTTAGAACTGAGGAACCAGGTTCAGCCTTCATGAGCAGTCCCCCAGACCACTCTCCTGAGGTAGGACATTCCCACGCTAGACCTTAGAAGACCCTGCAAATCCGGAAAAGCCCTGGTGTCTTAACACCAGCAGGTGGACCCTAGCAGTGGCATGTGGGTTCACCTTGAAGGCTTGCCCACCACAATCCATACTGAAGTTCACCTCCAGTCTTGCTGGCAGGCCTAAGAAGTAGCAGACCCTGGAGCGACAGTGAGGTCACAGGACCCCTGAGAGGAGCTGGCACTAGGGTGATGCGACCGGTGTGACCGCAACGGGTGCTGACTTTGAGTGGGGGCATTGTATATTATGGTTTTAAAAGCACTTGCTGCCTCCTTCCTGGCCTACAGCAATTTTCGGCAATAATAAAAATGTCATGATAACTCCGCTGAATAAACGTCTTACTAGAGCGAGATCGGAGTTTTGTCTAGTGGAAGTTTTGACTCATGGCTAGATAGCGCAGAGGGTTAATGTGCCTCCTGCTAAGAACATGTACCATGCCAATCACAAAGTGCACATATTGCAAATAGGTTAGTGGGTTACTGATTTTGACAGTAAGATCCTTTTGCTACTTGCAGTTTATAAGTTAAACCTAACAAAGAACAGTGAGCTATTAGCTTTCATCTTAGAGCTGCATACAAACTGCAAGGTATAAACTAGAGCTTTATGGTTTTTTTTCCCTAAGCCTTTGATTATCCTAATGTGCAAAAAGTGTTCATTTGGATAGAAATCAATAATGATTATTAAAGGGAACCTCCAATCATGGTATTAACTTTTAAATTCTAAGTTTGTGTTTCTCCAGATCAATCACTATTAAACTATACTGCCTACTAATATGGTTGTCATGTGACTACTACACCTTGTAGTCCTTTGTCTGATGTAACATTTCCCATACAGTGATTTACACACGTAAAATTGATTGTCTCTGTGTATATTGCTGACAACAGAAAATCCATGGCTCAGAAACAAATGGCTTGTTCTTCCACTTTTAAGCATATTTGGGACATTCTGTGATTAGAAACATATCCCACTTTGTGAATTTATTTTAATGTCAATAACTCATATTAATCGTTAAATAATCATGTGTATCCATTGGTTGAATTACATGACATAATAAGCTGTAAATGGTCAGTGAAATGCCAAAAAAAATCTTAAGAATGGGATGTTTTGCCAATCCTAGCCACACCTCTAACTCCGCCCACTGATCCAATCCTCAGGTTATTCCCGCCCTCTGATTCTCCGCCCACAGTTCCCCTACCTTTTTTTTCCCCACTTCGACCACTGGATACAATACATATTCGTGGCGGCCCCTAGCAGGGATTTGGCGGCCTCCTGCTTCCACTAACTTGCAAACACCCTGAACGTCACCCCCCCTTCCCGCACCTGTGTTCCTCGTTCCTAATTCGCGCCTCCCCCGCAACGGTCGCGCGGCGTGCTCATGGACGCCGCCATCTTGCTCTGTCTGTCTGTCTGTCTGGTCTTCTATTGTCCGTCCGCAGCTCGGGACGAAGCCTTTTACTGCTGAGCTGGTGGCGTCCGCGAGATCAGAGAGCCTCCGCTTCCGGCCGAGCCCTGTCACAAGCTCTTATCGGCCTGAGGGCCGCATACCAGACCACGTCCGTCTGTCTGCCCACTCGGGACAGCATGACTAGATGCAGGTGAGACATCTACCTTCCAGGCGGATGAAGCGGGCAACAGGCATGTGTGTCTCTGAATGCAGGGTTCCTTTACTCCCTGTATTTTTCTGGATGTGTCAGTGCTGTCTGTCATTTTGTCTTTCTTTTTGGGTCAGTAACGCTGCCTATTAGTGTTTCTGTCTCTGTGGGGATAGAGTGATCTGCGCAGACTCAACCTCCTCAAACTGCTTCCCGCGTGCGGCGTGGCGTGTGTCATCAGTCTGCATTCTTTCTGGTGGTCGGACTCGGAATGTTACGACGCGTGCGGTGCCATCTAGCTGTCACACATTGCCAAACTGTGGTAGGAAGGTGTGTCTCAGTGAGTCTTACAATTTTTTAAATACAAAGAAAAAAAACATTTTAGGTGAAAAAGGGAAGAAAGGTAAGCATGATAGGTTTTTGGTAAACAGTAGGTAAACATGAGTAGTGCGTCACGTGCTGAGGTTGCGGAAATTCGTTTCTTTTGCAGTTTTCCTGGTGTGCCTGGGTCAAAACAAACCCTTATTTACTACATCGCTGCCCGCGTATCCAGAGGACACAGGTCCTGTCATGGCCCTGCAGCCGTCTGTGCCAGTCTCTCACGTCGTGTGTCACAATGCCCTCCTCCTAAATGTTATCGTTCTGAGACGAATTCGGAAGGGTAGGAGCAGCCGCAGGTACTGGTCATCTAACGCCTTTTCTGGACGTTTTATTAAAACACCTTTCTGAGCTCTGCCCCGCCCAGACCCCCTCTTCCGGGGCTCCCTACCTACGCTCCCTGCACAGGGCCACCATGAGCCTAGAGCCGCCCCTGATTACATGATATTTTGTTTGTTTGTTTTTTGCGCTCAGCTACGGTAAGCCCTTTTCACCGCAATAGAGCCTAGAGCCGCCCCTGGTCTCAGGTTTGGGGTACTGCACAGCAAATACAAGGAGGGTTGTCATGTGAGAATTCTATGGATGCCTCCTTTCTGGGGAAGAGCCAGGACAGATATGCTTGCTAAAAACTCAGGGTGATATTCACATGGAGCTATCGCCGAATTAACGGCACTTTATCGCAGCCATAGTCGTGAGAAATTTACCTCCCCATTCACAAGCTGGTGCTAACAGCCCACAGCACCAGTTTACCCGCGATAGCAGCCGCAAAAAACATCGCCACAGAGGACCCCCACAACTGTCGCTAATGAGATGCAGAGTGGGCGTTCCTGTGCCAAAAGCCGCGACCACACCACACCTTAACATTCTCAACGAGCAGACAGATCGGCGATAAAAACACAAAACAGGCGATAAGGCGCATTAGCACCAGGAAATCTACACCTGCTCTGACCTGTGTTAAGTTGGACGGCAAAAGGGAGCACAGCCCAGGGACACAGATATCAAGGAGCCACTCATCATGGGGCCCGGACACCCAAGAGGGCCACAACACCCACCAACACCACCCCAGGACCCCACCCCATACCCGAAACCCCCCCCACCCCAGACAACCACAGAGGCAGCGCAGACAAAGACAGCGGACCCCCAGGAAACGCACCAGCCTCACAGACCCAACATCTGATAATGTCACCGTCCAGTATAGGCTGAAAGGGACAACCATCCTACGCATCCTAACCATCATCGCCTAACAGGCCTACGGCACCAACATAGTGGACAACCAACATCCCACCCCACACCAAGCTGCTGGATTGGCTGCAACTGTTGGCCCCTGGCACCCCCAAACAACACCCGCCAGAGTCAGAGGAGTCTCACAGCCAGCCACATCCAAGTCACCCACACCTGTCAAGGACATCACCATGACCCTGGTACCCTAGTCCCCATACGTCCAACACTGCGCAGGATCCACTGGAGACCAAGCAAGGACCATACGCCATACCAGGATGCACGCACGTGTTGGGGGCAATCCACAGCACACATGTCCCACCTGTGCCCCCTGGTGACACAGCAAACAATCCCCGCAACAGGAAGCACACGTCACACATCAATGTGCAGGCAACATCAGAACACCGTGGAACCTCCATCAATGTCGCCTTTAAAAACACAGCCAGTGAGCATGATTCTTTCACCCTCCGACAGTCCATCATCAAGCAGCCTACCCAGGATGGCAACAATGGAAATGCACAGCCCCTTGGCAAGTTTCAAATGGACACCCTACTCACCTCAACTCCACAACCATGCAACTCACAACTCTGGCAATGCACACATCACAAAATCACTACCAACATGCACAACAACATGCCACCCACCAGACACGAAAGAACAACTAACAATGCTAACCTGGGCAAGCCCTCTACATGTCCCATCAACGGCATGGCACCTCAGCCACACAACATCCGAACGTGGGGAGAGGTGGCAACCAGGCATGTGTGAAGGATGCAGTAGAACCATGATTGGAAAAGTACACAATGCCAAGAGTGGCGGAGATGTGCTGGACAGACCACAGTATGCAGAACACACCCATATCCATGGCGACACACACCTCTGGTGTATGGAGTCCAGTGGACGCAACCATTTCACCCCAGCCAGTGGGGGACCTTGTGGAAATGTTGCCTGTTACGCCCCCCCAAGTGTGACTGGAGTGGGATGGCCCAGCGTACACCACACCGGCGTAGGGGTGTGAATAAAAAGCACGTAGCCCTGGGCGTGGTCCTCTTCCGGAAAGCACAACATCTCTGCCAGGGCGGTGCCTCCCACCCCGCCACGAGGACGACGCCGTCCTCATGAGCAGAGTTGCCTGCGATGCTATGCGCCTGCCGGACACTGGCACGCTGGACCACGAACCCGACAGGCCCGCCCCTGCGCAGCCAGGCCACACTGATCACCTGCAGACACCGGCGTGTGTCAAGGAGGGCCCACCACGTGCTGGTGCAAGCTCCAAGCCTGAGGGCCGCGGCCTTGGCGGCCTCCTCAGTCCATCCCGGCCTCCACGGCACAGGCCTGCTTTACTCCTTTCTCGTTTACGTACTCTACTGCCGCCTTCGGACTACTCTTCGGCCCAGTTGGTCACGTGTGCGAAAATATGTCCAGATTCATGAATGGCCGGGACCCCAATTCAGGGCCAGCGGCCACAGCACCAGACCCACCCCGATCAGTGATGCATAGTTCCATATGAGCATCTAGCGACACGTGGTGCCACTAACCCTGTTCAACACCAGCCGGCGACACGTGGTGCCACTAACCCTGTTCAATGCCAGCCGGCAACACGTGGTGCCACTAACCCTGTACAATGCCAGCCGGCGACACGTGGATGGGGGACCAGGACTACCTTGCGGACCAGTACATCCAGTACCTAGTCGCAAATCACGAATGGCAGAGTCCACACCAGTGGTTGCACGGAGAGGAGTAAGAGGAAGATGCGGCTCAGTCCGGACGAAAGCCGGGTCACAGTCACGGAGGTGACCGAACACGTGGTGCCACTGAACCTGAACTACACAGGCCGGTGGGGCCATCCAACCTATGCTGGCGACACTCGGTGAATGGCCAGTGCTGACCGCTGCCTCAGGCCAACGCCACGGCCAACTAGGTCACACATTTGGTACTGAACATCGGTCATTCCAAGGCAGAATGCATTTCTTCGCACACACGGAGATGCGTAAGAGGATGACGCGTTGCAGTCCGGAGGGAACAGGATCATCGTTATGGAGGAGAGCGAACACTACTGTTGGAGCCGGCCTCGTGGCGTGGTCCTGTTCCCCCTCGCCAAGCCGCACGAGGTCCCCTGCACCTCGGGGCTCCTCCATTTTGGATTGTACGTGACTCTGCGCACCAGCCTACGTGACCCCGCTCAACCCGGCCTCGGCCCCAGCAAGCCCCGACATCAAGGCACCAACAACTGGCCAGGGGGTACCACGTGAACACTTCCCCACTCCCGGCGGAGGGCAGTATCGATGGGACCCCCAACCGTCCTCCCACACCTAGGTGCGATCGCCCCACAGCTCTCCTGGGCCTGGCGCCTCTCCTGCTGAGCATATGGCCGCTCCCGACCCGGCCTCTCCGCCCCCCGGGCGCAAGGGTCCGGACATCAAAGGGCTCCAGACCTATATCTGGGGCGACCCTGCAACAGGACAGCAGTTGTATCCCGGAGTCAAGAGCCCTGCTGATCGGATCGCGGCTGACCCTACGGAGAAAGACTCATCCTGGAACCACGCTCTGAGCCCTGCTGACTACGTCGCGGCTCCACCGTGCTTAAAGACCTTCACGAACCCTTGGGGCCCTGCTGACGCTGTCGCGGCCCGACCTTGTTGAACTTGCCGTCAGAGCCCGGCTGACCTCGTCGCGGCTCGACCGAAGCGGACCCACCACCGGAGCCCTGCTGTGTCGCGGCTCGACCCAAGCGGAACTACCACCCGAGCCCTGCAGACCCCGTCGCGGCTCTCCACGTCCGAGCTGCTTTGAGACCAGCACCTGCCGCTCCGGTCCCCGGAGCCACCTTCGGCCTAACGCAAGGTCTGGCGCAGAGTTTCCCCGTACCAGGCTGGTACTAAGACTGTCCCGCTACCCTGTCCCTACAAAGACATTGAGACTCTTTTCGGATCTCTCGATCCCCCTGTAAATATCTCGAATGTGCTACTATTGATAAAGTACCTAGATAAGCAACTGATACGGAGTCCTGTGTGGTGGTGTTACTGGGCCTAGTACGATCATAGGAGAAAGACCTCTCCTAGGAGGCTTCTCAGCGGCGCTCGGCTATAACTTTGCGGTAGGAAGGTGCCCCGGAGTGGGCCCCCTGACTCCCCGGTGGTCCTTCCTCCAACATTTGGTGGCCAGCGACGGGATCCGAGCCAGACGCAATCGTACAGGCAAGTAACGCACCCGCTGCCTAACCAGACGGAAAAAGAAAGAGAACCATGAGCAGCCAAGAAACAACGGTGGCCGCAACCTTCCAGCAAGAAAGGTTGGAAGAATACACCCACAAAGAATTGAAACAATTCTGCAAGGACAAAGGGATCCCAACCACAGGATTGGGCACCAAGGAAGAAATGCAGAAAGCCCTGAAAGCCTGGGCAGAATCCGAGGCCACTCCACCCCAAGGCGAAGGGACCTCGGCCCGGGACGAAAACCTGCCGCCGACCATGACCCCGGCAGATGGGGGACGAAGCATCCCGGAAGCCGGCCTATCCCACGAAGAAATGCGAGAACGGGAGAGGGTCCGGACACACGAATTGGAACTCGCACGACTCCGGCTGGACGGTGAACTCCTGCTGGCGGAGAAAAAGTTGGCCTTGGAGCAACTACGGCTGCAGGAGGAAATCGAAGAAAAGAAACGGCATCGAGAACTAGAAGAGAAACGGCTAACCCTCGAGCACGAGAGGGGCCTCAAGGAACTCGAACTGAAATCCAAAACGGGGGAGACCAGCACCCCCGGATCCCGGGATGCTCTGCCACTGACCGAGCCAAAGGTTCATATCCCCAAGGATGTCGTCAAGGAGTACTATAAAAACGACGACATCCAGCAATGGTTCCGAGCATACGAGGTAGCCATGACCTCCCATCGGGTACCCCGGAAGGATTGGGGTGCCGGCCTATGGGGGAGGTTCCTCAGCGAGGGCCGGGATACCCTGCTGCAACTCCCCGACGCGGTGATGACCTCGTACGACCACATGAAAGAGGCCCTACTCACCCGCTACGGACTATCAGCCGAGATGTACCGGCAGCGCTTCCGGGACTGCAAGAAGCTCCCCGGTACCACATGGGTCGAATACGTGGACTTCTTCAGCAGAGCCTTTGAAGGGTGGATAAGAGGGAGCAAGGTCACCTCGTACAATGAACTGTTCGACCTCATTGTCTGGGAGCACCTCGCCAACAACTGCTTTGTCGAACTAAGGCAACACCTCCTTGACAGCAAACTGACCGAGCCCCGGAAGCTCGCCGCCGAAGCCGACCGATGGGTCAACACCCGGGTCCCCCGGAACCCCGTGGGGGACTACCAACGGAGTACCACGGGACCTCCTCGCCAGCGGGGCGGAGGAGGAGGGTCCCACCGCAGTCGAGAATTCCCGGCCGGGCCGCCCCGAAACCCGCCACGAGGCCAAGCCGCCAACCACACGTCCCCGACCCTGGTCCGTAGGGGGACCCCCATCGCCAGGCCTGGACCCCGACCAACAGTGACCTGCTTCGGCTGCCAACAGACAGGCCACTATGCGAGCGACCCGGCCTGCCCCGTGAACTGACGAAACGGGACCGTTGGGCCCCCTCCCCGACAAATAGCCGCCGCAGCCCTGGGGGAAGGAGAAGAAGAGGAGGAAAACCGTGACGTCGGGTCCCCCGAGTGGGAACCGGCTGCCATGTCACTCTTATGCCTGGGCACCCGAAAAATGGTGCCCCGAGCCCCCATCCCGAGCAACACCCAGAAGTACCAGCAGTGGGTCACCATCAATGGGCAACGGGCCGAAGCCCTCCGTGACACTGGGGCCAGTGTGACCGCTGTCCGCTGCCACCTGGTGACCCCCGAACAGATCCTGCCGCATGTCCTATGCCCTGTCCGGACCGCGGACAACACCGAAAGCGTGTGCCGGATGGCCCGGATCCCCTTCGAGTGGGGAGGAGTGTCAGGCACCCTGAAAGTAACTGTCCGCGACGACGCTCCAGTGGACTGCCTCCTGGGGAACGACCTGGAGAGCTCCCCCTGGGCCCAGGTGGAGCGCCGAGAGCATCTGGGGATGCTAGGGCTGCCCGAATGGGCCTGCGCCACCACCCGGTCCATGACCGCCCAACCAGCCGCTGCAGCGGCCCCCGTCGAGCCTGCGGGTCCAGAACTGCCACCCTCCTCCGGCACGGAGGAGCCTGACGATGAGGCCGGGCCATCCGAACTTTCCCCCGACGAGGCCGCCTCCCTCAGCGAGATCCCCGAGCTGGCCCAGTGGCGCCACGACAGGGGCCCCACCCGCGAACAGTTCCAACAAGAACAGAAGGCCTGCCCGTCCCTCGAGGGGGCCCGACAGCAAGCGGCCGCCCAGGCCACGGGGGACCCCACGGGAACCCACTGGATCTATTGGGACAATTACTTGTTATATAGCGAACAGAAAGTCGCCGAACTAGGAGCCGGCCGTGTGTTGGTGGTTCCCTTCCGATTCCGAGAGTTCCTCCTGAACCTGGCGCATGACATGCCCCTCGCCGGACACCTCGGGCGAGACAAGACCTACAGCCGCTTGGTGACCCATTTTTATTGGCCCCGAATGCGGAGAGACGTGGACCACCACTGCCGGTCCTGCCAGACCTGCCAAGCCAGCGGGAAGACTGGGGGTCGAGTCAAGGCCCCCCTCCAACCATTTCCAGCCGTCCACACCCCGTTCGAACGGGTAGGGATCGACATCGTGGGGCCCCTCGACCCCCGAACCGCCCTGGGCCACCGCTTCATCCTGGTACTGGTCGACCACGCCACCCGGTACCCAGAGGCCATCCCCCTCCGAACTGTGACAGCTCCAGTGGTGGGCCGGGCCCTGATGGGCATCTTCTCCAGGGTGGGGTTCCCCCGAGAAGTGGTGAGCGACAGGGGTACGAACTTCATCTCGAAATACATGAGATCCCTCTGGCAACAATGTGGGGTCACCTACAAGTTCACCACCCCTTACCACCCCCAGGGGAACGGACTGGTCGAGCGGTTCAACAGAACCTTGAAAGGAATGATCAAGGGCCTGGAAGAGCCCCTGAGGAGGAGATGGGACGTCCTGCTGCCAGGCCTCCTGTTCGCCTATCGAGAGGTTCCACAGAAATCCCTGGGCTTCAGCCCCTTCGAACTGTTGTATGGGAACCCCGTCCGAGGGCCCCTCAGCCTGGTCAAAGAGGGCTGGGAGGCGAGCGTCCAAGATGCCCCCCCCCCGACGTCTACAGGTACCTCTTGACCCTGCGGAACCAGACTCGGAAGTTCCGGGCCCTGGCAAAAGCCAACCTCGAAGCCAGCCAAGAAGACATGAAACGCTGGTATGACGAAAATGCCTCGACCATCGAGTTCGAGCCGGGCCAGCAAGTCTGGGTCATGTCGCCCGTGGACCCCTGCGCCCTTCAGAACAGATGGACCGGGCCCTTCAAGGTGGTTGAGAAGAAGAGCCCCGTCACCTACTTGGTCGACATGGAGTCCCCAAGGAACCCCCTCCGGGTCCTACACGCCAACCGGCTCAAGCCCCACTTTGCCCGAACCGAACTAAGCCTGCTGCTGGCTACCGACGATGGGGGCGAAAGCGACTCCGAGCCCCTACCCGACCCCCTGGGGTCCTCGGACCAAGACGGCTCCCTGGAGGGCGTCAAACTCTCCACCACCCTGACCCCAGAACAGCGCCATGACTGCCGGCAGCTGCTGCAACCCTTCGCCGCCCTCTTCTCTCTCACGCCCGGGGTGACCCCCTGGTGCGTCCACGACATGGATACCGGGGACAGCCCCCCTGTGCGACACCGCGCCTACAGAGTGCCCGACCGGGTCCGAGCCTGCATACAAACGGAGGTCTCCAAGATGCTCGCCCTCGGAGTCATCGAGCCATCCGACAGCCCGTGGGCCAGCCCTGTGGTCTTGGTGCCGAAGGCCGCCGCCCCGGCACCCCCCCGGAACTCAGATTTTGTGTGGACTACAGGGGCCTAAACGCAGTCACCAAGACCGATGCCCACCCCCTGCCACGGGCAGACGAGCTGATCGACCGCTTAGGGGCCGCCCACTACCTAAGCACTTTTGATCTCACCGCTGGGTACTGGCAGATCAGGCTCACCCCCGGCGCCCAGGAACGATCCGCCTTCTCCACCCCGATGGGCACTACCACTTTCGGGTGATGCCCTTCGGTATGAAGAACGCCCCAGCGACCTTCCAGAGACTGGTGAACAAGGTCCTGGCCGGACTAGAAGCCTTCAGCGCGGCCTACTTAGACGACATTGCAGTCTTCAGCAACCACTGGGCCGCGCACCTAGGACACCTCAGAGAAGTCCTGGCCGCTCTCCAAAGGGCCGGGCTCACGATTAAGGCCATCAAGTGCCAGATCAGTCAAGGATCAGTGACCTATCTGGGCCATCAGGTGGGGAGTGGCCAGGTGGCGCCCCTCCAGTTGAAGGTCGATGCCATCCAGGCGTGGGAGCCCCCCGCCACCCAAACAGCTGTCCGGGCCTTCTTAGGCCTCACAGGCTACTACCGGCGATTTATCAAAGACTATGGCAGTATTGTGGGCCCCCTCACGGAGCTCACTTCCAAAAAGCAGCCCAAGACAGTGCACTGGACACCCCGCTGTCAGACCGCTTTTGAAACCCTCAAGGCGGCAATGTGCGCTGCCCCTGTACTACAGGCCCCTGACTACGGCAAGGAATTCGTGGTTCAGACAGATGCCTCGGAGTACGGGGTTGGGGCGGTCCTCTCCCTGATGGACACCGAGGGCCTCGACAGACCTGTGGCCTTCATCAGCCGCCGACTGCTGCCCCGAGAACAGAGGTGGAGCACCATCGAGCGGGAGGCCTTCGCCGTGGTATGGGCTCTCAAAAAGCTCCGGCCCTACCTTTTCGGCACCCACTTCCGAGTCCAGACTGACCACCGGCCCCTGCGGTGGCTAATGCAGATGCGGGGCGAGAACCCCAAATTGTTGCGATGGTCCATCTCGCTGCAAGGAATGGACTTCACCGTAGAGCACCGGCCCGGCAACGACCACGCCAATGCCGACGGCCTATCCAGGTTCTTCCGCCTCGGCGAGGAGAACCCCCAAGGAGATGGGTGACTCTCCCTGCCTTCAGCTGGGGGGGACGCTTGTTGGAGCCGGCCTCATGGCGTGGTCCTGTTCCCCCTCGCCAAGCCGCACGAGGTCCCCTGCACCTCGGGGCTCCTCCATTTTGGATTGTACGTGACTCTGCGCACCAGCCTACGTGACCCCGCTCAACCCGGCCTCGGCCCCAGCAAGCCCCGACATCAAGGCACCAACAACTGGCCAGGGGGTACCACGTGAACACTTCCCCACTCCCGGCGGAGGGCAGTATCGATGGGACCGTCCTCCCACACCTAGGTGCGATCGCCCCACAGCTCTCCTGGGCCTGGCGCCTCTCCTGCTGAGCATATGGCCGCTCCCGACCCGGCCTCTCCGCCCCCCCGGGCGCAAGGGTCCGGACATCAAAGGGCTCCAGACCTATATCTGGGGCGACCCTGCAACAGGACAGCAGTTGTATCCCGGAGTCAAGAGCCCTGCTGATCGGATCGCGGCTGACCCTACGGAGAAAGACTCATCCTGGAACCACGCTCTGAGCCCTGCTGACTACGTCGCGGCTCCACCGTGCTTAAAGACCTTCACGAACCCTTTGGGCCCTGCTGACGCTGTCGCGGCCCGACCTTGTTGAACTTGCCATCAGAGCCCGGCTGACCTCGTCGCGGCTCGACCGAAGCGGACCTACCACCGGAGCCCTGCTGACTGTGTCGCGGCTCGACCCAAGCAGAAGTACCACCCGAGCCCTGCAGACCCCGTCGCGGCTCTCCACGTCCGAGCTGCTTTGAGACCAGCACCTGCCGCTCCGGTCCCCGGAGCCACCTTCGGCCTAACGCAAGGTCTGGCGCAGAGTTTCCCCGTACCAGGCTGGTACTAAGACTGTCCCGCTACCCTGTCCCTACAAAGACATTGAGACTCTTTTTGAATCTCTCGATCCCCCTGTAAATATCTCGAATGTGCTACTATTGATAAAGTACCTAGATAAGCAACTGATACGGAGTCCTGTGTGGTGGTGTTACTGGGCCTAGTACGATCATAGGAGAAAGACCTCTCCTAGGAGGCTTCTCAGCGGCGCTCGGCTATAACTTTGCGGTAGGAAGGTGCCCCGGAGTGGGCCCCCTGACTCCCTGGTGGTCCTTCCTCCAACAACTACCAACTGCCCTTGTATCACTAACTCTATGCCTTGAGAGCCCACGACACGTGGCTGTGGGCCACTGCGAAGCGCTGGCTCCGGCCTACACTGCGTGCCAGTAGGTAACAGAGTCTTGATTTAGCAATGATGGAGTTCATATCAGTGTACCGCCAGCATCACAGTCTGCACACCCTCTCAGCACCTGTGCCACTAAGTCTGTTCCCCGACATTCATGGACACTCACTGGTCATACATTTGTGGCGTTTGAGTCTATGGACTAGGGGCTAGTTTTCATCCTCCTGTAGCTGATACCGAGTTGTTGGTGTGAAGGGGGTTTGCGCTTTCCACTCCTCCATTTGCTGCTTCCAGATGACATCAGACCTTCCGCATCATGCCCTGGAGCACAGCTTCCACTGTCCCCTGAAACACTCTGCAACATACACCTTGGACATTGATGAGGACCCGTTCAGGTCGCATGGCCAATCTGACTGCACCGCAAGTCAACGTCCCATGGCTGGGTGTCTGTGCCGGCCGCAGTGCATCCGGGGCCACTAACTCTGTGCTGATCCGGTCCGGGACCCCTTCCGAGAAATAGGATGGCCACTGAAGCGTTGGCCTTGGGAACATCAACGCCATGTCTCTGTGGCCCAGCGCTGTACGCAGCCTCTGGCCCCAACTGCGTCCCACCAGGGCTCACACACCAAATCGAGTCATGACCGGCCTGGATGAGGCATCACCGCAGGAGGCACACGCCACCACCGCAAGGACCCCCTCCAACAGCCATCTTCCACAGTCGACATGGTGGTCCTGACAGACTTACGGAGTTGCTCAGACCTGTCGTGGATGCCATCATCGGCCTGATACCCTGCTCAGCACTCCAGGTGCCAGTGACTCAGTGCACCGCAAGCCATTATCTGTTACTGATTGACTTTTGTGCTGTGGAGATGTTGCACAGCAATGTCACCTCATGCAGTGGGGAAGACCTGGGACTATGATTAGGAAGATGTGTCATGTGTGCGGACGGGAGATGGCACAGACAATGGGAGGACAGGAGGCAACATCCCCAAGGCAGGAATGCAGACTGGAGGTGGTAGTCAAGCTACACACCCGGAACCATTACTGGGTATTGCGCTGCGGACTGCGCACGCAACTGTCACCTCAGACGTTGTGGGAGACCTGGGACGTTGATGAGGAAGTTGATGCAAGTGTAACACCCCCCACTGCATCTGCATCCGGACCAACACAAAGGGACACAATCCTAGCATTTCCTTCACAAGGGCGCTCATCTCTAGTGCCCCTACCTCAGTGCACTGCAACTCACGGAACCTCCTGACTGAATTTTGGGTGACCTCTGTCCTTACTCTAGCTTCCTCCATGTTGCTGTGCAGTTGACTCTGTTATGCATGTGTTTGCTGTTTCTGTTGCACTGGTGACCAATGTTCAAGTTGTTGCCAGCACCAAGCATTCCATGCGGGCTGGCTTACACTCACCCCACACACATCTAGCACAGGCGTCACTGTACATGTGGGCCTGCCAATAAACGGGCCGGGTGCATGTGCCCGTAGCCAGTTCAACATGATATTGGCGTGTGTCGCTGTGGTCTTGTTGTATGCATGTGGGCCCTGGGCCCTATGACATTACGTTGTGCTGTGTACATCAGATGCAGACGTGTCACCGCAGGCAGCGGTTTGTAGCTTGAACCTGTAGCTTTGTCGTCCCCCACTCAATTCGTAAAGGGAGTGTCCAGGGCCGTCGTACGCAGAGCCAACATGGGTGTGTGACTGCTATTTGAGCGCCCCTGCCCGTGGTTCTGTACTGTGAATGTGCATCTGCATGTGTCTCTATGACAGTGTGGGACTCTTTAGTGGGGTGATGGTGGGCCCTGAAGGGTGATAGACACCTACCTATGTGTCCTGGTTCGCAGTCCATGGTTTCGGACCCCACCCACACCTGTTGGGCCACCTCCTTTTGGCGTGCAGGAACATGGCATTGGGGTGCGAGGTGTGGGTGGGTGAAGTGTCGTGAGCCAGCTGTGCTTGCGGGTGCTTCCTGCTGTGTGGTCTGTTGCAGGCTCGGTGTTCTCCTCTGAGTAGTTTGGCTGTCCGGGTCCTGGTGGGGGGTTGCGTGGGATATCCATGTGCTGTTGTAGGGCGTCAGTGTCGACGGTGTGGTGGTCCTCTCGGGCATCACTGATGTGTTGTATTCTGTGCTCTGCTGATTGTGTTGTGTGCCCCTCTGCGATGTGAAGGGGAGGTGCGTATTGACTTTGTGTTGACATATATGTTGGCGCATTGTGCAGGTTTGCATGCAGACTGTATGGCAATGTACATTGTGACTGTTTGGGGGGTGCAGGATTCTTCTGCGGGACAGTGTACATTTGGTCTACATGACAGATGTGAGGTCATACGCGTACATTTTCATTTCACAATTTCCGGCTCCGTCATATGTAGTAGGCATGTTTCTGTGCATGTGCGGAGCCAGTTGTGTCCTCAGTTCTGCAGTGTCGGCTATGCGCGTTGTTCCTCGTTGTCGTCAATGTGGTTGTGCTGTTCGTGCTATATGTGTGTGCTGCAGTGTGCCAAGGGGATCTGGGCATGGACCTGTGTGATTGTGGGTGTGCAGTGTTGTACACCTCGTTGGGCATGTATGCCATTGTGCCCACTCCCCCCGTCACCCAGTGCCTGTTCGTTGCACTCCCTGTTGATGTTGTGTCAGGTCCTCTTGAGCTGTGTCCGTACTCCCTATTCCTTGCACTGTCTCCACACTGATGACTGTGGCCTGTGTTTCCTTCAGCTCCTCCGGTGGCGCTCGACTGCCACCTCCTGTCGCCGTTGCCACCTTCCTGTTGGCAGCGGGTTTGTGCCTAGTTTAGGTAGTCACGTAATGCCGGCACCTATTGGCCTCCTGGATTGGCCTCCTCAGCACTCCACCTGAAATCCAGGTGGTCTGCTTGTGGGTCAGTTGCTGGTAGTGTTCTGTCACCTCCGTGACGCTGGTCATGTTTTCCTGCGGTCTGCACCCCGTCTTCCACTCCCTCTTCTCCTTGGCCTTCCCTGGCCCCGTTGTTCCTTGCTGGTAGTCTGTGGGGGTTGTGGGGTTTGAGTTGGCCCCTGCGCTGTGTCAGGGTGCATCCATGTTGCTACGCACTTTGGATTGTTTTTGGTGTATTTTTTCTGTGGTTTTTATTGTGCATAGTTCCACCAGACAAGTGGGATTTGCAGGCCTGTGGCTGGTTTTCGCTACATTTTGTACCGCTGTTAGCCTCATCGCATGTTTTTTTGCGTTCAGGTATCGCATTTATGCGGCGTGGCGTTGAGTTTGATGCGGACATTTGGCGCGTTATCTGGTGACTATCGCATGCTACCGCCTTGTTGTGAATCCCACGTTGTCACAGGGTTATTTTCCCGCGATAGGCTGCGATATTGAAAGTTGCGTTACGCTACTCTTGCGGTAGTTATCACACGTTCTTGTGACTATACCCCTCAGTAGGTGTCTCTGTTGTCACATACTAGTGCATGATGCAAAACAGGATTGGTGTGCACTTTTGAAGTCGGAATAAATGTGCATTATAATGCCGGTGCATGGTGAAAGTAAAAAAGTGTGGCATTGTAAGAGCTCCCTTGATGTCTCAATAGTGAAAGAGTGATGAATGGTTCACCCTGATCACATGACGATTAAACAGAGGCGAGAAGGAGACCATGTGTCATTGTCACTCTGATCACATCATGAGCAGACTAAGGGGCTAGAGATCATATGGCACCCTTCAGTTTGAGGTGGGATAGTGCCTCTTTAAACTGAAATATAATTATAACTTGTTTTAATTTATAGCACTTCTGCTATTTGTAGCATTGTAAATCAATGTTTATCTACTAGGGAATAATCAATTAGGATCGAACTAGACCAGAATTAAGTTGCATAAGGATGTAAGTGAAAATGATTGAAATTTTTTCTGGTATGGTGATATTGCCTGAGGGATCCACGGTGTATCCACTCAGTGATTCTACCAAGCACACATATGTGAGCTATTATTAGAGGGCAGTAATGATCCTCTGCGTCATCTACCCCTCTCTCTCCATCACCTGCTCCCTCACTCTCCATTATCTCTCCCTTCCCACCATTTCTCCTCTTCTCACTCTTGCTTACTTGGATGCTTTCTATCTTTCTCACCCTTTCTCGGTCTCCCTCCTCTAGCTATGTATCTTGGTTTTTGAATTAAACTCCCAGTTAGTTGTGTGAGTGAGTGTCCTCAAATCAGTTGTTAGTAATCTGAGGGATGATGAAAGGTGAAGGGAGAGGGAAGCCTTGCACAGGTCTGGAAAAGTGGTTGTAATCCAGAGTGTAATGCAGCCTACATAGCACATTGAAAGAAAAGAAAGCTCCAATCAAAGCAGCCAAAATACCCCACTTCTTGCGACATATTAGTAGGGCTTTCATTACTACCAAACAACTATTTAAATTCCTTGTAATGTGGGAGTGCATGTAGAACACCCTGTAGGTTGTTACTCCTTAACCAGAACACCGTACCCACTTGGTCACTTGGGCCATGTTTTCTTAGAGAAGGTTGCGAAAAGTAAGGCAGGATGTTGCTCAGGAGTCAATTGATCCTTCTTTTTAGGTTTCGCCTGAACAGCCCTTAGGCTGTGCTTGTGAAATCTATTGTTTTTAACATAAACTTAAAAGGGGCTTACATCCCGTCCTCTCTCTTTCCTGGCTTTTTATTGGTTCCTGTGCTTGCCATGTACTTCTCCTCCCTTTCTATTGGCTATAGCATATTTTCATGCATTTACCAATGCTTGTTCCTTGTCTGCTTCTCTTATCTGTTTCCCGTAGCCGAAATACTGTTCACATCTGCTTTGGTGGAACTATTTCTTCATAAAGTTTTGCCTCTTTCTGCTTTTTTTGTCTTGCAGCACATTTATATAGCACAACTTATGACCCAGAGAGATTGTGTGATTTGTCCAAAATCACAGGATGTTGTTCTGCGAATATTCGAACCAGGATCCCCAGCTTTCGAGTCAGCAGCTCTGACCGTTGCCCCATCTCCTCTTCCCTCCCATGATGCTTGCCAGGGAGCTCTTTCCTTCGTCGTGGGTGGTGATTGATAAAAACAGCCTTAGTCATCACATAGGCAAAACGGATGAATTACCAATGCTTGTTACACAAGAGACTCTTCTAACCATGCTAATCTGATCAAATATAGGCCGACCCCAGTCCAATCGTTTATGCAGTCAGAGTGTTACTTATTCTTTGACATTAGCCAGCACCAGCACAAAAGGAGTTCCTGCCGGTGATAAGTCCAGTCAAAGCTTTCGGTGGAGGCCTAACCTGTCCCGAAAACAGAGCGGCTGGGAAAATTATGTTACCTCCTTGATAATGCACCTGGCATTTTGGTATTTGCCCTATAGCTTATACGGAGGTCCTTGCCCTGAGACGCCTTACGCCAACCTACTTTTGCTACTAACAGTAAGCTTTGAGGATCTTCTCAGTGCCCAGGCTTCTCTCACATCTGATTAAGAAGAGTATCAAAGATGATACTAATAATAAAGGTCAAGGGTTGGATAATACCCGCATTCCCATTGGAACTAAGAGGGGCAACTGTTTACCGAAACATAGATTTAGCCAAATAATTAATATAGTCTACCAAGTTAGAAATCATAGTCTCAATCTTGTTTAAGTGCTGGTAGAGGAGTCCATTTGAGATTATCTAACCTGCTCCTTAGTCCCAACCCGAGGGCGACGTACTGGAGGGGGCTGCTAATGTGTTCCTCACATCACATCCTCCTGCTTATGGCAATTCTAAGAGCTACAGGATGCCGTCTGGTTATCCAGCACTGGATCACAGAAATATAATTCATTAAAGGGGGCTAATGTACCATGGCCTTAATGATTGGAGTGTTGACTGTCGAATTTGTTACAGTGCCAGAACTGTTCTTTCTCAAGGTATCTTCTTTATCTGTAGATCGTGCAATGCCCTTGGTGCTAATATTATCATGCTGCCCTACACCCAATTGTTCCTACACAGTAGACATTTTCTTCATTATGCCAACTGATGCAGAATTAAGACAAGAATACTAGATTTGCTGGTACAAGAATGTTTATCCATTGAGTGGATTGCATTACCAATAGTTGAGCGAAGGGAAACAAACCAGTCTAAGGGTCAAGAGGGGTGTCCACCCTCTTCGGCACTCGCGTGGTCACTGACGGGTCTGCTCTTCGCCTGCACCACGATGGTGCATTCCACTCCGCAGGAGTTAGAAAACACCCTATATAGCGGACAGGCCTCTTGCCTCTCCTCCGGGCAGCCTGGGCTTGTGGGGCTTGTGGGGCTTTGACTTCTGGGCCCCCAAGCAAACAACAGGTCACAATGTCCCGCACTGCGGGAGTTAGAAAACATGCTATATCGCTCAGACGCACTACTTCTCCTGGCGACATGGACTTGTGGGTCTTTGAGCCTTGGACCCCCAAGCAATCAACAATGTAAGTGGCCAGGCCTGACAGTGCCTAAAGGCCTACCTGGCGGCAATCAGCACAAAGCACAACGACACTTGGTGTCTGCTCGGCTAGTGGTCACATGCAACCCTAGCCCTTCTATTTATACCCTCGGGCCGAGCCCGACCACAAGGGGTGCCTGTAGCTACAAAGTTGGGGAGAGGCTGGGTGGCTCTCTACACCCCTCCCTTCTTTTAGCTAACAAAAAAAAACAGAAACAGGTAGGCATCAAATTGTCAACATATAAAGTCTCTCAACCTCTGACTGGGCACAGGATTAGGCTGCAACAGGTACCGTTGGCATCTTGGCTCTCCAACCGTATCACGTTCACCACTGAGACTGGCATCCGGGATGCTTCCTGAGGGCACCACTAGAAGTTCCGGGGACAGTCCGTCTTGCCTGCTGTATTCCAGTGTTACCCCTCCAGTCAGCTGGGAAGGAGGCGTCGCACCCTGGCTGTCCGACCATGTCCGAAAGATCATCGTCACTTTCCAGCCCACTTTCTTCTCCTCGTGGGGTGCTTGCTTGGGCAGCACCAACAGGTATGGCCTTGCAACCAGGACACATTCTTCACCACTGTATGCCGACTCCGCTGGGCTGTTATCATTGTGCCATTTACCCGTGTCACCGTCTACACGTCTAGTTCATAGGGAGTGCAGAACTTCCACCTTGGGTGGCGATTTTTAAGCACTACGCGGGTCCCTACTTGCAGCCCTTGAGTCCTTGCTTGCTGATCTTTGGTGGCCTTCTCATTTGTTGCCTGTCGTTTCTGTTGGGCCTTTTTCTTTGTCCAGGCTGGGCAGCACCAACTCAGAGTCCTCTGGGATGATGTTCCACGGTGGCCATTTGAGCAGCAGAGTGGCAGGGGCGCAGCCTATTGTCAAGTGAGGGGTTTGGCTGTATGCCTGTAGAAATGGTGCAGGTACTCTTCGGCGTCTTGCCATTGATCCACTCCGATCCGGAGGACTCAATTCAATGTTCTTATGAATCTCTCCACCTCCGTATTGGCTTGTGGCCATTGGGAGGTGATTTGATGGTGTTTGAGTGCCCTTTCTGCCAAAAAATCATGAAAGTCTTGCCCCTGGAATGGGGGTCCATTGTTGGACTTGATCTCTTCTGGGAGTCCGAGCAGTGCAAATGTTTTTTCAAGTACGGGCTGTACGTGGACAAAAGCGGTGGATGGCACCAACGAATCCATGATTACCACAGTGTTTCGCCCATCCACGAAACTCCCAGTCTATGCTGACTTTTGTCCAGGGAGTTAGACACCGCCCTTCTGTCAACATGGGCGCAGGAGCAGGGTCGCTGTTAGTGATCGTTCAGGGATGGTAGCGTTGGATCTCTTCACCCACCAGTTCATCTATGCTGGGAAACCACACTTTCGCGCGGAGTCTCGTCTTGGTTTTCACCGCTCCTTGGTTTCCCTGATGAGCGAGTGTGACCATCCAACTGCGGCGACTTTTCAGAACGACTGCCTTCTGTCCCCGTAGAACTAGGCCAGATCCACTTTTGCTCAATTCGTCCTGCGCTCTCCAGAGTTAGCGCCGCACGTTCTGTTCATCGGCCACTAATGACTTGGAACCATCGAGGAACTGGTGCCATTGCCCTCGAGCCAGAGTCTCTTTCACCTTTATAAGGGTGTCATATGCCTCTGTCGCACTTCTTATGTCTTCTTGAGTGACAGCTACTGGGCAGGCGTTGATCTCCACCGTGTTTATGAAGCATTCTGTGCGCTCTTTGTCCATCATTTGTCCTCCTGGGTGATCTGGTGACGGATGTCTTGACAAGAAGTCAACGGATTGTCGGCCCCTGGTCTGTAGATTAGTTGGAATGGGTACGCCTGGAGCTGTACAGCCCATCTCTCTATCCTTGGTGGTGCCAGACAGGACGATCTGTTGAACAAAGGTAGAAGCAGTTTGTGGACCATCACCACCCGAAATTGGTGGCCGCAGAGGTAGAGGTCGAAGTGTTGGCACTCCCACCTGATGGCCAGGGCCTCCTGCTCCATCTGTGTGTAGAGGGTCTCTCTAGGAGATAGTGCCCGACTGGCAAATGCAACCGGAACACAGGACACCTTGGCGTTCTCTTGTAGGAGTACTGCCCCGAGTCCTACAGGGCTAGCATCCAGGACCAGTTCCGTTCTCTTCCTGGGATGGAAGTAGGCCATGGTAGTTTGGTCCAGCAGTGATTTTTTGATATTGTTGAAAGGAAGTTTCTTTCTTGAGGCCCCATGTCCACGGTACGCTGGTCTTCGTGACCTGGCGCAGGGGTTCTAATGTGCCCAAACGGGAGATAAATCTCCTGCAATATGTTACCATGCCGAAGAAGCTCTTTATCTCTGTCGGGTTCTGTGGGACTGGGGCATTGCTAATGGCTTCTAATTCCGTGGATCAACTTGGAGTCCTTCTCGTGAAAAGATGCAGCCAAAGAAATCAATTGAACCGTGGTAGAATGAGCATTGTTTTCGGTGCAGGGTGAGGCCGCAGTCCGCAAGGAGTTTGAGAGTGGCCCGCAGTTGGACATGGTGCTCCCCAAGGCTATGGGAGTATATGAGGATGTTGTCGCTCAGGGTAATTACACCAACCAGGCCCGAGAGGGTCTCTTTGATCGCATTCTAGAACACCTCGGCCGCTGAGGAAACACCGAAGCTGAGCCGGGCTTAGCACCTGAGGCCCACATGAGTGGAGAATGTTAATGTTGTTAATGTTATTGCCATTTATAGAGCGCACTGTTACCCGTAAGTGTCCTGGCGCTATGAGAAGTCCTTTAGAGGCCTAAGGGAGGGGATAATACACAAAGCTTAGGAAGACAAAAGCCAGGTTTTTAGAGCCTTTCTAAAGGAGAGTATATTTGTCATGGACCTAAGCTGCAGTAGCAGGCCATTCCAGGCCTTCGCTGCGCATGTTACGAAGCTTCTACCTCCCCAACTGGCTTTATGCACTCTGGGTACTGATATCAGTTTTGCTTCTGATGATCGTACCACTCTTTTTGGTATATACCACTGAAATGTATTTTTCAGAAACTCGGGGCCGGTTTCCTGTAGGGCTTTGTGGACCAGGCACAGAGCCTTAAACTGTATCCTCTTTCTGATCGGAGGCCAGTGGAGTTTTTTGATCTCTGCCGAGATCGAGGCAAATTTTGGAGTACCAGTGAGCAATCTGGCAGCTGCATTTTGAAGAAGTTGCAGTTTGCGCAGGAGCCCCTCCTGCATGGAAAGGTATAGCCCGTTACAATAATCCAGCCTAGACAAGGATAGGGAAGTAATGACTGTTTGTATACTGTCTTTGGGTAAAAAAGGGATTATTTTCCTGCATGCTCTGAGAGTGTAGGCGGCGGTGGAAATTACCGCATTCACCTGGTCTTTAAAATTGAGTTTATTGTCAATCTGTACCCCAAGGTTTTTTGCTTTATTCCTCGGGGAGGGAAGGGGACCCAGAGAATCTGGCCACCAGGCAGGAGTCCAGAAGCTAGGGTCGTTACGAAATAATACCACCTCAGTTTTTCCGGAATTAAGTTTAAGACAGTTCTGCGCCATCCAGCAGCCTACAGCTGACATGAATTCTTTAAGACGTGATGCTGTTTCCATCCTATCCCCTGGCAACAATGATACCACAATTTGGGTGTCGTCAGCGTAGGAGGTTAAAGAGAAACCAAAGGATTCAATAAGTGGGGCCAGTGACGAGACCTAAGTATTAAAGAGCGTCGGACTCAGCGAGGAGCCCTGGGGGACTCCACACGGCAGGGAGAAAGGTTTGGAAGAGAATTCCCCAATCGCGACAGTTTGAATTCTATTAGAGAGAAAGGATTCCAGCAATTTCCAGGCGGAACCGTGGATTCCAATCTCCTTCATAAGGTCCATCAATAGAGCGTGATGGACCGTATCAAAGGCCGCAGAGAGATCCAACATGATCATCACTGCTTTGCCTCCTTTCATTTATAAATCTGTTTATTGAGGTTTTTTTTTTTTTTTAAGTGTACATCACATTATACAGGCAGAATAACATACAGCAACATTTGTACCATTGTTATGCACCCGGACGAGTGTACATTGTTTGTTGGAGAATGGATACACCTCCTGATCTCCTGTCATCGTGGGAGACCTCTCAACTATGGTGACAGCTATAAAGCTGCTGTTGATATCCTACCACAGTGGGAGGCGTCCCCCATTAAAGAGTACTAGTACTTCACCCATTCTCTCCCACAGGGGCGGCTCTAGGCTCATGGTGGCCCTGTGCAGGGAGCGTAGGTAGGGGGCCCCGGAAGAGGGGGTCCGGGCGGGGTGGAGCTCAGGAAGGTGTTTTAATAAAACGTCCAGAAAAGGCGTTAGATGACCAGTGCCTGCGGCTGCTCCTACCCTTCCGAATTTGTCTCAGAACGATAACATTTAGGAGGAGGAGGAGGGCATTGTGACACACGACGTGAGAGACTGGCACAGACGGCTGCAGGGCCATGACAGGACCTGTGTCCTCTGGATACGCGGGCAGCGATGTAGTAAATAAGGATTTGTTTTCACCCAGGCACACCAGGAAAACTGCAAAAGAAACGAATTTCCGCAACCTCAGCACGTGACGCACTACTCATGTTTACCTACTGTTTACCAAAAACCTATCATGCTTCCCTTTTTTCCCTTTTTCACCTAAAATGTTTTTTTTCTTTGTATTAAAAAAACTGTAAGACTCACTGAGACACACCTTCCTACCACAGTTTGGCAATGTGTGACAGCTAGATGGCACCGCACGCGTCGTAACATTCCGAGTCCGACCACCAGAAAGAATGCAGACTGATGACACACGCCACGCCGCACGCGGGAAGCAGTTTGAGGAGGTTGAGTCTGCGCAGATCACTCTATCCCCACAGAGACAGAAACACTAATAGGCAGCGTTACTGACCCAAAAAGAAAGACAAAATGACAGACAGCACTGACACATCCAGAAAATAACAGGGAGTAAAGGAACCCTGCATTCAGAGACACACATGCCTGTTGCCCGCTTCGTCCGCCTGGAAGGCAGATGTCTCACCTGCATCTAGTCACCGCTGTCCCGAGTGGACAGACAGACGGACGTGGTCCGGTATGCGGCCCTCAGGCCGATAAGAGCTTGTGACAGGGCTCGGCCGGAAGCGGAGGCTCTCAGATCTCGCGGACGCCACCAGCTCAGCAGTAAAAGGCTTCGTCCAGAGCCGCGGACGGACAATAGAAGACCAGACAGACAGACAGACAGAGCAAGATGGCGGCATCCATGAGCACGCCGCGCGACCGTTGCGGGGGAGGCGCGAATCAGGAACGAGGAACACAGGTGCGGGAAGGGGGGGGTGACGTTCAGTGTGTTTGCAAGTTAGTGGAAGCCGGAGGCCGCCAAATCCCTGCTAGGGGCCGCCACGAATATGTGTTGTATCCAGTGGTCGAAGTGGGGAAAAAAAAGTAGGGGAACTGTGGGCGGAGAATCAGAGGGCAGCAATAACCTGAGGATTGGATCAGTGGGCGGAGTTAGAGGTGTGGCCAGGATTGGCAAAACATCCCATTCTTTAGTATTTGTTTGGCATTTCACTGACCATTTACAGCTTATAATGTTATGTAATTCAACCAATGGATACACATGATTATTTAACGATTAATATGAGTTATTGACATTAAAATAAATTCACAATCACAGAATGTCCCAAATATGCTTAAAAGTGGAAGAACAAGCCATTTGTTTCTGAGCCATGGATTTTCTGTTGTCAGCAATATACACAGAGACAATCAATTTTACGTGTGTAAATCACTGTATGGGAAATGTTACATCAGACAAAGGACTACAAGGTGTAGTAGTCACATGACAACCATATTAGTAGGCAGTATAGTTTAATAGTGATTGATCTGGAGAAACATAAACTTAGAATTTAAAACTTAATACCATGATTGGAGGTTCCCTTTAATAATCATTATTGATTTCTATCCAAATGAACACTTTTTGCACATTAGGATAATCAAAGGCTTAGGGAAAAAAACCATAAAGCTCTAGTTTATACCTTGCAGTTTGTATGCAGCTCTAAGATGAAAGCTAATAGCTCACTGTTCTTTGTTAGGTTTAACTTATAAACTGCAAGTAGCAAAAGGATCTTACTGTCAAAATCAGTAACCCACTAACCTATTTGCAATATGTGCACTTTGTGATGGGCATGGTACATGTTCTTAGCAGGAGGCACATTAACCCTCTGCGCTATCTTTCCATGAGTCAAAACTTCCACTAGACAAAACTCCGATCTCGCTCTAGTAAGACGTTTATTCAGAGGAGTTATCATGACATTTTTATTATTGCCGAAAATTGCTGTAGGCCAGGAAGGAGGCAGCGAGTGCTTTTAAAACCATAATATACAATGCCCCCACTCAAAGTCAGCACCCGTTGCGGTCACACCGGTCGCATCACCCTAGTGCCAGCTCCTCTAAGGGGTCCTGTGACCTCACTGTTGCTCCAGGGTCTGCTACTTCTTAGGCCTGCCAGCAAGACTGGAGGTGAACTTCAGTATGGATTGTGGTGGGCAAGCCTTCAAGGTGAACCCACACGCCACTGCTAGGGTCCACCTGCTGGTGTTAAGACACCAGGGCTTTTCCGGATTTGCAGGGTCTTCTAAGGTCTAGCGTGGGAATGTGCTACCTCAGGAGAGTGGTCTGAGGGACTGCTCATGAAGGCTGAACCTGGTTCCTCAGTTCTAAATTCGGCAGCTCTGCCCCCAGTGCTACATCCGCTCCCTCACTGAACACCATACTGCCCCACTGAGAGAAATTCACATTGCCTTCAACTACAATCCAATTTGACCTGCTATAAACAACTGGATGCGACTCAATTCAAATTAAGCACTGGCAAGATCAATATGCTCCCTAAAGGAAAAAGTAACAACATCCTGGAAAAAGCAAACACTCATTGGGAATGAAAGATTAAATAAAGCTTGTGAAATGTAAGCAGGAACAACATGGTGAACTTAACGCTTTTACACTCACTATTCAGAAATCAATGAGTGCTTCTGCCTGAAAACTACAGGGCCCAAAAAGGACCCATTTCAATGTCCACTGCTTATATGCTTACAAAACGTAAGCAGTATGGTTTAAAAAGACCACATTCGTGAACACAAAGCCGCCGTACACATTTTGTTTCCCAATCCACCCATCAACCAGGTATCGCAGTACCACCAGGTTTGGCGCACTTCCCCACCGGGGGAAAACAGCGCTTCACTGGCAAACTGAGTAAAGTGACGCTAATGTTATTGGGGTTTGAATAAAACCGATCTGGGCACTTTAAGAACATTCCGTCTTGCTTTATTTATTGCTTTTTCATATTTTGAACCTTTTATTTCTGTGGCTGCACTTTGGAATAGAAAAATGTCAAAACGGCATTTCCAGCAAAAGTGTTTTTCTTTTTTGCATCCATTTCACAGGGGAACAAATGAACAACAGGAAGAAAGAGTCGGATTCCGATTCCTCGTGGCGGCCCCTGGGGTTTGGCGGCCCTGTGCAGGTGCACAGCTTGCACATGCCTAAGGCCGCCCCTGTCTCCCAGGATTTCTCCATAAACAGATAGCAAATCATGGAATAACAGGGGCCAAATATCTAACGCCCAACCAATACAGCAACAGCAGCAAAGTCCGACCTTTGTTCAAGTATTGCTTGTCCATGTCCCTTAGGTTGTCCCCCCATCCCCATGCCCCATACATAAGCTGCTTCAAATACAATGTTGCGCTAGCTCTTGTGCCCCACCGATCTGGCTATGCTCTTGCTACTGTACGCCATGTCATTCATCTGGACGGACTAGCTCTAGGCCACCCTGGGATGGTGCCCTCTCCGCGCACCTGACAGGCCTCTGCGGGATCCCCATCTGATCGCATCATGGTCTGCAAAAGCGCCTCCCACTGGGCTGCCATGGGCGTCTTCCTGAGGCCTTGCGTCTCCTCCCTCAGGAGGGCCGTGCCCTCTGCCTTAGCCCACACCAGGAATGAACCGCACCATGCCCGCGTGTGTGGTGGATCAGCTGCTTTTCAGCACTTGGAGAGCAGCCGCTTCGCCACCACGAACCCCAAGTCAATGAACCGAGAAGCAACTTTTGTGGAAGGAGTTCTGTGGAAGAGGTGTAATAGGTAGGTTGGCCATTTGAATGAGATATTGCGACCTGTGCACTTGCAGAGCGCCGCCTGCACTGCCTGCCAGTATGAACTCAGTACGGGGCAGCTCCACAGCATATGGATGAGGCCGACGTCCAGCTCCGCACAGCGGGGGCAGCCCGCATCCATGCGGTGGAAGTATCTATTGATAGATGCGGGCGTGAGGTACGCTCTGTGTAAGATGAAGAATTGTATTTGGCGGAAGCGCATGTTCCTAGGGATCCTCGTCGGGCCCTGCAGCACCCTGTCCCACTCCCTGTCGGCCATGGGCCAGGCCAGGTCCGCCTCCCGCTTACGACGCAGCGGCGCCAGACTGATCGCCGCATGTGTGCGCAAGGATGCCGCAAACCACCTAACCAGATGTCTCCCCCGCCCCATTACATGGAGATATTGCACCGTGAGATGCTGTTCCGGCTCCTCCCTGAGATCTTCCCAACAGCTCGCCAGCGTTGCCATCAAAGAACGATGATGAAGAAAGTGGCCGGGAGCCAACCCCGTCTCCTCCGCCAGGCCGGCAAACGAGAGAAGGGCCCCCTCCCGATAAAGATCCCCCAGCGTTTGTATGTCTGCCGCGCTCCAGTCCTCGAGTCCCGAAGCACTGAGCACCCCCTGCCCACTAGGAGAACCTTCGAACGGTATGGCCGGGGCATAAGGAGTCCGGGCCCGGGTAAGGTAGAGGCAACGGCGGTAGCATTTGTAGGCCACCACCAGGAGAAGAGGTACAGGCCTCGAAACCTTCGCGGCCGGGTGGAAAAGCTTAATAATGTCAACCAATGAGAGGGTGGTGCGGCAGTCGCAGTATCATCACGTCCTTAGTCTGCCAGCCATCAGGCTATCCACTGTAGCTGCTCAGCCAGGTAATAATGCTCAAAGCACGGCAATGCAAGTCCCCCCTGGTCAGTGGGGAGGTACAACTTGGGCAACGCAACTCTATGACGCGTATTACCCCATAGAAAGTCCCGGAGTGACCGCGCAAAGGCCACAAAGAAGGATGCCGGGATATAAATGGGCAGGTTGGCAAAATAGTACAGGAGTCGGGGCAAAATCACCATTTTGACTAAGGCTACTCGGCCCGTAACCGAGAGGGGAAGTGTACCCCAGAACCGCATCTGAGTCTTGACTGCTGACACGGCCTTGCCCAAATTGCCCTCCAGAAATATCCGCTGGCTGTCGATATATCTGGATACCCAGATAACGAAAGGTATTGGACCTGCACACCCCCAAGATGATAACTCGGGTCTTGAGTGTCGGCTCGGAACGCATATAGACAGGACTTAGCGGCGTTCACCATCACTGCTTTGCCTCCTTGATCAAGTATGGTCATAATCTCTTCTGTAGATTTAATAAGGGCTGATTCGGTGCTGTACCCTGCTCTGAAACCATATTGCGATGGATCCAGCACCTGCGATTCGAGCAAGAACGTACTCAGTTGTGTGTTCATAAGTTTCTCCGCCACTTTGGCAGGAAGAGGAAGCCTCGATATAGGTCTAAAGTTATTAGGATCTTTAGGGTCCAGAGAAGATTTCTTGAGCAGAGGCAGTATAGAGGCGCTTTTCCAGTTTTTAGGAAAGTAGCCTTGAGAAAACATAGAATTTATGACGGAGGTCAGTGCCGAGGCAACTGGTTCCGGTGCTAGTTTCAACAGAGCGATAGGGCAGGGACCATTAGGCGAATCTGATTTTGTTGTCTTGATAAGGTTTAGGATTTCCGTAGGTGTTACTCGAGAGAATTTGTCAAAAGATTCCCTGGCGTTTTTTTCTAGTTGACCGCCATTGAGCTGGGTGGAAAAGGGATTGTCTGTTACCTTAGAGAAAGTGGAGAAGATAGATTCCACTTTGACCAAGAAGAATTGTGCGATGTTGTCACATAGTTCCTGACTGGCAGTGATAGTAGGAGTAGCTGGGAGTGCTAAAGATGTGACCGTTTTAAATAGTTCTTTGGTCGAGTTTTTTGCAAGTTTAATTTGTTTGGTAAAAAACTCTTGTTTAGTTTTAAATAGCAGCTGTTTATACTGAGCTAGACTGAGCTTGTATTTATTCCTATCACTATCATTATTTTACTTCCTCTAATTTCTCTCTAGGTGTTTACAACTCAGTTTTTGGTCTCTAAGCTCTTGGGAGTACCATGGGGAAGATGGCCGTGCCCTATTAGGGTAGAGGAGTTTTTTAGGGGCAAGCTTATCGCCAGCTACTTCTAACCATTTGGTATATGCTTGTGTCGCCTCATCCAGATCTGTAGGGAAAGAAGGGGCTGTCGCAGTTAACAGCTTGTGCAGTTCTTCAGCATTTATCTTGTTCCAGGCTCAGCTAACCATTTTTTTTTTTGCTGGTTTCCATGAGAAGGTTGTGATGTAGCGACTTTCCGGCGCCAACTCTAGCTGGTAGTATCCTGAGTTCAGGTCGAGTTTGGAAAACTACTGGGCGCCGTTTACGTCCACTGTTAAGTCATGCATCGTCAGGGTCATGTGTCTCTCTCTCTCCGGATGGCCTAGTTGGGGAGCCTCATGCCGACCCATAGCCTGATATATCCTGGCTGCTTGGGCTTTGGTGCGATCACCAGGGGGTGGGACCCGACACCTTTTCGATGATGCCTTGGCTTTCTAGGTCCTGTAGCTTCCTCTCTATGAGGGGGCGAAGATAAAATGGGACGCACCTGTGCCTGAGTGCAGTTGGTTTGATGGTTTTGTCGATGTGGTCCTTCACCTGGAATAGTTGTGGAAACTCATTTAGTATGTCTTCTGCGTGCGTATCATGGACTTTGTGAGAAGTTGGCCTGATGTATGATGTCACTAGTTCTAGTGTACACCTTATATCATTCCAAACAACCCTTAAGGCTGATTGGTTGTAAAGTCAACCTTATAGACCAGCTATCCTAGTGGTAGCATGGACAAGAGCAGTCTTAGGCTAAACTCTGAATGGCATGTGAAGCCAGCTGTGATACCATACATAATCCCTTGAATACCAAATGAAAGGACACCACAACAGATATATATATAATATAAAGTGTATTTATTCTAGTCAAACCCTCAGCACTCTTTATGAGATTAGAGGTAAGAACAACACAGTCTTATTCAAGCATACATTAAGTCACACAGGTAAGTAATACAGTTAGGCCCTAGGGGCCACGCAAACCTTATACTAAAGAAGTGGTATAAGGACCACTGTCACGGAAATAGGATAGGCCTAGGCCTAGGGAATCACTGGGGCTACACTACACTAGCAACAGTTAGGAAGTGGGAGGCCCACGGGATTCAGGTGCAGAGTGGAAACACTCACGCGTAATGCGTAAAAGTCGATAGAATTACTAGCAGGTAGAAATTAACAGTTTAAGGACACTTCTGAAGCAGCTAGAGAGTCGAGACTCGGAAACTAGACCCTAGGATAGTCACTACCCTTGTGAGCACCGAAGTACCCAAGTTACCTAGCCCACGGGCTGCGGGTGCATAGGTGTGAACTTGCGTCGGGTTTCGTCGTGGACTTCTATGGATGCCTGAAGGAAAGTTGCTGACAGGCAGTCAGTGAAGAGTGTCCGGTGGATCCCAAGGCTGGGATCAAGAAGAGAGGATACCTGCAAGCAGAAGGGACAGAGTCAAGGTCACTTGCCAGTGACCACGTGGAACCAGGAAGGAACCAGGCGATGTCGTGAAGATTGCAGGTGAAAGGTGAAGCTTGTCGCTGCAGCCACGGGTACCAGGAGACGTCGAGGACGACCAGGAGGCGAGCTGTCCCACGAAGGCTCTTGCTGTCGGCGGCGTCGAAGTCGAACTAGGACTCACCAAGCCTTGGCAAGCGGAACCCACGAAGAACGGAGGACTTGCTTCTGGTGCAGACCAGGAAGGTCTGGGGTGCTTCTCTTTTGCAAAGAAGCGGGAGCCAGTCTGGAGGAGCCAAACCAGCAGTGAAGATTTCAAGGTGTGTCATCACAAAGGCCGCTAGCCAACGGGCAAGCAACCGGACAGACGCGGCAAGCAGGAAAATGCAGAAGGGCCCCACGCAGGACTCGTGGAGTGTGGGGGGTTGATCTTCGGTGCAGATGGTGCTTGGGGTTGGGGCTTCTCAATCCCCGGTGCACAACTTCAAGGGTGCCTCAGAAGCTGCGCTGGAAGATACTCGCCACTTTTCCCAGGTAGCCGGTCCCACGTCTCTCGTCGCCTCCACGGATCTCAGCTCGGCTGTGGATGTGGATCAGGGTCGGAGAAGTCTGGAAGTCAAGGCTCTGGTCGGGCTCTGCAGTCGGTCTCTCGTAGAACTTCAGCAAAGCAAAGGGTAGTCTCTTGATGGTGCCTGTTTGCACAGGGTAGCCACTCCTTGGCCACAAGGGAGATTCTTCAGTCTTCTTCTTTCATTGAATGTCGAAGGTCCAGAGTTTCTGTTCAAGTTGCAGGTTCAGGATAATCTAATCTCCTGGGGCCGAGCTACCACTCTTATACTAATCTGGGGGGCTGGGTTGCCTGCTAGGTCATGCCTTATGGGTGGGACCTGGGAGGGGGGTGGTTACACCCCCTTCCCTTTGTCCAGTTTCGCGCCAGGACTGGGGCTGGAGTGCCCCAGCACCGGTTTGAACTGGACTATGCATGGAGCACCTTGTGTGCCCCAGGCAGTGTCTCGTTTCATTCATCCCTCCCTGCCCCAATACACTAAGGCCTGTCTGGGGTGGTGCTCGCACCTCCCAAGGCAGGAAACCTATTGTCCAAGCCTCCCTTGCCGGGATCACTCCCAGCAGCAGGAGGTCAGACTTGTGTCGTGGCAGCAGCATCCATTTTGTGATGCTGGGGCTCTGGTTAACTTTAACCGGGTAAGTAGGTTACAACATGTCTTCTCCCTCTAGAAGGGAGGGATAATATCCTCATCCCCAGAAATGGGATGGGGGTATTATTCCAAAGTGTTAGACACCTTACACGACATGTTTTGATAAAGCCAAACCATAGTTACCATAACTGTTTAAGATTATAAGGCACTTTAAGAGTATATGGTAGGCTATATCATAGAACAGCTATAAGGACATGGTTCCGAAAGCTGCAGACAGGCTCAGCTCATGCTAGAGCACCATCTCACATGTTACCAAGCACTCTGCCTCCAGAATTGTTAAGGCCATAGGAGTGGCTGATAGGTACACATGTGTCTATATGTAAGTTAGGTATAGGAATACTACACCTAAGCAAGGAGTGATTACACGACCTTGCCCCAGCTGAGTGATCAGCCAGTTGTGTCATAATGGAAGGCCAGGCCAGGGGTGGCATAATACATGCTGCAGCCCCTGGTAAGCCTAGGGTACACCTATGCCCTGGGTACCTAAGGTACACTGTACAGGGGCCAATAAGGTGATCCTATCCAAATGGGTTATGCACCTAAAGTACATAGTATCAATTTAGAGAGAGAACAGCAGGGCTGTGGGTCTGATTAGCAGGCCCACAGCCACATCTAAGTCGAAAACCAGTAAAGCAAAAGCAAAAAGTGGGGGTGAACATAGAAAGCAGACCCTACTCTCCTACAGACTTGTTTTGCGAAAAATACCAACTCTAGATCCTCTGCAGTGTGGCATACAACGTGGTTCTGATGGAGTGCAGAGCATTGGTGACGTCGAGTTCGATCACTCCCATGAGCGGTAGGGGTACGGTGCTGTCTTAGGTGTATACTCTGGCCAAGCTTGGTGTTAGGGGTGGTCGCAGGGACAATTTCTCTTACTGGCTTGAGTCCATCACATTCATGGACACTCCTGTGTCCAGGGCATGAACAGTGGTGTTGTTGACCTGCACGGTGCACTTAGGTAGGGGACGTTTCTTGCGACCAGACCGTCCGGCAAATGAGGTTACGAAGACGTCGTCATCGTTATCTTCATAGTGGGCAGCAGCTCCTCGCACTTAGGATGCTTCTGTGGGGAGCGGGTCCTCTAGAGTCAGGTGACTTAGGGTCATGGCACGTCCTTTTGATGTGCCTCCTCTGGATCGCCCTCCTCCTCCGCGACAGACACTGGCGTAGTGGTTGATCTTGTCACACTTGGAGCAAGTCTGCCCTCGTGCTGGGCACCGTTCCTGCGACTTGTGGTCAAAAGCACAATATCCACACTTCCCAAAGGGTCTGCTAGGCATGGTTTGCATGTGTGCTGGTCCGGGGCACCGTATCCACTGTCTCTTCTTTAATGGCGGTGGCCCTTGGTGATGGGGTAGCAGCGGCATTGCTTCGAACTCTGGTGGCTTCCATTTCCTGCGCCCGGCTGACAGACAGTTCATGGGAGTGTGCAAGGATGAGGATCTTGTCCAGGGACATCCCTGGTTGGCGGAGTATTTGGCGTCTCAGTGTGACAGACTTGCACCCCTGTATTATTTATGCACGGATCTCTTCCGTTTGACTGATGTAGATGCACGTGCGTGCAAGCCTCCTTAACCTGGTGTAAAACATGTCCACCATCTCTACATCTGTTTGCCTGGCTTGCCTCAGCTTGAATCGTTCATAGTCCGGGTTCATTTGGGGTCGAAATACCTGTTGAGGGCAGCGACCGCCGCGTCGTAGTCATTTTAATCCCCCGTATCCTGTAGTGTCTCAAAGAGTTATTAGAGTTCATCACCTCTGAAGTGCATCAGCAAAGAGTGCTTCACAGCCCCATCGGTCTCTCTCATGCGTCTGAAGTAGTGGTTGAGGCGTCCCAACCAGAGCTTCCATCTGGGCGCAGCTGTGGCAGTGTCGGCGAGCTGGCTGAAGGGGGTATTGGCGTGACTGAGGCATGAGAGAAAGGCGCTGGTGGGCACCAGTTGGAGTGGTGACGGTGGATCTCCCATTTTCAACAGAATTGTGGACCCCTGCTGTCTGGGGGCAGGGTGCGGTGGAAGGGGTCCTAAGTGCTGGTGAGGTGCTGCTGCCACACAGTTGTCCGCTTAGCTGGTGACTGACCTTCCAATTTAAGGTAGATTCCTCCTTCCTTTCCTTTGAGAGCAGCCCAGAGTGTAGGTGTGGCAGGGTGATTCCTCTTGGTCCTGCAGGTTTTGCAGCCTCATGCTTGAGCTGTTGAGGGTCCCAGTAGGCCGATTGCAGGCTCCTTCATGAGGTTGTAAGGTTTCTTCTGCCTCCAGGCAGAGGTGGGGTCACTGCTCCGTGAGGCCGCAAGCCGGCTTAGGCGGTGCGCTGACCACAATGGGGGTAGGAGGTCACGCCAGGGGCGTAACACAGGCCCCCCGCAGCCCCTGCGTTGCGTCGGGGGAGGGGCCCGAGCTCCAGGGGCCCCCTCGGCACACAGTACATTTGCCGATAACAGGGTCCATCTGAAATGTACTTTTAACAGTAAGTCCCGCCTCTGCGACTCATAAATAAAGCGGCGCGTACGTGATGAAATTTTGCATGGCACGCAGCTGCGGGTTTTCAGCCTCAGTGTGAGGCATAGGGTGGGGCAAGGCTGGGCCAGTATTGTCTGTAGGGTCCCGAGCACAATCCCTCAAGACTACAGCCCCTGCTGATGGCTCTGCATGCACTCACCCAGGTGCCAAAGTATGACATAGTCACGTGACGCTGAGCAGGCGACAAGAGAATTAGGTCTACGCCCGAAAGTCACCGCTGTAATTGGTTGGTGATGGCCTTTCAGATGCAACGGCTGGTGGTCAGAGGGGTCGTGAGTCCAAATGCACAGCACGTTGCCGTTGAGAGGGAAGGCACAGTACCGCCAATTACATGCGAGCTGCACGTGAGATGTGGGGACCGTGGAGCGAGCAACACGCTTCTCGGTGACTATGTTCTGGGGGTGGTATTCGTCTGGTGGCAGCGCGGCGTCGCATTTCTCCATCTGCCCTGCGATACATAAGTGAGCGGCAGCGGCTGGGAGCGTTGTCGGAAGTGTGCACTGTGCTGTGGTAAACTTGCAGTGTTAAACATAGGAGTCCGTTTTCAGGAGGATTACTGCCCTGTAATGCACCATGCGGGCAAGGTCGCGGCTCGCTTCAATCAACTCGAGACTGGCTGACGTCTCTCAGCACCACATGATCTGGGTCAGCCTGGTGGGAAAAACAAAATCAGGATTCATTCCTACAGTGGCAGCACGTGGATCCGGGGGCGGTACGTGCCTGTTTTTTCACGGCAAGGCGTCTGCCCGACTATCTCTGCTTACTGAACATTGGCTGGCCGCATGCAGTCACTGTGGCGGCAGCTTTGCTCTTTAGACAAGTGTGGCAGGCCTCTTTGTCTAGGCGCAAGTCTACCCCTTCGACAGTCAGTGCTGCTTTGTGCTACTGAGGGGGGAGGTTGTGCACACCGAGTGAGCATATCGGGAGAAGACATTTTGCCCCCCCAACCCAGTGTCAGCAAACCCCCCCCCCCCAGTCAGGTGAGCATTTCACCACTGCCCGGGAACGGGGCCTAAAGAAATGAGGCACACTTAGTTCACTTTTCCCAATGTTTGTCTCAAAGCCCTAAATTGAGAGAGTTCTGTATTGGGCATGCCTGAATTTTATGGTTAAAAAGACAAACCTATTTGGAAGAATGCATTCTGCTCTTAGGTTAGTGATTTGATTCCTGTGCGCCTATAATGTATGATGAGTGCACACATGCGATTTTGGAGAGTCTGAAGAGGGGCATCGGGTAGCAGGAAGACAGAGAAACATATCTGCCTTTCCGATCTGCTTTACAGTAAAAAAGGCCACTTTTCAACGTTGTTTTGCCTGTTACCCGCTCTTTCCTCTTGGAGCAAATATTGTGATCCTGGGCAAATACTTAATTTCACCGGGCCAACTTCTATTCATTATTACATATGAGAGCCCATTCAAACTTGTGAGTTATGGATTGTGCGCTGTGCAAACATTTCTAATAAACTGTACTACAGGGAAATGCATTTGGCAGACCAGATGTGTGTTGCAGTTTAAGACCACTGCTGGCAGCTGTTACATTTCCTTAGTTCTAAATGAAAGGCCAGTTCAAGAGCTCAGGAAGCTTGTGAAGGAGAGTTGTGTTGGCAGGATGTTGTTTTCCCTGCAGCCTGCCTGCGTATCGAGGTCTGCCAGCCCTCACCTACTCAGGTGCTTGACAGGTTATTTACATCGAGGGACCCTGGCTGACGGTCCTAGAGGAGAGAGGCATGCAGCCACCTACAGCACTGTGTGAAGCTCACTTGACCACCCTGACCAACAACCTGGCCGAAGGTGAGTGCTGCATAATCATGGGGGAATAATCATGTCTTTCAGAGTGTGTTTGTGGGTGTAAAAGACATCACATGGCTTTTGAGAACAAAATGTTCTACAACTAATCTGGTCTTTGTTCTTCAGGTAACCATATATACAACTGTGATATACTTTAATTTAAAGATGCTCATAGATAATGCAAGTTAAATTGATGGGAAAATGAATTATTTTTTCTTTTACGTTTACCTTATGAAACTTCAACTGATTAATACAATCACTGTAGGTTGTGTGTGTAACTAGAGAGAGACAGATTTGTGCCCCGTTTTGTGCTTTGGGAATTACTGATTTCTTTATTCATAGTGCCATGAGGTCCTAACCAGCAAATAAGGCACTGTGTGAAAATGCAATAGTCGTCTTAAAAAGCAGCTGTACTTTAGTGATCTTCCATTTCAAGGATTTTGCAGCAGCTTAAAGGTCTTTTTTTTAGAGCTTTTCCTTGCTCAAAAAGGTTTAATTTCTGATATTAATGTCTTTCTGTGGACTACATTGCTTAGTTTTACATATGCAAAAGGAGTTTCTCGTTGCTCAAATGGGTATAATTTCTGATATTTATGTTTCTCTCGTCTTCATTGCCTGATTTTGCTCGAGAGAAAGTGTCACTCAGTCGTTGACTGTCACTCATTATTACACTGAAATTATGAAAATGTCACACATATTAGAAATCTTGAACCATCGGCATCTATGAAGGCGGTGCAGAAAAGAGGGTATTGTGAGGGACAGTCATGAAGAAGGCGTCACGAGGAGCGGAATTTATAACAGTTTATACATCAATTTAAAAACTGTTTCAGTCAAATTGAAAGCTAGAAACACTCCAGGTCTTTGCATCAAAAGAGAAAGAAAAAGACCATCTCATAGACTAGAAACCCTGTTTGGTTTGAGGATGAGATTCGGTAAAGTTTGCGCTATACAAAACTGCATTAAATAAATGTAAAGAAGTAACTGTCACCATCGATTATTTAATATGGCGTGGCTAGTCCCCCTGCATGGGAGGAGCTCTTGAGAGTGCCCACCCTATGGGTGCAGTTAGAGGCGTAACTAGAGTGAAATTTCGGGAGGGGCTTATAGACATTTCGAGGGTGGGGGGCTAATTCGTCGAGCGATAGTCAGAGTGGAGATGCAGGGGCTCTAAGAAGGGGTGAAAGCACAACAAAGATTTGTTAACAAGTAGATGGTCTTTCTACTCGGGTGCGGCTGTGTGTGTGCCTGGGAAGCTGTCTCAGCCCCATCTGACACACACGGGGCGGGGCTGAAGACCTCTGAGTCCAATGGGTGTTGTGCGCCTAGGTGCAATAGAGGAAGGCCACCCAACAAATTAACAGGGAGGACTGAGCCAAGGGTCTGGCTTGCAAGGCCGATGCTAGGCGTGGACAGTTGCTCAGGGCGCCGTGCTCAGCACACCAGCATGGGGTCTCGTCCCTATGCTGCAGCTCTGCCAGGCCCGCCCAGGGGAGGAGCGCCTCTCTCCTGGGCCTCGCAGGCAAATGTAGTGCTGGGAGGAATAGAGAAAGGAGCGAGGGCCCCCTTCACCCCTGGAACTTGCGGCCCCAAACCATAGCTTCGAGCCCAGTATACATTTAGCAGTTTGGCCTGTAATTGGCAATCCTGTCCTGACTGCCCACTCAAAGGCACAGCATGATGCCAATTATTTTGCAGTTTTATACAGCACAAACTTGGCCTGAAGATATTGGAGTGCTTTACAAGAGCAATGGCTACATTACACATGGATCTCAAATAAATGAGAGGGGCCCCTTCAACACCAAAGGAGTAGGGCACCAGATAGACCTTAGTCAAAAAAGTAGTCCCCTTTGGGTAACTTAGAAAAAAATCTTTCAAAATTTAAAAACATCATACATGATAATTAATATACGAGAGAAAATCTCATTGATAAAGGCACTTCTTAGACTGTGGGGACATTTGCTGTAACCATGAACGAAATGTGTGGACAAATGATCTTGGTCTGATTTTGCTTTTTATGACTAGGATTATTTCTTGCTTGCACTGATTTGTTATTCTTTTTAATTTATCTCGTATATTAATTGTCATGTATAATGTTTTTACATTTTGAAAGAATTTTTTTTATGTTTGACGAAAATATTTTCTATGTGTGACCACATATTTGGTTATTTTTAAATACAATATTTGTACCCTTAGGTGTTGAGCACTTGGCCCTTTGATGGTGGTGGTGTATTCTGGTGATATGTTTATATGATTGTTTGCATGAGTCATGGTGTTCTAAGTTACCCAAAGGGGACTACTTTTTTGACTGAGGTACATTACACAAAGACACATTCCTGGGAGATTAAGTAATTTGCTCAGAATCCCTCCCACTATGATCGAGAAATCAGCAGCCCCCTACGGGGCGCACCTTCTCTTAGTCTGTCTTCCCTTCCTCCTACTAATCCATCTTGACAGTGAGCATCTGCACGTTGACACGTACGCTCGAGTCACAGACCGGTTTATACCTGCGTATTTAAACAGCAGGATTTAGTCCTCCGGTTCCCTTCCACGGACCGAGACGTTTCTGAATCAAGCAGTAAGCTTTCTGTACACCGGCCGACCTCTGTGTTTTGCGCTCAGCTATTGACAGCCATTTTCACCATAATTGAACACATAGCCAACACAGACGCGCGATTCTAATTTGTTCTAAAACAGCAGGCTCTCGGCCCAGGGTGACCAACTGGCATTGGTGCAAATTCAGGACGGTGAGTGTAAAAATTCAGGACAAAGGGTCAAAATTCAGGACACAAATTCAGGACAGGAGGTCAAAATTCAGGACAAAACTTCAGGACAATAGGTAAGTTTTACAGACACATCAGAGGAGGTCGCGCAATAGTATATAAGTAAGCTCAGCCATATCCAAACATATTCAACCATTTGCAAACCTATCCATCATGTATCCTTCCATCTATCATTTCACTCATCCATCCCTTCATCCATCCTTTCACTCATCCATCCATTATCCATCCTTTCACCCTATCCATCCAGCCATTCTTTCACTTACTCATCCATCCACCCAGTCACTCATCCTTCCACCCATCCACCCTCAGTCATCCATCCATCCTCCCTTTCTCTCTTCATCGACCCTTTCACTTAGCCATCCTTCCTTCCATCCATCCACCCACCCATCTACTAATCCACTCATGACTTCATCCATTGACCCTATCACTCATCCATCCTTTCTCTCAACCATTTATCCTTTCACTCCTTCACTCATCTATTCATCCTTTTGTCCACCTACCCTCCCTTTCACTCACTCATCCATCCTTACATCCACCCTTTCAATCATCCGTCCATCCATTCACCCTTGCACTTATCAATTAATCAATCCATCCATCATTTCACTCATCCATCCACCCACTCACTCATCATCCACTTTTTCACTCATCCATCCTTTCACTCATCCATCCACCCTTTTACCCATCCAGCTACCCTTCCACCCATATATCCAGCTATTTACCTTTTCTCTCATCCATCCTTCCACTCACTCACACAATCCATCCATCCTCTCTCATTATCCATCTATTCAATCTTTCATTCATCCATTCACCCTTTCATTAATTCATCCAGCCATCCAGCCATCCCTTCACTTACTCACTCGCTCACCTTTTCATATTAATTTTGAGCTGAGCCTTTTTGAGAAGAGGCCCATCAAGAACTTCACCCTCGCTGCAGGAGCCATTCCAGGACTGGGACAGAAGCCACCCAGGGCGGAGACAGGATCCACCACGGGGGGGGGGGACAGGAGCCATCACAGGCGGTGGGGAGGAGGGAGGGACAGGAGCCACCACACGGGGGGGCAGGAGCCATCACAGGAGGGGGAACAGGATCCACCAGGGTGGACACAGGGGTGGGCATGCAGTATCCTAGTATCATCTTGGTCTTTTCCAGGGTGGGTTAGGGCTCCTCACCCCTCCTGGACAAGACAAGGAGAGGACAGGCTCTCTTTCCAAAATGTTAGTTTTGCCACCCCCCCCACTGTGATGTACAGTACTTAAAGGAGATCCTCCAAGAGAACTGATTTAACTGATTTTCCTCCATACTTTGTTAATCAGTGTGGGTGTGATTGTGCCATTTCTTTATTTTATTACATTATAGACTGCATGTTTGAAGAACCAAGGTTTGCTTACAATTTAGTAACAGTAATTAAGCTCTGTGAAGAGAACCACGTGCTGCCTCGGGGTAATCAGAGCCGGTTGTACGATTTTTGGGGCCCTGGGCAGAAAGGGAATGTGTGAGGCCCCTCTAAATTGCAGAGACATGACGCATTCAGGGCTGTTTGCATCTGAATAGATGCCCCTTCTCCTGAAGCTGCCGCCCCTCCCTCTCAGTCACCTTCAAGCACCTCTAACAGCTCATCAAGGGCGGAAGTTGTGAGGGTTGCCATCCCGCTGTGCCTCTCCAATGCTGCTGGGTATTTGAACTTTGGTACTGCATCAGAGTCTGTTACCCCGACCTCAACAGCATCGGAGTCAAGCAGGGAGGTGGGTGGAAGCTGTGCCGGTTTAGGGTGGTGCGATCCGTGCCCGGTTAAAATTACGGACAAATGGCGTCCGTTAAAGAATCCTTCACGGACGACCGACAGACGGCCGAAATTACGGACTGCCCGTGAAAATTACGGACGGTTGGTCACCCTACTCTCTCGCCTCAGCTCCGGACCACCACCTCTTCCCAGGCCTTCAAAACTGACCTCAAATCTCTCCTCCTTCAAAGACACTTCCAAATTTAATTCACGCCCTATATTTTCTGAAGGAAGTCCTTCCATTATAGGAAATTCTGTTCTCCATGCCTATAGAAGTGCCTTCGCAGTGTGTTTTGTGTTTTGAGTGTCTGCCATATATTGCAGTATTATACTTTTACTTGTATTTTGATCGCTTTTGTAACATGCACACATGTCACTTTCTCCTTTTGTAACGTATCGTATGCTACCACTTGTATCTTGTTTGCTTTTGATACATGCACTATGGCCACCACTGCCTCATGTAACGTAACTTCTGTTTTAGTGTTCTGAGTGTCGGCCATTTATTGCAATTTTTCTTTTTTTTTTACCTCTAGGTGTACTTTGTATGCTCTTGTAACCTGCACACATCACTTTTTCCGTTTGTAACGTATCGTTTGCTACCTCTTGTATTTTGTTTGCCCTGGATACTTGCACAATTGTCACTATTGCCTCATGTAACGTACCGTTTGATTTTGTAACATGCTCACTTGTATTTTTGCTCGTTATGTATCATTACTGCTGCTATTGTGAAGCGCTCTGACACCTTCGGGTAAAGTCCGCGCTATATAAAAACGCATTAAATAAATAAATAAATAAATAAATAAAATGGACCGAGAGGTTTTCTCGAGCAATGTTTAGCCCCATGCTGCGCACACCTAGCCTCCAGCACGTGCATTGCTATTTTTTACCTATGTTTGGAGTCAGTTTTACTAACCGGACCTCTACCCATTAATCTCATTTTAGAGACGATTGAGTACGGAGCTTTTACGCCCGACGCAGTGATTACATCAGGGGCGGCCTTAGGCATGTGCAAGCTGTGCACCTGCACAGGGCCGCCAAACCCCAGGGGCCGCCACGAGGAATCGGAATCCGACTCTTTCTTCCTGTTGTTCAGAAAAACACTTTTGCTGGAAATGCCGTTTTGACATTTTTCTATTCCAAAGTGCAGCCACAGAAATAAAAGGTTCAAAATATGAAAAAGCAATAAATAAAGCAAGACGGAATGTTCTTAAAGTGCCCAGATCGGTTTTATTCAAACCCCAATAACATTAGCGTCACTTTACTCAGTTTGCCAGTGAAGCGCTGTTTTCCCCCGGTGGGGAAGTGCGCCAAACCTGGTGGTACTGCGATACCTGGTTGATGGGTGGATTGGGAAACAAAATGTGTACGGCGGCTTTGTGTTCACGAATGTGGTCTTTTTAAACCATACTGCTTACGTTTTGTAAGCATATAAGCAGTGGACATTGAAATGGGTCCTTTCTGGGCCCTGTAGTTTTCAGGCAGAAGCACTCACTGATTTCTGAATAGTGAGTGTAAAAGCATTAAGTTCACCATGTTGTTCCTGCTTACATTTCACAAGCTTTATTTAATCTTTCATTCCCAATGAGTGTTTGCTTTTTCCAGGATGTTGTTACTTTTTCCTTTAGGGAGCATATTGATCTTGCCAGTGCTTAATTTGAATTGAGTCGCATCCAGTTGTTTATAGCAGGTCAAATTGGATTGTAGTTGAAGGCAATGTGAATTTCTCTCAGTGGGGCAGTATGGTGTTCAGTGAGGGAGCGGATGTAGCACTGGGGGCAGAGCTGCCGAATTTAGAACTGAGGAACCAGGTTCAGCCTTCATGAGCAGTCCCCCAGACCACTCTCCTGAGGTAGCACATTCCCACGCTAGACCTTAGAAGACCCTGCAAATCCGGAAAAGCCCTGGTGTCTTAACACCAGCAGGTGGACCCTAGCAGTGGCGTGTGGGTTCACCTTGAAGGCTTGCCCACCACAATCCATACAGAAGTTCACCTCCAGTCTTGCTGGCAGGCCTAAGAAGTAGCAGACCCTGGAGCAACAGTGAGGTCACAGGACCCCTGAGAGGAGCTGGCACTATGGTGATGCGACCGGTGTGACCGCAACGGGTGCTGACTTTGAGTGGGGGCATTGTATATTATGGTTTTAAAAGCACTCGCTGCCTCCTTCCTGGCCTACAGCAATTTTCGGCAATAATAAAAATGTCATGATAACTCCGCTGAATAAACGTCTTACTAGAGCGAGATCGGAGTTTTGTCTAGTGGAAGTTTTGACTCATGGCTAGATAGCGCAGAGGGTTAATGTGCCTCCTGCTAAGAACATGTACCATGCCCATCACAAAGTGCACATATTGCAAATAGGTTAGTGGGTTACTGATTTTGACAGTAAGATCCTTTTGCTACTTGGAGTTTATAAGTTAAACCTAACAAAGAACAGTGAGCTATTAGCTTTCATCTTAGAGCTGCATACAAACTGCAAGGTATAAACTAGAGCTTTATGTTTTTTTTCCCTAAGCCTTTGATTATCCTAATGTGCAAAAAGTGTTCATTTGGATAGAAATCAATAATGATTATTAAAGGGAACCTCCAATCATGGTATTAAGTTTTAAATTCTAAGTTTGTGTTTCTCCAGATCAATCACTATTAAACTATACTGCCTACTAATATGGTTGTCATGTGACTACTACACCTTGTAGTCCTTTGTCTGATGTAACATTTCCCATACAGTGATTTACACACGTAAAATTGATTGTCTCTGTGTATATTGCTGACAACAGAAAATCCATGGCTCAGAAACAAATGGCTTGTTCTTCCACTTTTAAGCATATTTGGGACATTCTGTGATTAGAAACATATCCCACTTTGTGAATTTATTTTAATGTCAATAACTCATATTAATCGTTAAATAATCATGTGTATCCATTGGTTGAATTACATAACATAATAAGCTGTAAATGGTCAGTGAAATGCCAAACAAATACTAAAGAATGGGATGTTTTGCCAATCCTGGCCACACCTCTAACTCCGCCCACTGATCCAATCCTCAGGTTATTCCTGCCCTCTGATTCTCCGCCCACAGTTCCCCTACTTTTTTTTCCCCACTTCGACCACTGGATACAATACATATTCGTGGCGGCCCCTAGCAGGGATTTGGCGGCCTCCGGCTTCCGCTAACTTGCAAACACCCTGAACGTCACACCCCCCCCTTCCCGCACCTGTGTTCCTCGTTCCTGATTCGCGCCTCCCCCGCAACGGTCGCGCGGCGTGCTCATGGACGCCGCCATCTTGCTCTGTCTGTCTGGTCTTCTATTGTCCGTCCGCGGCTCGGGACGAAGCCTTTTACTGCTGAGCTGGTGGCGTCCGCGAGATCTGAGAGCCTCCGCTTCCGGCCGAGCCCTGTCACAAGCTCTTATCGGCCTGAGGGCCGCATACCGGACCACGTCCATCTGTCTGTCCACTCGGGACAGCGGTGACTAGATGCAGGTGAGACATCTGCCTTCCAGGCGGATGAAGCGGGCAACAGGCATGTGTGTCTCTGAATGCAGGGTTCCTTTACTCCCTGTATTTTTCTGGATGTGTCAGTGCTGTCTGTCATTTTGTCTTTCTTTTTGGGTCAGTAACGCTGCCTATTAGTGTTTCTGTCTCTGTGGGGATAGAGTGATCTGCGCAGACTCAACCTCCTCAAACTGCTTCCCGCGTGCGGCGTGGCGTGTGTCATCAGTCTGCATTCTTTCTGGTGGTCGGACTCGGAATGTTACGACGCGTGCGGTGCCATCTAGCTGTCATACATTGCCAAACTGTGGTAGGAAGGTGTGTCTCAGTGAGTCTTACAATTTTTTAAATACAAAGAAAAAAAACATTTTAGGTGAAAAAGGGAAGAAAGGGAAGCATGATAGGTTTTTGGTAAACAGTAGGTAAACATGAGTAGTGCGTCACGTGCTGAGGTTGCGGAAATTCGTTTCTTTTTCAGTTTTCCTGGTGTGCCTGGGTGAAAACAAACCCTTATTTACTACATCGCTGCCCGCGTATCCAGAGGACACAGGTCCTGTCATGGCCCTGCAGCCGTCTGTGCCAGTCTCTCACGTCGTGTGTCACAATGCCCTCCTCCTCCTCCTAAATGTTATCGTTCTGAGACGAATTCGGAAGGGTAGGAGCAGCCGCAGGTACTGGTCATCTAACGCCTTTTCTGGACGTTTTATTAAAACACCTTCCTGAGCTCTGCCCCACCCAGACCCCCTCTTCCGGGGCTCCCTACCTACGCTCCCTGCACAGGGCCACCATGAGCCTAGAGCCGCCCCTGATTACATGATATTTTGTTTGTTTGTTTTTTGCGCTCAGCTACGGTAAGCCCTTTTCACCGCAATAGAATACATAGTCCACATTGACAAACACAGACGCACGCCTCCTATTGTTTTAAACAGCCGGGCATTATGCTCGACGCAGTGATTACATGAGAAGTGAACATAATTCAAGGCACAGCAGACTAACCCGGAATGGCCTTTTTTCACTCCTACGTGGTTTAGCATCATCCCAAGTAAGTGTATTTTTCGGGCCCAACTTATTCCTTTACTGCATAGGTGGACCCTTTATCTTATTCTGAACCTGCATATTACTTTTGCAGGTAATTGTTCTCGCTCGCCAATTTGGAGCCCACGCGCCCACACACAAATTTTTGTGGCCTAAGCCCTTTGTTCAGCTGTAATTTCCTCCCTATATGGGAACTCCTTGTTTTTTTTTAAAGGTTTTTCTATATTCATTCCCCAGGTAACTAGCCCCCACCCTCCCCCTCCAACACTCCTGTCCTGAGGAAGACCCCAGCGTAAGGGATATACTTACCTACTACTCTCAAGGGTTCGAAACGTCGACATCCACCACACTAGCCAGTTTGACCAACAGCGATTTATCACTGTGATTCTGTTTTAAACTATGGCTATCTAACGTTTGGATTTCTTAAATAACCTGGCATTAAACATGAGCCGTTTTGCTTTGTAAATACTTGATATTGTGAACCGCACTCAGTTTTACTCACTCCCTCATCCTCTTTTCAATCACTATACCCTCCCCCCTTAGCCCCCCTTCTCTCCTGGGGCACTGCTTTAAAAATGTGTTAGCAAATGTTATGAATTACTGTTTGTTCAGTATGATTAAACAACACTGTACATCAAGCATACCACGGTTCTTTCATTCCTTTTTAGGTCTCGCGCCTAGCGGTGTAGTGGCCAGCACTGCTCGCGCAGCGCGAGACATTTAGTAGCTAAATACGGTGTTTTCAAGCTGACCTAGGAATTTCACACGCTCGTGCGTGTGCTTTTCCTTTTGTGGGCCTTTGCGTGCGTCTTTTTTATAAAAGACTGCACGCAATAGGCCAAAGGCAGGCGCATTGCTCCGCCCACGGCCTATTGGTGTCTGTTACGAGCACCGGCCGTCATGTGGTTTCAATTATCGTGCCCAGACACGGGCGCGATAATTGAAAGCAAATGTCTCGCTGTGGCGCGCACCACTCGCGGGATTGTTTTCTTTTTGGATCCATTTCATAGTGAAGCAACGAAATGAAAGAACCGCTGACGTCTTGTTTAATAAATATGGCTGTTCCTTACCTTGCACTGAAAATAAAACATCTACCCCTCAGCGATTGCCTTGAAATAAAAAAAAATCCACTGTGGACTTGTGAGCCCTAATGCCAATACGGAGAATGATCCTGGGGTGCAGTAAGCCACCCAGACGGCCAGTGCCTGGTGCCACTGCACATGCAGCACTATTGATAGCTGTGCTCGCTAAGAGTTTCCCAAATGACGCGAAATGTGTTTCCATCCCTTTTCAAACTGGATGCGTGCGTGGGCCTCGCCACCCACCTACCTGCTCATCGCCTGGATCTAAAGTCAGATAATGTTTCCTCCAGCCGGCGGGAGTGCCTGGAAGCCCCCACAGCAGGCGCCCGGCAGCGTCAGAACTCGTGTACTCTCCACGTTCGGCTGCAGCGATGAAGTGAACGCCGCTCCCCCCCCCCCCGCCTCGGGTGCGCTAAAATAGAAATTTAATTTGAAAAGTGAATACTCCTGGTGGGGTGCCCGAGTGCTTCGAGAAATGGAATTACCAAGCCAGGTGCTAAGATCTGGGTTTCAATCCGCCTTCATACATATCTTTGGCGTGCATTAAATACCCTGCACAGTGTGTCTTTTCTCGTGTAGCGCAAAACTGGAAACTGGATTGCCTCTAGGCACACCTAAACTTGAATGATGAATGGATCTTGGTGATGTAATAGACGTGAACCCCGGCCCTCTAACAGGAATGCCCCACACCAATAATTGTGCACAATCTCGACCTGTTCTCGCTGCCCCATATACCAGACCACCCGTATTGCAATGGGTAGAGTTTGTTCTACCTGAAATAGGCCATGTTTATAAACATCTCTGCAAAGCAAGTAGAGGCGTGGATTTGCCTACAATCACACACTTTGATTAAGTGGGGAAGCCAAGATTCCAACCCAAGTCTCCTGATTTCAAGGTAAGCAACTTAGCCACCAGACCACAGCTTTCTCATGTGCACGTTCCCAGTGCTTAGTTTCTAAAAATAAATAAATAAGCACAGGGCCCCGAAGTTTGTATTAAGTGCCCGAATCCCCCAATAATGAGTGCGGAGGCCCCCCCCATCTTCAACAAGGGCACAGACGAGCCCTGAATTTTCAGCGACCTAAAGTACTCTCCATTAGGAGAAATCAAACGGGGTGTAGGACCCCAAAGGGGCACTCTAGCTGAACTCTGCCCTATGTCCATAACGACTTGAATTATGCGGAAATGAAGGGCCAAGTTGAGTGGCAATGTTGACTATATTATGTGCCAAGAAAAGGGGCTCTCTGGCTCGACTCTGCCCTATGAGTGACAACGTTGACCAGAAAAGGCATATTATGTGGCATGATGCAATTATGTGGAATAATGCGTTCAGTAGCAGGCTTATTTCGCAGTTTTGTCCTTTTAGCACACAATAATATTGTTTGGGAAAAAGGTGCACCTCTTTGGTGCCAGTTGAACTCCGAATACAGCAATCGGCAACTGAAAGATACCTGTAAACGTTTGCAAAGCGTGGCACTTAAATTAGTAATGTTTCATCTGTTTGAGGCGGAAATATTATTTATTCGAATCACTGGCATAGCACAAAATGATGCACCCCCCGCAGATTGTGATGAGGGGGGCCTGAGTTTCTCATATCTCAAAGACACCCATTGGACTTGGGCTGAATGGGGACCCCTGGGAGGATTGAGGCCCCCTGAAGAGTTGGGATCCCCCCCCTAGGGCTAGGAGTCCCCCATGGGGCCTGCGTCACCTCAATGTTTTGAGTAGCCCTGCCTATGCCCTCTGACTCTTTGCCATTACATGCTGTAATTTTTTTGCAACTGTCATTTTACAGTACAAGCCAGTCCGTGCAAAACACAGTGGCCGCTTGTGGGAAATGGTCACAGTGCAGCCTGGCTTTGGCAGGGGCTCTCCGCTCGCACGGTCCAGGCATCATTCATAATTAAATCAAAGCTCGGCCCAGCATCACTGTTGTTCATTACACTATGCAATATGGCCACATCTCTGCTGAGCAAGGCCCGCAGCGCGCTTTCACGAGGACACTGTTTACTTATCTTATGTGCATGCAAGAGAGTGCGTGTTTGAATGGGAGTGTGTCCTTGTTATTTTTACCTACACTGAACTATTCCAACGTTCACCCTGCAATCTGGGAACGCTGGTGATTTACTGTCACGTGGAGAGGCGAGGAAGCTCAGGTGTGCGTGCGAGAGAGTGCGTGTGTGCGTACGTGTTTGAATGAGTCTGTCCTTGTGCTTTTTACCTCCACCGAACTATTCCAACTTTCACCCTGGAATCTGGGAACCCTGGTGATTTACTGCCGCGTGGAGAGGCGAGGGAGCTCAGGTGTGCGTGCGAGAGAGTGCGCGTGTGCGTGCGTGTTTGAAGGAGAGTGTGTCCTTGTGCTTTTTACCTCCACCTAAATATTCCAACTTTCACTCCGGAATCTGAGAACCTTGATGATTTACTGCTACGTGGAGAGGCGAGGGAGCTCAGGTGTGAGTGCGTGTGTGCATGCTTGAATGAGTGTGTCAGTGTGTATGCGTGTGGCCGAGTGTCTGTGATCGACTATATAATTATGTGAGGTGTGGGAGAATTAGAGGAAGTGTGTGTGAGAGAAAATATTTGTGTTTTGTGTGTGCACGTGGTTGAATGTGTTGTGTGTGTGCATACATATGTGCGTGAGAAAGACTGTAAGGGGTTATGTGTGGGAGACAATAACAGTAAACGTGGGGGAGAGTATGTGTGCGTGCCAGACAGGGAATATGTGTGTGTGTGTTTGAGAGAGAGTGTGAGTGTCTGGGGCTGGTGTGTGTCCATTTATAAGAGTGAGTGTACATGGAGGTGGCGAGAGTGAATAGGTTTGTGAGAGTATGTGCGTGTGCACATGTGTGAAAGAATGTGTTATGTGTGTGCCTACCTATGTTCGTGAGTAAGAGAATATGTGTAAGGTGCCACATGTGTGTGAGAGAGAATAAAAACAAGTGTGTGTAAGTGTGCGTGCCTTAGAGGGAATGTGCCCATGTGTGTGTGAGAGAGAGAGAGGGGGCGTGTGTCTAGGGAGCTGGTGTGTATAGTTCATCCCATTTCTCTGTGCCTCAGCTATTTCCGCTGACAAAATGACAAGCCACTAAATCTTACTCATTTAGAGTGAAACTCTACTTTTTCGGGTTTTTTTTCAGGCTTTGAGATCGGAACAGTTCTGCCAATGTATGGGGTACCTATTATTTATAGGCGGTACCCTGGATAGTGAATTCAGCCTGTTGCATACTAAGGAACGAGAGGGACAGTACCACCCGGGGCACACTTCAGGAGACTCTATAGCCCGCTGCTCCTCACTGTGTCCCCAGACCCCCTCCTTCCCCACTAACACCTGATGCGTTGCATCACTGTGGCACACTGCACAGAATATTAGGGGCACAGTAGCCCTCTCTGCAATAGAACTGTACAAAAACGGAGCATAGGCTCACAGCTCGACAGTAGGCAATCTTCCTAAAGCACAAGGATGTGGTGTAATGACCAGAGCTGCCGAGCGGGAAGCTAAGGAACCAGGTTCGAGTCACGGCGTTGGCTCACCATCCTGTGATTCTGGGCAAATTAGTTAATCTCCCTGCGCCTTCCAATAGGCAATGTGTTATTGTGTAATGTAACTGGTTGTCCTGTAAATCTCTCCAATACTTTTGGGTGGACTTCGCGCTATATATAACTGCAAAACAAAAACAAACAAAAAGCAACCAGCCAGCATACCCCATCGAGCAAGAGCTCACTACACCGGCTGATTTAGCACACGCATAGCTATGAGGGCTTTGTAAACCCCAGTACTGTCCATGGGGTGGAATGTTTCCACTACACACACAGCGCTGGCAGTGGGCAGTATCCAGACACACACCGAGTTAGTGTACGGTCCTTAAACCCGTATACAGCCCCGGGGTGTCAGGAACAGTACATTGCACTCTCACAGCACGCTCACAGCACTTCAAGGTCAAAAAGGTAGACAAACTGTTAGTTGTACTATAAAGAAGTCATAATAATATTGCGTTTTCATATTAATATTGGAAACACTAGCCAGAACTGTTGAGTGAGTTAACGTGAAACGACGGGCTAATAATGCAACACCAATAGCTCAAACTTTAATAATGCGAGACCTATTGCATTGCAAATGCTTGTTCTAATTATATGTAACTCTTTGGTTCTTTTTATGTGTATTAATCTGTTTACTGGGACCACTGTTCCAATGTACAGGACTTTATAGTCAGCCGACGGCTTCTCAAGTAGAGGAAGGATTTTGGCATGCTTCCATATAAGAGGCATTTTTCCAGATGCTAGTGAAGCGTTTAAGACTTTATTAGCCACTGGATTAATAGCCTGAGCCACTTTGACCATAAGCTGGGGCGGGCACAGGGCAGCGAGAGAGCCCGACTTCAGACGTTTAATGGCAGATAGGGACTCATTGATGGACATGAAAGGAAGGTAGAGGAGTGAGGGTGCTTTGCCCCGAGGAGTCCTCGGGGCGAGAGTCACAGTGACACAATTATCAGCCTGCGGCGCATTTGCCAGGGTGCTTTGAATAGTAACTGTTTTTGCATGAAAAAACATCCCAGTTGGTTGGTTCATTCGGCCGTGGGTTGTTGGTGTTTCCTGATGGCTATGGGTTCTAAAATATTTTAATGATTTTGAAAATCTCTTTACATTTTTTGTCTGATTCCTCAATTTGTTTATCATGGAAGGCTTTTTTCTCTAAGCTGACCGTAGCGTAGTATTTCTTTAATGCTGCTTAATAGGCGAGTTTGTCCTCATGGTTATAATTCTTTTTCCATATCCTTTTGAGGCGCTTACAGACTTTTTAACTTGACTTTAGGTTGTTATTGAACCAGAGGGCCGCCTGAGTAGATCTAAGAAAACGATGTTCCGAGAGTGAAGCTACATCATTTATATTATGAATAATCCACTCATCCAATTGAATGGCGTCGGCCTCAGGATCACCCGAAAGTGTGGGTAGAGATGTTTCAAGGGCAGCGCACAGGTCGGCAGTAAGAATTCTGTAGGAAGCTCAAGTCAAACGTTTTGTTTCGGCCGGGAGATTCTGTTTTTTTAAAAGTATACACCAATTAAAACATACTAGGTAATGGTCTGACCAGATTAATTGTAGAGGGTCACCTGCTCTAAGTGTTATTAGAATACATTTGGTCCAATATGTGGCCTGCCCGATGGCATAGCATGGCATATGTTTCAATCCGATCATTACATATCGCCATATCTTTCAGCCACTCTGCACTGGGTGCCCACTAGTGTTTTTTTTCCCCATGGCTACTCTCCGTTTAGCCACTAGGAGAGACATTGCATTCAGATGCTGCACAGATGTTGGGGCATATTCTCAAGAACGTGTGATAACCATCGCAAATTTAGTTTAGCAAAACTTTGCATATCGCAGTCTATCGCGTGAAAACAATGCTGTGTTAACGTAGTATTCCCAACCTGCCGACACCATGCGATAGTCACACGATAATGCATCAAATGACCACGTTAAACACAACGGCACGCCGCAAAAATGCGAAACACCAACGCCCAAAAAGTAGCGATGAGGCCAACCGTGATACAAAAATCAGCAATAACCAGCGACAGGCCTGCAAGCGTCATGCGGGAAAAGGCGCCATAAAAGCAACAAAAAAAAGAAAAGGGAGAAAAAAAGAAACTGCGTAGCACCATGTATGCCCCCGGACCGAGTGCAGAGGCCAACACGAACCCCACAAGCCCCACAGACAACCACCAAGGAACCTCGTGGTCGGGGAAGGCCAAGGAGAAGAGGAAGAGGCAGACGGGGGTGCAGTTCGCAGGAAAACCAGATCTGCGACACGGAGGTGACAGAACACCACCATCCACTGAACGTCAACATGACAAATGTGAATGCAGTTGGAGTGTCGAGGAGGCCAATGGTGGAGGACAAGAGGCGCAGGCACGATGTGAAAAGCCAAACCAAGTACAAACCCTCTGCCACCAGGAAAGCAGCAGGCGACAGGAGGTAGGAGTCCGGACACAGCTCGATAGGAACTGACACGACATCAACCGGGTGAGTAACGACCAGGGACTGGGGGGACGGGTGGAGATGGGCACAATAGCACACATGCACGAAGATGTGTAGCACACTGTACAACCACAATGACCCTGGACCATGTCCCTGATCCCCGTGGCACACTGAAGCACACACACATAGCAACAACAGCACATCTGACGACAATGTGGAACACCGACACTGCAAAACAGAGGACACAACTGGGTCTGCTCATGCCAATCACATCTAACATAGCAGGAAACTGCGGGATGGAAACGTACGTGTACAACCTCACCTACGTCACGTACTCCAAATGTCCACTGTCCCGCATCGAATTTCAGCACTACACAAACAATCACAATGTACATTGACATGCAGTCTGCATGTACCAAGTACAATGCGCCAACATACATGTCAATACAATGTCAACATGCATCTCTCCTTCACATTGCAGAGGGACAAACAACACATCCAGCAGAGCAGAGCATACAACCCATCAGTGATGCTGAAGAGGACCACCACACCTCCGACACCGACGCACAACAGCTCATGGACATCATAGGAAACCCACCCGCAGGAGCAGGGCAGTCAAGCTACATAGAGGAGACCCCAGCCCCTGCACAGACCACACAGCAGGAAGCACCCACCACCACGGCTGGCTCCAAACACTCCACCTTGGCACACATCGCATTCCAATGCCAGGTGTCAGAATGCCAAACTGGGGTGGCCAAATAGGTGCGGGTGGGGTCAGAGCCCATGGAAGCCGAACTGGACCACATACGTGGGTGTCTAAGCCCCATCAGGGACCACCTACACCCCACCTAAGGAGACCCACACTGCGACAGAGACACATGCATTTGTACATGTCCTGTAATGAACCACTCCCAGAGCCCCGGAATCAACATACCCACCCCCACGCTGGACCTCCATACGACGGCCCAGTCCACACCTCCCACGCATTGAGAAGTTGACGACGAAGCTGCATGTCCAAGGTCTTACCCACTGCCAAAGGTAACATGGTTGTGCACGCTGTACACAGCACACTGTAATGTCGTAGGCCCAGGGACCCTCATGCACACATCATGACCACACGGACACACTGAAATAGTTTGTGGAACTGGCTACGGGCATGTGCGCCCAGCTCCTTTATTGGCAGGGGCACATGTACAGTGACGCCTGTGCTGGATGGGTGTGGGGTGAGTGTAAGCCAGCCCGCACGGAGTTGATGGTGCTGGCAATAACTTGAACAGTGAACACCATGGAAATGAAAACAGTAAACACCAGCATTACAGAGAATACTGCGGAGCATCATGTTGGTAGCCAGAGCAAGTACAGAGGTCAACCAACATGCAAACAGATGTGTCCATGATTTGCAGTGCACCAATGTTGGGGCACTAGTGATGAGCCTGCTCATGTGAAGAAAATGTCTAGGACTGTGTCCCTTCGGGGACTTACTGATGCAGCTGCAGTGGTGTGTGTTACACCTGCAGCATCCTCATCCTCATCATCGTGCCAGGTCTCCCACACTGCCTGAGGTGACATTGCTGCGTGACCTCTCCACAGCACACAACTCAATCCGAAACGGTTGTGGTGCTCTGAGTCAGTGGCACCTGGAGCGCAGAGCAGGGTATCGGGCAGATGTTGGCATCCACGACAGGTCTGTCCGAATCTGAAAGTCTGGCAGCAAGACACTTCCGACTCTGGCAGTTGTCTTCTGGAGGTGGCCCTGGCGGTGGTGGCGTATGCCTCCTGCGGATATCTATCCCCTTACCAGTAAGTGGGTTCCTTGTTTCTTACGTCCGTCTATAAACCCCTGTCCTCCAAATTCTCACTGTTATGTCTGATCACGCACCTCTTTATTCTGACGAGTACATCAAGAAAATATGTGAAGGCCCTTCCCTATTTTCCGAGACAGCAGATTCCCCTTCCACTGCCAATGCATCATCAACTGAACAACTAGAAAAATGCAAAAAGGTCCGTCTTCAACTCATGGTTCGGATGCTCACTGAATATTTGAAAGCCGAAATTATTCCCACTGGGTTACAAGTGCGTAATATTCCCGGAATATTTACTGATATCCCTAAGTACATTAACAGCTTCAGCTACATAGGTACCACCTGCTCTCGACACTGGTTGGTGCTAGGCATCGACACAGCCGTTGAGTCAGTCAAGAAATTAGCTGAAGAAATTTCTGAAATTGAGAAACAAATCAAGGAATCATGCCCAATTGCAGACAGTAAGAAATTACTAGAACAAATACAAAAGACAGTTGATGATTTTCAAAGAATAGAACAAAACAAAAAATCAGTGAAAGTCCGTAAAGATATTAGAACATACAATATTGAGCGCACCTACCCATATCTTCAAAAGGATTTTTACACCAACAGGACATACTCCAACCCACAAAACAGTAGACCCTGGGGGCGCTTCAACAGACGTAACAATCTTGTGGGTTTTCCGATACCTCTGCAGATTCTTCAGATAATTCAGACCCAGGTGAGGGTACTAGTGCATCTAACTGTCCTTCTGGCCCTCCTTACTCTGGCTCTAATAGCAATTTTTTAGGCCGAGGTCACAACGAACCGCCAAAACGTGGTCGTGTCAAACAGCCCCAAAGATGGTACAATCCACCAGGGGAGCGCCAAACTCGCCAGAAATTTTACCAATGGTAAACGAAGTTAATTCGCAATGCATACCCATTTTTAATTTGTCCCAACATGTACTTACTGATCCTGAGGTTTCTATACTCAGTAAAGGTTTATCCTTCGTCCCTACCACTCACCCTAATTTCCTAGAACTCCATACTGAACTGCTCAGATTTTTTAGACGGTTACGTCTACATACCTTTTTTCTTTTGAATCCTTCCACACCGCCCATTGGCAACCCTCCCTTCAGACCTCCATCCACCTTCTCCCCTTCCACTAGTATGATACCTAGTGAAATCACCACCTTCGAGAAATTGGTTCTTAAAGATCTGTCCACTTTGGAATCTAAAAAACGCTTTATCCCCTACAACATTACCCTTCAAGAGAAAAACGCCATCTCTTCCTTGAAGTTGAACCAATCGCTAATCATCAAATCAGCAGACAAAGGCGGGGGTATTGTGCTACAAGAAAAGGATACATACACAGCAGAAATTCTTAGACAGTTATCCAATACTGATCACTATTGTAGACTCCTTGCAAACCCTACCAAAGAGTTACCGACACTGATTCTACAAATAACTACAGAGGCTAAACTGCAGGGCTTCCTCAGTCAGAAGGAATTTCTCTTCCTTAATGTAAAATCTCCTCGCACCCCAGTCATTTACACTCTCCCAAAAGTTCACAAAAATCAGAGTAACCCTCCTGGACGCCCGATAGTTTCTGGTTGTGGCTCCATCCTTGAGCCTCTTGGTCAATATATTGACCATTTCATCAAGGACTTCGTACCCCTCACCCGGTGTTATATCAGAGACAGCATGTCTATGATTAACCTCATTGAACACCACCCTTTCGACCCAGTTAATGATCTTCTATGCATCATGGATGTAGAATCACTCTACACCACGGGTACTCATAGTACGGCCCGCGGGCCGTCAGCGGCCCGGCAAGCCTTCCTTGGCGGCCCGCGGACCTTGCAGACATAGTGCCTGTGCCCTGTGCTTGTCAGCGAACATCGCCGGTTACAGCAGCGCGGAGCTGTGAGGCCGGGCGATTCTTTTAAAGGCCATTTACTTGTTAATGAGGCTTTGTTGTATTTCACCTCTTCTTAGCGCCCCTGCGTCTCCCCTCTGAATGAGTGGAGATGCAGGGGCGCTAAGAAGAGGTGAAATACAACAAAGCCTCATTAACAAGTAAATGGCCTTTAGGGGCGTGGCTAAGCAAGCCACGATGGCGGCTGTGCATCGCTGAGGCTCCGCGAACGGGCGCCTCTCTGCAGTGCTACGGAGCGTCGTAGCAGGTGTCCGGCAGCTCAAAACACACCGGACAGTGCCCGGACGGTGACGAGATGCGGCGGGAGGCTTGCTGATGACCTGAGCCTCGGGAATGGAGAACCCTCCGGAGGGACTGGCCGCCGCCGTAGCCCGGGACCCAAAATGGCGCCGAGACTCCCGTGAATGAGACGGGGAAGACGCAGGGGGAGACGATGGGGATAGTGGAGCTCCGCGCTGTCCCTCCATTGCTACCTACCCGGGAGGGGCCGTGAGTGGACCGGAGGCCGCCCGCCACAGGTGGAGGGGGGACTTCGCCGCCCCGGGCGGACCCGCCATTTCAAGCACTAAGAGCCTGCCTCGCGCCGGAGGAAGATTTGGACACCACCGGTGAAGGCCACAGGTACACCCGCTCCTGGGGGGGGCCGTGCAGCGGCGCTGGAACCCGGCGAGCACAACGCGACCTGGGGGTGCTCTGGTCTTCCCACGTGTGGCCTGCCTGACTTTAAGATGGCCGCCAAGCGGACACTGTGCCCTTCCCCACACCACCGGCGAGGCCTCTATGCCTAGGGCAGCGACAGAGACGACCTCCTTGGAAGTGCTTCGACCTGTCCCGCTCGCGGACCATCTGCAGGGAACTGCCAAGGGGCTTCATGGTGCCCGCGGGGGGCCGTAGTGATTGAGGACTACCAGAGTGAAAGATCACATCGGCGCGAGGCGATCACACACCCCTCACTCTGAGGGGGACACCCCGGATATCAGACGCGGGGGACACACAGCGGCTTATGGAGAGACGTGACGCACATCAGCGCTTCCCCACCACGCACGACCAAGCCTAGTCGTCTACACCCCGAGGAGCGGTGGGGGTCTTGCCTTTGCCGGGGGGCCCTGGGGGAGACCGGACCCGAACGACCACGGGGGGACCGCGGTCGCACTCGGTGGCTTGCGGCCCCCGGATTTCGCGGGCGCTGCATGTGAGTTCCCACCCGCGGCGCCGGAGGCAGACGGGGGCTCGGATTGGGGGCTCTGCGGCTGGAGGTGCCCTGCCTGTGGAGGGAGGCCCAGCTTATTGTACCGGGCCATCGCCCCCCCGACACTGCTCTCTTGTTGCCCTCTACCGTCGCGACCCCTGGCGTCACTGTGGGCTTCCGAGACCTGACCGACGGCACCGACCCGCTCACCGTGCGTGACGTCAAGATGGGGAAATCACGACCTGCGCAGCACCACACGGTCCCGGAGACGGCCCCGGAGAACATGCCGAAGGCCTCGACCTGGACCCCCGGCACGGTACCCCCCACAGACCCGTCAATATCGGATAAGCTGGATAAGGTCCTGGCCGCCATCGAGATGTCCCGTCTATCTATGGAAGAGCGCCTCGGGACCCTGGCGACAGATGTCAACCTTCTCCGGGATGACCACCGAAAACTAGCGGATCGGGTGCGCACGGAAGAGCGGACTTTGGAGGACATACAACCAATGCTGAAGGACCACCAGGTTACACTCCAGGGAGTCCTCAACCGTCTGACTGCAGTGGAGGAACGCGCAAACGATTTGGAAGGGCGCTCAAGACGCTGCAACATCCGAGTGCTGGGACTACCGGAGGGCATCGAGAACGGAAATCCTATAGACTATATGGACACTTGGCTGAAGTCTTTCACTCCATCCACAGATCGCACAGCCTTTTTCTCTATAGAGCGGGCTCACAGAGTACCGGCCCGGAGACCCCCACCTGGGGCGCCGCCCCGGCCGCTCCTGGCTAAGTTCTTGCACTTCCGGGATCGGGATGCGGTGCTTCGGGCGGCGAGGGTGGCGGCACCACTACGGGTGGAAAACAACCAAATAATGATATTCCCGGACTATGCCCGAGCAGTGCAACAGCAGAGATCCTCCTTCCTGGATGTAAAGCGGAGACTACGAGACAATCTGATTCAATATGCTCTGCTATACCCAGCCCGTCTAAAGATCCTCCACAACGGGGCTTCCCTCTTCTTCACATCCGCGGAGGCCGCACAAGACTGGGCAGACCAGCACTGCCCGCGAACCTCCAATCCTCATCCTCAAAGGGGCTCGCCTTTCAACACTGCCCGCACTCGGAAGCGCCCCAAGAAGATCCGTCATACCGAACCCAGACCGACAGGTGGTGCTCATGACTCGCCCGACCTTGAACAAATAATGCGAGAGAGACGTGAGGCTCTACAGGCAGCAACCGATCTACGCTCTCCGCGACCCTCAGAGTCCATGGACCGACCCCCACATCTGTTCTCATCAGATGGCGACAACGACAGCGATGGCACCATCTCCGGAGTTGACCTGGCGGCACTCCCCCACGCCACCCCGCAAACCGCGGATGGGCTGCTGGATGGTCTGATCTCTCGTGCCTCACCCTGAAGTGACTTGGACATATAGACTGTTGCACAATATCCTTTTATGTGACGTTCACCTCATGCACGTTGTCTCACAAGTAGGAGCCGACACCTTGCATACGACGCGCATTGCCTTATCTACATGCCCACTAACCGCGTGACCTCGCACTTGCACGCCGTCACCCCCTATCACATAGAGCAGTTCTCCCCCCTTGTGTTACGGGAGGAAGTTTGGACACACCGTTTTCTAAACGATGAGTCCTATGTATTGGGACAGTTTCCCGCATCCCCCTGCGTTGTTATTACCCCGGTTCAAACATGTCCCACCCAGCCATGGGGCCTTATGCCACCGACTGACCGCTTGGACACTCCCACTGCCTGATTGCTCCTCTCGGAAGCGGCGCATCCCTAGGAGATTACTCGACACCCTGCTTAGTGGACACCTGTCCCGACCCTCCCACAGACCATACTACTCATGGCACAGGTGACGAATAACACAAACATCCACATACTTACGCTCAATACCCGCGGCCTACACACCCCACGTAAGCGCTATGCGATATATGCTTATGCGAAACGACAGAAAGCGTCCATTCTTTGCCTACAGGAAACCCACCTTAATTCAGCCGAAGTGGGCAAGCTGCGAGCAAAGTGGCGCGGACTCCTCTGCGCCACGACATACTCCTCGTTTGCCCGGGGGGCACTGATATGGATCCGCCCGGGTACCCCTTTCCGGGAACTTAGTCGGGTGGTGGACGAAGACGTCAGATTCGCTCTACTGGAGGGACTCTTGGACGGGAGGGCGGTCCTCTTGGGAAGTATATATGCCCCGAATGTTGATCAGGATAAATTCTGGGACCGACTCACGAACGCTCTAGCCCAATTCACGCATGTGCCCTGGATATTAGGCGGGGACTATAACTGTATCCTAGATCCACTGCTTGATCGGTCGCATCCCCCGCTCCCGCACTCCTCCGCCTTCAGACACATCGAGCACTTTAAAGCCTGGGTCGCACATTGGTCGCTCACAGACGCATGGAGATTACACCATCCTCAGGCCCGTATTTACTCTTTTCACTCCATCCCGCACGACTTGAGAGTTCGACTCGACCGATTCCTCTGCACTGCAACGCTCCTCCCGCAAATATGCCACTCGGATTACTTGGGCAGAGTCGTCTCGGATCACGATGCGCATCTGCTCAGTCTCCAATGGAGACCTCCGCGACCCCCGGTCCCCACATGGCGATTAGCACGGGAATGCCTCACAGACCAGGTTTTCACGCACGAACACCAAAGCAGCATTACGGAATACTTTACGCATAACACAGGGACTGCATCATCGACCCTGGTCGAGTGGGATAGCTTCAAGGTGGTGGCTCGCGGGGAGTGTATCCGGCAGAGAGTAGGGATAAGACGTACCTTGGAGCAAGCCTTAGAGAAGGCGGAACAACGACTGGCCACGGCCACGAAAGCGGCAGATCAGTCGGTGGTAACGGCGGCCCAAGTTGCCCAAGCCAAATCGGCATATCAAGAGGCCTGCGTGGCTCTTCGACGCGACAACTTTCGGTCTTATGCAACCCGAATGCACAGAGACCGTGATAAAACGGGCACGCTCCTGGCATGGCTCGCCAAGCAAGATACTGAGGTCCGGCCCATCACTGCGATCATAAACTCCCAAGGCACCTTGGTACAATCCCAGGATGAGATCCTCCAGGCCTTTTATCACCATTATTCGGCGGTTTATACTGCCCCCTCATCTCTCGATCCAGGGGCCATCGACCACTTCCTCGACCCTCTATCCCTCCCCCAGATTTCGGCTACAGACCGGAAGGGGTTGGATGCCACAATACAAACCACTGAGATTACAAGCGCGATACGTGCTTTGGCCCGTGGTAAGGCCCCAGGCCTGGACGGGTTCCCCCTTGAATACTATGCCGCCTTTGCCCCTTTGCTGACTCCCCGCTTATCCGCAGTTCTGGACTCGGCACTCAAACTCGGTAGACTGCCCCGATCCATGAGAGCGTCGGTGATCGTGACATTCCCGAAACCCGACCGAGATCCCCAACTCCTAGCCTCCTATCGCCCCATCACACTACTTACGGCGGACTGTAAAATTTTGGGGAAACTTTTAGCAGACAGGTACTCGCAAGTCATACGTCCGCTGGTCCACCCTGATCAATGTGGTTTTGTCCCGGGAAGGAACACCTCTCACAATATCCGGCGCCTTTTTCATATCCAGGACCAACTGGGCGATCACTACCCGCGGGCGGCGTGCCTAATTCTGGACCTTGAGAAGGCGTTTGACACCCTAACATGGCAGTTCCTCTTCGCCGTCCTCAGACGGGCGGGACTGGGTCCCACGCTCTTAGCCTACACTCGTCTCCTCTACACCGATCTCACTTCTCGAGTCCGTCTCGGTCACTACATCTCCCCGGAATTTGCTATACACAGGGGCACACGACAGGGGTGCCCCCTCTCACCCTTACTATTTGCGCTTGCGGTAGAGCCCTTGGCTATCCGGCTGCGCCGGGACGGGCAAGCTTGGGGTATTCCACTGGCGGACGTGACACACTGTGTATCCCTTTATGCGGACGACCTCCTCATATACCTGCGAGATGTGACGGCGGATCTCACTACACTCGAGAACGCTCTGACGGAGTTCACGGAGGCCTCGGGCCTGCAAGTGAATTGGGACAAGTCGATGGTATACCCCCTCCATCCGGATGCTCCCTCTCAGGATTTCTGGATCGGGAACCGGAAACTACAGTGGGCAGCAGAGGGCCCCCGATACCTCGGGATTCGTCTATATCACTCCCCAGTTGACCTATACGAAGGTAATCACTGCAGGGCGCTCGCGGGGATACGGTCCTCCATTGGATTCTGGCGGAACCTTCCGCTGGCCCCAATAGGCCGGGTAGCCTTGGCAAAGATGATTCTGGTCCCACGGCTATTATATTATTTCACTAACCTCCCAGTCATCCCACCTCGCTCCTTCTTCAGGGACTTGGATACACTCCTCAGCTCTTTAATATGGGGTAAAGGGCGGCATAGGATCGCGCTAGCAAAACTGAAGTTGCCCACGACACAAGGGGGGCTTGGTGCGCCGTCGTTTGAAGCCTACTTTCTAGCGTCGCAGCTCCAATGGCTCTCATATTGGACGGCAGACAGATATACACTCGAAACACATACAAACGCGGGTCGTATACCCATGCCAGAGCTGTGTCGTCTACTTCTGCCAGGATTCCGCCCTGCGTGTACCTACCCCCTACAAGTAGACATAGCCCGGAAGTGCATTCAGCGAATACACCGCATAGCGACAGATCGCCCCCCATACACACCATTACTGCCACTAGTCGGCTGGCCCAGACATAGGGGGTTCTTTACTCCTGCCACGCTTCGGGAGTGGACGTCTAGAGCCATTACCGAGGCGGAGGCACTGTTTGACGGGGGACAGCTCCGGCCATACCGACAGCTCATGTGCGCATATGACCTACCCCCTGGGCAGTTTCTGATTCACCGACAACTCCTTGGCTGCTACCGACCATACTCCGATCTCGCACTAGGGGAACCTCCCACCCACCCTGTTCTACACTCAATCTTGCGAATGGGATCGGGTCGCCATCTCACCACATGGCTATACAAATCAATCAGGGAACTGGCACCCCCACTGCTGGGATCTCTCCGGGTCCTCTGGGAGGAGGAAGCGGGGCGATCGTTTCATGATACCGAGTGGGACAGAGCGATAGAGTTCCCCAAAAAAGTTTCCAGGAACGCTCGGTTCAAAAACATACAATTTCACATCCTACATAGGGCATACCTAACGCCTGCGCGCCTCCAACGTTTTTTCCCCGACACGACCTTCCTTTGCCCTCGCTGTCAGGCAGGAGACGCAGACTTTTCCCACATGTTCTGGACCTGCCCGGGCATTCAGACCTACTGGTCATTTATCCACACGACGCTCAGGGATCTCACCGGACTGTCCCACCTGACTACTTGGGAGGGCTGTGCGCTCGGTATTCTGGGAGGGAGGAAACGACACAAAATACCAATGCGCTTTGTTTTCCTAGCCCACCTACTGGCCAAACGCTGTATAGCCATGCACTGGCGGGCCCCATCAGGTCCTCCGATCGCGGCATGGGTGGGGGCGGTTCTCAAATGGGCGGCGGCCGAGGAGGACACAATCAGGGAGGAGGAAGCCAAAGGTATGCGTAAGGTCCCAATCTCCCTAGAATGGGCGCTCCTGCTGCACCAATTTAGGCAGTCCCAGACTCCAGAGACCCCAGTGGCTGCCTTACACGCCCCAAGCGCCACACAACCTCACACCGCACAGGCTCCCGAGATAGGAGACCCCCCTCCACAACCCTCCGCGGTCCCCTTGGATGCATCGGGTCTGGCCCCCCCCTGTGGGGACGCTCCACAGCAACCCATAGCAGCCCGCATACACACTCCCTCCTAGGCGAATGGTAGCTGCATGATGGAGTAGGCAATAGCGGTCTCATAGTATACGCCTCACCCCAACGCTAAGCACCCCATGGCACCCCCCCAGTTCAGTTCTCCCCCCTAGTTTTTCTTTCACTGGCATAGACCTGCTATACCGCAGACCGCATTCACGCCAACCACGATGTAAATGTAATCCTGCAATCATTGATGGTCTACCCCACTGCGTATATGTTGCAGACATTGATGTGAAACATGATAAATGTACGTCTATATAACTAAATGCCAATAAAAAGAATTCTCAAAAAAAAACAAGTAAATGGCCTTTAAAAGACCTGTGAAGTACTTGGGTGCCGCGGCCGTGTGCGTTCCCTGGAAGCTGTCAGCGAGGGGTGAGGTGACAGAGGACAGCAGGGTGAGGTGATGGAGGGCAGCAGGGAGTGAGAGCAGGGGGTGAGGTGACAGCGGGAGGAAGACAGAGTGCGACAGAGGGAGGAAGAGGGAGGGAGAGAGAGGGAGAGGAGGAAGACAGGGAGAGGAGGAAGACAGGGAGAGAGAGAGGGAGACAGAGGGGGAGGGAGGGAGGGAGAGGGAGGGAGACGGAGGGAGAACGGAGGTGGGAGGGAGGGAGACAGAGTGAGGGAGACAGAGGGAAAGAGAGCAATAGAGAGAGGGAGGGAGACGGAGAGAGGGAGGGAGAGGGAGAGAGAGAGGGAGGGAGGGGGACAGAAAGAAAGGGAGACCAACAGTGTGTGAGACAGAGGGAGGGAGAGAGAGGGAGGGAGACAAAGAGGAAGGGAGGGAGAGAGGGAGACCGAGAGAGGGAGGGAGAGAGAGGCAGGGAGACAGAGGGAGGAAGGGAGGACAAATGGAGGGAGGCAGACAAAGGGAGGGAGGGAGACAGAGGGAGGGAGACGGAGACAGAGGGAGGGATAGGGAGGGAGGGAGACAGAGGGAGAGAGGGAGAGGGAGGGAGACAGAGGGAAAGAGAGAGAGGGAGGGGACAGAGTGAAAGGGAGACAAACAGTGAGTGAGACAGAGGGAGCGAGAGGGAGACAAACAGTGAGTGAGACAAAGGGAGCGAGAGGGAGACAAACAGGGAGGGAGACAAAGGGAGCGAGAGGGAGACAAACAGGGAGGGAGACAGAGAGAAAGGGAGACAAACAGAGTGATGGACGGAGAGAGAGACAGAGAGAAAGGGAGACAAACAGAGTGATGGACAGAGAGATAGATAGAGAGGGCGGGAGACAGAGTGAGAGATAGATAGATAGAGAGGGCGGGAGACAGAGTGAGAGATAGATAGATAGAGAGGGCGGGAGACAGAGTGAGAGATAGATAGATAGAGAGGGCGGGAGACAGAGTGAGAGATAGATAGATAGAGAGGGCGGGAGACAGAGTGAGAGATAGATAGATAGAGAGGGCGGGAGACAGAGTGAGAGATAGATAGATAGAGAGGGCGGGAGACAGAGTGAGAGAAAGATAGATAGAGAGGGCGGGAGACAGAGTGAGAGATAGATAGATAGATAGATAGATAGATAGATAGATAGATAGATAGATAGATAGATAGATAGATAGGGCGGGAGACAGAGTGAGAGATAGATAGATAGATAGGGCGGGAGACAGAGTGAGAGATAGATAGATAGATAGATAGAGAGGGCGGGAGACAGAGTGAGAGATAGATAGATAGATAGATAGATAGATAGATAGATAGATAGATAGATAGATAGATAGATAGATAGATAGATAGATAGATAGATAGATAGATAGATAGATAGATAGAGAGGGCGGGAGACAGAGTGAGAGATAGATAGATAGAGAGGGCGGGAGACAGAGTGAGAGATAGATAGATAGAGAGGGCGGGAGACAGAGTGAGAGATAGATAGATAGATAGATAGATAGATAGATAGATAGATAGATAGATAGATAGATAGATAGATAGATAGGGCGGGAGACAGAGTGAGAGATAGATAGATAGATAGATAGGGCGGGAGACAGAGTGAGAGATAGATAGATAGATAGATAGATAGATAGATAGATAGATAGATAGATAGATAGATAGATAGATAGATAGAGAGGGCGGGAGACAGAGTGAGAGATAGATAGATAGATAGATAGATAGATAGATAGATAGATAGATAGATAGATAGATAGATAGATAGATAGATAGATAGATAGATAGATAGATAGATAGATAGATAGATAGATAGATAGATAGATAGATAGATAGATAGATATGTGTGCATACCGGGTCTGGTGGCTCAGTGGATGAAGGCGTCCGCTGCAGTGGCCTGTGTTCAACCTCATGGTCATAGTTTTTTTTTGCTCTAGCCCCGCCCCCTCCCCCACTGGCCCCACCCCCACCGGTGCGGCCCTCAGCCAGAAACCACACTGTAAATTTGGCCCCCGAGAGAAAGTTTGTGAGTACCCATGCTCTACACTAACATTCCACAAATCCCAGCACTCCTTGTTATTCAACAGGTTCTAGACTCCAGACCACGCCCTCATTGTGTCCCTACACTGTTCATCATCCAGCTGTTAGAACTTTGTCTCACCCGCAACTTCTTCTCCTTTGAGAATGATTTTTACCAACAAGTCAAAGGTACATCGATGGGAGCAGTTTTTGCGCCTAACCTGGCCATCCTCTATATGGACCACTTAGAAATGACTTCCATTCTCTCTCCCACTAATCCATTCCTTTCTGGTATCACTCTATGGCGTCGTTACATAGACGATATTTTCCTAATTTGGCATCACAATGAGACCACACTATGTCAATTCAACCATTGGTTGAACAATAACTGCTCAGGCCTCAATTTCACTAACACGTATGACAGATCACACATTCCATTTCTTGACCTTACCATATATCATTCCAATGGCGAACTACTCACAAAACTTTACAGGAAAAGTACTGAGAGAAACACTTTACTCTACTATCAAAGTCATCACCCCAGAGCCTTAAGAGACTCGCTACCATACTCCCAGTTTTTGCGCATTAGACGCAACTGCTTCTCCAAAGAAGATTATTTCCTTGAAGCTTCCACTCTCACCAAAAAACTCAGAGACCGAGGGTATCCTAAGAGACTTGTGCGTAACGCACAAAAGCGAGCATGGTATTGCCCAAGGGAAGTTCTCCTATCTCCTAGAACTAAAACCAATACCGACCGTATAGTTTGCGTCACTACCTTCTCCCCCGCTTCTAATCAAATTCACAAATCTATTTTGCAACACTGGCCAGTGCTAAATGCGGGTAATCTTTCAATAGAGCGACCCTTGTTTGCCTTCCGAAAGAGCCGTAACCTCAAGGATCATTTAGTAAGGGCCGCCCTACCTCCCACTCGTCCCATGGCGACCTTGGACGCTCACTGGGGTCTTGCACCCCTCATTGGTCATGCTAAATGTGGTAATTGTAATGTATGCAGCACGACTATAGAAGGAAAGAGTTTTGTATTTAACAATGTGTCTATCACTCTGACTTTGTTTTCCAATTGTAACACCAGCAACGTCATTTATTTGATTTCCTGTCCCTGTAACAAAGTGTACATTGGCCAAACTACACAAAAAGTCAAACTACGCATTGGTCAGCACAGAAGTAGAGTGCGCTGCAAAACCCTCAACGCCCCTCTTGTCGAACATTTTTCTGAAATGGGGCACACAGAGGATGACATCAAGTGGACAATTATCAAGACCATCAAGCAACCCCCAAGGGGCGGGGACATTGCAAAAATCCTAAATAAAGAAGAACTAAGAATGATCATTCGTACCAACAGCATCAGAGATGGTTTGAACCGCAATGAGGACTAGACCAATCTCATTTAATTCTCACTGGAATGGTTCTGTCTTTTTTTCCCCCCATTGACAACTTTTTCCCCCCATTGACAATTTCTTTCACAGTTCTTCAGAGGTTGTCTTAAATCCACACCTTGTTTTCATTGAAATTTCTTATGTCTGATTGAGATTGACTCTTCTTAAACATTCTCTCATTGTGATGAAATATCCTGTCTTTACATGGCATCATTTTCTTCCCTCTTTCATACTGTGGCACATAATATATAAAAATTTCTATTCTCCTCATGACTGTCAATAATGAAAATGTGTTTTTCTTACTGATGTACTTTTTCCCAAACTCGTCGTAATTTTGATGATTCTTTCTTTTCTGAATCCCTTTCTATCCCCTTTTCCATCTTTTTTCTTCCCCCAGCATGGCGGCGCGGTCTTACGCTCTAGTGCCCCACACGCCATTCTCTCACTGATATGAAGTAATTTGTATTATGTGATTTTTTAACTCCCTTCTCATACTCTGGCGCATAATATATAATTTTGTGGATTTTACTTATGATTGCCAATATGTAAAATGTTCTTCTCACTGATGTACTTTTTTCCGATTTCAAAGACTTCCTTATTGTTGAGTCTTTTTTCCATCCTTACTCTCCTCTTCCATCATGGCGGCGCGGTTTTACGCTCTAGTGCCCCACACGCCCATGCTGCATGTATACCAGCACGCTTCCCTGTTTTTCCTCGTCACTTGTTCATCGTTACCTGAGGACGCCACTTGATCTCGGTAAGCGCTCTAACCTTCGCCCCTCATGGGTCCACCCACCATTGACCAATTCACTAACTTGCACTTTCCCCTTTCCAGTGCAATTTCACGGATCATTCATCGGAGCAATTTAACCGAATTGCCCGGTTTTCTGGATGCCAGGTACCTCCCTTCGCACCTAATTTTTTCCAGTTCTGGGATTACCTATCGGAGCAACTTATCCGAATTGCCCGTTTCCGACCAGAATCAGGTACCTCTCCCTGCCCGCCTTTCCGCCTCGGCGCCCCTACCCGTTCACTTGCTCACTGCCCTACGTGCCTTCCTTCTTCCCCAGCAATCGTTACGGTTACACCCGTACTCTTGAGCCGCCTGTCAGACCTTAATTTCTACTACAAGACGTGAGTTCCATTATTCCGACATTGAACACGTCTGGAATCCGTTTTTCCTCACTATGGTAAGCGGGCCATTTGGCTACCCTACATCCCGTGCTTTGATCCACATAATGACCGGCAGTCACCACCCAATGCCTGCAAGACTTCGTCCACACTTTATGCGGCTCAAATCTCGCCACCCATCAGACCCCGTTTTTACAGCCGTCCGTAGCACTCTCTTTTCGGCGCCATTCTAATGCTTGCCTTTCCCACCCCCTCATTCTTCCGTGAATTAGAGAAACCATCCGGCTCCTTCACTAGTTCACCCGCTGGCTTCTTAACGACCGCCACAATTTCTAATATGCATGCACTCACAAGCGGCATGTGCACTGTGCACAATTGTGGCTAAAATTACCGCAGCTGCCTTATCTTAGCTCTAATTTTCCCTTTTTTCCCCCTCTTTCACTCTTACTTCCCCTCTCATTTCCCTACAGGCAATTTCTTTTAATACCAGGCTTGTACATTCTTCCGTCCTGATGATGATCCTTGTATCCCTGTAATAGGATCGAAACGTCGTCGACCCCAATCTAAACAGCATGCACATTAACCCATTACGTAAAAAAGTGCATTGTCTGTATGGAATAAGCTTAAAACAATGGATTTTGTAAATAAGCTCCTCTGCCTTGCCTGAAATGTCTGTTTGTTTTGTATATGTCTTTTTTTCCCAACGGATGCAGGACTGTGTCCCACATATGTTTTGCTGTTGACTATTGTTTGTGTTTCATTGAAGAATTAAACTGGGTGTCCGGCTGGACATTCTTAATATAGTTTCGATTCTGTACTATATTTATTCCCTTTATTCCTTAAACCATTTGAGGACCACTGTTTGTTTGGAATTTCCTGCGGTGATGCGACATCCGGTTCGGTCAGGACACGTACTGATGTGTGAGCCCTGGTGGCCCGCATTTGAGTCCGGAGGCAGCGGACAGCACAGGGTCACAGACACATGGCGTTGATGACCCAGGACCACCGTCTCAGAGGCCATCCAGTATCTCAGCAGACAGGGTCCCTGACTTGAGCTGCACAGAGTCAGTGGCCCTGGATGCACTGCGGCCAGCACAGGCACCTCGCCATGGGACGGTGACTTGCGGTGCAGTGAGATAGGGCCACGTGAGCTGAGCGGGTCCTCATCGATGTCCAAGGTGAATGTGTCGGAGGGTTGCGGGGGACAGTGGAAGGTGTCCTCCAGGGCATGAAGCAGAGGGTAGAAGCCGCCTGGAAGCGGCAAATGGAGGAGTGGAATGCTACTGCCTCGTTTTTGATGCCAAGTCAGTATCACCAACATGATGATGACGACAACCCCCAGTCCATAGACTCAGTTGCCAACAAAGTTCAAACAAAAAGTATCCATGGATGTCGGGGAACAGACTTAGTGGCACCGGAGCTGAAAGGGGATGCAGTCTGCGATGATGCCTGTACAATTACATCAAATCTGCCATATATGACTCAAGACTGAGTTCTGAAAGTGTGACCTACAGTGGCCGAAGGTAGCCGTCCGCATGGGCTCACAGCCACGTTTTTTTGGGATGCTATGCACAGAGTTGATGCCACCTGATCGAAGGGAGTACAGTGAATTACAGGCTGCCATGAATATATGGCTTCGGACATCATGAAATCAAGACTCAGTTCCATATGTGTGACCTACTCGACCGCAGTGTAGGCTGGAGGCAGCAGTCAGCAGGGACCCACAAGCATGTGTCATCGGCTTGCGAAGCACAGAGTTGGTGACACCAGGGCAGTTGTTGGTAGTGCTCAATCACCTCCGTAACGATGATCTTTTTTTTTTCTCCCGACTGAAACCCGTCTTCCTTTAACACCTCTCCTTGCGTGCAATGATATGTACTCTGCCATGATGAAATCAAGACTCAGTTCCAAATGTGTGACCTACTTGTACGTAGTGTAGGCCGAAGGCATTAGTCAGCAGGGGACAACAGACAGGTGTCGTAAGAATGCCATGCACAGAGTTGGTGGCACCACATCGAAGGGAGTACACTGATATAAAATCTGCAATTAACATATGTACTCTGCCATCGTGTAATCAAGACGCAGTTCCAAATGTGTGACCTACTTGACTGTAGTGAAGGCCGGAAGCAGCAGTAGAGTACGTCAACGAGAAAGGAGTAAAGCGGGCCTGTGTCGTGGAGGCTGTGATGGTCTGAGGAGGCTGCCAAGGTCGAGGGCCTTGGGCTTGGAACTTGCGCCGGAACGTGGTGGGCCCTCCTTGACACACGCCGGTGCCGGCAGGTGATCAGTGTGGCCTGGCTGCACAGGGACGGGCCTGACGGGTTCGGAGTCCAGCGGGCCGGGGTACGGCAATCGCACAGGATCGCAGGCAACTTCACTCACAAGGACGGCATCGGCCTCGTGGCGGGGTGAGAGGTACCACCCTGGCAGAGACGTTGGGCATTCCGGAAGAGGACCACGCCCAGGGCTACGTGCTTTTTATTCACACCCCTACGCTGGCCTGGCGTACGCTGGGCCATCCCATTCCGCTCGCGCTTACGGAGGGACGTAACGGCAACATTTCCGCGATCTCCCCCTCTGGCTGGGGTGACATGGTTGCGTCCACTGTCCACTACACTCCATACACCAGTGATGTATGTCGCCATGGATATGGGTGTGCTCTGCATACTGCGGTCTGTCCAGCACATCTCCGCCACTCTTCGCATTGTGTACTTTCCCAATCATGGTTCTCCTTCCTCCTTCCCACATGCCTGGTTCCCACCTCTCCCCACATTCCGCTAATTTGTGGCTGAGGTGCCATGCCGTTGATGGTTCATGTTCACGGCTAGCCCAGGTTACCATTGTAAGTTGCTCTGTCTTTTCTGGTGGGTGGGCATGTTGTTTTGCATGTCGTATGTGATTTTGTGACGTGTGCATTGCCAAAGTTGTGAGTTGCATGGTTGCATGGTTGTGGAGTTGAGGTGTGTGGGGTGTTCATTTGGTACCTGCCAAGGGGCTGTGCATTTCCCTTGGTGCCATCCTGGGAGCGCTGGTTGATGATGGACTGCTGGAGTATGAAGGAATCATGCACACTGGCTGGGTATTTGGCGACGACATTGGTGGAGATTCCAAAGTGTTCGGATGTTGCCTGCACATTGATGTGAGACATGTGCTTTCTGTTGCGGTGATTGTGTGCTGTGTCACCAGGGGGCACAGGTAGGACATGTGCTGTGGATTGCCCCCAACACGTGCGTGCATCCAGTTATGGCGTATGGTCCTTGCTTGGTCTTCAGCGGATCCTGCGCATTGTGGTGGACGTATAGATACTGGGGTACCAGGCTGATGATGACATCCAGGACAGGTGTTAGGGACTTGGATGTGGCTGGCTGTGAGACTCCTCCGACTCTGGCGGGTATTGGTTGGGGGGTACCAGAGGCAAACAGGTGCAGCACAGCCAGCAGCTTTGTGTGCGGTGGGATGTTGGTTGTCCGCTGTGTTGGTGCCGTCGGCCTGTTGGGCGATGATGGTCAGGATGCGTAGGATGGTTGTCCTTTTGAGCCTGTAGTGGGCAATGACATTGTCAGGTGTTGGGTCTGTGATGCTGGTGCGTTTCCTGGGGGTCCGCTGTCTTTGTCCGCGCTGCCTCTGTGGTGGGGGTTGGGGTCCTGGGTGTGGTGGCGGTGGGTTTTGTGGCCCTCTTGGGGGTCCGAGCTACATGATTAGTGGCCCCATGGCTTCTGTTGGACTTCAGGTGTGGCTGCAGTCTGAGCTCCATTTTCTGTTGCCGGTTGTCATCCAACTTTGCACCAGGTCTGAGCAGGTGTTAGTTTTCTGCTGCTAACGCGCCATATCACCTGTTTTGTGTTCTTATCGCCGATCTGGCTTGTTGTTGAGAATGTTGAGGAGTGGTATTGTCGCGGCTTTTCACACGGGAACGCTTACTCTGCATCTCATTAGCGATAGTTGCGGGGGTCATCTGTGGCGATGTTTTTTGCGGCTGGTATCGCGGGTAAACTGGTGCTGTGGGCTGTTAGCACCGGCTTGTGAATGGGGTGAGACATTTATCGCAACTTTGGCTGCGATAAAGTGCCGGTAACTCAGCGATAGCTCCTTGAGAATATACCCCGTTGTGCATTTAACTTATCCCAGAAGGGTGAATCCGGGTTCGACCTCTGCGCTATCATGTGCCCAACGATGCGCAGGACGTCAAACCAATAATTATGCATACGTGGGCCCTCCCAGGCGAGGTACAAGAAACCTGCGTGGTCTTGCCCATTACCGGCGCATGTGTGAGGGTGTGTAGGATCTATTCTGTGTTGCTGGGCCAGTGTCATTTATGCCCGTGAAGAAGTTTATAGTGGAGAAGCTAGTGTCTACAGTTCATGGAGATCACCTCTGTCTGCGTGCAACAAAACTACCAGTGGGCATACAACAGTGCCTCTTTGAGCTACGCCTCCCACGTCAGCATGGCCCTCATATTACCTGTAGGACGGTATTGGATTATGCTAGTGTGTAACCATGGAGACCCACCTGGTTCTGTCAGGTGAGACAGTGAGTTGTGTCAGTGTGGGAAAGTCATTTGGCTCGTCCGGGAAGCCCAGGATCTCATCTTTTACCGCGTTAGTAGTAGTGTGCATATAAAGCTATATAATGAGGTGGCGTTTTACTTTCCGTCCAGCCCGGGTATCACTGGCCCAGCTCCAACAGGGCCGTCTTGGATAAGGTGTTTTGTACCGTGTCCTCAATCGTCAGGGTCAGTAAAAGATTCTGCATCAGTTTAAGTGCTGGCGATTAAAGGAATCAGTAAGGATTTATGTTTAAGAGTATAGGAACTTCTCACTGACTCTGCAGTGCAGTGTCTTCCACTCCCAACATGTGGTTTCAACAGTCTTGACCTGCCGAAGTTTTGACAATGCCCGCGGTAACAGGGATCCCTGGGTATGCCTTCAGTCTGGCCACGTTCTAGAAATAGATGCGGAATGCGGCTGTATGGATAATACCAGAATTGAGCATAATGTCAATGTGCAGCTTGGTAATACATCTATGGGTCTGGTATCTCGAAGACCCCTCTTAAGTACGGTAAAACCATGGTATGCCAGGCTATTCGGGGTGGTTTACATGCCCAAATGAGTGTAGTCAGGTGGGCTCTCAAGATGGAGATGAAATGGGTACCCAAGTGTATGGGTATGTTTATGAAGAGGTATAATAACTTAGGGAGAATAAACTATTTTTATCAGGGCAATGCGACCCACAAGAAACGAAGGAAGTTTCAGCCATGGAACGATTGGTGTGTCAGTCTGTATATGACCAGGCCGGTTTTATGTGCATTTAGAGAGGTCCTTACTGGGTTTAGAAAGGATAGATATATGTTTGCGCATAGTGGGTGGGAGTTTACCGTCCTGTAGGGCCTCTGAATAGACCTCCATAAGTTGCGAGTCCACTTGATGTATATATGCATTGAAGAAATCAGACATTATCCCTTAGGAGCCTTCCCACCAGCCAGGGCATCAATGGCTGCAAGTACCTCGTCTTGATGGGATGGCAGAGAAATTCCCTCTGGCAGTCCTCTAGCCAAACCAGCGTAAATTCATTTAAGTAGTGTAGGAAGCTGATTCTTTATATAATATATCAAAGTAAGGTATAGTGTGCACAGAGTCCAGTGGATCCCCAAAGGTATAGCAGAGGCTAAAGTAAATAATACTATCCCCTTTTCTGTGGTAGTGTGGTTGAACAATCAGACTTATCAGAGGGTAGTGTTTGGCATTTGTTGTACACACCCAGGCAAGAAATGATGTCACACACTCAAAGTCTGAATCCAGGCTAATTGTTTGTATAAAAGTTGTTATTTTGTTGTTTTATATCTAGAACCAAGATTTGCTTAGTAGCAGGTAAGTTATACTTTTCATGCAATGTTACAGTTGCCTTTCAAAATACAGTGAGCAACTTTTGCAGTTGAGAAAATGGTTTGTAAGCTTTTCAAAAACATTTGAAATTACTTTCAGATTACTTTGTGGTTACTTTTCTAGTTTGGCATGAAACAAACCCCTAACACAGTTTAAACAACACAGGACATCAGTAAATAGGCTATCTCTTTGAAAGGCACTGTTGGAAATGGCCCTTTTTGCAGGGTTATCCCCAAACTTTTTGCTTCTTCCTCCTATTTTTTCCTGATCTGCTGTTGTTGGTTTCAGGACTCTGGGCTCTTTACCACTGCTGATCAGTTGTAAAGTGCATATGCTGTCTGTGTAAACTGTGTAATGGATTGGTGTTTCTATGATTGGCATATTTGATGTACTGGTAAGTCCCTAGTAAAGTGCACTGAGAGTGCCAGGGTCTGTAAATCAAATGCTACTAGTGGGCTTGCAGAACTGATTGTGCCACCCACAAAAGTAGCCCTGTAAAGGTAACTCAGACCTGCCTCGGCAGCGCCTGCGCACAGTTTGTAACTGCCATGTCGACCTGGTAAGTGCACCCACTTGCCAGACCCTAATCTTCCCATTTCTTACATATAAGTCACCCCTAAGGTAGCCCAAGGTTGCCCTGTGGTAAGGGTGCTGTGTATGTTAAATGTAGGTCATGTACTGGTGTGTGTGACATGTTCTGGTAGTGAATTACAGTGCATTTTGTTTTTCACTATGGAAAGGCTATCTGTCCCATAGAATAGAATGGGAGTTTATTTATAACATCGTATAAATATAACTTCCCATTGGGATCAGATAGGAAGATAAAGTTTAGTATGCCTGAACTCAGAATGTTAAAATGCATCTTTTAGTGAGAGTGATTTGTACATTCTATGTTTCAAAATACCACTTTTAGAAAGTAGATATTTTCTTGATTAACTATCCAGTGTGCCTCTGCTAGGATGTGTATTGACTGTCTGGCTTTGGAGTGACAGGGGCTGGGGATGTGCAGGGGCTCCAGAGAGGCTCGGCTGAATAGACCTGGGCTGCATTCAGAGTAGCGGGAGGAGTTTTCACTAGCACCTGAATAGGACCGGTCTGCATTTAGAGTAGTGGAAGGAGATTTCCCTTGCACCTGAATAGGCCCTGTCTGCCTTTGGCAATGCTGTCTCCACCTCCTGCCGAGAAGCTGGGCCAGAGAAGACAGAACTGGTTTGGACTAAGCACAGACACTCTCTGCCTGAGAGGACAAAGGAATTTGGAGTATAAATATTGGAGCCAGGACCCTAGAACTTTAGAACTCTTTTAGAACCAAGAAGACTGCCAAGAGGAAGAGCTGGAAAAGCTGTGAGAAGGGCTACCAATTTGCTGTGTGCTTTGCCGTTTTGGCCTGCAGTGGCTGCTTATGTCTTGAACAGTAAAAGGACTGGACGGAACTTTCTGCAACTTCCTTTTTGTGAGTTTCTCCAAGGGCTTGAGGTAGAGCTCGCCCCCTGTTCAAGAAGTCTCAGGAACAGCAAAGACTTCAAGTTCATCTGTTACCAACACTGGAGACTGTGTGTGTTGTGCTACAACAGAAGAAAAAGCAACCCGACGCTGTCAACGATGCCGCTGCCAACTCTGTGTCCTGAAGGCACCACAGAGGGCACCGCCACAATTGGCACTGCAAGCCTGGTGTCACCGACGACGCCACCCGATGCCGCCATCGAGCTGCTGCTTGCACCGCAACCTGTGGGCACCGCACTCCGCACCGCCTCGCTTCATGCTGCTGCCCTGGTATCACCAACTACGTCACTCCACGCCGACATCGATGCTGCTGCTTGCACCGTGGTTCAAGGGCACCGCACTTAAGTTACACAATGCATCATCCTCAGCTTGCACCATAGCCTTGGCCAACCGACACTGGCGCCATCGACTCCAGTTCATCAGCCGACGACAGAGCTTCAGCAACGACGACGCCACAGCTTGCACCGTAACCTGCCAGCACTGCGACGAGCACCGCATCACTTTGCACCGCAGCCCTGTTTCTGACTGCCAATCCGCTGTCTACACCACGACCTGAGGGCACCGCACGCCACACTGCTGCACTTTGCACCGCAGCCCGGACGCGACGCTCCTGGCTTCAACAGCGAGGAGTTCGATCTGCAACGCGTGTGACTCCAAGGGCCCGAACCTCCTGCACTGACCTCCGAAACCGACGCCTGTGGACGTCGACCCTTCGGGGCTTATCGAGAGGTCACCAACACCCTACATTTCTAATGGTACTGTTTTGCGGGTCTTCCTGACACCGTAGCTGGTCCGCGACGCCGTGGTCAGCCAGAACTGTTTGGATTTGTTATTCACGACGCCGTGATAGCCCCAGACAGACCTATCGACTTCAAGGAACTGTATTTCAAGTCTATTTTGATTACTGAAGATTTCTGAGAACTGTACTGTGGATTTCTATCATTTTTGGTCTTGTTTTGGATATATAAAAATATTGGATATTTTTCTAAACTGGTGTGGTGTCCTTTTGTAGTGCTTTCCCTGTATTACTGTTGGTTATGTGCAAATGCTTTACACACTGCCTCTGAGAAAAGCCTGACTGCTCGTGCCAAGCTACCAAGGGAGTGAACAGGGGTTATTTAGGAGTGCAACTCCCTTACCCTGACTAGGAAGACGGGTCTCTACATGGACAAAGGTGCAAACCCTTGCCAACTAGAGACCACCATTTCTAACGTTGGTTGTCAGCGGTGAGGATAGGACTTGTTTTTACACTTGACTTACAGTGATTGGTGTGCACTACTACCATATCGCAGACCACTACGTACTCTATACTGGGTTTTTCCTTTTTGATCTATTTTAGTCTTTTCCTATTTTTTAGCTTGAACTTCCTGCTGCATCATGTCTCAGGCAAGACCATTGTCAGTTTCATTCCTAGAATTGGTTTTTGAGGCGGATAGGTGGGAAACCTACACTGTAAAGGAACTGAAGGCAGTTTTCAAAAACCTCAAGTCCCATTAAGAGGGCTCATCCAAAAAGGAGGGGCTACAAAAGGCGCTGATGGCCTGGGTAGCAGCCAGGAATGCCAGTGGGCATTCCGAGGATCCAAGTGTGGAGACCAGGGAGCCAATTCAAAGGGAAGATGTGCTGAGGGCTCAGGAGCTGTTAGGAGGGGAGGTACTCTTGGATCAGGTAGCAGTAGTCCCTCTCAGGTGTAGCTCCAGAGGAGCCGGAGAATAAGAGGCGAGCCAGGGGCCTTGAGTTGGAGCAGGTGAAAAGACAAATGAAGCTGATGGAAAGTGAAACGATTTTAGTTTATGAGCTTAAAGTAAGAGAGCTGGAGCTGGACTGGGAAGCCAGGAGGGCTAGGTCCAGCCCAGATGATGGCAGTGAAAGTGTTAGGTCCAGTACTGAGGGTGAGGTACACACACACACACACATTTGGTGCCCTGCTTCAAGGAGGGGGTTGACATACACCAGGGGTTTCAGGATTGTGAGGTTACTCCAGTGGTGCGCAGTGTCCCTGAGGTGGATTGGGGAACTGGCACAGGGGTTCATATTCCTGGTGGTAGGAGGGACACTCTACTAGCTCTAGATGAGAGGTGCAGGGAGAGGGATTCCCCATGATAGAAGCCCTAGTAAGTGAGTATGGAGACAAGCCAGAAGAGTATGGGTTGAGGGACAGCAACAGTCAGACACTGTCTCACCAGTCTTGCGAGAATGATGTTGGGTACGTTTCTGAGGCACTGGATCGTTGGGTGAAGGGCAGTTTGGTTGACGCATGTAAGGGGTTGTGTAATTTGGATGCTAGAGAGCATATGTTCAGCCCCTGTTTTCCAGAGTCATGCCAACACCCGGTGGAGTGGGAGTTCTCTGACCCCAGTTAGCTCACACTTGAGGCAGACCTTTTGGTGGATTCCAAAGGGTCTGGAGAAATATCTGGTGGTGATCCTGAAGGAGGTGGCTTGGGTTTTCCCCAACCAGGTGAGGGAGAGGAGGTTGGTAGTTACCCAGATAGGTCTCAGTATGGTGGGATGGGTGAGGGGTCCCACGTCCTGTCTCTGAGGAAAGGGAGTGGGGGTGGGCTGAGTCCCAAGGTGTCCGAGACCCCGTCCCAGAGCCTGGTTGGTTCCATTAGGGAACACCAGAAGGGGGGCCTAGCCTGTAACAGGAGGTTATCCCCTGAGTGGGATCCTAAGGTGTCAGGTGAGCTAGAGGGGGCTGCTGTAACCAACATCCCACCAGTTCGGGTGTCTGGCAGCACCACTCCAGTAGGGAGGGGTGAGGGTGGTACGCAGTCCCCAGTGGAAGGACCAGTGGGCAGGGGTTGCTAGCTCTGAGGTCAGAGCACCCCAGGACTGACCCTGGTGAGGCCTCTTCTGGCTGGGGGGTCTTCATGCTCTTGTCAGTTGAACAGGAGGCTGGAGACCTGTGCCAGGCAGACTCTGGCACAACTCATGAGGAGTGTGTTTCCCTGGGGGGTGGTTGGTGTACTCCCCCAGAAGTCCTGGGTTGCCAGGCACAGGTCCAGCCTAAGGGTACAGACCCTGGGTTGGAGGACGAGATAAGGTTGTCCCCCCTGCCCTGGAAGAAAGGGAGACTGCTAGCAGTGCCCCCACCAGTTTGTCTTATGGGGGCACCACTCCAGATGGGAAGAGGATAGGGTGTGGGAGAGCCCACCCCAGTCCCTTGTACAGCCTCAGGGTACAGACCATAGGCCTGTGTAGCAGTTGCAAAATAGCACCCCTGAACTGGTGGGTGAATTGTGCAAGACACCTGCCACAGGTGCTCTGACAACTCTGGAAGGGGGTACCGCTCCAGGTGGGAGGGTACATAATTCCCAGGAGGAGGACCGGGGGTGGGAAAGCCTACCCCAGTCTCCTGTGCAGCCACCGGGTATAGAACCTGGGCTGCCGGGTCAGTGTCAGGATGACATCCCTGACCTGACAAAAGGGAGAGTGGACAAAGGGTGCCAGGCACTTGGGGCTACCGCCCCCCACTCTCTGACGCCACAGAGGTTAGAGAGCCCTGAGAGGCATAAGGCTTGTGTCTCATCACTGACAACTGTCGGTAGCCACTGTGGCTTGCTATCCTGGTGGACAGAGTAGCCCCGGGGGGGGGCAACAGGAGTCACACCCCGGGGGTGGACTGGGCCACACTACTATGTTAGCCGTGGTGGTGCTGTCTACCTGCTGTGACTCACCTGTGAGCAAGCTATGGTTAGGTGCTGCATAGATGGTGTCCACAGGTAAGGAGGAGGCTTCCCCATGGGTTAGCTTAGTGGGCCCTGAGAGTATGGATAGAGTGATCCAAATAGGTTCAGGAAGGCATAGAATGGGAATAAACCTCTGCTATTGCAGGTCAGGTCCCATGTTCTATAGCCCGAAGCAGGGATGCCCATCGAGGTATGGATGGATCTACCCTGGCTTTAGGCTAGAAGGGGGTTGTGTTGGAAATGGCCCTTTTTGCAGATTTACCGCCAAACGTTTTGCTTCTTCATCCTATTTTGTCCTGACCTGCTGTTGTTTGTTTTAGATTACAAAAACAAAACAGTTGCCAATGCTGCACAAAGTATCAACACAATACTTCAAATAATGGACTGAACAAAACAGTACCACTGAAAACCACTTTTTCCGTTTGGTTTTAATCAACAATTTTAGAGGATCAGTGCTTCTTTAACTCATTTTTAAGCACGGTTCTATTTACACAGAAAATAGCAAAAAACACTACAATATTAATATATACATTTCCTACATAAATATACACGACACTACTACTGGCATACAAGTGTCACTCATACCATACATTCATACTACTCAATCATACTGTGAGACATTTAAGACAAAAAATCAATGACAGTTTTATGACTTTACAAAGAAAAAGAAAAAGGGGGCCACCGTGAGCTTGTTTACAGCCTAATAATAGTAGTTTGAAAATAATTAGGTTGAAATTTGTGCGGTTAGCCCACAGCGAAGAGGTCTACGCGTTTCGAATCCCTCAAGTTGTGGGGATTCTCATCAGGACCAGATGCTCACTATAAAGAGAATACAGAAAAGCTAAATTAGACCAATGTACCCTTATGCACTAAACTTTCCTCAACGCAAACCTTGTGCCAGTATCTTACCTTGCAGCCAATGCCACCCGGAAGGAGACTAGCGAGTGTGGAGTATAGACCTTTTCAAGAAAGACCTTTAGAAAGACAGAAGAGGGTGGGTTTGAATTAATTAAAATGTCGCATAAAGCGCTGGTGTGTGTAATGGCGATATTAGTCCCAAAATCACGTCTTACTTGTCAGCCTGTCGATGTCGTGTATCTTACTGCTGGCGTGCCATCGGACTGAATGCCGGCAATTGCCAATGATGATTCAAATATCGGAGAAGCTTCAATTGTCGTCTGCAATAGATGAATCAAAAGCAGAGTGTAGTGGTTGCGATATAGTGGCCCACAAAAGCTCGTGAGTGCCTCGTACAATTATTCTCTTACCTTCCGAGGTGGTTCGAAGCAAGTTTTGACAAAGAACCCGTCGTCCGTGTTTGTAACGCCAATGCAGGTATGGTTCACAGTGCAGCCGGAAGGAATCCTCTTTTAAACTTCCTGTCTTTGGTCACGGGAGGAATCTGGGAAATGTAGTTTAGTCGCAGCACAGCTAATTAGAGGAGTGGCGGACTGCTTAATCGAGCAGTGATAAAGCTACGATATGAGGGCTCTGTCTTTGGTCACAGGCGAAGTCAGGGATATGTAGTTTATTCGCAGCAAAGCTAATTCAAGTGGTGGAGGACTGTTTCCTCGAGCGGTGATTGCGCTTCTAAGGCTCATGGGATTTGTAGTTTGCCAATGCGTTGTGTACAGCTTTATTGACAACAACCACTCATCATGCCAAAAAATATACAAGTGCAATGCTGAATGATGCATGAGTGTGATATGGTAAGGCTGAGACGGGAAAATCATGATTGACCTTATTTTGCAGGACAACAGGAAACTGGAGATGTTATCACAGGCGTAGATTTAAAGGTTGAAAATCTCAGACATTTCATTCAATCCTTCAACAGATGTATTGAATTTAATTATCAACATCGCTTCCCTTTTCAACAGTTTGGCATCTAAATCACCTCCTCTGCTATCTGGTGTAACTTTCGAAATTACAGTCCATTTGACATCAGCTTCTACATGGTTGTTAAGACGCCAATGGTTAACCAAAGGAGCGTTTTGTACATTTTTTCGTATTCTTGATTTGTGCTGTTGGATTCTAAACCTTATTTCCTGGTTTGTTTTACCAATATAGAGTTTAGCACATGGGCATAATATCCCATATACTACAAATTTGGTTTTACAATTTGAGAAGGAATCATGTTTCCAATGAATGTTCTGATGGATGAAATGATTACCTTCCAAAGTGGACTCGCAGCACACACATGTGCCACATTTGTGGTGGCCTTGAATCGGAGGAAGATTGAAAAAGCTTCTCAAGTCCGGGACCTTTGTTTTAGGGAGCGCAGCTCTCACGATCTGATTAGCAATGCTTCTGTCTTTTCTAAAGGCAAACAGTGGGGGTTCTTTGAGGGAAGGGTCCAAATTTTTTACAAGGTGCCAGTTTTGGGAGATGATCTTTTTGAGCCAATTAGACGTTGGGGTGAAGGTGGAGACACAGACAAAAAGAACTTCTCTCTAGACAAGATTTATCCTTATCTTCAAATTGATTTTTACACAAGACCTGATTCACGACGATTTCTACAGGATTACCAAGGGAGATCTAGGTACAATTTCATCAATTTCTCCGAAACATCATCTTCTTCAGGGAGCAGTGACAACGACAACCCTAGCACAAGGGGCGAATCTAGTAGACGTGTTAATTTTGAACCAAATTTACAACAGAACTTTCAACAACCGTCTTTTTTAGGACGAGGCCAGCGGAAGCCTCGCGGCAGATCCAGATTCTCCAACCAACCATGGGAAATGTCCACGAGACGTCAGAATTACAAAAACTGAGGACTCCAACCACCACAGATCGGCAAGAATCACGAGAACCAAAGATGACGTCTATCTTTAATCTCTCTGACAAAATTCTGACATCTGATGAATGTAGTGTACTAGAAATGGGCCTTTCTTTCGTACCATCTACAATAACCAACTTTGTCAAACTTAAGGCTGAATTCATCGAATTCTGCCGCAAGATACGCCTGATTACCTTCTTCATGGACAATCCATTACAGGAGAACACAGAGACGACAGGCTTAAAGAAAAAATCCTGCTTTTGCCCACCAACATCAAAAACACCAAAGGAGGTTATATTATTTGAAAAGGTAGTTCTGTCTGCCATCACGGAAGCTGAAAAACACAAAAAAAGATCAGTAAAATTCAACATGACAAAATCTCAAAAAGATGCTTTGACTGATCTAAGGAATGACCCATCCATAGTAATTAAACAAGCGGACAAGGGCGGGTCTATTGTCATTTGGGCCACTGAACGTTACACGGCAGAAGTGATGAGACAACTATCCAATGCAACTTGCTACAGAAAGCTTAATAAAGATCCAACGGCTGAATTGCAAGGCAAACTGTTCAACATTCTCCAGAAAGGGTTTGATGAAGGTTTTCTAGGCAAGAAAGAATATGAATTTCTTAAAAACAAAAGCCCTCGTACACCTATCTTCTACGTACTCCCTAAAGTACATAAAAATGAACACAATCCCCCGGGTCGTCCTATAGTCTCGGGCTGTGAGTCTCTGACTGAATCAATCTCAAAATTCGTAGACTTCTTCCTCAAACCCTTCATGCAAGAGGTTAAATCGTTTATCAAAGACACCACTGATTTTTTGATCAAATTGAGCACAATGGAGTTTCAAGAAAACACACATCTTCTAGCCACTCTAGATGTTACTTCGTTGTATACAGAAATTCCCCAAGACGAAGGGCTGGCAGTTCTGGAGACATTTCTAAACAGCAGACCTAAGCCCGAAAAGGTTCCAACACAATTCATCCTTGAGCTAGCTACTTTTGCGTTAAAAAATAACTATTTCTGTTTTAAAGAGGAGTTTTTCTTACAAATTAAAGGAGTCGCGATGGGGTGTCCCTTCGCCCCAGAGCTGGCCATTCTTTACATGTCAAAATACGAGGAACATTTTGTGTACAATAACAACCCATTTTCAACTTACATCGGACATTGGATAAGGTACATCGACGATGTGTTTTTAACTTGGACTGGAGAGGAAAACCAACTGCGAGATTTCGTCAATTGGCTGAACAATAGGACACCGGACATCAAGTTCAGCCTGAACTTTTCCAAAGTTAAAATACCGTTTTTGGACGTTGAAGTCTACCCAAGTGAGGGACACCTCGTATCTACATTATATAAGAAAAAAACCGACAGAAATAAAGCGCTACTCTATTCCAGCAATCACCCACGCAGCCTGAGGGACAATTTGCCCTACGGACAATTTTTAAGAATCCGTAGGAATTGCACTTTCAAGGATGAATTTTTCTTTCATGCAGAAAAATTAAAAACTAACCTCTTAGAAAGAGGATATCCCAAAAAACTTCTGAAGAGATCTATGAAACGTGCATGGTGGACCCCACGGGAGGTTCTTTTTGAAAGAAGAGACAAATCGAAAATGGACAGGATTGTCTGTGTCTCCACCTTCACCCCAACGTCTAATTGGCTCAAAAAGATCATCTCCCAAAACTGGCACCTTGTAAAAAATTTGGACCCTTCCCTCAAAGAACCCCCACTGTTTGCCTTTAGAAAAGACAGAAGCATTGCTAATCAGATCGTGAGAGCTGCGCTCCCTAAAACAAAGGTCCCGGACTTGAGAAGCTTTTTCAATCTTCCTCCGATTCAAGGCCACCACAAATGTGGCACATGTGTGTGCTGCGAGTCCACTTTGGAAGGTAATCATTTCATCCATCAGAACATTCATTGGAAACATGATTCCTTCTCAAATTGTAAAACCAAATTTGTAGTATATGGGATATTATGCCCATGTGCTAAACTCTATATTGGTAAAACAAACCAGGAAATAAGGTTTAGAATCCAACAGCACAAATCAAGAATACGAAAAAATGTACAAAACGCTCCTTTGGTTAACCATTGGCGTCTTAACAACCATGTAGAAGCTGATGTCAAATGGACTGTAATTTCGAAAGTTACACCAGATAGCAGAGGAGGTGATTTAGATGCCAAACTGTTGAAAAGGGAAGCGATGTTGATAATTAAATTCAATACATCTGTTGAAGGATTGAATGAAATGTCTGAGATTTTCAACCTTTAAATCTACGCCTGTGATAACATCTCCAGTTTCCTGTTGTCCTGCAAAATAAGGTCAATCATGATTTTCCCGTCTCAGCCTTACCATATCACACTCATGCATCATTCAGCATTGCACTTGTATATTTTTTGGCATGATGAGTGGTTGTTGTCAATAAAGCTGTACACAACGCATTGGCAAACTACAAATCCCATGAGCCTTAGAAGCGCAATCACCGCTCGAGGAAACAGTCCTCCACCACTTGAATTAGCTTTGCTGCGAATAAACTACATATCCCTGACTTCGCCTGTGACCAAAGACAGAGCCCTCATATCGTAGCTTTATCACTGCTCGATTAAGCAGTCCGCCACTCCTCTAATTAGCTGTGCTGCGACTAAACTACATTTCCCAGATTCCTCCCGTGACCAAAGACAGGAAGTTTAAAAGAGGATTCCTTCCGGCTGCACTGTGAACCATACCTGCATTGGCGTTACAAACACGGACGACGGGTTCTTTGTCAAAACTTGCTTCGAACCACCTCGGAAGGTAAGAGAATAATTGTACGAGGCACTCACGAGCTTTTGTGGGCCACTATATCGCAACCACTACACTCTGCTTTTGATTCATCTATTGCAGACGACAATTGAAGCTTCTCCGATATTTGAATCATCATTGGCAATTGCCGGCATTCAGTCCGATGGCACGCCAGCAGTAAGATACACGACATCGACAGGCTGACAAGTAAGACGTGATTTTGGGACTAATATCGCCATTACACACACCAGCGCTTTATGCGACATTTTAATTAATTCAAACCCACCCTCTTCTGTCTTTCTAAAGGTCTTTCTTGAAAAGGTCTATACTCCACACTCGCTAGTCTCCTTCCGGGTGGCATTGGCTGCAAGGTAAGATACTGGCACAAGGTTTGCGTTGAGGAAAGTTTAGTGCATAAGGGTACATTGGTCTAATTTAGCTTTTCTGTATTCTCTTTATAGTGAGCATCTGGTCCTGATGAGAATCCCCACAACTTGAGGGATTCGAAACGCGTAGACCTCTTCGCTGTGGGCTAACCGCACAAATTTCAACCTAATTATTTTCAAACTACTATTATTAGGCTGTAAACAAGCTCACGGTGGCCCCCTTTTTCTTTTTCTTTGTAAAGTCATAAAACTGTCATTGATTTTTTGTCTTAAATGTCTCACAGTATGATTGAGTAGTATGAATGTATGGTATGAGTGACACTTGTATGCCAGTAGTAGTGTCGTGTATATTTATGTAGGAAATGTATATATTAATATTGTAGTGTTTTTTGCTATTTTCTGTGTAAATAGAACCGTGCTTAAAAATGAGTTAAAGAAGCACTGATCCTCTAAAATTGTTGATTAAAACCAAACGGAAAAAGTGGTTTTCAGTGGTACTGTTTTGTTCAGTCCATTATTTGAAGTATTGTGTTGATACTTTGTGCAGCATTGGCAACTGTTTTGTTTTTGTAATCATATATTGACTTGGCCTTGCTGCCCTAGAAGTCAAAACCCAAGGTTGTTCCTAAGGTTGTTTGTTTTAGGGCTCTGGGCACTTTACCACTGCTGATCAGTGCTAAAGTGCACATGCTCTCTGTGTACATTGTGTTATGGATTGGTGTTTCCATGATTGGCATATTTGATTTACTGGTATGTCTCTAGTTAAGTGCACTGAGAGTGTCAGGGCCTGTAAATCAAATGCTACTAGTGGGCTTGCAGCACTGATTGTGCCACCCACAGAAGTAGCTCTGTAAAGGTAACTCAGACCTGCCACTGCAGAGCCTGTGCGCAGTCTGTAACTGCCATGTCGGCCTGGGAAGTGCACCCACTTGCCAGACCCTAATCTTCCCTTTTCCTACATACAAGTCACCCCTAAGGTAGGCCCAAGGTACTCCTGTGGGAAGGGTGTTGTGTATGTTAAAGGTAGGACATGTACTGGTGTGTGTGGCATGTCCTGGTATTGAATTACAGTGCATTTTGTTTTTCACTATGGAAAGGCTATTTGTCCCATAGAATAGAATGAGAGTTTATTTATAACGTCTACTAGATATATTTTCCCATTGGGACCCCATAAAAAGATAAGGTTTAGTTTGCCTGAACTCAGAATGTTAAAATGCATCTTTTAGTGAGGGTGATTTTTACATTCTGCGTTTGAAAATACCACTTTAAGATAGTAGCTATTTTCTTGCTTAGTCATCCAGTGTGCCTCTGCCAGGATGTGTATTGACTGTCTGGCTTTGGAGTGACAGGGGCTGCGGATGTGCAGTGGCTCCAGAGAGTCTGGATGAGTCTGGGCTGGGCTGAATACACCTGGGCTGCATTCAGAGTAGGGGAAGGAGTTTTCACTAGCACCTGAATAGGCCCAATCTGCATTTAGAGTAGTGGAAGGAGATTTCCCTTGCACCTGAATTGCCATTGTCTGCCTTGGACAATGCTGTCTCCACCTTCTGCAGGGAAGCTGAGCCAGAGAGGACAGAACTGGTTTGGACTAAGTACAGACACTCTCTGCCAGAGAGGACAAAGGAACCCCAGAACTTTAGAACTCTTTTGGAACCAAGCAGACTGCCAAGAAGAAGAGCTGGAGAAGCTGTGAGGAGGGGCTACCATTTTGCTGTGTGCTTTGCTGTGTTGGCCTGCAGTGGCTGCTTCTGTCTTGGGCAGTGAAAGAACTGGACTGAACTTTCTGCAACTTTCTTTTTGTGAGTTTCTCCAAGGGCTTGAGGTAGAGCTTGCCCCCTGTTCAAGAAGTCTCAGGAACAGCAAAGACTTCAAGTTCATCTGTTACCAGCACTGGGGACTGTGGGGCAGATTTACAAGCCCCCTGCGCCACCAATACGTCACTTTTTGTGACATACTGGAGGCGCATTTCACTTCTCCATATTTACAAGGAGAGGAAAAGCCACCCCACGTGGCTTTTCCTCTCCTTGTAAATATGGCCCCTTCACATGCAGCACTTTGCGTGGAAGGGGCGTTCCATGGGTGTTGCTGTTGGTTTTCCCACGCAACACCCATGGAACAAGGCACTTTTCCAGATTCGAATCGTAAATCTGGAAATGCGTGTCATTGCTACGCCTTCTCAGAGAAGGCGTAGCGAGGCGCAACGAGGAGAAATGTTTTAATTTCTCCTCATGTTTCCTCTTTCAAAGCGTGCTGCCTTCTACAGCAGGCATTGAAAGAGGAAAATGCCTGTAGTGAATGTTTTTGTGCAGGAAGGTGCCCATTACTGCACAAAAACAATCTCCCCCATGACGCAGGCATCCTTTAACTATGGTGCAAGGGTGCCTGCGCCGGCGCATGGCTACTGTTTGTGTGCCAGCGCAGGGGGAAGCACAGGAATGCGACATATTATTGTAAATATGTCGCATTCTCGTGCTTTGCAGCGTGGAGCAGCGTAGAGCAGCCAAAGGGCTTGCGTTGCCACGCTGCAGCACTTCCTTGTAGATTTGCCCCTGTGTGTTTTGTGCTACAATAGAAGAAAAAGCAACCCAACGCGGTCAACGACACCACTGCCGACTTCATGTCCTGAAGGCACCGCAGAGGGCAATGCCGCACTTGGCACCACTACCCTGGTCTCACCGATGCCTACACCTGATGCCGCCACTGAGACACTGCTTGCACTGCCACCTGTGGGCACCGCACTCTGCACCGCCTCACTTCACGCCGCCACCCTGGTATCACCAATGACCTCAATCCACGCTGACATGGACGCCGCTGCTTGCACCGCTCTTAAGTTACACGTTGCACCGTCCTCATCCTGCACCGTAGCCTTGGCCAACCGGCGCCAGCGCCATCGACTCTAGTTCATCAGCCGACGACATTGCTTCAGCAACGACGCCGCCGCTGCTTGCACCGTGACCTGCCAGCATCCCGATGAGCACCGCATCACTTTGCACTGTCGCCCTGGTCTCACCAACGCCGGTGGATGACAGTCACAGAGCCGCTGCCTGCACCGTGACCTGAGAGCACCGCACACTGCAACGCTGCACTTCGCACAGCTGCCCCGACGTCCGCCGAAGCTGGCACTCCCAACTTCAACAGCAAGGTGTTCGATCTGCAACACGTGTGACTTCAAGGGCCCGATGACTCCTGCACTGACCTCCGGAACCGAAGCCTGCGGACGCCGGCCCTTCGGGTCTCATCAAGAGGTCGCCGACGCCCTGCAGTTCTAAAGGTGCCGTTTTGCAGGTCTTCCAGACACTGTAGCTGGCTCGTGATGTCACAGTCAGCCAAAACTGTTTGGATTTGTTGTTCACGACGCCGTGATAGCCTCAGACGGAGCTATGGACTTCAAGGAACTGTATTTCAAGTCTAATTTGATTACTGAAGATTTCTGAGAACTGTATGATAGATTCTTATCGTTTTTGGTCTTGTTTTGGATATATAAAAATATTGGATATTTTTCTAAACTGGTGTGGTAACCTTTTGTAGTGCTTTCACTGTATTACTGTTGGTTATGTGCAAATGCTTTACACACTGCCTCTGAGATAAGCCTGACTGCTCGTGCCACGCTACCAAGGGGGTGAGCAGGGATTATTTAGGAGTGTACCTCCTTTAGTCTGACTAGGAAGAAGGGTCCCTACTTGGGTAAAGGTGCAAACCCTTGCCAACTAGAGACCCTCATTTCTAACAGGCACTAAGTTACTTTTGTTGTAGTACAAGACAGTTCAACACTTAGAAGATTTTCAGAGAAAACCCACTATACAATCCTAAGGAGAAAAACGAAATGTTAGTTTGCAGGTAAGTAAACAGTTTTGGATATGGAGTTTTGGAGGGTAGAACCAAGGTTCAGGTTGGCACTCAAGTGCAGGGTGCCAATGTTAGCCAGTGGGGCTAGGGGGCACCTCGGTTGGGGCGGCTCACGGGAAGGCCACCGTGGTCGTGGGAGGCAATCTCCTAGGGTTAAGGTCAGGGCAAAGGGGGTCCCAGGTTAGCACTAAGTACACACCACTAGTGGCACTAGGTAGGCCGGGTGCAGGGTGCTCAGGAGGTGTCAGAAGCCCAATGCTTTCCTGTGGAGGATATCAGTCACGGAAAAGGACTGCAGGCTAGAGCCAGAAGACTGGACGAAGGGAACCGACTGGAAGATGAAATTAAAGAGTTGCTGGACACCAGGACACCATTGGTCTGGCACCTCAGGACTCAGGGGCTACGCGTGCAGGGGTGTCTTTTCGTGTCTGGTTCCTCTCACCGGTTCCGGTTGCGGTTTGGGGAACCTTTCAGGATGAGGCTGAAGACATCGAGGAGGATGTCACTGGAGGTCGTCTAATGCTGGAACACAGGTCAGAATTGCCGGGGGCCCGCACTGGGGTTTTGGACCCCTCAAACTTGGGCCGTGGGCATTGGGTGCAGATTTGTGAGGACTCGCAGATCCGACTCGACCTGGAGTCCTGGCTTGGGTTGGTGCTGGACAAATCCGGTGTCCACAGGAAATCAGAGTTCTTTGGGAAGCAGCTGGTGTCATCCACCTCTTCTGCAGCACGCCTCTTCGGTCCTTCTTTTTCTTGTCACGGCGAATCTAGTTTCTGGGTACAGAGCAGCCCCCTAAATACTGTATTCAGGGGGCATTTTAGGGGTCTGGAGGTAGTAGCCAATGGGCTACTGTCCTTATGGTGATTACACCCTTGGGTTGCTCAACCCATGTGGGGGAGTGTGCACCATCCCTATCTCTGATTGGAGAGTGCCTGTCATCAGCAAGATGGCGTGCACTGAAGAGTGGGCTTCACCTCACCTCCCCCACCTGAGGGGTGGGGTTGGCAGAGGGGGGCACACGTTCTGAGCTGGTCTACTTTTTCCCCGCCTGTCTTCCTGCTGAAAAGGGGGCGAGAGAGGAAGGGGGCCTGCTCCTGATAGGAGGAGGGGCTGGTGGTCGCTTTGTAAAGGCAGCAAGGCCTTTGAAGCTACCCTGCCACAGATGGCTCTTCCTCACCTCGGGGAGGTTTGAACATCTGTGCCCAGCAAAGGCTTTGTTTCTGGAACCAAAGAGTGAAGGCTCCCACCCCAGGGGCCAGAAACTTGTCTCGTGGTGGCAGGCTCGTGGTCACCAGTCAGAACCCCACCAGAGGCTGGTTTGGTTTAGGGGTCCACTTTAAAGGGAACCCCTGTGTGCAGAGAATAATAAATCTGACACTGGGATCAGTGCAGGTTTATTATTCTGAGATGTTTGATAACATCCCAGGATGCAGTAAAACCTTCATGGTGCTAGGAAACTTGTAATTACTTGTTTCCAGACCATATACTCAGGATGGCTTTACTGACCACTTATAATATCAAAGAATGGCCTTAGATATAATAGATATAATAGGGGCGTGTCTGCTCAGATAGGCTCTCACATGAGACATAGTGCACTCTGTCTTATGGGTGACTTACCTCAGTGCTGGGCAGGCATGGCATACAGGGATGTGTGCCAAGTCGACTCTTCACTTGAATGAAATGAAAGTGGTGCATTTTTGTGGTGAGAGGTCTCTGAGGGTGGCACAATACATGCTGCAGCCCTCAGAGGCTTCAGCCTGGCTACCCTGCCCTTGGTACCATAGGTACCCCTTACATGGGACTTCTAGGTAGGCCAGAGTTGTGTCAATTGTAGAAATAATGGTACAGTTTAGGGAAACAACTCAGGCCCTGGGAACCTGATTGGCAGGGATGCAGGGCACACTCAGTAAAAATGGCATCAGGTATCTGGCAAAAAAGTTAGGGGCAACCATGCAGAAAGGGCACTTTCCTACAAGTAGGCATTAATGATGTCTTGTGTTTCTGTCGTACCATAGCAGTAGAGTCAGCGTGGCGTTAGTAACACTAACTCACTATGCCTCTCCCTCCTAATGTAAGTGTTATGCCCGTTCTCTCTCACTCTCACGCATATTTGCCAAGATGTAGAACTTCTCTATCTGCTAGGTACGGATATTGTTGCAAAAGCAAGTTCTGTCCATGTAATGAGTGGGTAAAGGTCAGGAAGCCACCTTGGATTTTAGGTCCTCCCAGGTCTGCTTCCAATTGTGCCAATTGTCAGAGAATATCTTTCAAGACCCCGGCATACTTCGCTATGATCTGTCCTTCTCTTAAGGTTGCATATGTGCAGACATAATCTGTGTTAAACTGGAAACATTCAGTGACAGAGGTCCGATGGGATTTCCTGAAAAATTGATCTAACAACGAATTTGCCAGGAATCTACAATGTGGATGGCTAAATGTAGAACGTGCAACAATGATCAGTGTAAATTTTACAGGGGAATGGTTGTAACATATTTGAGGCAAGTGCATAACATCACTAACAGATTTGTCCACCTCAGGGTTGACCAACCAATATTCTAACCTAGAGGAGGGTGCATGGGGTGCAGAGTAAGAAGTGTACTCTCTATCCAGAGTATGCAGAGAGCGCCACAAGTATGGCATCGGTAGAGGTCAATGATATACTGTTGCGCTTTCATGGCATGCGAGCCTTGCGAGTGGAAAGTATCAGATTTTTTTCACACCTCCAAAATATAGTGCCCGATTCATAAAAGGTAAAGTGAGACGAAAGTCTAATTTTAGGACTTTCGGTATTCACAAAGGGCATTTACTACTCGTAAATTTCCTTTGTGAATACTGAAAGTCATAAAAGTTTGACTTTCAGTATTCATAAAGGGCATTTACGAGTAGTAAATGCCCCTGTGAATACCGAAAGTCGTAAAGTTAGACTTTCGTCTAACTTTACCTTTGTGAATCGGGCCCATAGTGTCTATGCCAGTGTTTCTGAGCTTGGGAAAAACATCTAAAAAGAACATAGGATCCTCTATGTTCAGCACTTAGATGTTAATAAGTGCCAGTTTCAAACAGAGTAATATGCCTAGTAGAATAAGGTAATGCTCCTCTGCATCTTCATATTTATGTTGCAAAGCAAATGTGGTTTGTGGGCAAATCAAGATGCAAACTCCTCATAAGTAACTTCTGTAGGATGAAAAATACCTATGGCACCCCACTTGGAAGCAAGCGAATACGAGTCCCAAGGGCCAGGTGTATTTCCTGCAAAAATGAAATATCCATGGTGTGTCTATTCCGCTATGCAAACATCCTGCTAGCCTTACAGTAGTCGTCCAAACCCGCTAATGTTCCATCTGAGTCAGGTCACCAAAGTCCAGGCAGAATTGCAAAGATACAGAAACATTAGCAATATGTGTGCCATCAATAAAGTGAAATCCCTCTCCGGCTCAGTTAGAAACATTACTGCTTGCAATGAGGCCTGTACAAAAATGGTTTCCCTGACATCACTCCCTCTCACACTGAACTCCCCAACTTTCAGTACCCGATCTCCCAAAACAAACAATAAGAGCAAAAAACAACATGAAGAAAGGTATCAAGTAATAATGAAGAAAACAAGGCTGAGTGATCCACACCATAAGATGTGGCATCATTCTGAGGCATGGTTAGTAAAGTGGGTGATAAGTGAGACGGTAGGACCGGGCAGGTTAAAAAGTGTGTTATGAGTCAAGGCAGCCGTAGGGGGGCATCCTCTCTAGCCTGGCGAAGATAGCAATGTCACATAGAGGTAAAGTACAGTGGGCCCGATTCACAAAAGTAATCTGAGACAAAATCCTAACTTTACCACTTTCGGAATTCACAATAGGCATTTAGGAGTAGTAAAGTAAGGATTCCTAACTTTACTACTCCTAAATGCCTTTTGTTAATACTGAAAGTCGTAAAGTTAGGATTTTGTCTCAGATTACTTTTGTGAATCGGACCCATAGTACCCAGACATTGACAATCCAACACCACATCAATCCTCTGCGATGCAATTCACATCAGAGTCGTGCAAGTACCTGTGTTGCTGTGACTTCCCAGCCAAGTGTGCAGGAGACCAGGAGGCTGGAATTGTTTTACAAAACTTGTCCGCTTCAGTAGCGTAATGAAATATATGTGGCTTTCCTCCCAATTCAATCTTCGGTCTAGCCAGATATTGCATGGATATTTGACGTTGAGGCATAGAAGTGTGTTCGTTACCTCGAGAAATTGGTGGCGGGCCTCCTGCATTAGGATGGTGAAGCCAGGGAAGATAGTGATGGAGGAGCCGTGATGTTGCAGTTGACTCTTCTCTCGGGCCAGCCACAGAATAGTGCTGATGTTGCAGACATTCGATAACTGGGCTGTTATTGGCCTGGGAGGCTCGCCTGGAGGTGGGCCCAGGGATCTAGGGGCCCATTCCACAGAGAACAGAACAGAGCAGTGAAGCTTTAACTGCCAAAGAGGTAGATGAGCAAAGATTCAACGTATGTGTCCGACCAGTATTTTTGGTGTCGAAGGTTATTGCACTTGGAGCAGGCTTCCAGGTCTTCATTCTTGATTGCCACAGTCACCAGTTGTTTTTCCATTTTGGTAAGATTCGCTCTGCTATCAGTCAAGTCGTCCTTGAGGTCGGAGATCCTGTGTTTAGCCCCATCTAGCCAGATGGACTGCCTGTCCATTCTTTATGTTAATCGGTCGAGCTGAGAAGCCATCAAGTGTATTTAGGAGCCCATAGATTGAAGGCTAGCTTTCAGGTCCATGGGAATGTTAACAGGCAGGTCTGAAAAATAGTGATCAGCTAGACCAGTGGCTTGTTCGGTCTCCTCCACTGGCATGTCTCCCCATCTGGGTGTCTTTTTGCATCTAATTTCAGTTTCACTTGCCTGCAGTCACCTTTACCCATTACCAGCTTGGCATGCAAATGGGCCGCAAATCCCGAAGCTGGTGATGACAGCTGAAGTGCGAGTAATTAGCTAAGGCGGTGTAGGGCAGCCTACAATGATGATATTAGGAGCACAAGTCTGCAACCAATCTCAATGTAGAAGTACAATGGTTAAAGTGTAGCCAAGGGAGTCTGTGGCGTAATCTGGCACCCCAACCCCCAGACAGAGGCACCAGCGGTAATGCAGCAGCACATAAACCACCTTGGGGCCTGGCCACCTCGGATAAGGGAGGCCAGCCATGAAAATGTCTTGTGAAAATTAGAGGGCCCCTGTGGGCAGTGACATAGCAGCAGCGATCCCCAGCAGGACCTCCCAGCAGTGCAACAGAGTAGTGGAAGCGCAGGCTCGGTCAGCCTGAGCAGCGCACCGCCATCAATGCTGCTCCCAAGCCAGAAGCATTGTGGACATCGTCATCCTCATTCACTGACAGTGAGGAGAGAAGGGGAGGGAGCAGACTACGAGGGAGGTCTCAGGCTCCTCAGCAGCCCATGTCTCTGCCAGGCCTCCAAAACCAAGCCCTCCGTCTGCTTCCTTACATGAACCGCTGCACACGTCTGCTCTAACGTGTTCCCCATGGTCCCAAGGCTCACATAGTCACCTCTTTATTGATAGGCGCCCTTCTAGGGCTGACCTACACCATCTCTTGTCCCTACGGATGTTTCATGCCTGTCTGAGCTTCCCGATAGGACACCATCTTGGTCGCCCTCTTGGCCGTGTCCCAAAGGCAAGGCATTCTTTAGAAAAAACTGTCCAAATCTAGAACTGGTCTTTACTGGCCAAATCCAATTAGAGCTGTCTCAGGTTATCTATACCACATTCTTCTACCACTTCCTCGTTGGCCAAACCCTCGTAACTTTTCTTTTACTACCATCAACCCGTTAGAGATTTTAACTAGTTGCCAGTCTTTGAACATATTTATAACCTCAACCCTCACCCTAATGCCACCCTTAACTCTTATTGTAAGAAATAACCGTAACCCATATACGAGATAAGTGTTGTGACACTACTTCAATGAGTATGTACTTGTTCCCAGGTGATCAATACCAAAATGAAAATGACCCTGGAGAACATTGAAAGAAAGAAGTTTGAGACTATCAGTTTGACAAAGACAAAATGCAGACCACTAATAAGCAATTGTTTCTTGGCAGCAAATACATGCCTGGGTGATTGATGAATAATATATACTTTTTTTCCCCTCAGTATCTTGCCATACTCATTGTTAATCCTGACATAACAAGGTTGCTCTGGATCAGTGTGAGAAGTTAGACTGGTATATGCTGTCCACTACTCATAGTGGGCACCTTGCACCAGTCCAAACGACCCTTATTGATGATTAGGTTAAAAACAAACTTTATTGAAAGCTATCCTAGTGGTAGCAATGGAGTGCAGCCTTCAGGCTAAGTCTCGAAGGAATGTAAAGCAGCTTGGTTTACCAGATTATAACCTCCTGAATGATCAAATGAAAGGAAAACCACACAAAGTATATAAAAAATATATGTATATATTACTAAACACTCTCTGCTAACCTCTTTATGAGATTAGAGAGCAGGGCACAGAATATTACAGTTCTAAAACGACAGTAAATAGCACAATATACAATGGGCCCAAGGGGGAGACCAAACCATATACTAAGAAAGTGGTATAACAACCAAGACTTGACTAGACACAGTGCCTAGAGCACGTAGAATCGCTAGGACCCCAAGGAACCACACAAAGTAGTGACACAGGGGACTGATGGGGGACGTGTGCAGTGTGAGAACACAGGCGCGAGCCCCGTACAATCCTAAGGGAAAGTCGTGGTTGGAATTTTAAAGATTAAGGACACTTAGGAGAGGAGTTCAAGCAAACACTTTGGAACGTAGAAGGTTCTAAGGCCAGCACCCTTGAGAGTACCAAGGTACCCGAGTTACCTATCCCAGAAGAGCCGGGTGCATATGGGTCAAGTGGTGTCGGAAATGCTTGTTGATTTCAATGGCGTGTTGCGAAGAAGTGTTGCTGCCGGGAAGATGATAAGTGTCCGGTGTGATCCAAGCCTGGAACGGAGCTGAGAAGAACCTGAAAGCAGAGGGGACAGAGTCTGGGTCACTTCACAGTGACCAGGGGCACGATAGACGAATGCCCACCAATGTCTGGTGTTTCAGGTGAGATGAGGTGAAGCTTGACTCTGCAGCCACGGGGACCAGGAGACATCGACGACAATCAAAGTCTGCAGGGAAGCTGTCCCATGAAGGATGTCGAGTGCTGGGGGAGTCAGTGTCCGGATTGGAGACCAACAAGCCTTGGCAACTGCAACCCATGCGGTCAGAGAAAAGATGCATCGAGGTGGACCAGCAAGGTTCTGGGGACTCCCCAAGCGATGGAGAGTCAGGGCACGTCTGGAGCAACCAGGAAAGCCCACTGAAAGTTAAAGTTGCCTTCACAGGGACCCACAGCTCGACGGACCACGGATCGCAAAGGGACCTCGAGAGGGATCACAAAATACCAGCTGACGGAACGCTCGTGGAGTGTAGGCTAGTAATCTTCGGTAACAACACTGATCGGGGTCAGGACTACAAGTAGCCCAAATCACAGCCTCAGGGATCGCAAACAATCATATGCTTCTACAAATGTGCACGGTGTTCAGGGGTACAGGTTGCATGGTCCCCACGAGGGCTGCGGGTCTCAGGTTTGCTGAGAGCACTAGTCGACCTCGGTGAAGCTTGGGAACCCACCTCCTGTGTTGCAAAATCTTCGGAGTCCTTCAGGAGCTTCATAGATGCAAACCGGTCAGATGCGTTTCAGGTGCCTACCTTGCAGGGGAGTAACTCCTTTACTCCAAGGGAGATTCTTCAGTCATCCAACGAAGTGTAGATAGTCGAAGTACTTGGTTTCTGTAGCAGAGTTTCGTCCAGGTAAATCTAAAGTCCTGTAGCCAGGGCTTCCTACTTTATACCCAAGGAATGGGCGGGACAAACTCTGGGGACCCACCTATGGAAGGGTAAGGACAGAGGGGTGGCTACACCCATGTACTTTGTCCAGTTTCGCACCAGAGCAGGGGATGATAGCCCCTGCTTCCGGTTTGAGCTGGACTATGCACAGGGACACCAAATGTGCCCCCAGTGCAGACATCAAAGCACTCTGAGTGCACCCACCCAGCCCCAATACACTAAAGCCTGTCTGGGAGGTGGTCACACCCTCTGTGACAGGAAACCTATTGTCCAGCCGTCCCCTGCCGGAGTTTCATCCAGCAGCGGGTGGGCAGACTCGTGTCTGTGGCTGGCAGCATCCATTTTGTGATGCCAGGGTCAGGAAAGCTGGTACTGGGTGTACCGGTGCTGTCATATTTCTCCCTCTAGTAGGGTGGAATCATACCTCGCAAACCAGTTACTGGTGTGGAGGTATGATTCCAAGGTGTTTGACACCAAACACAACATGTTTCTATGCAGCCGTTTTAAAGTTAGCATTTACCGCGAGATTATAATGCATCACAAATAATCCCGGAATATAGGTTCTGAAAGCTGCAGAGGGGCTCTGCTCATGCATGGGCACCCTCTCACATAAAACCCAGCACCCTGCCTTCAGGATTGATAAGGCCTGTCATGGGGTGACTGATAGGTTTAAATGTGCAGTGATATGGAGTAGATATAGTGAACCTATATATAAGTAAGGATTGCATTCACCACCTTACACAGGCTGCTGTAACAGACCTGTTGTGTCATTTTGAATGGTCTCCCAGGGGTGGCATAATACATGCTGCAACCCCTGAGAGGCCTCTGGGGTACCTATGCCCTTGGTACATAGTATACCATATACTAGGGACTTATAAGGGTACCCCAGAATCCAATCTGGAGTGTACTTAAAGTACATAAACAACCAATTTAGGGAGAAAGCAAATAGACTGGGTGTAGGAGAGTAGGGTCTGCTATCCTATGGTCACCCCAAATTTTTGCTTTTTGCTTCACTGGTTTTTGACATATTGAGGCTGTGGGCCTGCCAATCAGACCCCCAGCCTGCTGTTCTCTCTACTAAATTAACACTATGCACCCTAGGTGCATAACCAATTGGAAGTGGATCACCCTGTCAGCCCCTGTACCAGTGTACACTAGGTACCCAGGGCATTGGTGTACCCAAGGCCTGCCAGGGGCTGAAGCATGTATTATGCCACCCCAGGCTTGGCCTAACAATCTGACACAACTGGCTGATCACTCAGCTGGGGTAAGTTGGTGTAATCACCTCTTACTTAGGTGTAGTATACCTATACCTATACCTAACCTTAAATGGGACACCTGGTAACCTATAAGTCACTCCTATGGCAGGCCTTAACAATCCTGAAGGCAGAGTGCTTGGTTCCATGTGAGATGGTGCCCTGACATGAGCTGAGCCTGTCTGCAGTGGTCGGAACAACTTCCTTCTACTGTTTCCAGATATCGTCATACCATATACTCTTAAGTGCATTATGAACCTCGCGGTTAAATGCTATCTTTGGTTTGGCTTTATCAAAACATGTCGAGTAAGGTGTCATACGAATTGGAATACTAACCCCTCGCCAATTCTGGCGACGGGGGTTAGCATTCCACCCTTCTAGAGGGACACGACATGTACAGTACCTGAAACCCGGGTAAAATCAGACATAGCCTCAGCTCCACAAAATGGATGCTGCCACCACAGACACAAGTCTGCCCTCCTGCTGCTGGGAGTCCTTCCAGCTTGGGAGGTGTGGACAAAGGGTTTCCTGCCAGGGGAGGTGCATGCACCACCCCAGACAGGATTTTGTGTATTGGTCAGGTAGGGCTTGAAAGAAACCAGACATGCCTGTGGCTCACCAGGAGCCTCGGTGCATATGCCAGTTCAAACTGGTCCTGGGGCACACCTCCCGGGCCTGGGGCGAGCTAGACAAAGGATTGGGGGTGTAACCACCCCCCTTCCTGGTCCCACCCATAGGGAGGGACCTAGCAGGTAGTCCGGCCCCTAGAATCCGCTTAAAGGTAGGAGCTGTGTCCTAAGACTTCAGACATCCTGGAATCAACTTGAAACTAAGAAGAAGACGGGAACTTCGACATTCTGCTGCACAGAAGACTGAAGGAAATCTCCCCTGTGGTCAGGGAGTGACCACCTTGCTAACGCAAGCACCATCCAGCAAATCAACGTCTGCTTTGCCGCCGCCTCCCGCCGGAGCCCGAGCCCAGAGACTGACAAGACCTGGACCTCCAGACCTCTCACCGCCCGATCCACAGTCCCTGAAAAGAGGAGACCCGTGGAGGCAACGAGACCCGTGGAGCCAGCCATCTTGGAACAACGACGACAAGCTGCAAGTGCAACAACCGAGGCTCCCTCCAAGTTGTGCTTTGGGATCTGAGAAGCCCAACCCTCGAGCAGCATCTGCACCAAAGGTGAGCCCTCCAGCATCTCCACGATCTGCGTGGGGCCCTTCTGCATTTTGCCACTCGACGCGCCTAACCTGTTGCTGGCCCACTGGCTAGTAGCCATCTTGGCGACGAACTTCATAAAATACACCACTGGTCTGGCTGCTCCAGACTGGCCCTTGCTCCCCTCCGAAGGAGCAGTCCCTCTAACCTTGCTGGTCAGAACCATCAGCTTATTTCATCTCCTACAACAATTGCTTTTGCCAAGGCTTGTTTGCTTCGATCAAGTCGCCGACACCACCGACAGCGAGAGCCTGCGTGGGACAGCTCGTGAACCGACTCCTGGGCATCGTCGACCTCCAGGGACCACGTGGCTGCAGAGACAAGCTACACCTTTCTTCCTGTTTGCACCCGACATTGCCTGGTACCCACCTGGTGCCACGCTGGTCACTGGCTAGTGACTGTGAACACTGTCCCCTCTGCTTACAGGTCTTCAACATCTCCGATCCACTCTTGGATCCACCGCATCTCTCCCGGACCGACCGCCTGCAGCATCTTTGTCCACAGGCTCCACGGAACAGATAGAAGAAACCCGGCGCACTTCGAGGCCTATGCACCCGCTTCCTGTGGGTGAGGTAAAGCTGGCACTCCTGTGCCCAAGTGTAGTATTACATCTCTAGTGCCTGTGTTTCAAATCTTGAGTTCCTAGTCCATCCGGAAGATCCTTTTTGCAGTAACTTTGTACTTTTTACGCACCCATTGAAACCTTTTTCTTAGCACGCGTGTGACTATTTGCTCTGCACACGCAACCCGTGGACCTCCTGGTCACTAACTGAAGTTAGCTCCTTGTAGGCCCAGCGATTCTAGAGGCCCTAGGCCTTTTCCCTTTTCTGTTCGTGGTACTTATACCACTATTTTAGTATATGGTTCGAGCGGCCACCAGGGCCTATCCATATAAAGTGCAACTTCTGTGTATTCTACTGTAATCTTGTTTGACGATTTGTGCTCCTGTGCTCATAAAGAGACTAGGGGTTACTTTGAGAAATAAATACATATATATTTTGAATATATATCTGTGTGGTGTCCTTTCATTGGTATAAAAGGGGGTTGCATTTGGTAAAACAGCTGGCTTAACACGCTTCACGAGTTTAGCCTCAAAGACTGCTTAGCCTACGCTACCACTAGGGCAGCTAGTCCGAAAAGGTTGACTTACAACCACACCATAAGGGTTGCTTGGCATGGTACAAGGTGATCACTTTAACTAGTGAGCATCATATACCAGGCCAACTTCTCACATTGGTGAGCAGCGGTTGGATTTGAGCTTGCTGTGTTTTACCATTGTAATCTCTTGGTTACCAATTGAAAGATCACATAGGTACCTGTAGGTACATATAAAACAAGATTAGATATACATAAGTTCTACTGAACTTAGTTGTTGTAGAGCAAAGGGAGTAGCACACCCTGACTACAACTACTAGATAGGTTTAGTAGGTAAACCCAAGTGTAGGTAGATTGCAACACATCCACCCACACTTAAGAGCAATGGCTGGGGCAGAGGGGTCCACTGTACCTATCTCTGTTGAGAGTGACCCCCAGAGGGCACCATCCATCTTTGCTACCCTTAACCAGAATGAGCTCAGGCATTTGGCAACTCTTAGAGGCCTTAAACAGCCCAAGAACCCTACCTCTGCTGAGCTCAGAGAACTCTTGCAAAATGATGAAAATCAGAGAGAGCTCAAGAAAGCTTCCCAGTTAGCCCCTGTGAGAAGTTGGCCTGGTATATGATGCTCACTAGTTAAAGTGATCACCTTGTACCATGCCAAGCAACCCTTATGGTGTGGTTGTAAGTCAACCTTTTCGGACTAGCTGCCCTAGTGGTAGCGTAGGCTAAGCAGTCTTTGAGGCTAAACTCGTGAAGCGTGTTAAGCCAGCTGTTTTACCAAATGCAACCCCCTTTTATACCAATGAAAGGACACCACACAGATATATATTCAAAATATATATGTATTTATTTCTCAAAGTAACCCCTAGTCTCTTTATGAGCACAGGAGCACAAATCGTCAAACAAGATTACAGTAGAATACACAGAAGTTGCACTTTATATGGATAGGCCCTGGTGGCCACTCAAACCATATACTAAAATAGTGGTATAAGTACCACGAACAGAAAAGGGAAAAGGCCTAGGGCCTCTAGAATCGCTGGGCCTACAAGGAGCTAACGTCAGTTAGTGACCAGGAGGTCCACGGGTGGCGTGTGCAGAGCAAATAGTCACACGCGTGCTCCCATAGGTTTCAATGGGTGCGTAAAAAGTACAAAGTTACTGCAAAGAGGATCTTCCGGATGGACTAGGAACTCAAGATTTGGAACACCGGCACTAGAGATGTAATACTACACTTGGGCACAGGTGTGCCAGCTTTACCTCACCCACAGGAAGCGGGTGCATAGGCCTCGAAGTGCGTCGGGTTTCTTCTATCCGTTCCGTGGAGCCTGAAGACAAAGATGCTGCAGGCGGTCGGTCCGGGAGAGATGCAGTGGATCCAAGAGTGGATCGGAGATGTTGAAGACCTGTAAGCAGAGGGGACAGTGTTCACAGTCACTAGCCAGTGACCGGCGTGGCACCAGGTGGGTACCAGGCAATGTCGGGTGCAAACAGGAAGAAAGGTGTAGCTTGTCTCTGCAGCCACGCGGTCCCTGGAGGTCGACGACGTCCAGGAGTCGAGTCACGAGCTGTCCCACGCAGGCTCTCGCTGTCGGCGGTGTCGGCGACTTGATCGAAGCAAACAAGCCTTGGCAAAAGCAATTGTTGTAGGAAAAGGAAATAAGCTGATGGTTCTGACCAGCAAGGTCAGAAGGACTGCTCCTTTGGAGGGGAGCAAGGGCCAGTCTGGAGCAACCAGACCAGCGGTGTATTTTGTAGAGTTCGTCGCCAAGATGGCTACTAGCCAGCGGGCCAGCAACCGGTTAGGCGCGTCGAGTGGCAAAATGCAGAAGGGCCCCACGCAGATCGTGGAGATGCTGGAGGGCTCACCTTTGGTGCAGATGCTGCTCGGGTGTTGGGCTTCTCAGATCCCAAAGCACAACTTGGAGGAAGCCTCGGTTGTTGCACTTGTCAGCTTGTCGTAGTCGTTCCAAGATGGCCGGCTCCACGTGTCTCGGTGCCTCCACGGGTCTCCTCTTTTCAGGGACTGTGGATCGGGCGGTGAGAGGTCTGGAGGTCCAGGTCTTGTCAGTCTCTGGGCTCGGGCTCCGGCGGGAGGCGGCGGCAAAGCAGACGTTGATTCGCTGGATGGTGCTTGCGTTAGCAAGGTGGTCACTCCCTGACCACAGGGGAGATTGGCTTCAGTCCTCTGTGCAGCAGAGCGTCGAAGTTCCCGTCTTCTTCTTAGTATTAAGTTGATTCCAGGATGTCTGAAGTCTTAGGACACAGCTCCTACCTTTAAGCGGATTCTAGGGGCCGGACTACCTGCTAGGTCCCTCCCTATGGGTGGGACCAGGAAGGGGGGTGGTTACGCCCCCAATCCTTTGTCCAGCTCGCCCCAGGCCCGGGACTGGTGTGCCCCAGGACCGGTTTGAACTGGCATATGCACCGAGGCTCCTTGTGAGCCACAGGCATGTCTGGTTTCTTTCAAGCCCTACCTGACCAATACACAAAATCCTGTCTGGGGTGGTGCACGCACCTCCCCTGGCAGGAAACCCTTTGTCCACACCTCCCAAGCTGGAAGGACTCCCAGCAGCAGGAGGGCAGACTTGTGTCTGTGGTGGCAGCATCCATTTTGTGGAGCTGAGGCTATGTCTGATTTTACCCGGGTTTCAGGTACTGTACATGTCGTGTCCCTCTAGAAGGGTGGAATGCTAACCCCGTCGCCAGAATTGGCGAGGGGTTAGTATTCCAATTCGTATGACACCTTACTCGACATGTTTTGATAAAGCCAAACCAAAGATAGCATTTAACCGCGAGGTTCATAATGCACTTAAGAGTATATGGTATGACGATATCTGGAAACAGTAGAAGGAAGTTGTTCCGACCACTGCAGACAGGCTCAGCTCATGCCAGAGCACCATCTCACATGGAACCAAGCACTCTGCCTTCAGGATTGTTAAGGCCTGCCATAGGAGTGACTTATAGGTTACCAGGTGTCCCATTTAAGGTTAGGTTTAGGTATACTACACCTAAGTAAGAGGTGATTACACCAACTTACCCCAGCTGAGTGATCAGCCAGTTGTGTCAAATTGTTAGGCCAAGCCTGGGGTGGCATAATACATGCTTCAGCCCCTGGCAGGCCTTGGGTACACCAATGCCCTGGGTACCTAGTGTACACTGGTACAGGGGCTGACAGGGTGATCCAACCAATTGGGTATGTACCTAGGGTACATGGAGTCCATTTTAAAGAGAGAGCAGATGGGCTGAGGTCCTGAATGGCAGGATCTCAGGCCAACTAAGTCGAAAAACCAGCTAGACACTAGGCAAAAATTTGGGGGTAACCATAGTCAGATATCCACCTTCCTACACAACCCCCCCCCAAACGAAGGGAGATAAGGCTGACCTTGACCAGGTAAGCCTATATTGCCCAAGTGGCCATATAAGGAGGAATCAGCACTGGCATGGTTACCCCCTGTCTCATGGTCCACTAAGCAATCCCTCACCCTAAGGGTATCAGAGGGTCTCCACCATAGGGAATCTCTACCTTTGGCGTGTCTTGGCAAAGTAAAAGGCTGGTGTTGAGATGGAGTACTGAAGTGAGTGTCCTCAAAGTGAGGCCTCAGCTTCCTCCAATCATCCTTCACCATGGATGCCTTTCTTTCCTTAACTGAGTTGCACTGTGCTCTCAGGGTCAGCCTCTGGCTACCTAAAGCTGGAGGCTGGGTCCCTTTTGTGGGCTTACTGGAGGGACAGGTCAGGTTTGCGGCCCTAAGGTCCCAGGTTTGCCTGTGCCCAACAGAATCCCTCTGGGGGAGGTCCCTAACTACCTGTAAAGGAGATCCCTCAGGAATGTTTTTACCCATCACCTGACTAGGGCTACTAGCCAGGCAATCCTCATTCTTTTGATGGGGGGGTTCTTGTGGACAGGGGCCCTCTGGGGGTCCACTGGCCTCCCTGACCTCTGCAGCCCTGGGCTGACTGAGGCAGGGTAGAGAGAGGCAGGTTACCTGCACCAGACTGGGTCCCACCTTGGAAGGGGCCACTGACATCAGAGGCTCTGCCAGGCCAGGCCTGGCTACCTCTGGGGCAGTTCCTTCACAAGGGGTGAGGTCAGATCCCTGAGGAGGCTGACCTTTTCCTAATGTCTGGGGAGAGGGAGACTTTTCTTCCTCCCCACTACTCTCAGTTTGTGTGGAGTGATCCATTGTTTCAGGCTTCACTACACCTATGTCAGTCTGAGTATAGGCTGAGACCATTACAGCCTTGCCAACCTTTTCAGGGGGGCACTCAGTTTGTGTTTGAGCTGTGACTGTCACAGCTCTGCCAGTCTCTACAGGGAAGTCTGTCTGTGCCTGGGCTGTGGCTACCACTGCCCTTCCAACCTTTTCAGGGAGGAAATCTATTTGGACAGGGGTTGTGAATGGCACAACCCCCCTACCCTTTTGTGACAGGCCTACCATTTTAGAATGGGTGTCTTGTTCAACTCCAGCCCAAGCTGAGAGTTCTAAGTCATTCCCCAGTAAGCAGTCTACAGGCAAGGTTGGGGACACTGCTACCCTTTTAGGGCCAGTGACCCCTCCCCAGCTGAGACATACCTCTGCCATGGGATGACTGTTCTGTTTGCCATCAATGTTAGTCACCTGGTAGGAGAAACCAGGCAAAAGCTGCTCAGAGGGAACTAGCCAATGGGCCACCATTGTGATGCTAGCTCCAGTGTCTCTGTAGGCCTCAGCTTTTGTACCATTGATGTAGGGCTCCTGTCTGTACCTACCCAAAGTGTTGGGACAGGCAGTGAAGTTGGCAAACCCCATGCCACCATCACAGACAAGAGTGGTTGCTGGAGGGGAATTGGCTAAGCCAGGGTCCCCCTGTGTTCCCCAAGTAAACCCACCCAAATTTTTGGGGGCACTCCCACCACCTGGGGGATTACTGCTGACAGTAATAGGTGGTGTGACAGGAGTAATTGGAGGAACAGTTTTGTTTGTAGCCCTTGGGCAACTGCTGTCAGTTTTCCAATGCCCAGGAGTTTTACACCCATGGCAGTAAGGCTTTTTACCTGTGGTAGAGGAGGGAGCTTGGGACCCACCACCCTGTGTGGAGTTTTGGGGCCCTGAGGAAGATTTCTCTTTTGCTTTATCCCCACCCTTCTCTTGAGGTTTGGTGGTATCTTTCTTTTGGTCACCACCCTGATTCTTAGGCCTGATCCTGGTCCTGACCCATTTATCTGCCCTCTTTCCCAATTCTTGGGGAGAGGTCAAATCTGAGTCTACCAGGTGTTGATGGAGGAGCTGGTTTTGACAGTTACTTAAAATCTGTTCTCTCATCATCAAATTGTACAATCCTGTATAATCAGATACCTTACTTCCCAGCAACCAACCCTCCAAAGCCTTAGTGGCACATTCAACATATTCAGACCAGTCCTGAGTCTGTGTCTTTTGGGTGTCTCTGAACATTAACCTGTACTGTTCAGTGGTTAAGCCTAACCCATCTACCAGAACACTCTTCAGGACTCTGTAGTTTCTGACATCCTCTTCTCTAACAGTGAGGAGTCTGTCTCTGCCTCTTCCTTCAAAGGAGAGCCAGAGGATTGCTGCCCACTGGTCTTCAGGAACCTACTGTACTTTGCAGGCTCTCTCAAGAGCAGTTATCCATTTGTGGATGTCATCCCCACTTTTGTAGGGGGGCACAACCTTAGACAGGTTCCTATTATCAAAGACCCTATCTTTGTCCTTAGGGACAATGCTGCCACCAGTGGGTATAGACCCACTCTCTCTAGGTTGCCTAGCCTTCCTCAGTTTTTCTTCCATCAGGGCTACTTCTAGCTCCTGCTTCCTGATCCTCAGCTGGGCTTCCTGCATTCTGGCCTCATGTTCCCTCCTCTGAGGGGTGGTCATCCTTTTCCTGGAGTGACCTTGAGAGCCTCTAGAGCCATGAGAAGCATTGGAGTCACCTGAGCGATTCCTTTGCCTCCCAAGCCCTGTGTTAAGTCCACTGGGGAGATCCAATGGGGTAAACCCACTGTCAATCCCCAATAGCCTTAGTTTAGCTGGGCCAAGTATAACACTTGGCACTGGGCTAGTTCTCCCTTCATCATCACTACTTTCTGTATCCTCACCACTTTCCTCCCCTGTAGTATGATTCTCATCTAAGGGATGGCTATTGGAACTGGGTACCTCTGTAGCATCTTCAGAAGGGGGGCCTCCTGTTCCTGACCCTAAGGGGGCTAACTGGGAAGCTTTCTTGAGTTCTCTCTGATTCTCATCATTCTGTAAGAGTTCTCTGAGCTCAGCAGAGGTAGGGTTCTTGGGCTGTTTAAGGCCTCTAAGAGTTGCCAGATGCCTGAGCTCATTCTGATTAAGGGTAGCAAAGCTGGATGGTGCCCTCTGGGGGTCACTCTCAACAGAGATGGGTACAGTGGACCCCTCTGCCCCGGCCATTGCTCTTAAGTGTGGGTGGATGTGTTGCAATCTACCTACACTTGGGTTTGCCTACTAAACCTATCTAGTAGTTGTAGTCAGGGTGTGCTACTCCCTTTGCTCTACAACAACTAAGTTCAGTAGAACTTATGTATATCTAATCTTGTTTTATATGTACCTACAGGTACCTATGTGATCTTTCAATTGGTAACCAAGAGATTACAATGGTAAAACACAGCAAGCTCAAATCCAACCGCTGCTCACCAATGTGAGAAGTTGGCCTGGTATATGATGCTCACTAGTTAAAGTGATCACCTTGTACCATGCCAAGCAACCCTTATGGTGTGGTTGTAAGTCAACCTTTTCGGACTAGCTGCCCTAGTGGTAGCGTAGGCTAAGCAGTCTTTGAGGCTAAACTCGTGAAGCGTGTTAAGCCAGCTGTTTTACCAAATGCAACCCCCTTTTATACCAATGAAAGGACACCACACAGATATATATTCAAAATATATATGTATTTATTTCTCAAAGTAACCCCTAGTCTCTTTATGAGCACAGGAGCACAAATCGTCAAACAAGATTACAGTAGAATACACAGAAGTTGCACTTTATATGGATAGGCCCTGGTGGCCACTCAAACCATATACTAAAATAGTGGTATAAGTACCACGAACAGAAAAGGGAAAAGGCCTAGGGCCTCTAGAATCGCTGGGCCTACAAGGAGCTAACGTCAGTTAGTGACCAGGAGGTCCACGGGTGGCGTGTGCAGAGCAAATAGTCACACGCGTGCTCCCATAGGTTTCAATGGGTGCGTAAAAAGTACAAAGTTACTGCAAAGAGGATCTTCCGGATGGACTAGGAACTCAAGATTTGGAACACCGGCACTAGAGATGTAATACTACACTTGGGCACAGGTGTGCCAGCTTTACCTCACCCACAGGAAGCGGGTGCATAGGCCTCGAAGTGCGTCGGGTTTCTTCTATCTGTTCCGTGGAGCCTGAAGACAAAGATGCTGCAGGCGGTCGGTCCGGGAGAGATGCAGTGGATCCAAGAGTGGATCGGAGATGTTGAAGACCTGTAAGCAGAGGGGACAGTGTTCACAGTCACTAGCCAGTGACCGGCGTGGCACCAGGTGGGTACCAGGCAATGTCGGGTGCAAACAGGAAGAAAGGTGTAGCTTGTCTCTGCAGCCACGCGGTCCCTGGAGGTCGACGACGTCCAGGAGTCGAGTCACGAGCTGTCCCACGCAGGCTCTCGCTGTCGGCGGTGTCGGCGACTTGATCGAAGCAAACAAGCCTTGGCAAAAGCAATTGTTGAAGGAAAAGGAAATAAGCTGATGGTTCTGACCAGCAAGGTTAGAAGGACTGCTCCTTTGGAGGGGAGCAAGGGCCAGTCTGGAGCAACCAGACCAGCGGTGTATTTCGTAGAGTTCGTCGCCAAGATGGCTACTAGCCAGCGGGCCAGCAACCGGTTAGGCGCGTCGAGTGGCAAAATGCAGAAGGGCCCCACGCAGATCGTGGAGATGCTGGAGGGCTCACCTTTGGTGCAGATGCTGCTCGGGTGTTGGGCTTCTCAGATCCCAAAGCACAACTTGGAGGAAGCCTCGGTTGTTGCACTTGTCAGCTTGTCGTAGTCGTTCCAAGATGGCCGGCTCCACGTGTCTCGGTGCCTCCACGGGTCTCCTCTTTTCAGGGACTGTGGATCGGGCGGTGAGAGGTCTGGAGGTCCAGGTCTTGTCAGTCTCTGGGCTCGGGCTCCGGCGGGAGGCGGCGGCAAAGCAGACGTTGATTCGCTGGATGGTGCTTGCGTTAGCAAGGTGGTCACTCCCTGACCACAGGGGAGATTGGCTTCAGTCCTCTGTGCAGCAGAGCGTCGAAGTTCCCGTCTTCTTCTTAGTATTAAGTTGATTCCAGGATGTCTGAAGTCTTAGGACACAGCTCCTACCTTTAAGCGGATTCTAGGGGCCGGACTACCTGCTAGGTCCCTCCCTATGGGTGGGACCAGGAAGGGGGGTGGTTACGCCCCCAATCCTTTGTCCAGCTCGCCCCAGGCCCGGGACTGGTGTGCCCCAGGACCGGTTTGAACTGGCATATGCACCGAGGCTCCTTGTGAGCCACAGGCATGTCTGGTTTCTTTCAAGCCCTACCTGACCAATACACAAAATCCTGTCTGGGGTGGTGCACGCACCTCCCCTGGCAGGAAACCCTTTGTCCACACCTCCCAAGCTGGAAGGACTCCCAGCAGCAGGAGGGCAGACTTGTGTCTGTGGTGGCAGCATCCATTTTGTGGAGCTGAGGCTATGTCTGATTTTACCCGGGTTTCAGGTACTGTCCATGTCGTGTCCCTCTAGAAGGGTGGAATGCTAACCCCGTCGCCAGAATTGGCGAGGGGTTAGTATTCCAATTCGTATGACACCTTACTCGACATGTTTTGATAAAGCCAAACCAAAGATAGCATTTAACCGCGAGGTTCATAATGCACTTAAGAGTATATGGTATGACGATATCTGGAAACAGTAGAAGGAAGTTGTTCCGACCACTGTAGACAGGCTCAGCTCATGCCAGAGCACCATCTCACATGGAACCAAGCACTCTGCCTTCAGGATTGTTAAGGCCTGCCATAGGAGTGACTTATAGGTTACCAGGTGTCCCATTTAAGGTTAGGTTTAGGTATACTACACCTAAGTAAGAGGTGATTACACCAACTTACCCCAGCTGAGTGATCAGCCAGTTGTGTCAAATTGTTAGGCCAAGCCTGGGGTGGCATAATACATGCTTCAGCCCCTGGCAGGCCTTGGGTACACCAATGCCCTGGGTACCTAGTGTACACTGGTACAGGGGCTGACAGGGTGATCCAACCAATTGGGTATGTACCTAGGGTACATGGAGTCCATTTTAAAGAGAGAGCAGATGGGCTGAGGTCCTGAATGGCAGGATCTCAGGCCAACTAAGTCGAAAAACCAGCTAGACACTAGGCAAAAATTTGGGGGTAACCATAGTCAGATATCCACCTTCCTACAGCCCCCTTAGGGTCAGGAACAGGAGGCCCCCCTTCTGAAGATGCTACAGAAGTACCCCCTTCCAATAGCCATCCCTTAGGTGAGAACCATACTACAGAGGAGGAAAGTGGAGAGGATACAGAGAGTAGTGATGATGAAGGGAGAACTAGCCCAGTGCCAAGTGTTATACTTGGCCCAGCTAAACTAAGGCTATTGGGGACTGACAATGGGATCATCCCATTGGATCTCCCCAGTGGACTTAACCAGGGGCTTGGGAGGCAAAGGAATCGCTCAGGTGACTCTAATGCTTCTCATGCCTCTAGAGGCTCTCAAGGTCACTCCAGGAAAAGGATGACCACCCCTCAGAGGAGGGAACATGAGGCCAGAATGCAGGAAGCCCAGCTGAGGATCAGGAAGCAGGAGCTAGAGGTAGCCCTGATGGAAGAGAAACTGAACAAGGCTAGGCAACCTAGAGAGAGTGGGTCTATACCCAATGGTGGCAGCATTGTCCCTAAGGACAAAGATAGGGTCTTTGATAATAGGAACCTGTCTAAGGTTGTGCCCCCCTACAAAAGTGGGGATGATATCCACAAATGGATAACTGCTCTTGAGAGAGCCTGCAAAGTACAGCAGGTTCCTGAAGACCAGTGGGCAGCATTCCTCTGGCTCTCCTTTGAAAGAAGAGGCAGAGATAGACTCCTCAATGTTAGAGAAGAGGATGTCAGAAATTACAGAGTCCTGAAGAGTGTCCTAGTTGATGGGTTAGGCTTAACCACTGAACAGTACAGGTTAATGTTCAGAGACACCCAAAAGACACAGACTCAGGACTGGTCTGAATACATTGAATGTGCCACTAAGGCTTTGGAGGGTTGGTTGCTGGGAAGTAAGGTATCTGATTTTACAGGATTGTATAATTTGATGATGAGAGAACAGATTTTAAATAACTGTCAAAACCAGCAACTGCATCAACACTTGGTTGACTCAGATCTGACCTCTCCCCAAGAATTGGGAAAGAAGGCAGACAAATGGGTCAGAACCAGGGTTAAGCAAAAGAACCAGAACCAGGGCCAAGGGGGTGACCAGAAGAAAACAGACCAAAAGGGTGGAGATCAGAAATCTAAAGACCAGAAGTCTTCAACAGGGCCCCAAACTACTGCTAAGGAGGGTGGGTCCCAACAACAATCCAAGGGAAAGAAGAAAGAAGGTCAAAAGAAACCCTGGTGCAATCATTGCAAGAATACAACTCACTGGACTAGTGATTGTAAGAAGGGTGGAGCCCCCAACACTGTTGCCCCTAAGGCACCTGCTCCCAGTACTACTGTTAGCAGTGTTGGTCCCCAGACAAAGGGTGTAGTGGGAATCACTATGGGAACTGAAGGAGATTCTGACTTAGACAGAACCCTGACACAGGCAGTCTTGATCTGTGATGGGGACATTGATTTGTCCCTGACTGTGAGCCCCAGTAACCTGGGCAAGTACAGACAGACTCCTTTAATAAATGAAAAAGTGGCTCAAGCCTACAGGGACACATGTGCCAGTGTCACTATGGTGACACCAGGCTTTGTGGACCCTGGACAGTACATACCAGGTGAGAACTACCTGGTGACCAATGCCAGCAATGCCACTACTTCACATAGTGTGGCAGTTGTTAACTTCTCATGGGGAGGGGTAACTGGCCTCAAAAGGGTTGTGGTTAGTGCAGACCTCCCAGTAGAATGTTTGTTGGGCAATGACCTAGAGAGTTCTCTATGGTCAGAAGTGGAGTACAGGACTCATGCAGAGATGTTAGGTATATCATCACATGTCCTTGCTGTGACCAGGTCACAGGCCAAAAAGTGCCTCACTGAACCTCAGGTCTTGGATCCTGGAACAATGGACCAAGCACCTACCAAGAAGAAGAACAGGAGGGTCAAGGCTGTGCCTTCCCCCCTGCCTCAGAGTGATGATCAGCCTTCCCAGGAAGCTGATCTAGAGGACCCTGAAGGAACTGTCCCTGAAGAGCTTGAACCTGATCAGGTTGAGTTTCTGGGGACAGGGGGACCTTCAAGGGCTGACTTGAGGCAGGCTCAGTTATCCTGTCCCTCTCTTGAACCCCTCAGACAGCTGGCTGCTGCTGAGGCTGCTGGGAATGCTCAAGGTACCCATAAAGTGTATTGGGATGAAGGGCTCCTTTATTCAGAGGCTAGAGACCCCAAGCCTGGTGCTACCAGGAGGTTGGTTATACCTCTGCAATTTAGGGGCTTCCTTCTTACCTTGGCCCATGATATTCCTTTAGCAGGACACTTAGGCCAGAATAAGACTTGGGACAGGCTTGTCCCTCACTTTCACTGGCCTCATATGAATGAAGATACAAAGGAGTTTTGTCGCTCCTGTGTGACCTGCCAAGCCAGTGGCAAATCAGGTGGCACAACAAAGGCCCCCCTAATACCACTACCTGTGGTGGGGGTCCCCTTTGAAAGAGTGGGAATAGATATAGTGGGTCCCATGGATCCTCCCACTGCATCTGGGCACAGATTTATACTGGTGGTAGTGGATCATGCCACCAGGTATCCAGAGGCAATTCCCCTTAGGACCACTACAGCACCTGTTGTGGCCAGGGCCCTGCTGGGAGTATTCTCCAGAGTGGGGTTTCCTAAGGAGGTAGTTTCTGACAGAGGTACCAACTTCATGTCAGGATACTTGACAACTATGTGGAAGGAATGTGGTGTCAACTACAAGTTCACCACCCCTTATCACCCACAATGCAATGGGCTTGTTGAGAGATTCAACAAGACCCTAAAGGGTATGATCAAAGGATTACCTGAAAAGCTCAGGCGAAGATGGGACATCCTTCTACCCTGCCTTCTGTTTGCTTACAGAGAGGTCCCACAAAAGGGGGTTGGCTACAGCCCCTTTGAATTGTTGTTTGGGCACCCTGTAAGAGGCCCACTGTGTTTGGTGAAGGAAGGATGGGAGTTACCTCTCAAAAAGCCTAAGCAAGACATAGTGGACTATGTACTTGGTCTCCGCTCCAGGATGGCTGAGTATATGGAGAAGGCATCCAAAAACCTTGAGGCAAGCCAGGCCTTACAGAAAGCTTGGCATGACCAAAAGGCTGTCTTGGTTGAGTTTCAGCCAGGACAGAAGGTATGGGTGTTGGAGCCAGTGGCCCCAGCAGCACTCCAAGACAAATGGTCTGGACCCCATACAATCCTGGAAAAGAAGGGAGAGGTTACCTACTTGGTGGACCTAGGAACTCCCAGGAGTCCCCACAGGGTACTCCATGTTAACAGGCTTAAAGCATATGTTGACAGGGCAGACATGGGCTTGCTCATGGCTACAGATGAGGGACAGGAGGAAGAGAGTGACCCTCTCCCAGACCTGTTGTCTCAGAACCCTGAAGATGGCTCAGTTGAAGGAGTGACCCTTGGAGGCAACCTCACTGCCCATCAGCAGACTGAATGTAGACAAGTTCTACAATCATTTTCACATATGTTTTCCTTGATACCTAGTCAAACTGACTGGTGTACCCATGTGGTGGACACTGGTGACAGTCTGCCTGTAAAGAACAAGCTTTACAGACAACCTGACCACGTCAGGGACTGTATAAAGGCTGAGGTACATAAAATGCTGGAATTAGGTGTCATTGAACCCTCAGAGAGCCCCTGGGTTAGCCCAGTGGTTCTGGTCCCCAAACCTCACACCAAAGATGGCAAGAGAGAGATGAGGTTCTGTGTGGACTACAGGGGTCTCAATGCTGTCACCAGGACAGATGCACACCCTATTCCAAGGGCAGATGAGCTCATAGACAAACTAGCTTATGCAAAGTTTTTGAGCACATTTGACTTGACAGCTGGCTATTGGCAAATCAGATTAGCCGAGGAGTCTAAGGCCAAAACAGCATTCTCAACCCCAGGTGGGCACTACCAGTTTGTGGTGATGCCCTTTGGTCTGAAGAATGCACCTGCCACCTTCCAAAGGCTGGTGAACCAAGTCCTTACTGGGTTGGATGACTTTTGCGCAGCATATCTGGATGACATTGCTGTCTTTAGCTCCACCTGGGAGGATCACCTGATCCACCTGAAGAAGGCTCTCGAGGCTCTGCAAAGGGCAGGCCTCACTATCAAGGCTACTAAGTGCCAGATAGGGCAGAGTAAGGTTGTGTATTTGGGCCACCTTGTAGGTGGAGGCCAAGTTCAACCACTGGAGAGTAAGATACAATCCATCAAGGACTGGTCTCCTCCAACCACCCAGACTCAAGTTCGAGCTTTCTTGGGCTTGACTGGGTACTACAGGAAGTTTGTTAAGAACTATGGGTCCATTGTGACTCCTCTTAATGATCTGACATCCAAGAAGATGCCCAAAAAGGTTCAGTGGACAGTAAGCTGTCAAAAGGCATTTGATGACCTGAAGGAGGCCATGTGCTCTGCACCTATCCTGAAAAGTCCTGACTACTCCAAAGAGGTTATTGTCCAAACAGATGCTTCTGAGTTGGGTGTGGTAGCTGTGCTGTCACAACTTAATGTAGATGGTCAAGACCAACCCATTGCTTTTATTAGCAGAAGGCTGACCCCCAGAGAGAAGAATTGGTCAGCTATTGAGAGGGAGGCCTTTGCTGTGGTGTGGGCCCTGAAGAAGCTGAGGCCATTCTTGTTTGGCACTCACTTCAAGATTCAGACCAACCATAAGCCCCTCTTATGGCTAAATCAGATGAAGGGTGAAAACCCCAAACTGCTTAGGTGGTCCATTTCCCTACAGGGGATGGACTTTACAGTGGAGCACCGGCCAGGTACTGACCATGGGAATGCAGATGGTCTCTCCAGGTACTTCCACTTAGGACATGAAGACGAGACTGGTCAAGGCTAGTTTAATGTCCCAGCGTTTGGGGGGGGGTTGTGTAGGAGAGTAGGGTCTGCTATCCTATGGTCACCCCAAATTTTTGCTTTTTGCTTCACTGGTTTTTGACATATTGAGGCTGTGGGCCTGCCAATCAGACCCCCAGCCTGCTGTTCTCTCTACTAAATTAACACTATGCACCCTAGGTGCATAACCAATTGGAAGTGGATCACCCTGTCAGCCCCTGTACCAGTGTACACTAGGTACCCAGGGCATTGGTGTACCCAAGGCCTGCCAGGGGCTGAAGCATGTATTATGCCACCCCAGGCTTGGCCTAACAATCTGACACAACTGGCTGATCACTCAGCTGGGGTAAGTTGGTGTAATCACCTCTTACTTAGGTGTAGTATACCTATACCTAACCTTAAATGGGACACCTGGTAACCTATAAGTCACTCCTATGGCAGGCCTTAACAATCCTGAAGGCAGAGTGCTTGGTTCCATGTGAGATGGTGCCCTGGCATGAGCTGAGCCTGTCTGCAGTGGTCGGAACAACTTCCTTCTACTGTTTCCAGATATCGTCATACCATATACTCTTAAGTGCATTATGAACCTCGCGGTTAAATGCTATCTTTGGTTTGGCTTTATCAAAACATGTCGAGTAAGGTGTCATACGAATTGGAATACTAACCCCTCGCCAATTCTGGCGACGGGGTTAGCATTCCACCCTTCTAGAGGGACACGACATGTACAGTACCTGAAACCCGGGTAAAATCAGACATAGCCTCAGCTCCACAAAATGGATGCTGCCACCACAGACACAAGTCTGCCCTCCTGCTGCTGGGAGTCCTTCTAGCTTGGGAGGTGTGGACAAAGGGTTTCCTGCCAGGGGAGGTGCATGCACCACCCCAGACAGGATTTTGTGTATTGGTCAGGTAGGGCTTGAAAGAAACCAGACATGCCTGTGGCTCACCAGGAGCCTCGGTGCATATGCCAGTTCAAACCGGTCCTGGGGCACACCAGTCCCGGGCCTGGGGCGAGCTAGACAAAGGATTGGGGGTGTAACCACCCCCCTTCCTGGTCCCACCCATAGGGAGGGACCTAGCAGGTAGTCCGGCCCCTAGAATCCGCTTAAAGGTAGGAGCTGTGTCCTAAGACTTCAGACATCCTGGAATCAACTTGAAACTAAGAAGAAGACGGGAACTTCGACATTCTGCTGCACAGAAGACTGAAGGAAATCTCCCCTGTGGTCAGGGAGTGACCACCTTGCTAACGCAAGCACCATCCAGCAAATCAACGTCTGCTTTGCCGCCGCCTCCCGCCGGAGCCCGAGCCCAGAGACTGACAAGACCTGGACCTCCAGACCTCTCACCGCCCGATCCACAGTCCCTGAAAAGAGGAGACCCGTGGAGGCAACGAGACACGTGGAGCCAGCCATCTTGGAACGACGACGACAAGCTGCAAGTGCAACAACCGAGGCTCCCTCCAAGTTGTGCTTTGGGATCTGAGAAGCCCAACCCTCGAGCAGCATCTGCACCAAAGGTGAGCCCTCCAGCATCTCCACGATCTGCGTGGGGCCCTTCTGCATTTTGCCACTCGACGCGCCTAACCGGTTACTGGCCCGCTGGCTAGTAGCCATCTTGGCGACGAACTTCACGAAATACACCGCTGGTCTGGTTGCTCCAGACTGGCCCTTGCTCCCCTCCGAAGGAGCAGTCCCTCTGACCTTGCTGGTCAGAACCATCAGCTTATTTCATCTCCTACAACAATTGCTTTTGCCAAGGCTTGTTTGCTTCGATCAAGTCGCCGACAGCGAGAGCCTGCGTGGGACAGCTCGTGAACCGACTCCTGGGCGTCGTCAACCTCCAGGGACCACGTGGCTGCAGAGACAAGCTACACCTTTCTTCCTGTTTGCACCCGACATTGCCTGGTACCCACCTGGTGCCACGCTGGTCACTGGCTAGTGACTGTGAACACTGTCCCCTCTGCTTACAGGTCTTCAACATCTCCGATCCACTCTTGGATCCACCGCATCTCTCCCGGACCGACCGCCTGCAGCATCTTTGTCCACAGGCTCCACGGAACAGATAGAAGAAACCCGACGCACTTCGAGGCCTATTGTGAGAAGTTGGCCTGGTATATGCTGTTCACTAGTTCTAGTGACCACCTTGTACCATGCCAAGCAACCCTTATGGTGTGGTTGTAAGTCAACCTTTTTGGACTAGCTGCCCTAGTGGTAGCGTAGGCTAAGCAGTCTTTGAGGCTAAACTCGTGAAGCGTGTTAAGCCAGCTGTTTTACCAAATGCAACCCCCTTTTATACCAATGAAAGGACACCACACAGATATATATTCAAAATATATATGTATTTATTTATCAAAGTAACCCCTAGTCTCTTTATGAGCACAGGAGCACAAATCGTCAAACAAGATTATCACAGAATACACAGAAGTTGCACTTTATATGGATAGGCCCTGGTGGCCACTCAAACCATATACTAAAATAGTGGTATAAGTACCACGAACAGAAAAGGGAAAAGGCCTAGGGCCTCTAGAATCGCTGGGCCTACAAGGAGCTAACGTCAGTTAGTGACCAGGAGGTCCACGGGTGGCGTGTGCAGAGCAAATAGTCACACGCGTGCTCCCATAGGTTTCAATGGGTGCGTAAAAAGTACAAAGTTACTGCAAAGGAGATCTTCCGGGTTGACTAGGAACTTAAGATTTGGAACACAGGCACTAGAGATGTATTACTACACATGGCCACCGGAGTACCAGCTTTACCTCACCCACAGGAAGCGGGTGCATAGGCCTCAAAGTGCGTCGGGTTTCTTCTATCTGTTCCGTGGAGCTTGAAGACAAAGATGCTGCAGGCGGTCGGTCCGGGAGAGATGCAGTGGATCCAAGAGTGGATCGGAGATGTTGAAGACCTGTAAGCAGAGGGGACAGTGTTCACAGTCACTAGCCAGTGACCAGCGTGGCACCAGGTGGGTACCAGGCGATGTCGGGTGCAAACAGGTGATGAGGGGTAGATTGTCTCCGCAGCCACGTGGTCCCTGAAGGTCGACGACGTCCAGGAGTCGGCTCACGAGCTGTCCCACGCAGGCTCTCGCTGTCGGCGGTGTCGGCGACTTGATCGAAGCAAACAAGCCTTGGCAAAAGCAATTGCAGGAGGATTCGGAAATCAGCTGTTGGTTCTGACCAGCAAGGTCAGAGGGATTGCTCCTTTGGAGGGGAGCAAGGGCCAGTCTGGAGCAACCAGACCAGCGGTGTTTGTCGTAGATTTCGTCGCCAAGATGGCCACTAGCCAGCGGGCCAGCAACCGGTTAGGCGCGTCGAGTGGCAAAAGGCAGAAGGGCCCCACGCAGATCGTGGAGATGCTGGAGGGCTCACCTTTGGTGCAGATGCTGCTCGAGGGTTGGGCTTCTCAGGACCCAAAGCACAACTTGGAGGGAGCCTCGGTTGTTGCACTTGTCAGCTTGTCGTAGTCGTTCCAAGATGGCTGGCTCCACGTGTCTCGGTGCCTCCACGGGTCTCCTCTTTTCAGGGACTGTGGATCGGGCGGTGAGAGGTCTGGAGGTCCAGGTCTTGTCAGTCTCTGGGCTCGGGCTCCGGCGGGAGGCGGCGGCAAAGCAGACGGTGATTCGCTGGATGGTGCTTGCGTTAGCAAGGTGGTCACTCCCTGACCACAGGGGAGATTTTCTTCAGTCTTCTGTGCAGCAGAATGTCGAAGTTCCCGTCTTCTTCTTAGTTTCAAGTTGATTCCAGGATGTCTAAAGTCTTAGGACACAGCTCCTACCTTTATTCGGATTCTAGGGGCCGGACTACCTGCTAGGTCCCTCCCTATGGGTGGGACCAGGAAGGGGGGTGGTTACACCCCCAATCCTTTGTCCAGCTCGCCCCAGGCCCGGGACTGGTGTGCCCCAGGACCGGTTTGAACTGGCATATGCCCCGAGGCTCCTTGTGAGCCACAGGCATGTCTGGTTTCTTTCAAGCCCTACCTGACCAATACACAAAATCCTGTCTGGGGTGGTGCATGCACCTCCCCTGGCAGGAAACCCTTTGTCCACACCTCCCAAGCTGGAAGGACTCCCAGCAGCAGGAGGGCAGACTTGTGTCTGTGGTGGCAGCATCCATTTTGTGGAGCTGAGGCTATGTCTGATTTTACCCGGGTTTCAGGTACTGTACATGTCGTGTCCCTCTAGAAGGGTGGAATGCTAACCCCGTCGCCAGAATTGGCGAGGGGTTAGTATTCCAATTCGTATGACACCTTACTCGACATGTTTTGATAAAGCCAAACCAAAGATAGCATTTAACCGCGAGGTTCATAATGCACTTAAGAGTATATGGTATGACGATATCTGGAAACAGCAGAAGGAAGTTGTTCCGACCACTGCAGACAGGCTCAGCTCATGCCAGAGCACCATCTCACATGGAACCAAGCACTCTGCCTTCAGGATTGTTAAGGCCTGCCATAGGAGTGACTTAGAGGTTACCAGGTGTCCCATTTAAGGTTAGGTATAGGTATACTACACCTAAGTAAGAGGTGATTACACCAACTTACCCCAGCTGAGTGATCAGCCAGTTGTGTCAGATTGTTAGGCCAAGCCTGGGGTGGCATAATACATGCTGCAGCCCCCGGCAGGCCTTGGGTACACCAATGCCCTGGGTACCTAGTGTACACTGGTACAGGGGCTGACAGGGTGATCCACTTCCAATTGGTTATGCACCTAGGGTGCATAGTTTTAATTTAGTAGAGAGAACAGCAGGCTGGGGGTCTGATTGGCAGGCCCACAGCCTCAATATGTCAAAAACCAGTGAAGCAAAAAGCAAAAATTTGGGGTGACCATAGGATAGCAGACCCTACTCTCCTACACAACCCCCCCCCAAACGCTGGGACATTAAACTAGCCTTGACCAGTCTCGTCTTCATGTCCTAAGTGGAAGTACCTGGAGAGACCATCTGCATTCCCATGGTCAGTACCTGGCCGGTGCTCCACTGTAAAGTCCATCCCCTGTAGGGAAATGGACCACCTAAGCAGTTTGGGGTTTTCACCCTTCATCTGATTTAGCCACAAGAGGGGCTTATGGTCGGTCTGAATCTTGAAGTGAGTGCCAAACAAGTATGGCCTCAGCTTCTTCAGGGCCCACACCACAGCAAAGGCCTCCCTCTCAATAGCTGACCAATTCTTCTCTCTGGGGGTCAACCTTCTGCTAATAAAAGCAATGGGTTGGTCTTGACCATCTACATTAAGTTGTGACAGCACAGCTCCCACACCCAACTCAGAAGCATCTGTTTGGACAATAAACTCTTTGGAGTAGTCAGGACTTTTCAGGATAGGTGCAGAGCACATGGCCTCCTTCAGGTCATCAAATGCCTTTTGACAGCTTACTGTCCACTGAACCTTTTTGGGCATCTTCTTGGATGTCAGGTCATTAAGAGGAGTCACAATGGACCCATAGTTCTTAACAAACTTCCTGTAATACCCAGTCAAGCCCAAGAAAGCTCGAACTTGAGTCTGGGTGGTTGGAGGGGACCAATCCTTGATGGACTGTATCTTACTCTCCAGTGGTTGAACTTGGCCCCCACCTACAAGGTGGCCCAAATACACAACCTTACTCTGCCCTATCTGGCACTTAGTGGCCTTGATAGTGAGGCCTGCCCTTTGCAGAGCCTCAAGAGCCTTCTTCAGGTGGATCAGGTGATCCTCCCAGGTGGAACTAAAGACAGCAATGTCATCAAGATATGCTGCGCAAAAGTCATCCAACCCAGTAAGGACTTGGTTCACCAGCCTTTGGAAGGTGGCAGGTGCATTCTTCAGACCAAAGGGCATCACCACAAACTGATAATGCCCACCTGGGGTTGAGAATGCTGTTTTGGCCTTAGACTCCTCAGCTAACCTGATTTGCCAATAGCCAGCTGTCAAGTCAAATGTGCTCAAAAACTTTGCAGAAGCTAGTTTGTCTATGAGCTCATCTGCCCTTGGAATAGGGTGTGCATCTGTCCTGGTGACAGCATTGAGTCCTCTGTAGTCCACACAGAACCTCATCTCTCTCTTGCCATCTTTGGTGTGAGGTTTGGGGACCAGAACCACTGGGCTAGCCCAGGGGCTCTCTGAGGGTTCAATGACACCTAATTCCAGCATTTTATGTACCTCAGCCTTTATACAGTCCCTGACGTGGTCAGGTTGTCTGTAAAGTTTGTTCTTTACAGGCAGACTGTCACCAGTGTCCACAACATGGGTACACCAGTCAGTTTGACTAGGTATCAAGGAAAACATATGTGAAAATGATTGTAGAACCTGTCTACATTCAGTCTGCTGATGGGCAGTGAGGTTGCCTCCAAGGGTCACTCCTTCAACTGAGCCATCTTCAGGGTTCTGAGACAACAGGTCTGGGAGAGGGTCACTCTCTTCCTCCTGTCCCTCATCTGTAGCCATGAGCAAGCCCATGTCTGCCCTGTCAACATATGCTTTAAGCCTGTTAACATGGAGTACCCTGTGGGGACTCCTGGGAGTTCCTAGGTCCACCAAGTAGGTGACCTCTCCCTTCTTTTCCAGGATTGTATGGGGTCCAGACCATTTGTCTTGGAGTGCTGCTGGGGCCACTGGCTCCAACACCCATACCTTCTGTCCTGGCTGATACTCAACCAAGACAGCCTTTTGGTCATGCCAAGCTTTCTGTAAGGCCTGGCTTGCCTCAAGGTTTTTAGATGCCTTCTCCATATACTCAGCCATCCTGGAGCGGAGACCAAGTACATAGTCCACTATGTCTAGCTTAGGCTTTTTGAGAGGTAACTCCCATCCTTCCTTCACCAAACACAGTGGGCCTCTCACAGGGTGCCCAAACAACAATTCAAAGGGGCTGTAGCCAACTCCTTTTTGTGGGACCTCTCTGTAAGCAAACAGAAGGCAGGGTAGAAGGATATCCCATCTTCGCCTGAGCTTTTCAGGTAATCCTTTGATCATACCCTTTAGGGTCTTGTTGAATCTCTCAACAAGCCCATTGCATTGTGGGTGATAAGGGGTGGTGAACTTGTAGTTGACACCACATTCCTTCCACATAGCTGTCAAGTATCCTGACATAAAGTTGGTACCTCTGTCAGATACTACCTCCTTAGGAAACCCCACTCTGGAGAATACTCCCAGCAGGGCCCTGGCCACAACAGGAGCTGTAGTGGTCCTAAGGGGAATTGCCTCTGGATACCTGGTGGCATGATCCACTACCACCAGTATAAATCTGTGCCCAGATGCAGTGGGAGGATCCATGGGACCCACTATGTCTATTCCCACTCTTTCAAAGGGGACCCCCACCACAGGTAGTGGTATTAGGGGGGCCTTTGTTGTGCCACCTGATTTGCCACTGGCTTGGCAGGTAACACAGGAGCGACAAAACTCCTTTGTATCTTCATTCATATGGGGCCAGTGAAAGTGAGGGACAAGCCTGTCCCAAGTCTTGTTCTGGCCTAAGTGTCCTGCTAAAGGAATATCATGGGCCAAGGTAAGAAGGAAGCCCCTAAATTGCAGAGGTATAACCAACCTCCTGGTTGCACCAGGCTTGGGGTCTCTAGCCTCTGAATAAAGGAGCCCTTCATCCCAATACACTTTATGGGTACCTTGAGCATTCCCAGCAGCCTCAGCAGCAGCCAGCTGTCTGAGGGGTTCAAGAGAGGGACAGGATAACTGAGCCTGCCTCAAGTCAGCCCTTGAAGGTCCCCCTGTCCCCAGAAACTCAACCTGATCAGGTTCAAGCTCTTCAGGGACAGTTCCTTCAGGGTCCTCTAGATCAGCTTCCTGGGAAGGCTGATCATCACTCTGAGGCAGGGGGGAAGGCACAGCCTTGACCCTCCTGTTCTTCTTCTTGGTAGGTGCTTGGTCCATTGTTCCAGGATCCAAGACCTGAGGTTCAGTGAGGCACTTTTTGGCCTGTGACCTGGTCACAGCAAGGACATGTGATGATATACCTAACATCTCTGCATGAGTCCTGTACTCCACTTCTGACCATAGAGAACTCTCTAGGTCATTGCCCAACAAACATTCTACTGGGAGGTCTGCACTAACCACAACCCTTTTGAGGCCAGTTACCCCTCCCCATGAGAAGTTCACAACTGCCACACTGTGTGAAGTAGTGGCATTGCTGGCATTGGTCACCAGGTAGTTCTCACCTGGTATGTACTGACCAGGGTCCACAAAGCCTGGTGTCACCATAGTGACACTGGCACATGTGTCCCTGTAGGCTTGAGCCACTTTGTCATTAATTAGAGGAGTCTGTCTGTACTTGCCCAGGTTACTGGGGCTCACAGTCAGGGACAAATCAATGTCCCCATCACAGATCAAGACTGCCTGTGTCAGGGTTCTGTCTAAGTCAGAATCTCCTTCAGTTCCCATAGTGATTCCCACTACACCCTTTGTCTGGGGACCAACACTGCTAACAGTAGTACTGGGAGCAGGTGCCTTAGGGGCAACAGTGTTGGGGGCTCCACCCTTTTTGCAATCACTAGTCCAGTGAGTTGTATTTTTACAATGATTGCACCAGGGTTTCTTCTGACCTTCTTTCTTCTTCTTGGACTGTTGGGACCCACCCTCCTTAGCAGTAGTTTGGGGCCCTGTTGAAGACTTCTGGTCTTTAGGTTTCTGATCTCCACCCTTTTGGTCTGTTTTCTTCTGATCACCCCCTTGGCCCTGGTTCTGGTTCTTTTGCTTAACCCTGGTTCTGACCCATTTGTCTGCCTTCTTTCCCAATTCTTGGGGAGAGGTCAGATCAGAGTCAACCAAGTGTTGATGCAGTTGCTGGTTTTGACAGTTATTTAAAATCTGTTCTCTCATCATCAAATTATACAATCCTGTAAAATCAGATACCTTACTTCCCAGCAACCAACCCTCCAAAGCCTTAGTGGCACATTCAATGTATTCAGACCAGTCCTGAGTCTGTGTCTTTTGGGTGTCTCTGAACATTAACCTGTACTGTTCAGTGGTTAAGCCTAACCCATCTACCAGAACACTCTTCAGGACTCTGTAGTTTCTGACATCCTCTTCTCTAACAGTGAGGAGTCTGTCTCTGCCTCTTCCTTCAAAGGAGAGCCAGAGGATGGCTGCCCACTGGTCTTCAGGAACCTGCTGTACTTTGCAGGCTCTCTCAAGAGCAGTTATCCACTTGTGGATGTCATCCCCACTTTTGTAGGGGGGCACAACCTTAGACAGGTTTCTATTATCGAAAACCCTATCTTTGTCCTTAGGGACAATGCTGCCACCAGTGGGTATAGACCCACTCTCTCTAGGTTGCCTAGCCTTGTTCAGTTTTTCTTCCATCAGGGCTACTTCTAGCTCCTGCTTCCTGATCCTCAACTGGGCTTCCTGCATTCTGGCCTCATGTTCCCTCCTCTGAGGGGTGGTCATCCTTTTCCTGGAGTGACCTTGAGAGCCTCTAGAGCCATGGGAAGCATTGGAGTCACCTGAGCGATTCCTTTGCCTTCCCAGCCCTGTGTTAAGTCCACTGGGGAGATCCAGTGGGTTGAACCCACTGTCAGTCCCCAATAGCCTTGGTTTAGCTGGGCCAAGTATAACACTTGGCACTGGGCTAGTTCTCCCTTCATCCTCACTACTGTCAGTATCCTTTTCACTCTCATCCTCTGTGGTAGGCATCCCATCTAAGGGGTGACTATTGGGAAGGGGTACTTCAGTGGCATCTTTAGAAGGGGGGCCTCCTGTTCCTGTCCCTAAGGGGGCTAACTGGGAAGCTTTCTTGAGTGCTCTCTGATTCTCATCATTCTGTAAGAGCTCTCTGAGCTCAGCAGAGTTTGGGTTCTTGGGCTGTTTAAGGCCTCTAAGAGTTGCCAAATGCCTGAGCTCATTCTGATTAAGGGTAGCAAAGCTGGATGGTGCCCTCTGGGGGTCACTCTCAACAGAGATGGGTACAGTGGACCCCTCTGCCCCGGCCATTGCTCTTAAGTGTGGGTGGATGTGTTGCAATCTACCTACACTTGGGTTTACCTACTAAACCTATCTAGTAGTTGTAGTCAGGGTGTGCTACTCCCTTTGCTCTACAACAACTAAGTTCAGTAGAACTTAAGTATATCTAATCTTGTTTTATATGTACCTACAGGTACCTATGTGATCTTTCAATTGGTAACCAAGAGATTACAATGGTAAAACACAGCAAGCTCAAATCCAACCGCTGCTCACCAATGTGAGAAGTTGGCCTGGTATATGCTGTTCACTAGTTCTAGTGACCACCTTGTACCATGCCAAGCAACCCTTATGGTGTGGTTGTAAGTCAACCTTTTTGGACTAGCTGCCCTAGTGGTAGCGTAGGCTAAGCAGTCTTTGAGGCTAAACTCGTGAAGCGTGTTAAGCCAGCTGTTTTACCAAATGCAACCCCCTTTTATACCAATGAAAGGACACCACACAGATATATATTCAAAATATATATGTATTTATTTATCAAAGTAACCCCTAGTCTCTTTATGAGCACAGGAGCACAAATCGTCAAACAAGATTATCACAGAATACACAGAAGTTGCACTTTATATGGATAGGCCCTGGTGGCCACTCAAACCATATACTAAAATAGTGGTATAAGTACCACGAACAGAAAAGGGAAAAGGCCTAGGGCCTCTAGAATCGCTGGGCCTACAAGGAGCTAACGTCAGTTAGTGACCAGGAGGTCCACGGGTGGCGTGTGCAGAGCAAATAGTCACACGCGTGCTCCCATAGGTTTCAATGGGTGCGTAAAAAGTACAAAGTTACTGCAAAGGAGATCTTCCGGGTTGACTAGGAACTTAAGATTTGGAACACAGGCACTAGAGATGTATTACTACACATGGGCACCGGAGTACCAGCTTTACCTCACCCACAGGAAGCGGGTGCATAGGCCTCAAAGTGCGTCGGGTTTCTTCTATCTGTTCCGTGGAGCTTGAAGACAAAGATGCTGCAGGCGGTCGGTCCGGGAGAGATGCAGTGGATCCAAGAGTGGATCGGAGATGTTGAAGACCTGTAAGCAGAGGGGACAGTGTTCACAGTCACTAGCCAGTGACCAGCGTGGCACCAGGTGGGTACCAGGCGATGTCGGGTGCAAACAGGTGATGAGGGGTAGATTGTCTCCGCAGCCACGTGGTCCCTGAAGGTCGACGACGTCCAGGAGTCGGCTCACGAGCTGTCCCACGCAGGCTCTCGCTGTCGGCGGTGTCGGCGACTTGATCGAAGCAAACAAGCCTTGGCAAAAGCAATTGCAGGAGGATTCGGAAATCAGCTGTTGGTTCTGACCAGCAAGGTCAGAGGGATTGCTCCTTTGGAGGGGAGCAAGGGCCAGTCTGGAGCAACCAGACCAGCGGTGTTTGTCGTAGATTTCGTCGCCAAGATGGCCACTAGCCAGCGGGCCAGCAACCGGTTAGGCGCGTCGAGTGGCAAAAGGCAGAAGGGCCCCACGCAGATCGTGGAGATGCTGGAGGGCTCACCTTTGGTGCAGATGCTGCTCGAGGGTTGGGCTTCTCAGGACCCAAAGCACAACTTGGAGGGAGCCTCGGTTGTTGCACTTGTCAGCTTGTCGTAGTCGTTCCAAGATGGCTGGCTCCACGTGTCTCGGTGCCTCCACGGGTCTCCTCTTTTCAGGGACTGTGGATCGGGCGGTGAGAGGTCTGGAGGTCCAGGTCTTGTCAGTCTCTGGGCTCGGGCTCCGGCGGGAGGCGGCGGCAAAGCAGACGGTGATTCGCTGGATGGTGCTTGCGTTAGCAAGGTGGTCACTCCCTGACCACAGGGGAGATTTTCTTCAGTCTTCTGTGCAGCAGAATGTCGAAGTTCCCGTCTTCTTCTTAGTTTCAAGTTGATTCCAGGATGTCTAAAGTCTTAGGACACAGCTCCTACCTTTATTCGGATTCTAGGGGCCGGACTACCTGCTAGGTCCCTCCCTATGGGTGGGACCAGGAAGGGGGGTGGTTACACCCCCAATCCTTTGTCCAGCTCGCCCCAGGCCCGGGACTGGTGTGCCCCAGGACCGGTTTGAACTGGCATATGCCCCGAGGCTCCTTGTGAGCCACAGGCATGTCTGGTTTCTTTCAAGCCCTACCTGACCAATACACAAAATCCTGTCTGGGGTGGTGCATGCACCTCCCCTGGCAGGAAACCCTTTGTCCACACCTCCCAAGCTGGAAGGACTCCCAGCAGCAGGAGGGCAGACTTGTGTCTGTGGTGGCAGCATCCATTTTGTGGAGCTGAGGCTATGTCTGATTTTACCCGGGTTTCAGGTACTGTACATGTCGTGTCCCTCTAGAAGGGTGGAATGCTAACCCCGTCGCCAGAATTGGCGAGGGGTTAGTATTCCAATTCGTATGACACCTTACTCGACATGTTTTGATAAAGCCAAACCAAAGATAGCATTTAACCGCGAGGTTCATAATGCACTTAAGAGTATATGGTATGACGATATCTGGAAACAGCAGAAGGAAGTTGTTCCGACCACTGCAGACAGGCTCAGCTCATGCCAGAGCACCATCTCACATGGAACCAAGCACTCTGCCTTCAGGATTGTTAAGGCCTGCCATAGGAGTGACTTAGAGGTTACCAGGTGTCCCATTTAAGGTTAGGTATAGGTATACTACACCTAAGTAAGAGGTGATTACACCAACTTACCCCAGCTGAGTGATCAGCCAGTTGTGTCAGATTGTTAGGCCAAGCCTGGGGTGGCATAATACATGCTGCAGCCCCCGGCAGGCCTTGGGTACACCAATGCCCTGGGTACCTAGTGTACACTGGTACAGGGGCTGACAGGGTGATCCACTTCCAATTGGTTATGCACCTAGGGTGCATAGTTTTAATTTAGTAGAGAGAACAGCAGGCTGGGGGTCTGATTGGCAGGCCCACAGCCTCAATATGTCAAAAACCAGTGAAGCAAAAAGCAAAAATTTGGGGTGACCATAGGATAGCAGACCCTACTCTCCTACACCTATGCACCCGCTTCCTGTGGGTGAGGTAAAGCTGGCACTCCTGTGCCCAAGTGTAGTATTACATCTCTAGTGCCTGTGTTTCAAATCTTGAGTGCCTAGTCCATCCGGAAGATCCTTTTTGCAGTAACTTTGTACTTTTTACGCACCCATTGAAACCTATGGGAGCACGCGTGTGACTATTTGCTCTGCACACGCAACCCGTGGACCTCCTGGTCACTAACTGACGTTAGCTCCTTGTAGGCCCAGCGATTCTAGAGGCCCTAGGCCTTTTCCCTTTTCTGTTCGTGGTACTTATACCACTATTTTAGTATATGGTTCGAGCGGCCACCAGGGCCTATCCATATAAAGTGCAACTTCTGTGTATTCTACTGTAATCTTGTTTGACGATTTGTGCTCCTGTGCTCATAAAGAGACTAGGGGTTACTTTGAGAAATAAATACATATATATTTTGAATATATATCTGTGTGGTGTCCTTTCATTGGTATAAAAGGGGGTTGCATTTGGTAAAACAGCTGGCTTAACACGCTTCACGAGTTTAGCCTCAAAGACTGCTTAGCCTACGCTACCACTAGGGCAGCTAGTCCGAAAAGGTTGACTTACAACCACACCATAAGGGTTGCTTGGCATGGTACAAGGTGATCACTTTAACTAGTGAGCATCATATACCAGGCCAACTTCTCACACTGGGGTCCTGATTAGGAGGATCCCAGTCAAACTAAGTCGAAAACCAGTAAAACACCAGGAAAAAAGTGGGGGTAACCATGCAGTCAGATTCCACCTTCCTACAATCAGAATTATTGTACCTTGCAAAAATACATAGGGCCATATTATCAAGAACGGGCGATAACATTATCGCCGCTTTTGCCACTAAAGCAGCGATAAGGAGCTTGATAATATGCCCTATAGAATTCCAACAGAAGCCCAGGTTAGGGCATATTATCAAGCCCCTTATCGCCGCTTAAGCGGCAGTTTCCTGCCGCTAAAGCGGTGATAATGTTATGGCCCGTTCTTGATAATATAGCCCATAGTTTAGTAAATCCAAAGGTTCCTGTTCCTCCCCGTATACAAAAATATAAAGATTCTGCAGTTCAGCCAAAAATGGCTGCTTTTAAGGACACCTGAAAATTATACTAAGCTGAATATTTGAAGAAGGTTACTACTTGGGAAGCCCAGAGAAACTGCGATTAAGGAGACTTAAAGACGCTGGTGATTAAACAATTTTCAGGGCTGTGGTGCTGCTATCGATGTTACATCACCTAAGTTGCAGGGATTGTGAAAACTCCAGTAGGAATATTTCCAAGAAAATTCCAGAGCATGGTGCTGCGCTAAATTTGGCAACACCGCACTCCGACATGTTCAAAATGGATGGAAGCGCTGTATTTACAAAAATATGGCCCCCCAGGAATTTCCCTAGCGTTGGTGCTAAAAAAAAAGCTGCCCATTACCAGCTCAGGCACCCTTGCGCTATGTTGCAAGGCTGCCTGACCTGCAGGGGCGATTGTTTATGTGCAGGAAGGGACACCTTCCTGCACATAAACAATCAATAATGGCAATTTGCAGTTTTGATGCGTGCTGCAGAATGCAGCACACAAAGAAAGAGCAAAAAACGAGGGGTATCACCATTCTAAGACCAGGTATTACCTAGCCTTAGTCTTTGGCGCTGCCCCAGCCTGGTAAATCTGGGGGAGTGTCAAAAAGCAATGGGTGTTGCTGTGGAATGCCCACTGCAACACCCATTGCCCGCCCCTTTGCCGCAGCTGACTGCGTTGGTAAGGGGCTATTTGCAAGGTGGCGTTAAGCAATGTTAAGTGGCTCAGCGCCAACTTGTAAATATGGGTAATGGCATCACACCACATGGAGCGTCAAAAAAAGTGATGCTCCCGTGGCGTTAGAGGCTTCTAAATATTCTCCCAAGTGTCACACAAATAATGAGTTTAGCAAATGAGCCACACCCCTTCAGAAAGAGAGCGATAAGGGTGTATTATGTATCCCTGTGGTGTAGTTTGGAGTACACATACAGTAGTGCACTATTATTTACAAACAGCCCATTTTCCATTACAATGGCCACTAAATGTGCACACACATTCAGTTTTATTGGTAAACTATATAGCACACTAACATTAATGTGTGGAAAACGGGGTTCACTAAATATGTAGCATTTGTGCCTCATCACATATATTGATTTGTTTCATCCTATTAAAATAATTGTTCCATCACAGTTCTGAATTAAAATGTGCTTCGTTTTGGTCTTTCCTTACTGCTGATGAATTTTGAAATATTTTTGCAGTTCATTTACGGGTATTTACAGCAAGATTGTAACATAGTTGACTAATCTCTAATCACTGCGTTAAAAGAATAAGCAGCAATTTGTCAGAACACAGAAAATATTAGACCTCTATCTTTGAAAGCACAGCTAATGTGACAAGATAAAAATTATATTTACAGGCATGTTTATTGCTCACCTTCTGATCTCACCATTGTTATGTTGGGGTTGATGTAGCCCCCCTCCAGTACCCCTACTTCCAGCGCCAATGCCTAAAGACGTCTATGAACATGAGACTGAAAGATCAGTTATTCAGTACACCTAATCAGCACCTTGACTGAGGGGGGGCACGGGGGCGCTGCAGAGAGTGCCTAGTGACTATTCGCAAAAATGGTGGCTGTATAGGAGACTAAGGGGGATATTCACAAGGATCTATCGCCGAGTTAACGGCACTTTATCGCAACCAAAGTTGTGATAAACGTATCGCCCCAATCACAAGCTGGTGTTAACAGCCCACAGCACCAGTTTACCCGCGATAGCAGCTGCAAAAAACATCGCCACAGATGACCCCCGCAACTATCGCTAATGAGATGCAGAGTAGGCGTTTCCGTGCCAAAAGCCGCAACAACACCACTACTCAACATTCACAACGACCAGCCGGATCGGCGATAAGATCTCAAGGCGCATTAGCAGCAGGAAAATAACACCTGCTCAGACCTGGTGCAAAGTTGGACCACAGCCTGCACCACAAAAGGGAGCACCTCCCACAGCCACATCGGAAGGGCAACAGATGCCACGGAGCCATGCGGCCCAGACAAGCAGGAGGGCCACAGCACCCACCGCCACCATCCCAGGACCCCAACCCCCACCCGGAATCCCCCCCCCACCCCCGGACCACCACAGAGGCTGTGCAGACAAAGACAGCAGACCCCCAGGAAACGTACCAGCCTCACAGACCTAACACCTGACAATGTCATTGCCCACTACAGGCACAAAAGGACAACCATCCTACGCATCCTGACCATCATCGCCCAACAGGCCGCGGCAACAACACAGCGGACAACCAACATCCCACCCCACACAAAGCTGCTGGCTGTGCTGCACCTGTTGGCCCCTGGTACCCCCCAACCAACACCCGCCAGAGTCCCTCACACCTGTCCTGGACATCACCATCAGCCTGGCACCCCAGTTTCAATACGTCCAACACAATGCGTAGGATCCGCTGGAGACCAAGCAAGGACCATACACCATAGCTAGATGTACGCACGTGTTGGGGGCAATCCACGGCACACATGTCCTACCTGTGCCCCCTGGTGATACAGCACACAATCGCCTCAACAGAAAGCACACGTCTCACATCAATGTGCAGGCAACATCCGAACACCGTGGAAACTCCACCAATCTCGCCTCCAAATACCCATCCAGTGTGCATGGTCCCTTCATCCTCCGACAGTCCAGCAGCAACCAGCGTTCCCAGGATGGCGCCAAGGGAAATGCACAGCCCCTTGGCAAGTTCCAAATGAACACCCAACTCACCTTAACTCCACAACCTGTGCAACTCACAACCCTGGCAATGCACACGTCACAAAATCACAACCAAGATACAAAACAACATGACCACCCACCAGACACGACAGAACAACTCACAATGGTAACCTGGGCAAGCCGTGAACATGAGCCAGCAACGGCATGGCACCTCAGCAACACACTAGCCGAATGTGGGGAGAGGTGGCTACCAAGCATGTATGAAGGATTCAGGAGAACCATGATTGGGAAAGTACACAATGCCAAGAGTGGCGGAGATGTGCTGGACAGACCGCAGTATGCAGAACACACCCATATCCATGGCGACATACACCTCTGGTGTATGGAGTGTAGTGGACAGTGGACGCAACCATGTCATCCCAACCAGTGGGGGAGTTCAAGGAAATATTGCCTGTTACGTCCCGCCCGTAAGCATGAGCGGAGTGGGATGGCCCGGCCTACGCCAGGCCAGCATAGGGATGTGAATAAAAAGCACGTAGCCCTGTGCGTGGTCCTCTCACTACGCCACAAGGCTGATGCCATCCTCGTAAGGAGAGTTGTCTGCGATCCTAGGCGCCTGCCGTACCCTGGCCCGCTGGACCCTGAACCCGCCAGGCCCGCCCCCTGTGCAGCCAACCCACACTGATCACCTTCCGACACCGGCGTGTGTCAAGTGGGGCCCACCACGTGGCTTGCACCCACCCCACACACATCCAGCACAGGCGTCACTGTACATGTGGCTCTGCCAATAAAGGGGCCGGGCACCCGTGCCCGTAGCCAGTTCAACATAACGTCTGCGTGTGTCCCTGTGGTCTTGTTGTATGCATGGGGGCCCAGGGCCCTACGATATTACCTTGTGCTGTGTACAGCGGATGCAGGCATGTCACCGCAGGCATCGGGTCTGAGCTTGGACATGTAGCTGTGTAGTCACCCACACAATCCGTAAGGGGAGTGGCCTGGGCAGTCGTACGCAGAGCGAACATGGGTGTGTGACTGATATGTGTGGGCCCCTGGGCGTGGTTGTGTTCCGTGAATGTGCATCTGCATGTGTGTCTCTGGCAGTGTGGGTCTCCTTTGTGGGGTGTAGGTGGTCCCTGAAGGGTAATAGACACCAACGTATGTGATCTAGTTTGCCTTCTATGGGTTCGGAGCCAACCCACACCTGTTGGGCCACCTCCTTTTGGCGTGCTGACACATGGCATTGGGGTGCCATGTGTGGGTGGGTGAAGTGTTGTGAGCCAGCTGTGCTTGCGGGTGCTTCCTGCAGTGTGGTCTGTTGCAAACTCTGTGTCCTCCTCTAAGTAGCTTGGCTGCCCGGGTCCTGCTGGTGGGTTGCGTGGGATGTCCATGGGCTGTTGTAGGGTGTCGGTGTCGAAGGTGTGGGGGTCCTCTCTGGCATCACCGATGTGTTGTCTTCTGTGCTCTGCTGGAGGTGTTGTGTGCCCCTCTGCAATGTGAAGGAGAGATGCATGTTGACATTGTGTTGACATGTATGTTGGCGCACTGTTCTGGTCTACATGCAGACTGTATGACAATGTACATTGTGACTGAGTACTGCTGTGGGACAGTGTACATTTGGACTACATGACGGATGTGAGGTCGTACGCGTACATTTCCATTTCACAATTTGCTGCTCTGTCAGATGTAGTAGGCATGTTTCTGTGCATGTGCGGAGTCAGTTGTGTCTTCTGTTCTGCAGTGTCGGCTTTGCGCATTGTACCACGTTGTCGTCAATGTGGGTGTGCTGATCTTGCTATGTGTGTGTGCTGCAGTGTGCCAAGGGGATGAGGGACATGATCCAGGGTAATTGTGGGTTTGCAGTGTGCTACACCTCGTTGTGCATGTGTGCCATTGTGCCCATCTCCCCCTGTCCCCCCAGTCCCTGGTCGTTACTCACCCTGTTGATGTTGTGTCAGGTCCTCTCGAGCTGTGTCCGTACTTTCTACTCCTTGTACCGTCTCCACACTGATGACTGTGGCCTCGGTTTCCTCCAGCTCCTCCTGTGGCGCTGGACTGCCACCTCCTGTTGCCGTTGCAGCCTTCCTGTTGGCAGCGGGTTTGTGCCTTGTTTAGGTTGTCACATCATGTCAGCGCCTCTTGGCCTCCTCGGCACTCCGACTGCATTCCAAGTGGTCTACTTGTGGGTCAGTTGCTGGTAGTGTTCTGTCACCTCCGTGACGCTGATCTAGGTTTGCAGACTGCACCCCGTCTTCCTTTCCCTCTTCTCCTCGGCCGTCCCCATCCCCGTTGTTCCTTGCTGGTGGTCTGTGGGGGTTGTGAGGTTTACGTTGGCCTCTGCGCTGGGTCAGGGTGCATCCATGTTGCTACGTGCTTTGGCTTGTTTCTGGTGTGTTGTTTCTCTGGTTTTTATGGTGCATTTTCCTGCCAGACGCGTGGGATTTGCAATCCTGTGTCTGGTTTTTGCTACTTTTTGTACCGCGATTGGCCTCATCACATGAGTTTTTGTGTTAGCGTTTTGCATTTTTGCGGAGTGGCGTTGATTTTTGCGCGGCCATTTGACACGTTATCTGGTGACTATCGCATGCTACCGCCGCGTTGTAAATACTTGGTTGGCACGGCGTGATTTTCCCGTGATAGGCTGCGATGTTGAGAGTTGCGTTAAGCTACTCTTGCAGTAGTTATCACCCGTTCTTGTGAATATACCCCTAAAATGTGGGTGATATTTGTGGAATCAAAACGTGGCCACCTTTGAGCCAGAAGGCCAGCAAAATGCCTAGTGCTTAGGAGTGGGCCACAATTAGATTGTTTCTAAACAGCAAGATCGCTGATACTTTAGGAAGTAAAGGATTACTGCTACAAATTAAAGTAAAAGCGTGCCATCACACAGGTTTCTCAATAACCGCCATTCATTTAAAAAAAAAAAAAATGTTCGAGTTAGCTATAGGAGCAGTTATAATCAATCACGTGAGAAAGAGACTCTCTTGACTATTTTTGGGTCTTTCATTCAGGATTATGTTTTAAAAATCAGATCTGCCATTAAGAACATGAGAGGAGTGGTGCATTGCATTGGAGTCTTCTCCCACCCATCAGCCACCACATGTGAGATTCGGATCTTCAGCCTCCATAGCTAAAACCGTTGAGCAGAAAAAGCACAGATTCTGTTAACCAGAAGGCCCATTAACCAGACACTGAAGAATCAGATGACACACACAGTAGCGGTTTCTTTATTTGGGCGTTAGGGCATCGCCCCACTGTTTGTTTGCCCCATATTAAATCATAGTGTCAGACATAGTTTTAATTTTATTTTAGCAGCAGTGAGTGGCTGTGGCATGACCAGGCAAAGTTTTCCTTTGAAAGGAGAGTGAGGCGTGGACGTGGGGGTGGGAAGGCAGTGGCAGCTGTGACATTTGAAAGTGGTGGGCGTAAAAGTTTGGGATGAGTGACCAGTAGCAAGCAAGCATAGCGAGCAAGTCTCACCATCATAATGGGGGTTTGGGGAGAGGGGGGACCTCCTCCCAGAGAAAAGTTTGAAAAAATGATGGGTAAATGGTGCATTTTCAAGCAAATTTGAGAAAGCAAGAAGGTTAATCAGGTACTCTTTAAAGTGTAGTTATGACATCAATAAAATGATGTAGGTAGCTGCTTATTCTGTATTAGATAAATATTTATTATCAAATTTATAGTCGCTTGAAAAAGATTTAGCTGCCGCACATCGGAGCACTTATTATTCCTGTGCAGCTGTGTAGATTTGCTTGCCAGTGCTAAATATATGCAAATACCCATTCTTGCTATAGAAGAGTATATATTAATTCACTATTGCTATACAAGTCCACATCTTCACTTGCTGTTGCTAACTGTATACATCTCTTTAGTATTCTACTATTACTATGAAAGTTTACAGGCTTATTCACTATTGATAGTTGGGACAATAAAACTGCCCATCGGCTCTGGAAGCCTCAGTGGGTTTCTCAGCCCACCCAGAGGCAAAGCGGAGTAAGGGGCGGCCAGCACACATTAAGTGGCACTGGTAACACCTCGGGCCCCAGCCCCCAAAGCGACGAAGCCGAGATGGCAAAATCACAGCCGCTTAACAATCCAGAACTGGGGAAAGTGTGGGGCCTATTGCAATTGTAGGGCCCTGGGCAGGTGCAAGTAGGATGTCTGCTGCCCTATCAGACTCTTCCCTAACGATCCTCAGTGCGAAGCAGACCCTGGTGAAGGCAGAGGGGAGGGCTGTTGAGGCCTGGTATACCATGGCAGTGTGGGAGTCCAGCGGGCTGGCTACATCATTGGTGGGTGTAATGATGTTGCCACACCCGTTTACTGCTTTGCAGGCTCTCAAGAACCACCATGAAACCTCTACAAATGCTCCTCCAGTCTGAATTGTACTTATTTCCGTTTGTCAGCATCACGATCTCATACAGGAGATGGACTGACCCATAAGTAAATCTATGAACTTTAGTGATTGGCAGGTCAGCTGACAGGCCTCGTTTGGGTGAAGAGCGCATGCCAGGTTGGACGGATGCCTTGGTCTGCCCAGCTTGACATGTGCACTTAAACCCTCGTCTACATTCACAATATAGGGAGCCCGGGGGATTGCAGCCACAGCCTTCAAGTCTCCTTGGGAGTGTCGGCAGCGCCTGACCAAGCCAATCCTAGCGCTGCTTTCATGCTGTTTTCTAACATATACAGCATGGGAGCAGTGATGCAGCGCGACTATTAAAACCCCATTTCCTTATGACATAAACCCAGAAAACCCCTACACATATTGATTCATATTAACCTTTGTCGGTGGGGCCCATGACACCGAATACACACATTTTCTCAGTTTTCTGGATTAATGATAAGTAGACGAGCTGCAGGACGAACGGGGTACCTTATTAAAATGACCGAATGTACATTATACACATTATATACATTAATCTTCTAAACTGTCGGGTTTAAACATCAAGGTACTCCGCTATTCGGTCGATGGACCAACTAGTAGAATCAGTTGATGGTGATTAAGTCCAGCTCAATCACGATTAAAACCTTTAATATTTATTGATCATGTTTTATTTAAGAATCACGTAGAGTTAGCATATAATGTTATCTGAATTCATTGAATGAAAGTAAATAAGTAAAGTTTACTAGACAAATACATTTAACATTATCTGTAAGCATTTAAGTAAATTAAATTAGAAACTGAAAATACTCATTACCCTTGGCCAAAGGGTGATGAAGAGAATGGTTCACCAGAAAGAAGAATGAATCACAGATCACAGGATAGATCTCCCAATACTGACTGACTGTCCCTCTAACCTCCTCAGACGCAATCTCCTCCCGGGGCAACTCCCACGACGGTCTCGTTCCTACTCCCCATCAAAGTTCGAAGTCCAAAATGACCGAGACTCTCCTAGCATCAGGATAACCAAACCTCAGGACTTAGCCCTCAGGAACCAGTACAGGAACTAGGACCCAGAACTTTTTTAGAATGTAAGCGCAGACTCATTTATACCTTTTCCTCTAACTCGCTACACTCAGAATTAAAATCTTTAGGGGCTGAATTCATTCTAATTGGTCCATTAGAGGGGTGGTGATGGTCACCTCATCGCCCTCCTTGTTCGAACCGGTTTGCAAACAATAAATGCATACAGTAGTTCTCGTGATCCACAATGTCCAAGGGAAATTTAACTTGTTAATTAAATTTGTAACAAACTCCGATGGTCATCCTCTGTAACTCAGTTCTCTCATCCGTTCCCATGCATACATGCTGAACTCTTGGCACCACTCTCGTTTCAGGTCAGGCTGGCCTTGACATCTCTCACTCCGGGCATTGGCCGCATACACGTGACTGGAGCATTCACTCTGCTCATGCGCGAGGCCATCTTTTTTGGCGCAGGCAATCCCATCCCTCTCCGGCAGCCATTTTCAGGCATGGCCTACCAGGCCAGAACGAAACTAATAGAAGAACAAACACAAAAGAAATTAGACATAGAAAATAAGTCTTTCTGTTTACCACCCGCCATTCAAAAAACCCGTGATAGATATTACCTAGCAAAAGTGACATTTAAAGCCATTTTACTTCTGCATTCTGTGCCACAGTATAATTTTACTACACAACAAAATCTATGTAATTTTACTCTATTTATTACGTAAATCACAAGACCTATGTTATTTGATCCACACTTGTAAATAAATTAGATTTTGCAAAGCCAGTTAGTTTTCCCACATGTAGTGTCTAATAAAGGTGCATTTTGTTGATTAGTACATGCGTTCAAACAATTAGGTGCCGATTCCGATCGGGTAAAATAATTTCCCGTACGACTCGTATCTGTATATTTTTACGTACGAATCGTACAAGTCCCGTCCCACGATTTGTACGTGAAAAATATATACAAATCGCTTCGGGAAAAGGTCTACGAGACGTACCCGGACAGTTTTACATACAAATCGTACAACTGAAGTCCAAGCGCACAAGTACGATCCGTATCGCCCTTCCGAATATACAAGCGTATGTAAAACGTCCCGTACGGAGCGAACTCTGTAACACTCGTATCCCGGGTAAACCTGTGCCCGGGATATGAGTCGTACAGCCCCCCCTCCTCCCCCCTGCGTATGTCCGCACGTCCCCCCGTATGTCAGCACCGTACCCCCATATGTCAGCACCGTACCCCCCCCATGTCCGCACTGTACCCTAGCCCCGTACTTGGACGCACCGTACCCCAGCACCGTACCCCAGCCCCGTAATTAGACGCACCGTAACCCAGCACCATACCCCAGCCCCGTACTTGGACGCACCGTACCCCAGCACTGCACCCCAGCCCCGTACTTGGACGCACCGTACCCCAGCCCTGTACTTGGACGCACCGTACCCCAGCACCGTACCCCAGCACCGTACTTGTATGCACCGTACCCCAGCACCGTACTTGTATGCACCATACCCCAGCACCGTACTTGTATGCACCGTACCCCAGCACCGTACTTGTATGCACCGTACCTCAGCCCCGTACTTGGACGCACCGTACCCCAGCACCATACTTGTACGCACCGTCCCCCAGCATCGCGTATGTACGGACCTTACAACAACATTGCGTATCCAAGCACGGTACAACAACATCGCGTATGGACGCACCTTACATACGCAAAAACGACTCTTACTGAACCAGGACACTGTAAAACAGCACAAGGAGGGTCAATTTGACTCGCACAACACCACAAAACACGTCTACAGTACAAAAAACAGCAAAATGACTGACCTGGCACATCCAAACAGGTAAACAGAGGCCCAAACTCACAACCACCTCTTATAACACACCCACCAAAATTTCAAGCTCAGGCCCACCCACAAATGGACCAATAAAAAGGGCCCACACACACAAACCATGAGCCTTTGCAACAGACTCGCTTCAGCTACAGAGCACACCCCAACAACTGCACCCATACACCTTAACATATACACCTTCACACACACTCCACACAAACCCCCTCTCCACATTCCCACACACACCTTCACATTCACACCCACCACCATCCACACCCTCACCCCACACCATGCCCACAGACAGGAATCCAAAGTTCACAAGGGAGGAGCTGGACATCCTTGTCAACGAAGTCATCAGAGTCGAGCCACAGCTCTTTGGAACATTGGTCAGACAGACCAGCATAGCGGAAAAATCACGCCTGTGGTAGAGGATTGTCGATAGGGTGAATGCTGTTGCGCCCATCAGAAGGACCAGGAATGAATGCCAAGCCAGGTGGTACGATCTGCGGAGGGTAGTCAAGTGCAAAATGAACTAGGACTACGCCCAGAGCAACATCACTGGAGGTGGGCTGCCCCGCAGACCGGTACATTACCATCCCTGGGAGGAGAAGGTGATGGCCCTGCTTCTGCCGGTTGGAGTACACGGAGTCGAAGGAGTTGCAGAGCCTGGTGAGTACACAAACAACTTACTTAACATGGGAGTAATGGCATCCACACCCCAACTACACCAAATGCACGCAACTACCCCCAAGCCCTCACCGGACACCACCACACTCAAAAACAATGCTCATACCACTAACATGTGTATGCCCCATCCACAAAGCAAGGCCATGCCATGTCCCAGGCTACACGAAGCACAAACCCAAGACTGGATGTCTGGGATGCTGGGAGGGTGGGTCTCACAAAACACATTGTTCAACTTTGAATCAGACACCATTGCCCTCAGCCCATATGGCCCAGGTACATACCCATGCACCATGCTCAATGCACAGGGACTGGCAAAGTACTGACAAGGTAGCTGACACTTGGTCCTGCTGTAGCCAGCACAAGGCCCTCCCGTGGCCACTGTAAACTCAAACACCAACACCACAAGCTCAGATATCTAGGACAGGAACTGACACTCACTGTCATGCCAGCATGCACCATGAGGGGACAGATACATCACCTGGGAGACCCACAGCCAAATCACACTACACCCACCAGCAGGCCCTGTCACACACACCCCTTACACAAGCACGCACCCCTGGGGCAGGCAATGGATTTACCCACTCTCACAATGGACATGTGACACAACAAGATCAATCCATAGCCAAAGAAGCATCCAAGCCAAAAATCTACATGTCAAACACTCAGGAGAACTTATCAATCTGTCCCCTGCAACATACCCATCCACAAGTGAACAGTGAGGGGAATGCTAGGCACATACAACTACCTGGAGGAACTGTGCCAACTTGAATATGTATGAAACATGGATGTCGCATGAAACAGCATTAACATTGTCTCTCTCTCACACACAGGGCAACGTCATGGATCTCCCCCCAACAATGGGGAGGAAGAATCACAGTCCCAGGCTCGGGAAGAACCTGATCCCACCGGCAGCAACGCCTCTCAACACCCCGCGGATGACTCCAACCCACCTGGACCCTCTGGTGTCCAAGCCCCTGCAGCACCTGCCTCAGGTACATCTGTGCCAACCACCACCCCCATTCCTGCCACATCCCAGGAGACACCCAGGAGCCCTGCCCGCACTGAACAACTGAGCCAGTCTGACCTGGAGGGACAAGGTTCGCCGGGCACCCAGGAGGAGGCAGCCATCCCTCAGGGGTCCCGTAGACCCGATGTGCCCACAACGGCAGGCCAGGCTCGTGTGGGCAGGGGTGGTGGGAGTGGAGGCAGGCGGAGACGAGAACCTGACCAGCCAGCTGAAGGGACCGGTATGTCACACATATGCAACATCATGGACGCATACCGGCGTGACACCAGGGCCATCAGCCAGGTAGTGGAGACCCTCACAGAGATTAAGAACCAGCAGGCCGAGCAGCACGCCAGTCAACAACAACACCAAGGACGGATGGAGGCAAGACTGGCTGAGCTCCTGGCGGTGCAAACGGACATAAGCCGTTCACTCCGTCGGATCGCCGACAACATGGGCAACCCTCCCTGTGCCACCAGGCGAAGACCAACACCAGCCACAGGGAGGGAGGAGGAGGAGGATTTGTCCGACGGAGCATCCCAAACATCGTCAAGGCCTGCATCTGAGGGTCCCGCGAGGAAGGTGGGTCGTCCATGGAAAAGACCGTGAGAGACAGCGGACCATCCACATCTCCCAGGTCACCTGGCCTGGCACCTGGCCTTCATGCGCAACAGCAGCACCTCATCCACTGACATTGTCTGCCACATGGACTTGCTGGTCACAGTCTGACCAATGATGACAAACACTGTGTTCTGGACTCTGATGACTTCAAATGGGGGCTCAAGCAGAACCTGACCTGCCGTGAGGGGATCGGCACCAGGCATAAGGCGCTAAGTAAACCGGGACCACTTTTCGCGCCCGGAGGCGCACGCCAGCCAGTGCCAGCGGACTACCACTCCCAGCAGCCCCGGAGGGGGCGTGGCTCATCATCCCGCGCCCGGAGGCGCCATAAGATCACTGAGCGCTGAGCGCCCCTGGGGGCTCAAGCAGAACCTGACCTGCCGTGAGGGGATCGGCACCAGGCATAAGGCGCTAAGTAAACCGGGACCACTTTTCGCGCCCGGAGGCGCACGCCAGCCAGTGCGAGCGGACTACCACTCCCAGCAGCACCGGAGGGGGCGTGGCTCATCATCCCGCGCCCGGAGGCGCCATAAGATCACTGAGAGCCTCCCGCCTCGCGGGACGCGCGCGGGCGGCGCCGGACGAAGCCCGGACTAAGGGCGGACAGTCTGTGACATTCCGGGACTGTCTGAGGCTGGGCTGGGCCATACCCTTTGACATTTCGTATCGGATTACCAGGACTTTGAAGACTTCTCCTCTGGTAAATCGTTCCCCTGGCATATTGCTCCAGTAGTGCTACATACACCCTAGCCATTCTACTGCATTTGAAAAAAAAAAATTGCTTGTTTCGACTATGCCTAACGGTCCAAGGGAATCATTCATATCGGGGTCAGGTCCTCTCGATAACTATTTAGTGAAAATGGTAAACAAAATAAATAGCGAATGAAGGGCTTCTCTGGGAAGGGATAGTCCCCCAAAAACTACTCAAGTTCCTCAGATACCTGTAGAGAGTCCGCTGGAACATGGTACCTGCGAGCCGGCCTCTATAGCCGTTTCCACGGTCACAGACCAGGTCCATATGGATTTTTTAGCACCAGACATACACATAGCGAGTGAAAATATCGACGAAGCCACCCCTGTCGCTAGACCAGTTAGAAACTGTAGGAAGCAGCAAAGTAAAGGGGGAGGAAGAATTCCATAAAAAGGGTCGACATCACTGAACAAGTACAGGTCAATTTAGATGAGCCCCCAAACGTACGAGTTGACAGTGATGCTGTAAACAGCCTATTACATCCTGATCAATTTTCCCAACTACTTTGCTCCCTAGAGGTTACATTTGAAGCCAAATTAGAACAGTTTGTGCAACCTCTAGTTCGGAAACTTGATATTGTGGCCGCCGAGGTTAAGTGGCTAGGAGGATTGCTAACAAAACATCTACAATTGGTCGATAGCAACAAACAGAAGGTGACGGGCTTAGCTGGGCAAGAGAATGTAGTTAGAACAGAATACCAACAACAAATACCTCAGCCCCCAAATATTAATACTCCAGTTATATCAATCACACCAGCGCCCACTTTTGCACTAAGTGCAGCTATTCCAGTAACAACGGGGTCTGTTTCGGCATCCAAAAGCCATGTAGAAAGGAAAAGTAGACCTATAAATTTACCATCAGCTTGTACCCCCTATGTTATGATTCTAACAAATGTACCGCCTCAGGATAGTCACTCAGACCAAACGCATAAGGAATCGCATGACTCCCTTAAGCATAAAACTGTTTCCTGGTTAAACAGGAAGTGTGGATTCCCGACAACTTTTGCCAGTGATATTCTAAGCACTAGACGAGCGAACTGGATTGGGTCTTCTAAAAAATCCTGTATAGGAGAATGTATAATAGTCAACTTTAGATACCCACAACATGTGGCTACCGTCTTGTTGAGGGCAGCTTCTTTGGCACACGACGAAAACAGTATCCAGGCGCGTCCCCTTGGTTTCTTTTATAACCACCCACCCAGAGAGCTCTCACATAGCACAAAATCGAGACCTTATACCCCAGTGACGGCACTGACGCCGTTTTTCCACCAGGGTTTAGGAGGGGAAAATCACTTTAATTATGGGCCTAATATCCCCACACGCAACAGATTTGAGGTATTTTCTTCTCTGGATATGTGTGACTGACGAGAGGCTAGCGAGGGAACTGGGGATGAGTCTTGCCTCGGTTTGGTACCTCAGGAAGTAGACCAATTGCCTACGATTCCCCTTGGTATTAATTGTAGTCAAGCGACTCATGGCAACTCTGAGGGGGCAACGATTAAGATGTTAACTTGGAATGTGGCGGGTCTACGATCCAAGAGAGATAATACCTCTCGGTTAAGTTTCTTGAAACAATATGACATTATGGCATTTCAAGAGACTTGGGAAATAGACTGTGATTTTTGGTTGGATGGTTTTACGTCTTATTTTGTCCCAGCTTTAAAATCAGTGTCCGGGAGGGATATAGGGGGCTTAGTGGTCTTGGTTTCGGTGAAATTAAGAGGGACAGTTAGCAGGATAATTTGTTCATCCAATAATTTTCTTATCCTGGAATTTAAACTTACCAATAATACGAAACGAATTCTGGTGAATTGTTATAACTCCCAGCAAGGGGACTCGCCGAATGTAAATTTGCTATGGTTGTCGAATTTTTTAAACACTTACACTTTAAAGCAAACCACTTTTTGCCAATACATTCTGTTAGGCGATTTTAATGTGCACTTATGTCGTCATAATTGTTTGTTAATTGATATTGATGGGCCAGACTTTACATCCCCGCAACACTTTGAGCACTCAAGCAAGGGGGAAGCATTGGAGAAACTCTTATCTAACAATGAGTTGTATGACCCAGGCTTCTTCGATCAAAGATCACGTGTTCCCACATTTACAGGCAGGGATAGTGACACAATAATTGACTACATATTTCTTTCTTCTGGCCTTTTAAAATACGTAGTTTTTTATAATGCTATACCGTCAATTTTTAGCGACCATAATCCAGTGGCAATTGAATTGGTAGATGGTTTCTCTTTTTTAAACACATCCACCTTTCACATGGTGGATGCTGAAGTGAAGGAAAAAGATCAGGGGAGGAGGCTAAACTGGAGCAAGGTAATTCCAGAGGAGTTTCTTAACACCATTACATTAAAGGCGGCTTTAGATCTGGAAATATGTGGAGACCAACATTCTACGGGGAAGCAAGTAATATCCTCGTATGAAGCTATTTGCTCCAAAGTGGCAAAATAACTCACTACTAAAAGCAGACCAGTCACTAATAGTTTAGTAACGGGCTGGTTTGACCACAAATGCACTAAATCTCATAAACTCCTCAAAAAAGCTCTCCAGGCGCGCCCGAGGAATAAAATTCTGGTGACACAGCTTAGACGAGATTATAAAAAAATGGTGCAGGATAGGAAAAAAGAAATTAAATATAATGCCTGGGTTGAACTTATGGACAAAGCTACATTAAAAGACAGTGCAAAATTTTGGTCAATCATTAACACGGCCCTTTTTTCTAATATTAAAAATAACATGCTGGAAACTAATATCGCAGAGGAGGATTGGCTGAGCCATTTTGAAAATATATATGGCAGTCACCTCGAATTAGAAATTTTCGTGGGACAAGCCTTAAAATCCACCACCATGCCAGTGAAGTTTCATATAGGGGAGGTTATTAAAGCAATTGAAGATTCTGCAGGGAGGAAGGCCCCAGGACCAGATGGAGTCCCTACCGATATGTATAAGGCCAATCCATTGTATTGGGCCAACATATTGACAAATGTATTTAACACCTCGGCTTGTGTAGGATTCCCTAAATCGTGGTCCCGGTCGATTATTATCCCGGTGTTTAAGAAAGGCCAAAGGGCAGACCCTAGATGTTATAGGCCCATATCCCTGCTGGATTCCTCTATAAAAATTCTGGGGAAGGTTATCCTAGCAAGGATAACGGGGTGGGCCTCTGACAATAACATACTGTCAGATGCCCAATATGGCTTTAGAGCGGGGCGGAGTACGGAGGACCAATGTCTGAACCTCCACCTAATAATAGCCAAATACACCAAAGCGGCCAGGGGCACCATTTATTTGGGTTTTATGGATTTGTCCACAGCTTTTGACCTAGTTAATAGGTCAAAGCTGTGGACAATGCTCCTGGAAATGGGACTTGATCGGTCCCTTGTGTATTTCCTGGCCGAGCTCCATAAAGACCTGAATGCCTCCATCAGGATGACGACCGAGGGGAAATGTACGTCCAGCTTTAAGTCTAGTAGAGGGGTACGACAGGGATGTATATTAGCCCCTATGCTGTTTACACTATATATAAACGCCCTGGAGCAAAATCTGTTGGCAGCGATGCCGGACATTCCGCGTATGGGAGGTACCCCGATTCCGGTCCTCCTATACGCGGATGACGCTGTCCTTTTGGCCAGGACCCCCCTGGCTTTGCAAAGATTGTTGGATTCGTTTGGGGACTTCATGAAAAGCCTGGACCTGGTAGTTAACAACGGCAAATCACACGTTATGTCATTGGGCCCTGCAAAAAATAAAGTTAAGACCTTCTTCTGTGGTGGTGAAGAAATCTCAAGAGTGAAGGTATTCACCTACTTGGGAGTAGTTTTCGATGATAAAAGTTCTTGGTCCCCCCAGCTCTTACTAAAGGCAAATTCCGCAAGAAATTCTTCAGCGGCAGTACTAGGCTTTGCCAAAAGGCTGGGAGGAAAGCCGGTTGAGGCAATATTAACAATTTATAAAGCAAAGTCCATTTCTATCGTAAGGTACGGGGCGACAATTTGGGGTTACATTAAACATGATATGATCCAAACGGAAGAAAATAAATTCTTGCGCTCTCTTCTTGGCCTTCCACATTCAACCGCTTCCTATTCAGTACATCTGGAACTTGGGATTGGTTACATAGCAGATATAATTAAACTAGCCCCAATACTGCTATGGATCAAAATATGGTTAAATCCGAACCTCTCCCTCAATCATAAAATCCTAAAGGACTGCATTAGGTTAGACAATAGGAACAAAATTCAGTGGTTGTCTAACATAGAAATGTTAGCCGCATATATGGGGAGACCAGACATTTTTTCTAACCCAGAATCCCTACGTAAGGCTGACCTTGAGTGGGTAAAATCAAATTTCATTAAATTAAGGGAGGCCGAGCGGGTGGGAGTAGAACTCTGTAAATCTTCTGTCAGGGGGCATGTTTTGGTAACCCTGTCTCCAGGAATGTCATTATATCTGACAATAGTATCCAATCCTTTCCATAGATGGCTGTTGACCAAATTGCGGTTTAACCAAATACATCTGGTCCTATGGGATGTGGAGGGTTGGAGTAGACCTGAAGATGTTGCCCCTTGTAAGTGCGACGACTTCTCTCCTCAAGACACCATGCACTTTATGTTTTATTGTTCATTTTATAAACATGCCAGGAAAAGGTTTATTATCCCATTGTTAAAACGTATGAACTTTATTCAGTGCAAGCCAGCCCTAATGTTTTTACACTTGGTAGAGTCTCCATTAATTATGTTCTGTGTTGCCAGCTTTCTTGCAGCGTCTGTTAGAGAGAGGAGGGTCAGACAAAAAACTGTACAAGACACTGATCCCCTCAATTAACAGACAATGAATTTGTATTAACTGCTTAAGTTGGCTATGGTCGATTATGAATTTTCATTGTTATTGAATAGTTTTTACCTGTATAATAGCTATTTATAAGATTTTTAATATTTTTGTATATGTATAGCATACTTTTATGATTTTAATTAATCGAATAAAGTGTTTTTTGACTTGACTTGACTTGACTTCAAATGCAAAGGATCCCATCTCCCCCTGTGAACTTTGTATTCTAGGCACACTGTATAGCACCTATTTTCACCCACAATAGACGCCCCCCACCGAGAATAAAACTAAATTTCTTTAATTGGATGTTGTAGTCATTTTGCATAAGTCCACAACATATGTGTGGGGAAATGTCAAACAATGCCTGAGTGTTGAACTAACTCCAGCCATCCATACCCTGGGATCTGAGTCTGGTACAGGACACACATGGGTCACAATGTATCATCCAATACAGACATGGAGCACAATACTCACCCGTGATGGCCTTAAGCTGCTGAGGGGGGGCTTGCAATACTGTGCGGACAGACCAATTTGGAAGAGCATCATTAAGGTGTAGAGGTCATGGCTCATGTGGAGGTGCCCGGGGAGGGAGTCCCAGGTATGTGTAGCCAGATGGGAGAACTATGTCCTGCATGCTGGAGTTTGGTGGATGTGAAGAATGTTGGCCAGGGCAAGGTTGGATGCACGGAGTTGGCCCAACGGGGTCTTGGATGACAGACGTCCAAGGTTGGTTTGGGGTCTGGGGTTGTGGCCTGCCTCCTGAGTGTGGGTGAGGAGTGTGAAGGTCATCCTGCAGCAGACAGTGATCCATTGCAGCTATCTCAGGTGGACGGTGATGTGGCTGGGGCGCGGGATGTTGAAGCTGAGGTGTGCAGATGCACCCTGGATGTGGACAAGTTTTCCGGGAGTTTGGCTGTATTTGCTCCGTAGAGGGCGTGGCTGTAGTTGACACGGCTGGTGTCGTGGACCTGGGGGACGGTCTGTCTTGCCTTGGAGTGGATCTATCTGTGGGTCATGTGCATCATGCGGAGGGTGTTGCAGCATGAGGTACATATGCTGGTGAGTTGCATGGCAATTGTGATCGACGAGTCCATGATGCACACCATCTTGTGTGCGTGGCCACTGGGTACTGGTGCAGTGCCCTGGCGGGTGGGACACAAGGAGTTGACCCAGCTGTAAGGGGAAAATCCTCAGATGATTACCTCAGTCCTGTACAAGGCCAGCCTCAGGTGGCTGATGTTCAGCCATTCATCAATGGACCTCATGCCTTCTTGAAGGTTGGAACTGGCAATGGCTGTGTCTTTGGTGAGGGTAAGGAGCAGCTGGCTGTCAATGGCATACGAGATGATGATGAGGTTGTGTGCGCATGTGATGGTGGAGAGGGTAGTCATGGACACATTGAAGATTGACACGCTGAGAGATGAGCCCTGGGCCATGTGCCAGATGACGCCACTGTACTACATGCTGAAGGCTTGAGTCCCACTCCCATGGCCTTGCTGGTGAGCCACTTGGTGATTTCATCCTGGTCCATCCCCTGGATACCAGTGTTGGAGATGTGTGAGCTGACAGTGTGTGAGCATATCGTGCATAATGCTGTGGAGAGGTCAAGGGGGGTGGCCTCACCATTGTTGAGCAGGGCAAAGTTGTCGGTGTTGGTGGCAATGATGACGGTTGCAGTGGGGTGATTACTGTGGAAGACGGTCTTGTGCAGGTTGCCTGGAGCTCTTTGCGTGGAGGAAGTTTGTCAGTTGCTCGTTGACTGTCTTCCTGATGACATTTGTTGGCTAGGGAAGCACGTTGAGGTTCCTTGAGAGCCAGCGTTCCTGCCATCCATTGTCTAAGAAGGGCCAGGGTCACTGCATGCCTCTATCTACCATGGAATGTGGCTAACTCCAAAGATACATACATGACGTGCTGGACGGGGGCTACAAGGATGGGGAATGATGTGGTTGAGATGTTGTGTGGGAAGGGTCCTGATGGAGATCCACAGGGGATGTTGCACATGAGCCGGGTGTTGTATCTGCTGATAATGGACGTCCAAAACCTGAGGGTGGTTGGTCACGCGTATAATAGTGTGTTCTGCCTCTGTGTGCCAAGGCTTGCGTGTATGTCCATGAGCTTGCAGTGGTAGAAAGTTGCAATGGATTGGCTCAGTCTTGCAAGGGTGGGGTGTCTTTTGGATGGAGAGCTGATGTCAGTGCACTCACGATGCTGATGAGCTCCTTGATGTCGTGCTGTTTTTTGTCCTCGTCCCCATCTGAAGGATCTCCAATTGTCCTTGCTGATGATATGGTAATGGCTGTGTGTGCCGTTTTCCAGGGTTGTAAGGCCACTGATGGTTATTTGTGTTGCAAGCTGTGCACAAGAGTCCTGCTAGACGTGTATGAGTCCAGTAGGTCTGCCTTGTCCCAGGTGGCTTAATTGTTGATGTGCGTCACAGGAAAGTCTTTCAACGTGGCTAGATTGTTGGATCAGTTGCTGATCCAGTGTGTGAGGTTGCAGGGTTTGGCGGTGGTGTTGGTTCCAGTGTCCCACACAGCATGTCTGTGTTGACTTACATCAAGCATCTTTGGGGGATTGGTAGCGGGGTGTCTGGCAGTGTGTTGCCCGTCGGAGACGTGGATGCTAATGTGGATGGACCAATGATGGATGCTGGTGTTGTTCTCATCCAGCCAGAAGTTCCTGGCCCACAGCCACATGTATCCTGTGGATGTGAGGGCGTGCGTGACGATGGACGTGTTGATGGCTTGGCGGAATTGTGGATGTAGGCCTAGAGATCTGTAGATGAGTGTTACTCTGATGGTTTGCAGGGGGTTTGTGTCAAACCAGATTTGTGACCCTGAGTGCGTACTTGGGAATAGATATCAATTAATCCTCCGGGATTGTTAGTGCCGTCCCTGCAGGTGCTCTTGTATCCGTCTGAGATGGCAATGAAGAAGTTGTGTGCTGATGATGCTTACATCCAGGTCACTGTCATGATGGTGATGTGTGGGCCTGTTGTGTTGAGGAGGTAACAGAGTCCAATGGCGTGCTGTTGGATGGAGCCGGTGTGGAGTAGGATGGACATGACCTGGTTGGTGTGACAGGGCCTGGAAGGCGGGGCAGCGCTGTGTAGGCAGTTGGAGTTGCACACTCAGCATGCGAAGGTGTGGTGTGTGCGCTTACGGTATGCCTGAGAGCAGGCGGTTGATTTTCGCTTGGACATTGCTTGGAGGGTGGCTGCAACATGAGACTGTTGTGTGATGTGGGTCATGCAAGGACATGAGGGTCGTGCAATGTGCACGTTGCATGCGCTGACGGTCCTGCCTTTGGCACCGCCTGGCCGCAACAGTGGCACAGACAAGCTGATGACAGCCTAATGAATGGATGGAGGGAGGAAGGGAGGAGCATCTTGGAGGCGTGTGGGTTGCAGAATCTGGGAACTTGGTGGGCCCTTGCCGCAGGGCCCGCAGCAGCAGGTGGCATGTACTGGAAACTAGGCCAAAAGTAGCACACAAAGACAAGGATGTCAGAAAGGACAACTGCAACAGGTGCATGTAAAGGAAGGAGTGTCAGGTTACTCATGGCTCACCCAGAGAAAATGGATGAACAATCACCAAAGATGACTGACACAGGATCAGGAAACAGAAGGCCGAGCTGCGCACAGGAGACACACCCTCAGCAGGCGTTGACGGCCCGTTGGTGGGAGCAACCTGCCCAAATACATACACAACCATGGACTTCATGCACAATAGAGATTATTATCCATGAAGAACTGCATGCATGTTGCCGAACTACACATACACTCATAGGCACAATCTTTGACAACTATGTCAGAGATGACGCATGCAAAGTGGCAAAAGTCCTGCATTGACAGAGATGAGGCACTTCGGAGGGTGAGGAACACCTTTATTACTCAAGCTCACACTGAGGGAAATGCATCAATATGAACAGACTCACAGGTCATTTGACTGAACATGTGGGGCTACGCTGGACACCCCCTTCACAACACGGATGTTGTAAATCCAAATGAACTGGCACACAAGTTAAGGGGATGAGCCAAACACCTCCTGCTGCACACGGAGAGGCTGCAATTCCCCATTGAGCCCGTCATGGGGATGTCCCACACTATGTCCACCCGTAGCATCCCGTATGTTTCAGAGGGAATTTTTACACACATTGATGCCTTCATCAGAATCCAAAAACCATTACAGATGACTGTCACAAAGGGTGACTGTCAATTCATTGGAGTCATGCTACATGTTGTGCTCCATGGTGAGTCAACATGTATGCATGGTAACACAACATGCACAGAAGCCGTCCCCACACATTCCAAACACGTACCACACCCAAAATGCCTTGCTGCAATCCTTACCCAAAATGAAATTTCCCCATGTCCGTGCATGGAACGCTGATTCAGCACACGTTGCAATACTCATGACGAATAGCAGGAGGACAACGATGACACGAGCAGACAACATGCGCAAGAACCTGGGAATGACAGACACACAAGAAGTCAGCTAAAAGATTTTTCTCCACATACATGGTCATTTACTGAACAGGAACAATGTTGTCCCCATGCAAATTTAAAAGAAAGTGTCCCTGCTAAAATGTGCGGAATGACATCATCACTTGAGTGACACATCAGAACACACATCTAAGTCACTTAGCATACAGTCAGCTGGACACACACATTGCAACACATGCCACCCAAGGCTACAAGCGTGCACACTCAGACCCAGTGACTCACCATTATGAGAAGAAGTTGCATATGACCGGACCCCGGATATCCTCCTCCTCCTCACTTGCCTCGTGGCCAAGCCTTTCATCCTCCACTGGTGGATGTTCCTGCTCATCCTGCTCCAGGATGAGTGGCACTGCCTTCTCCACTGCCAGGTTGTGCAGCATGCAGCACACGGGGAAGATTTTGCAGACTTTCACCGGTGCATATGGGAGGGACCCGCCTGTGAAGGCACTGGAATTGGCTCTTCAGGAGGCCAAACGTCCTCTCAATCACTCGCCTGGTCTGCCCGTGTGCATTGTTGTACCGGTGATCTGCAGCTGATCTTGGGTTGCGGAGAGGCGTCATCAGCCATGGCATGTTGGGATAGCCAGAGTCCCCTACATGGAAACATCATGTAAATAAGTGGGTCAGGGGATGCCGTAAGAGCCAGAGATACCGCAACACACAGGACAAACAGAGTATACCCACCAACAAGACATGCTCGTTCGTTGTGCAGCCGCAGCATCATTTGTGGCACCCTGCTACTCCTCATGATGTAGGCATCGTGTGCTGACCCTGGAAAACGTGCACAGACATGGGAAATCAGCATGTTAGCAAGACACACCACAAGGGCATTTATAAAGTGGTAATGTTTACGGTTGCGATAGGCTACCTCCTGTGCCTGTGGTGGTACCAAAGTCACATGTGTCCCATCAATGGACCCAATGGCATGGGGCATCCCTCCCAGGGCATAGAAATCACCCTTGACACCTGTCAACTCCTCAGGAGTCGGAAAATGGATGAATTCATCAAGGTGCTCCAACATGGCTGCCAAAACATCACGCAGGACACGGCTGAACATTGTCTGTGACATGCCACCAACATCAGCTATGGTGAATTGAAACGTACCTGTGGCAAAAAAATGTAGGGCTGCCATCACCTTCATCTTGGGGGTCAGCGCAGTCGGATACCTGTGTCGTGGTTGGAGGTGTGGTGCCACCTTGGCGGTCAAGTCCTCAATCAACTGTTGAGTGAATCTGTAATGTCGGATGCAGGCACATTCCCTCATGGCACCCAAGTCTGGCATTGGTCGGGGGACAGGCGGTGCCCTGCAGAAAATTGTGATGAGTGACGAAGATTGAGAGCATAACAACATCAATGTCAATGAACAGAGCACATGCTCAACTGCTACTACACATCTGCTAAATACAGAGTCTGGTGTGTGCAATACATCCAGGACACGTATGCTAGCTTGGTGATACTCCTACGAAAAGTCAGATACACCCGTTGATTGGCAAGTCTACATGACATGCCCTGAAACGAGCTGGGGGCCAGTCTGAGTGAACAGCCAGAGACATCACAGGAGTGACATACATCCACATAGCTGCATTTAAAGGATGTCATCTCATACAGACAGCTGACGGCAAGCTAGACGCACAGGTCACATGGAATGTCAAATGTACAGATCACACACATTGCGATGAAGGGGTACACGTGAAAACAGAAAACACAGACATTGAGACGACGCAGATATGTCCTGGTGTGAAAATATCATGTCCGATGCATACAGACCCTGCTTACGTGGGAATCCACATGTGGCATGGTGTGCTTACATGTGTGCCATGCCCATCTCCACACAGACACATGTTGGATGCAGCAACAGCAGATGTAGTTGACGGAACAGTAACAGCAAGCTCATGGGAACACATGACACACACATGACATAGTCATCGGGGCACGCTGATTGTGAAATGTCAGTTGTTAGTGTCCCTGTCCCTGGCATCAGGGAACAGTTGCGGGTGGTGGTTACTGTGCCATACCAGTGTTGCTGTGCTTGACAAATTTGTACTACAGGCACACATGTGCAAAGTGTGAAGGGGAAGTGTGCCACATAGTGCCCCATCACACATTACATGTGTACACAGGTCATCACACATCAATTGTGCAACTACATGAGGAGACATGTGCAATATCACTGCCTGACACACCTAGGCCCTGCACTTGAAAGTCTGCAATGACAATGACTTGATGTACAGCCTTGTGCGAGTCGGAGACCTCCATTCCTTTCGTGTGCGCCTCCTATCACCAGTGTAAGCGTGTGAAACGCACCATACACACGCTCTGAGAGCGTGTGTACGGTCCGTATTACTATTGGAGTGGTGCCGTAGGAGTACACGTGTTACGATCCGTACACACGCTCTCAGAGCGTATGTACGGTCCGTATCACTATAGTAGTGGTGCCGTAGGAGTACGCGTGGTACGGACCGTACACACACTCTCCGAGCGTATGTATGGTCCATTTCACTATAGTAGTGGTGCCGTAGGAGTACGCGTGGTACGGACCGTACACACGTCGTGTGTACGGTCCGTATCACTATAGTAGTGGTGCCGTAGGAGTACGCGTGGTACGGACCGTACACACGTGTACTCCTACGGCACCACTACTATAGTGATACGGACCGTACACAGGCTCTCAGAGCGTGTGTACGGTCCGTATCACTATTGTAGTGGTGCCGTACGTGTACGGGTACGTGTGAAACGGACCGTACATGTTTTTTTTAATCAAAAATTACATAGGGGACAAGTATTAGGCCCAAAATGCATGCTGGTTGTCATGGATACAGAGATTTCAGTTGCAATGTGGCCATCATGTGGGCTTATTCGTCCCTTCCCCTGCTTGACATGTGTCCCCTGGTCTGTGTGTAATCACAATTGCACATGGTCATCTAGCCTGCCAGTTGATCCAAGTGCACATTGCTTTCAGTATCATGTGGGAGGGTGGTCAGTGACATGTGTTGTTACCTTGCCTGTGCCCTGTCCTGTTCACTCTGTTGGGGGTCCATATTTGTTGGCACTGATGATGAGTCTCAACATGGGAGTGTGAGGTTTCAAATGAACACCCTTGCAGCATGCATGACCAATGTTGTGTGCATGAGTGGGAGATATGCATAGTGCCAGGACGGTTGCTCATGTTGCAGTCAGATCATTCCAGGAACAAGGAGCAGTGTGCCCACTACAGTCCCCTGAGACACCCTTGCCTCGTAATCATGTGTGTCATCCAACACTGTGTCCATTCTCAGTGTGTTCAGCATATGTTTGCCTCTGTGGCATTGTTCCCTGGCCTCATTTGTATTTATCCAAAGTGTGCTACATGTGTCCACTGGACAGGGAAACCCCATTTGGCTTGTGCATACTCACACTGGGCAGTGCCTGTGTGTCTATTCACAACTATCTGTCGATGGTTGTTAGTCACAAATATGTGTTGGCAGCCTCACGAGGTGATGTGGAGTACATTTGGGAAGTCTTGCTGCACATTTTAGTAAAGCCTGATTAAGAGGTGTCGCTTCTTGATCTGTCTCAATCACATTGTCTCAGATATGGGGGATTTGTGCGGGCGAGGCCTACATGGCCAGACCTTATGTCTGCTTGCCAGGTCTGACCTGTGTGTGATAATTGGCTGGACAGAGACTCAACGTGCAGTGTCCCAGTGATGTTGTGCAGGGTTTAATGTTTGTACTTTGCAGCATGTGTCAATTGTTTAGATACATGATTCCTGCTCATTCATATTTTGCACCAGTGTGTGGTCAAGATGCTACATAGTTTGGTCTTTGTGTGCTGACATCTGTGTGGACATTCTGGCTTGCCATGGGGGTGTCTCCTCAGTGCAGGTATGCCTTTTTACAACACAATAGCAGGCTCATTAGCTCATGCATTGTCCTGGGTTTGGACATGTGTGCCACTCCACATGACAGGCAGTGGGTCAGATGTGTTGGCAACTGTGTCATCAGGTAACGGATGGCCATGTGACAACTGACATAATTCAAGTTATTAGTCACAAGGTATTGTACCTTGGCACTCACAACACTTGTCAACGGGTCTTCATGTTTTCTATGCTTTAGTTTGATGTTTTGTTGTTAAGAACAATAATGTGCCTGCATGACAGATGTCTCCCAAGGAAGTGCACACCAAACCACCTTTACACTTTCAGGGAACACACTGGACAATTTTAAAGAAGGCACTGTTCTAATGAGACTGTTTTTCAGATTATACATATACATGTTCCCCCAGTGTTGTGGAAATTGGGTAGGTCCTTGGTTGTTGGTGATACTAACTTACGAGTGTCAAGTCATCAAGCCCTCTGTGGGCCCATGTATATGTACTTTCTGCAACAACATTTCTTACTAACAGTGGCTTCTTTAAAGAAGGCTGCCAGCTTCTTCAATGACTGGGTAAATGTAGTTTTGTGTGCACCTCCTTGGGAGCCATCTGTTATGAAGGCACATGTGTGTTCTGTTCACAAAATGGCACATTCTCACATTCTGACCATGTCGATTGTGTCAAGTATTGTGATTCCCAAGGGACCAACTGTTTTTCGTTTGGTGTTCCAAAGTACTTACAGGTCTCTGAGTGTGGGGACACCTTTGGTATTGAGGTGTGTAACTTTGCCTTGGGTGCACCACTACTGTTTCTTTCAGGGTAAACAAGAGGTGGCATGACTTCATTGTATTGCTGTGCTCACCTGTTCCCAGACACTAGCTCCACAGTGTTTTCTCATTCAAGTTTTGGGTTGGTGTGTCCTATTGTTCCTTGTGACCAAGTGCCATGGTGGGTCAACCAACTGGGGAGTACAGGGCATACATATGTGCGGAGTAATCTAGCTGTTACTCATGATGCATTGCCTGATATGCACTGTGACCTATTGTTTTTGTACTCATGTGTCAGATGTATACAGGTGACTGATGTTTTTCTGTATCTTCACCTTGCCCACAGCATCATCATTGGAATCCGAGGGAGACACCGGCACGGACCTGGATGAGGGACCCAGCACCAGTGCCACCAGTGCTGGCGAGTCTGCGGGAGCCAGTGGCACGGAGGGCGAGGGGAATCAGTCAGAGGACCTGTCTGGTGGCGAATCCAACTACGACGCAGACGGGTCCGAGGCTGACCACATCGAGGGGGTGGAGGCTGCTACAACACCTGGCAGCAGCCCAACATCTGTCCCCGCCTCCTCCATTCCCAGCACCGCCCTTCCAGTTGCTCCAGTCCCTTCTGTCCGTGCAGGGCACCACCATGTCTCCTTCGAGACAGGCACCGCACCCCCTGCCCCTGTCACCCCTGCTGCCCTCAGTGCAGAGTCTGTGGACATACTGCGGCAGTTGCAGGTTGGGCAGGCATCGGTGCTGACTGTCCTCCATGGCCACACCACACTGCTAACACCGATGGTGTCGTTCATGGAGGGCATGTCAGCATCGATGTCTGAACAACGCAGGTTTCTGCGGTCCATGGACTCTTCACTGACGGCAGCAGTGAGTCTCCTGCAGCGTTTCGTCCCCCCCTACCCCAGCCCCATCCACACTTCCCTCTCCCATACCTGTCCCATGCACACCCAGACATTCCCAAGCACGCACCCCACCAGACACAGGCAGCACACCACCAAGTAAGGGCAAGCGCACACCTCCTGTCACGCACACTCAGGGGGATGTAGGCAAACCCACTGGGTCTGGGGCAAAAAGACATACACGCAGCCACAGTCTGAGTCCGCAGGCCTCACAACCCAGTCCCTCTAAAAGCACTCCCCTTGGCTCCCCTGCCAAACTGACACCCGAAGAGCTGCCCATCACCCCCACAGTGACACCACCCCGCAAGCGGGCGAGGAAGTCCCCGGGCAGGGTAGTAAAGTCCCCCCCCTGTCTACCCCCTCCCCCACGAGCGCTGCGCCCCATCCCTCGGCCACCCCCCCTCCATTGGCCCTGGGGTTTCTTCCGGTGCAGGGCTTACCCAGGGTGTCCTGGCAGCAGTGTGCAGCGACGTGCTAACATCCACCTTTGCCGCTGCCCCACCCCCTGCGTTGGAGACGTCCAGCCCTGCACCCACCACACCTGCCCTTCCCCCTCCTGTCCCTGTGGTGCCTGGTCCTTCCCCACATGATGCCCCCCCCCGGTCGACAAACCTGAGGGTTTCAATGTGCAGGCAAGCTAGGGGAGACGCGTGCCCATGTGTCCCCCCAAGGACTTCTATTGTGGACTGGAAATTGGCCTTTGTATATAGTGTAATTTCATAATTTTTAGTTTATGATGAATAAAGCATTTTATTTTTACTTTGCACACTATTGCATTTCAGGTATTGATGTTGGTGCTGAGGCTCCTAGAGTTGATGTTGTGGTAATGTGTTATGGTTCTGAGAAATGTTCTACTCTGATGGTCATGAGGTGGACCATGGTTTCTGCGTGCTATCACAAGGTCTCTGCAAAGAATCATTGTTAGTGTGTGTTATTTTGCTTTTGAGACTTTGTTGGTGACGGATCCCTTCAACTATAGCCATGCCTGCTCAGCAATGTCTCCGGCTGCATCGTCTGTGCCATCCTTGCGAAATTCTCCATTTTCAGCACTATGCATGTGTGTACTCCCAGCCTAGCACACATATGGTACTTTTTCTGCAGGGTATTTGGGCACCTGACTCACAATTGTGGGCATTGTATCTGTGGGAACTCCACCCTAGTCCTTCCATGAGAGACAACATCTTGGTGGCTGGCCCAGCACCTGAACATTCCTATCAGTCCTGGGATGTGCGTGACAGTGTGTGTTCCCTTTGGCACTCTTAGTTTAGTAGGCAGTGACATGACTATACAGTCTTGTGGCATGATCTCAGTGTGTGTATTGTGCTGCATCCGCCAGGGGTGGGTATGCATGTAATATTTGTCCTCACACCCACATGTGGTGTGTCATGCAGTGGGGGAGTGACATCCATCCTCCTGGGAGTGGGACACTGCTGTCAGTGATGTGTTGTTATGGCACTATCATCATTGTCCACAGTTAGTCCACAGTTAGGGATGCGTACATACACCCATGGAGTTGTGGTCATCTGATAATGATGTACACCCCCCATGTCTCAGTCCACTGCTGGGAGTCCTCTACACCCACCCCTCACATGTCTGTCCACTGCTGGGAGTGATATGCACCCACCCCTCATATTGCAGGCCACTGCTGGGAGTCCTCTGCACCCACCCCTCACATGTCTGTCCACTGCTGGGAGTGATATGCACCCACCCCTCATATTGCAGGCCACTGCTGGGAGTCCTCTGCACCCACCCCTCATATGTCTGTCCACTGCTGGGAGTCGTCTGCACCCACCCCTCACATGTCTGTCCACTGCTGGGAGTGATATGCACCCGCCCCTCATATGTCTGTCCACTGCTGGGAGTCCTCTGCACCCACCCCTCACATGTCTGTCCACTGCTGGGAGTGATATGCACCCACCCCTCATATTGCAGGCCACTGCTGGGAGTCCTCTGCACCCACCCCTCACATGTCTGTCCACTGCTGAGAGTGATATGCACCCACCCCTCATATTGCAGGCCACTGCTGGGAGTTCTCTGCACCCACCCCTCACATGTCTGTCCACTGCTGGGAGTGATATGAACCCACCCCTCATATTGCAGGCCACTGCTGGGAGTCCTCTGCACCCACCCCTCATATGTCTGTCCACTGCTGGGAGTCCTCTACACCCACGCCTCACATGTCTGTCCACTGCTGGGAGTGATATGCACCCACACCTCATATTGCAGGCCACTGCTGGGAGTCCTCTGCACCCACCCCTCATATGTCTGTCCACTGCTGGGAGTGATATGCACCCACCCCTCATATTGCAGGCCACTGCTGGGAGTCCTCTGCACCCACCCCTCATATGTCTGTCCACTGCTGGGAGTCCTCTGCACCCACCCGTCACATGTCTGTCCACTGCTGGGAGTGATATGCACCCACCCCTCATATATCTGTCCACTGCTGGGAGTCCTCTGCACCCACCCCTCATATGTCTGTCCGCTGCTGGGAGTCCTCCGCACCCACCCCTCACATGTTTGTCCACTGCTGGGAGTGATATGCACCCACCCCTCATATTGCAGGCCACTGCTGGGAGTCCTCTGCACCCACCCCTCACATGTATGTCCAATGCTGGGAGTGATATGCACCCACACCTCACATGTCTGTCCACTGCTGGGAGTGATATGCACCCACCCCTTATATTGCAGGCCACTGCTGGGAGTTATCTGCACCCACCCCTCACATGTCTGTCCACTGCTGGGAGTGATATGAACCCACCCCTCATATTTCAGGCCACTGCTGGGAGTCCTCTGCACCCACCCCTCATATGTCTGTCCACTGCTGGGAGTCCTCTAAACCCACCCCTCACATGTCTGTCCACTGCTGGGAGTGATATGCACCCACCCCTCATATTGCAGGCCATTGCTGGGAGTCCTCTGCACCCACCCCTCATATGTCTGTCCACTGCTGGGAGTGATATGCACACACCCCTCATATTGCAGGCCACTGCTGGGAGTCCTCTGCACCCACCCCTCATATGTCTGTCCACTGCTGGGAGTCCTCTGCACCCACCCTCACAGGTCTGTCCACTGCTGGGAGTGATATGCACCCACCCCTCATATGTCTGTCCACTGCTGGGAGTCCTCTGCACCCACCCCTCATATGTCTGTCCACTGCTGGAAGTCCTCTGCACCGACCCCTCACATGTCTGTCCACTGCTGGGAGTGATATGCACCCACCCCTCATATTGCAGGCCACTGCTGGGAGTCCTCTGCACCCACCCCTCACATGTATGTCCACTGCTGGGAGTGATATGCATCCACCCCTCATATTGCAGGCCACTGCTGGGAGTCCTCTGCACCCACCCCTCATATGTCTGTCCACTGCTGGGAGTCCTCTGCACCCTCCCCTCACATGTCTGTCCACTGCTGGGAGTGATATGCACCCACCCCTCATATTACAGGCCCCTGCTGGGAGTCCTCTGCACCCACCCCTCATATGTCTGTCCACTGCTGGGAGTGATATGCACCCACCCCTCATATGTCTGTCCACTGCCCGGAGTCCTCTGCACCCACCCCTCACATGTCTGTCCACTGCTGGGAGTGATATGCACCCACCCCTCACATGTCTGTCCACTGCTGGGAGTGATATGCACCTACCCCTCATATTGCAGGCCACTGCTGGAAGTCCTCTGCACCAACCCCTCACATGTCTGTCCACCGCTGGGAATCCTATGCAGCCACCCACCCTCCCACCCCCTTGGTGCAGTACACTGCTGTCCTGGGCCTACACACACACCAATATAGAGGTAATATGCTGCACCAGGCCGTAGGCCAACATTCGTGGCGTGTTTACCCCTTGTATCCCAAATGTACTGGTGCTGTAGGGGTACGTGTGATACGGACCGTACCCCCGCATTCATGGGGTGTGTACGGTCCGTACCACGCGTACCCCTACGGCACCACTACAATGATGTCACGGACAGTACACATGCTCTGAGGGCGTATGTATGGTCCGTACTACGCATACCCCTACGGCACCACTACAATGGTGATACGGACCGTACACATGCTCTGAGGGCGTGTGTATGGTCCGTACCACGCGTACCCCTACGGCACCATTACAATGGTGATACGGACCATACACACGCTCTGGGGACGTGTGTACGGTCCGTACCACGCGTACCCCCACGGCACCACTGATATAGTGCTACAGACCGTACCCACGCTATGTATGTGTGAGTACGGTGCGTATCACTATTGTAGAGTTGCCATAGGGGTAGGCGTACATGTCCACTTCCGTTGTTGCGTGACGCAGGGATTGGTGGACACGCCCCCCGGAGTGACCAGACCCTTGAGGTAATGTTTGGCCTCAATAGTGTAGGTTTTAATGTGGGTAGGGGGTATGTTTCCTGCCCCTCACCCCCCCTTGCCCCCTGGGTGTTGTTCTCACCTTCTGCGGCGTGTGCGTCGGGTGCGGTGCACCAGGTCGTAGGCTAAGAGGGGCGGGATGACACGTAGGATGGGGTCCATGGCTGTCCATCGCGTACCGGGGCTCCATTTTCGCGTCGGACTCAGTTCTCCGGCTTTTTTTGGCTGCCGTAAAAAAATAGCTGTGCGGAGTGACGTAGGGACGAATCGTACTTGCTGGTCCGTAAAACGCTGCCTGACTCCATACGGACGTCGCGTACGCGTTGTCCAGGATCAGACTCGTAGGTATTTTTTAGCCGTACGGTGTTTTGTACGATTCGTACGGAAATGGTATTTCTGTACGAATCGTACTTGCTGGATTGTACGGTGGATTTCCCGGGTACGAGTCGTATGGAGAATACGCTCCGTATGACGAATCGTACCCAGGTGTTACAGGATCGGAATCGGCACCTTAGTGTCATTAAAGTTATGAGGTCATTAATTTTAAAGGGGTATAAAAAAAAATTCCCTTGCTCCATCAATTCCCCCCTTTGGTGATTTTTAATATCACCACTAAAACCTATCTTTATCAAATTTATCAGAAATCATGTTTCTAGTCCGTTTACATTTGTTATTTCAGACAATTGTGTTATTTTCATTTTGTTTCTTAGACTTGTTATACAGGTTCTCTTTAAATTCTTCTAATTCAATCTCTCCCATTTCTTGCTCTGTTTCCCTATTTTTCTCATTTTCTCTTTTTACTTTGTTTTGTCTTTTTCTCCTTTTAATACACACACATGCTAATCTCAACATTAATGTCATCAATATTACTAATGTCACTGGAATTAGTATATTCCCAATTAGGGAACTACCTACTTCGATGAACTATTTCTTTATTGAGGAAAAACTCTTACCAAGTTTCTCCCAAGCACCTTCAACCTCCAGTGGGGCAATTTCTTTATGCAATTCAGTTATGTTCTTTATATATTTTTATATATTCTGACTTTTATCTGGAATGTAAGTGCAACAATGTTGTAACTTCAGCATTCCACAGATTCCACCCTCTTTTGCCAAAAGAATATCAAGGGCAAGTCGATTTTGCATCACCATAGCTCTCATGACAACCATCTCGGTATTTACCATCAAGAACCCTCCAGCAGTATTCGTTGACAAACGATCTACTACTGTAGATAATTTCCGAATTTTGTATGCATTCAAAGATACACCTGTTGCTGGTATCAATGCTCCAAAAATGTCACCTATTATTTCTGAGAAGCTTTCCCTTCTTCTACGTGTTAATGGTTTACCTATCTCATGAATTCCCTTAGTTCCCCTTTCCACATGAAATATCTTTGGAAAGACTAGGCCTAGATAACATCTTCCATACCAATGGTCCGGTAACCTATAATAACCTTTGTTCCTGAAAATATAATGGATCCCTGGAAATACTGGATCTTTTCCTCCTTTGAATCCCCATCCTCCTATAATTTTGTATGTATCTCGGCACTCACCAGAACCCACAAAATCCTTATCATACATGGTGTTATCTCTGCTAATACACAATTTTCCTTGTTGTGGCCAATCTAAACCCATTGCTGCATTGGTTTCACCTTTATTGTAACTTTCTTCCTCAAAAACCCAAGGTGGCGTTTATATCTTTTCTCCTGTTGCTTTTCTTTGAAACGTAACCCTTCTGTCTTCTACCATGTCTACAAAAGACCTTTTCTTCTTTCCTCAATCTACAAGTAAGATTGTGTCAAAATGCGTAATCTAATGTTAATTATTTTGTTTATAGGAAAAATTCTCCAAAAATGTTAGCAAGTTTCACCTTATTTAATTCAGGGACTACGGAAACTTTAGCGAAAACAGCATCTATGTCAGTGTAATCATATTCTAATTTGCCTGTCTTATAAAATAAGCTTGCTAGAACACTACAAGTTATCCCATACGTCAAAGGAAGGTAATGATATGTTACACCTTCTGACACAGACGCGGATAACTGCATGCAGACATAACAATCCCTGACGTCCATCGTCTCTACATATTCATACAAAAGTTTTGTGAAAACATTCTTGGAAAAATCAGTTATTGACTTGTCTCTATGAAGTTCAGTGCTATCTATCTACTTTCTTCAACTAATCTAAGTGGAATAATTATTGCTAAAATAAACCAAATAAGCATCAGCAACCCTGTACAATAGAAACACATCTTACACCATCTACGGAGGAACTCACATCTAGATCTTCTACTCTTAGGGGTCTATTAGGATGTCGGGCGGTGGCACCACCGCGGTGCTGGCATTGCGGAAAATTTAATTTTTCGGCCCGCGAGCAGCAGTACTCACGTTCGCCATATTAGTATGGCCAAACATAGGCCATTTCCCGTCGTGGTGCGACGTGCACTGCCATCAAAGTGTGCCCGCCACAGCGGCGGTGGGTGCTAATGTAGACTCACTGCCGTGCGGAATGACGTCCGCCCGCTCCACAAAATAGGATGCCCCAAACGCACCGCAGCAGAGAAACTGCCCAACCAGAAACGGCGGAAGCTCGACAGCGGAGCGCGAAACCAGAGTCCCGGTCCACACCAGCCAGTCACGACCGCCATGGATCCAGCTCTGCACGTTTTTCCGGTGTTGTACCTGCTACATCACCAGCAACTCCGCCGCAGACGCTGCCGTAGGTACGCAATAACACAAACACAACACACAACACATGGGCTGACACAGGGTCCAAATCCACATCAGACACCCTGGTGGGGACAGGAACACATCCACAAGGGCACCCACACATGACCCACCTGCCACCAAGTCACCCCTCTGCATCCTGGACACACACCTTCCGCGATCATGCAGCAATGTCCCGGTCATGTCACCGCAGTGGTGAACACAAGGGAATACATGCGCACAATGCAGAAGGCAGGGCCAGTGCCAGGCATCGGCAGGGCACAAAAACCACAGGGCCACTCTTCCTCCCACCACACACTAGCACACCCCATGAAGGTACATACCATGTGCCCCTCTTGTGCACCACCATGCACAACAACAAGCCAGGTGAATCCACACCCTGCACCACACAACAAACAACCAGGAAGACAGCCACTGCAGGAGTGGCTGCACAGGAACACACAACACACAGCACAGTAGCACAGGGCCAAGGATACACACACACCACAACAACACCACACTCAGGGAAACAAAAATTAGTACAAGCACCAAATGAACACATACAAGGAACAAACATCCAAATGGACACACAGCCTGCATAGTCACACATACATACCACAGACTGACACACAGACACATACACACCCCACATGCCAACAGCAATGGAGCACAACAAATAGAAAAGCCAAAGTGGGCTGCGCACAAATGGAAAGCCATGGAGACACACAACAAGCATGCGTACATCACATGCAAGACAAGGAACAGAGAACAACACCCTCAGACCATCAAAGCACACATGGCTGGTACAGTCAGTGAAGTCAAACCACAGACATCACAGTGCAACAACACAGGGAGACAGCAAGGCAAACCATGCCTAGGCACAAGGATGAAAGGAAGGCCCTGAAGTCAAACTGTGAACAGCCACATGTATACAACTACCTCACAGGAGTACACCAGCAGCACAACACACAGAGCACATTGACACACTCCATGACTGCCAAACACCAGTAGGAATCTACACACATACCCCCCTCACACCAGCAGCACACAACACCAGTGTTTAACACACTGAAGGCTGGCAATACTTGCCAGTCAATACACACACAAACAATCACACACCCTGGGGGTAGCCACAAACATCACCCACACACAGGGATGCCAGAACAAATGTCTGCACATAACCCAACAGAAACACACACAGAACCACAACAAGAACAGACATGCCCTGTGCAGCTAAACTGTGGAAAGGCAGTGGGAGCACAGACACAACAGGAGTGCACAACCTCATCACTCAGGAACAATGCACAGACAACATACCACAACACACACAAAAAGTGCACCATCACAGAACAACACAGCCACATCAAACAAACTACAGATGCACAGGCAAAATAAACACATAGCAAACACAGCAGGACATCAGGGGATGCAGACCAGCAAATGACAAGGCAACATACACACACAGCACTGCATGCAGAACACAGTGTGCACACCAAGCATACCAGCCACACACAGACATCAGTGACAGAACATCAACCCACACAACACCAATCAGCACAGCACAAAGACAACAGCACACCTAGGAAGTGAAGCAATACCACAGCCAACACACATACATCCAAAACAGCACCAACAGATGCACAAGGCTTGGACACAAAGGTGGAAACAACTTGACCAGAGGACTGGGCAGCACACACAGTTGAACTGCATATGAGCAACCATGACTGCCAAACAGCACAAGACCATCACATACAACCCATTGGGAAAATGCCCTGAGTGACACATTGATCCTGACCTAAGAACTGCACCACAAAGCACAGTGTCACAAATGAAGTGATGGGGTGGCACTCACACATGTAAACCAAGGGGACAGCTGACATCAAAGTGAAGTGTACTGTATGTCAGTAGGGGACATGGCAGGAGTGTACCATACGCAAATAGAGGGCGTGCAGACCCACAATGGGTAGGCATCTGAAGCACAGATAGGGGATGGTATGACAACACACACAACATGCCACACTGGAGGCAAGAAGGCACCATGTGACAGCAATGCATGAGAAAACACAACCACATTGGCAATGTGGAGCAGCAGGTCTGCACAGTCACCACAAACAGTAACAAGACACATGGATGATCAACAAAACACAACACTGACTTGCCAGTCACACACTCTGCATACTCACAAGTGACAAAAACAACAAGTAGGAGTCAGACAGAACTGCAAGGACACACCAACACACTGCACAGTGCACAACATACAACTCACACATGTGCATACAACCACATCCACAGGGCTGAACAATCAAAACAACAGGCATACAACTCCTGGGTGACACGTGTGTAGTTGACAATGCAGGGGCATGCACACATCAACAACACTTCCTACAAACTCACCCCCTGTACACTTCCTGACCATCCAAGAGCACACATGGAAAGTAAGCCATGGGACTAGGATGAATGGCCATCACAAGATGACCACACACATACACCTCTGGGCACACATAAAGGAAGAATACACATACATGATGACCCTGGCCAGCCTGCCTGCAATACTGTGGATAGAATCACACTCTGTGCTGGCAGTGCCTTCCAACCTGACGTGTACAATATAGCCAACATGAACAAATTAAGAAAATGACAACTGCTTTCCATTAAAAATTGACATCATTGCCCCCGCCAGCATCTGGGTCAGGAAGCACTGAAGTCCCTGTCACCCCTGTACAAAATAGAGTAAGTGAGCCAAAACATTGACTATGTTGAAGTGCCACACAGACCATGTGGCACAGTAAACCATATACACACAGAACAAGAACTTTATTCAGTAAGGATACTGACAAAATAGACAACAGGGGCAACTGTCTTTATTCCCATATTGCACAGATAGGCACCATGTGAAGAGAAGAGCAAGGCACAAAATGCATAGCATGTCCATGAGACGCTGCACAGGCAAGGGCAAAACAGCAGTGAACAACAAGGCCAGTGGCCAGGGCAAAGTGCAGACTATGTCCATGAGTAGCTGCACAGGCAAGGGCAAAACAGCAGTGAACAACAAGGCCAGTGGCCAGGGCTAAGTGCAGAGTAGGTCCATGAGAAGCTGCACAGGCAAGGGCAAAACAGCAGTGAACAAGGCCAGTGGCCAGTCCAGGGTGCAGAGTAGGTCCATGAGAAGCTGCACAGGCAAGGGCAAAACAGCAGTGAACAACAAGGCCAGTGGCCAGTCCAGGGTGCTGAGTAGGTCCATGAGAAGCTGCACAGGCAAGGGCAAAACATCATTGAACAACAAGGCAGCCAGTGGCCAGTCCAGGGTGCAGAGTAGGTCCATGAGAAGCTGCACAGGCAAGGGCAAAACAGCAGTGAATAACAAGGCCAGTGGCCAGGGCTAAGTGCAGTCTATGTCCATGAGAAGCTGCACAGGCAAGGGCAAAACAGCAGTGAACAACAAGGCCAGTGGCCAGGGCTAAGTGCAGAGTATGTCCATGAGAAGCTGCACCGGGAATACTTGAACACAGCAAAGATCAACAAGGCCAGTGGCAGAAACAAAGTGCAGGGTATGTCCAGGAGAGGCTGCGCAGGGAATGTGTGCGACTGTACCTTTCCATGGTCAGCAACACAGTCGGGGGTAACCATGTGCAGTACAGGCCCACCTGTGTGAGAGACAGGTATGTGAGGGTGACTAACACTCAGACTTGGCTGTCAGGCGGACTGGGAGCTGGCTGTGTCTCGGGGACTGTCGGCGCACTTGACCGGGGAGAGAGCGGACCAGCAGAGGTAGAGTTATCAGTGGCTTGGCAAGCCGGAGGGCTCCTTGGACCAGGTGGTGTAGTGGCACGTGGAGGCATGCAGACGGGAGACATGGTGTGGCTGGGAGATTGGAGGGGTGCCTTTCCACTTCTTGGGGATCCTAAATGGCTTGGCTGACTCTGGATCAATGGGAAGTGGTGTGGATACAACAGGAACACTCCCCACCAAAGCTGCATCAGGTGCAGACGCAGGCTGATGATGTGCTGGACCCAGCGGTACGCTTTGCCTGGTTTGCCTGGTTTCGCCTCTGCCCCTCCTTCCCCTGTTTACTAGGTGTCAGCCCTACAGTGCCTGAAGGGCAGACGTCACTGTGGAGGACAAAGCCTGGACAGTCCGGTGCAGCCCACCCACGTCTGAATGTATCCCCTTCATGAAAGCAACCACCTGGGCCACTTTTTGGTCGTGGTCAATAAAGGCATTGAGGAGAGCTGTCTGGCCTACACACAGCTGGCGCAAAAGGTTAACAGACTCAGCACTGATGGCAGCAGGGGGGACAGGGGCAGGGGCAGCGGTGCCAGAGGTGAAGGACACTCTTGCCCTCTTACTGAGGCAGACACGGGCAGCACCAGAGGAAGTGCCTGGGAGGGTGGGCACTGGCCCCTGTGTGGTGGAAGATGATGCAGAGTCCCCGTTCCCTGTGCCCGCCAACATGGATACATCCCCGCTGGCATCAGATGATGTGGTACACTGCGTCTCAGGCTGGGATTCCTCCAGCAGACTCCTGTCCCCCTCTGATGCGCTAGTGACATCAGTGTCAATGGGCTCCTGTACAGCTGTTGTGCTACTTTCACCCCCACTGGTGTCCGTCTCCTGTCCCTCCGTGACCACAGGAGATGCTGCATGAGAGAGAGAGATGTAGGGTCAGGTCAGTGGCAGCAACAGAGCAAACATATGCAAGCAATGCATAACAAAAGATGACCAAATGTACATGTTGCACACCACCCTGTGCAATCACATCGTGCCAACTCACTATATAGACTCAAACAGTGCATGGAAACTGAAAATTCAGGCATGAGTGAGCCATGATATGACCACACAGCACAACACCCTGCCTGTGGCTCTGTTCAACCAGACACACAACTAGCTCTGAGCACACCTAGGGACATGATGGGAGCCACTGACAGATCAGGATGGAACAGGAGAGGACAACACAGACAGAGACTACAACATGACAGTCCACAATGGCCATGCACCTATGCCACCAACCATGTTGTACTTTGGGGCCCAAAGACTGGTGCACACTGTTGTCAGATGTCTAGGCCTCCCCAATCTGGGTGCATGCAATGGACGCATTGAGGAAGGCACAGTCAGATCGGGCACACTGCCGCTCCCTCCCATGGGATTCCTAAGACTACCCCAATGCAGAAGAAACCTGAAGAGCACAACTCAGAATGCAATGGGAATGCACAGCGTTCAAATTACCTTTGTAGGTACAGGTAGGGCAAATGCGTGAAACCGGCACCCAGCCCAGCAGCCACCTACATGCCACTGCATCACACTACCAACATCACATAGGCCAGCGCTGGCACAGGCTCTGTACACATGCAGCCACTCCCAGCCAAAGTCACCCTCCCCAAATGCTCACCCCAGGCTTGCTGCTGATGCTCCTTCAAACGTGCATCCAGCTCAGGCCGAGTCACCGCCAAGATGCGGCCCATTAGTGGTGTCATGCTGCGCCGTGCCAAACGCCCAGTGCGAGGAAGCAGCCCCAAGGTAATCTCCGCCACGTTCTTTGCCAGCCGGCTGATGTCATCCCACCTCTTGTGGCAGTGGGCGCGCTGTCGGTTTGAGACCCCCAGAGCTTGCACCTTGGCTGCAATGACCCTCCACACGGCCTTATGCTGGTGTACCTTGAGCTGCAGGCATGGGAGACAAGAGGGGGGAAATGATCAGTGACACAGTGTTATGTACCGACATCTATCATTATAGCAGCAAGATTCAAACTCATCACAAATCCAACGATATGTCTATCAGAGACTAGAGTACATCGCACATGGTACATCTGCATGGGAAAAGCTGATGTAAATGCATGCAGGTGTGAGGGGGAACACAGTCCCTGCACATCTCACACACATGCAGGATGCCAGCACTGAAACCCCTATGTAGCCTGCCCACATCTCCAGTCCATTGTTGGGTTCAGCAACACATACATCACATATCAACCTGTGTCATGGGGTGGACTCACTGTGTCCAAGACTGCACAGCCCTCAATGTCCCTGCCCTGTGAATAGATAACTGTGTAATGGATGTCACATTGAGGGACATGATCTCACAAATCCAAAATCCTCATCACAAGGCCGGTCGTGTACAATCTACAGTGCTGAGATGGCCCATAGCTGGAGTGGAATGAGAAAAGACTGATGTAATACTCTGTAAGTGAAGTGATGTATCCTTGTCTTTGTAGGCGGGGATTGTGCTGGCCAACTGGGCTCACACTGAGATGGACAACAGGAGCACACACAGCCATTCTTCCAAGCAATCACTGTCCTGACTCCTGCATGAACAACCTTCTGCGTCACTGTATGGCTGACAACACAACACAGGTCACTCATACATACATGTGCAGGCAGGGAAACCTGTGGCATTGGGTACACGCACCTTCCCCCTGGAGACAGCATGTTAGGCAGTGCATGACACGATCCCACACTCTCGGGCACATACTGCATCAGTCCAACTACATGTGTGCCCCCCTGCCCTACACCCCCATTGTTGAGGACTTACCACGACATTTGGGGCACCATATAGCCTTGGGTACTGTGTGAGCATCTCGTCCACCAGGACCTCCAGCTCCTCGCTTGTGAAGGGACTGGCTCGGATCTTCTCTGTCCTTGCCATCACTGTGGACATGAGACAACAACGGTGGAATTGGGTGGTGAGGGGTCTCAGGCAGCAGTCCCTGGAGGCAGCAGCAGGTGAGGGGTCTCAGGCAGCAGTCCCATGAGGAAGCAGCAGGTGAGGGGTCTCTGGCAGCAGTCCCTGGAGGCAGCAGCAGGTGAGGGGTCTCTGGCAGAAGTCCCTGGAGGTAGCAGCAGGTGAGGGGTCTCAGGCAGCAGTCCCTGGAGGCAGTAGCAGGTGAGGGGTCTCAGGCAGCAATCCCTGGGGGCAGCAGCAGGTGAGGGGTCTCTGGCAGCAGTCCCTGGAGGCAGCAGCAGGTGAGGGGTCTCAGGCAGCAGGCTCTGGGAGCAGTGGAAATGTGAGGATCCCTCCCACACATATATAGCCCCCTGGGGTCGTTTCAAAGGTGCCACGCTGCAGCAATTGGTGGTCCAGGTCTGCCTCTTTCAAATGTATCCAATGATCGCCTCCGCGGTGGCGGAGCACGTCTACCGCGATTTTCAAAACTGCATCATGTCACCGCAATCAAGGTTCCCATTGGCTCTAGGGCATGCTCCATGGCGGTGACACACTGCAGGGGCCCGGTGTGCGCTACCGCGATGGTGCATATTTCAAATGCATTCAATGACCGCCTCCGCGGTGCACGCATATCGCGATTTTCAAAATTGCATCATGCCACTCCAATCACGGTTCCCATTGGCTCTAGTGCATGCTCCATGGCGGTGACACACCGCAGGGGCCCGGTGTGCACTACGCCGATGGTGCATCTTTCAAATGCATCCAATGACTGCCTCCGCGGTGGCGAAGCACGCCTACTGCGATTTTCAAAATTGTATTATGCCACCGCAATCAAGGTTCCCATTGGCTCTAGGGCATGCTCCATTGCGGTGTGTGCTACCGCGATTTTGGCGGCGGAGCATGCCAACCCCCATTTTCCCATGTCTCCATGTCTATCACTACCGCACTTGTGTGAATCGGGGGTGCTGGTGACACACCGCTGGGGCCAGGCGGTAGCTACCACGATTTGGGTGGCAGAGCATGCCCACCGCCATTTGGGCATGTCTCCATGCCTATCACTACCGCACTTGTGTGAATGGGGGGTGCTGGTGACACACCGCTGGGGCCAGGTGGTAGCTACCGCGATTTGGATGGCGGAGCATGCCCACTGCCATTTTCCCCATGTCTCCATGCCTATCACTACCGCACTTGTGTGAATGGGGGGTTTTAGTGACACCCCGCTGGGGCCAGGCGGTAGCTACCGCGATTTGGGTGGCAGAGCATGCCCACTGCCATTTATGCATGTGAATGGGGGTGTACTGGTGACACACCGCTGGTGCCAGGCGGTAGCTACTGCGATTTGGGTGGCGGAGCATGCCCACTGCCATTTGGGCATGTCTCCATGCCTATCACTACCACACTTGTGTGAATGGGGGGGTGCTGGTGACACGCCGCTGGGGCGAGGTGGTAGCTACCGTGATTTGGGTGGGCAGCATGCCCACCACCATTTTCCCATGTCTCCATGCCTATCACTACCGCACTTGTGTGAATGGGGAGTGCTGGTGACACACCGCTGGGGCCAAGCGGTAGCTATCGCGATTTGGGTGGCGGCGCATGCCCACCACCATTTGGGCATGTCTCCATGCCTATCACTACCGCACTTGTGTGAATAGGGGGTGCTGGTGACACACCGCTGGTGCCAGGTGGTAGCTACCGCGATTTGGGTGGCGGAGCATGCCCACTGCCATTTTCCCCATGTCTCCATGCCTATCACTCCCGCACTTGTGTGAATGGGGGGTTCTAGTGACACACCGCTGGGGCCAGGCGGTAGCTACCGTGATTTGGGTGGCAGAGCATGCCCACCGCCATTTATGCATGTCTCCATGCCTATCACTACCACACTTGTGTGAATGGGGGGTGCTGGTGACACCGCTGGGGCCAGGCGGTAACTACCGCGATATGGGTGCCATACAATGGCAATGGCCATCTGGCAAACATCAACAGTGCACAGTGCCCACATGGTCAATGACACATCATTGTGCACACGATGCCAATGTTCCATTTACTCTACTGGTGACTACACATGCCATGTTTGTGTATGTGATTTTGTAGATTGGCCTGTACTCCCTCAAATGTCACTTATGAATTTGATGGTTGTGTAGGCAGGACTGTGTTCTTCTGGCCTCTACAATGTGTAGACATGTCAATGTGTTGAGGTGCAGTGACAATCACAGCAATGCTCGTCTCAATGTATGATGTGCTTTTTTGCATGTCTGCTCATGCACACAATCGTCATTTCTGCGCTGACTGTGGTTATTGTGTAGTGGATGTGTGCCAGGTTGAAATGACGCATGAAGGTGTGACAGGTACAGCAGCTAGGTATGAGACAGTGAGGTTGATTTGTTACACATATGCTGGATGCTATACTCCCAGGCGTGCCCATGTGAAATGTGCCCATATCCCTGTGCATTCACATTGACCAAGGTGGTATATGAGGTACTTGTTTTGTCTAAGTTGACAGGTATGCCCTTTGTGTAGCTGAAGGTGTCCCTACATGTAAGCTGGTCTGTAACTCAATTTTGATGCAGTCATTGTTGTCGATGTGTCATCCAGAACGTGAGATGCTGTGCCCATCTCATGATGTATTGCATTGACATGTGTCCACTTTCATCTCAACTAGGAGGAGGCCAAATCTGATTCGTCACTTGACAGTGCTGGAGGACATGGAGGATGTGGGGATCATCCGGAAATGCCGGCTGGATAGACCCACCCTAAAAACCCTTTGTGATATGTTGGAGCCCCACCTGCAGCCTCACCGGACATATCCAAAAGCTTTCACCCCAACTTATATGGTGATGGCGGCCCTGCATTTTTTTGCCACTGGATCGTTCCAGCAGACAGTGGCCAGCGCTGGTGGGATGTCACAACTGATGTTCAGCATGGTGCTGTGTGATGTTCTGTCCGCCATGATGATATACAAGGACATATATATATCCATTTCCCCAGGGTTGCTGAATTGCCAGCTGTGAAGGGAGACTTCTATCCCCTTGGACACATCCCCCATGTTGTTGGTGCAATGGATTGCACCCATGTCGGGCTTGTGCCACAACAGGCAAGTGAGCACATTTACAGGAATCGCAAACATTACCACTCCATAAATGTGCAAGTGGTGTGCCTGGCAGATATGATCATCTCCCACGTGTGTGCCAAATTCCCAGGCTGCTCAGCCCATGACTCCTACATCCTGCGGAACAGCATTGTGCCCCAGCTGATGGCTAATCTGCTTCCCGAGCGTGCATGGATTGTGGGTGAGTATGCCTAGTCGTATGGCGTGCTGGGTGTGTGACCTGCTGCCCTCTGCCTCAGCGACATTGCAATGTCTATTTGTGTTTGTCACAGCTAGGTGACTCTGCATATCCCTACCGTCCCTGGTTGCTGAGCCCACTGCGGAATCCCAGGACCCCGGCTGAAGTCCGCTACAATGAGGCCCATGGGAGGACACGCCGTGTGGTGGAACGTACTTTTGGTCTGCTCAAGTCACGTTTCCGCTGCCTGGACAAGACCGGAGGTGCACTGGCATACTCGCCCAGAAAGGTGTGTCAGATTGTAGTGGCATGCTGCATGCTCCACAACCTAGCCATTCGCAAGGAGATTCCCCTGCTCCTGGATGATGATGAGGACCCAAGGCCCCCCCCGACTGCAAACCAACCCGTGTCCAGTGATGAGGACAGTGGAGAGGAGGAAGGTGTTGACCTGCTGGAACAGATCATCACCCGCTACTTCACTTGAAGGTGGGTGACAATGTACAACATACCCATTGTCTGATGATATTGCTGTTGTCATGAAGGGGTATGTGAGAATTGTAACGGCAGCAAGTTGTAGCCTCAGCAGTGGTTGTCAATGTTGCTGGGACAGGTCATTTGGGAACATCTACAGGACGTGTATGTTGACACTTGTTGCCCATTGTGACGTGTGCATGTTGGCTTATCTTGATGGTAGGTGTTGTGTGATGTCTGTGATGCCACACCCAGACCAGTGAATGTTGTTCTCTTGTGTTTCCCTAGGTGCCTTCAACTTCTCCTTGCCTACATACAGTCCATACTCCTGGTACATTGTGATCATGTTGAAGACTGTACATCCTGCAATAAAGGCTGAGCAGACACAACATGTGTGTAAGGATCTTTTATTTACAATGGTGACATGTGAGGGGGTGTACATTTCCATTGAGGTGGTAGTGGAGCAGTGAGTTGACAGTTATGGTAAATGAGATAATCGAGTAGTCACCACATTGATGTGGTGACCCAGTCCAACAGACAGATGCCATTCACAAGGCAGTGTGGGAAGGACAGTCCAAAAAGTCAATGCAGTAGTGAAGAGGGTTGCCATCAGGGCTGGCTCCGTGACTGGCGTTTGGCAGGTGCTTTGCCTCCAGATACTCCCAGGGTCTTCTTAGGACGGCCCCTTCGTCGCTTGGCAAGGGGGGCCCTGCTGCAGGGCCAGTGGGGTCTGAGTACTCACCCCTCTCTGTGGGCGCAGGGGAGGATGGTGAACTGTCATCCTGCGGCCCACCAGAGGTAGGTGGAGGTGTTGGTTGTGGCTCAGGCCTGTCCCTCAGTACCGCCACTTGCTGGCCCAAGAGGTCCACAATTTGTCCCATGCGGGTGTCGGTGGACCTCATCAGCAGGATGAGCTCACGTAACAGTTCGTCCGACCGGCCCGTTCGTCCCTGGGCCTGTTCATATGCGCCAAGGACTCTGGTGATGTGTTCCAGGGATTGGTTCCCAGCCTCCTGGTTGTGGTGGGTGACCCTGCCCGTCCCACCTACCCTGCTGCCACAGACCTGTTGCCTCACCACTGTGGGAACCTGCATCCTCTCCCTGCCGTCCTCAGTCGGGGGTGTGGGGTGTTCATCCTCTGGGACAGGGAGGGTGTTACAGGCAGCACTGGTGGTGGTGGTGGTGGTGGTGGCTGTGGACGCACAGGCCGTAACAGCAGGGGTCTGCAGTGAAGTTGTTATTGCAGCAGATGTGGTGGGGGGACGATGGTGTCCTGGGACCTGTTGCTCCCTGGCACACCAGATGGGCTGGCTTCGATCTCATCGTCCAGAGAATCTTGGGAGTCAACATCCGAGAGTCCATGTACCAGGGGGGAGACTGGCTCTGCAGGTTGCTGGTGTTGTCCTCTGCAGTGAGTTCTTGGTCACCTGTGGATCAGATGCGAAATAGTCATTGTAGTACACACCGCAAGCTTTGTGTTAGCTGTGTGTCATTCACTGTTTGTACACTATACAATTGACTGATCATCACATTGTTTTCTATGTGCACTGCTGTACCTCCTGACATATATATTTTTTTTTTAATATCTTTATTGGTTTTTTCTTAAATTACTTTCTTTTGTTTCTTCTTACATTTTGCATGACAATACAAAATAATCCTTAATGACACATAGCTCTGCGCTATACATCCTCATTAGATAACTATTCAGTTCAACACAGAAGCATAATCAGGGTATGTCATAGTGTTCACACAGGTAACATCAACAAGCAGTAATCCATGCCACGCTATGATTGCCTGCCCACAGTTCCGCACTATTATTGCCAGTTTACATGTGTAATCGCTGGTTCTGTACATTAACATGTGGTGTCCTAAACAGTGCGATGATATACAGTTTATGCGTCGTCTGTAGATGTAACGGATGTCGATGTACAAATGTTCCTATACCCTATCAGAGGGGTTCCGCAAAAGAAAAGGAAGAGAAGAAATGGAAATGTATCAATAAATCATATACTAACTATTAAACATCTACTAACAACCTATTAAAAACAAAAAGATGCCTCCTGAAATGATGCAGTGGTACATGCATTACTTGTCCAAGGTGTGAGGTGTCAATGCATACCATGTGACCCGTGCACAATTGATGTATACAGGGACCTGTTGCCATCTAGGGACTGGCACAACATGTTTTTCATTGAGGACTCTTTGTTGATTTGTCTGACCTGGCAGACGTCACAATGGACTGGCCATTGTCATCTCCTGCATACCTTTGTCCTGTCATGTGCATATCTTGATTTATACCAGCACACGTGCTTTCTTATTTTTCGAATGGTCCTTGTTGCTCTGGCCCCATGGCGATGCACATGTCAATAGGTGCTGTGCATGATTGTGCCTAGACTTTATTCTACATGTGCATTGGTGTGTCACACTTTGGTAGTTGTGACAGTTTCCTTTGCTTACCTGTGTGCACACTGTGCAAGGCAATAGGGTCGGTGTGCATATTTGTGCAATGAGAGGGCTGGTGTTGTCATATGACACCATTTCTTTTGTGACAAATGTGTGGGTGCACGTACTTGCTACTTACCTGTTACGTGCTCTCATTTGGCTTTGTGATGTGACACATCTGTATGTGCATGGTGGAGGCTTACATCCTGCTCAGCGGTGTCATAAGACAGAATAATATGTCTACCTACCTGTTTGTTTGAGGTGGGCCATTATATGCCACATGCATCTGGGTGGCATGGAGAGCTCCATCTTGCTGTACTGGGAGACAAGGGTACATGGTGTGAGTAGTGGTACAGGCCTCCCACCCACAAACACCCTCACTGTGAAGATGGCTTCCTACCTGTTTGTTTGATGAGGGTAATGTAATGGCTGACACATGCTTCTGGGTGGGGTGTGGGGAGTGCTCCATCCTGCTGAGGTGTGGGGCAGGGGCCATGGTAGGAGTAGTGGTACAGGCCTCCCACCCACAAACACCCTCCCATGGAAGATGGCTACCTACCTGTAAGTTTGTTTGGTGTACTGCAATGGCTTGCAACTGCTTCTGGGTGGGGGAGTGCTCCATCCTGCACAGGTGTGGGCCAGGGTGCATGGTGGGAATAGTGGTACAGGCCTCCCACCCACAAACACACTCACTGTGAAGATGGCTACCTACCTGTAAGTTTGTTTGGTGTACTGCAATGGCTTGCAACTGCTTCTGGGTGGGGGAGTGCTCCATCCTGCACAGGTGTGGGCCAGGGTGCATGGTGGGAGTTATGGTACCGGCCTCCCACCCACAAACACCCTCACTGTGAAGATGGCTACCTACCTGTTTGTTTGATGAGGGTAATGTAATGGCTGACACATGCTTCTGGGTGAGGTGTGGGAAGTGCTCCATCCTGCTGAGGTATGGGGCAGGGGGAATGGTGAGAGTAGTGGTACAGGCCTCCCACCCACAACCACCCTCCCAGGAAAGATGGCTACCTACCTGGGAGTTTGATGTGGGTTGTGTAATGACTGACACATGCTTCGGGTTGGGGTGGTGTGGGGTGGGGGGAGGGATCCATCTGGCTGATGCTGTGGGACAAGGGGGCCTGGTGGGAGTTGTAGTGCTGGCTGCCTGTACACATGCCCCCATGGAAATGTTGGTAGCTATGTTTGTGGTGATTGGGAGTGGGTGAATGTTGGATCTGTGAGACATGTCTTTGTGAGTGTGTGGTGCAGATGAATGGAATTTGTCCTAGGTGGTGTAGCTTTGTAGTTGTGCAAGCCAGTACATATCAGTGTGGTGGTAGTCATTTGTTTGTACTTACCAGCCTCCATTCCCCCGGCTACTCCTGTGAGACTCTCTGGATGCAGTATGGCAAGCACCTTTTCCTCCCATGGTGTGAATGGTTTTGGTGGAATGGGAGGGCCACCGCCAGTCCTCTCAGCCAGCTCACGGTTCTTGCTTCTTCTCTCTTTGACAACCCTCTTTAGATCATGCCACCGCTTCATGATCTCCTTTTTAGATTGAGGAGTGGTCCCTACTGCATTGACCCTTTGGACTATCCTTGCCCACATTTGTGTCCTTGTGGCTAATGGTGTCTGTTGGGCCAGGCTACTAAACAGTTGTTGTTCCTCTCTGACTATCTCATTTACCATGACTGTCAACTCACTCTCTGTGAATTTGGGCATTTTATGTGTTGACATGGTGTGTGGTGTGCAAAGTGGTTGTGGGTGCAGGGGTGTGAGTGGTGGGTGTGGTTATGATGTGTATGGTGTGTGATGTGCAGGGGGTTAGTGGTGCAGGTGTGGTAGTGATGTTGGTGGTGGTGATGTGTGTGTGGTGTAATGTTTTGCCTCTCCTTTCTGTTGTGGTTCAAGCCCTTCTCTTCTGGAGTGTTCCAAAGGATTGTGGTCAGGGAAGGGGCTGGTTTTATACTCAGCTATGTGGGTGTGTCCAAATGGGGAATTGCTGTCAGGTGTGATGTGTGTGTTGTCCTGGAAATTGTATTTTTCATTTTGCCATGTGGTTGTGTCATTGGGGTGTGTTTTGTGTATTTGGGGGGCAAGGCTTGTTTGCTGTGTGCACTTTTTGGCCTTATTGTGGGTTTTTTGCTTCATCCGCCATATTTTTCATGTGTCGTCAGCAGCGATGGCTATGCTGCAGCTCTTCCGCTGGCTCTCCCATTCATCCCAGTGTGCGACTCAGGCGGTCGGAAACAGCGGAACGTACCGCGGGACCATCGGGGATATCCTAATTTCCGTGCAATGTCTCCGCTATACTTTTTTTAAAAATATCTTTTTATTGGTATTTATACATGTGTCGAAAAAAAAGAATCCGTACAATAAGTGAAGTACGGTAAGAGGGCAGTCATTACAGCATATCAAGAACATCATAGGTATAATGTTACCAGTGCTTCCTTCAAAATTATATACATTCTTAAATTCAATATCGTTTAGCAATACTGTACTACTCAACTACGTTATTTCCAGTAAATACCGGCACTTTTGTAATAATCAAACTGTTCAGTAGCTCCGTTTCCATGAGGAGTTAATTGGCATCCAGTTTTTCTATTGTTTTTTTTCCATCTGGTTGCCCATAAACATGTTGTTGCTCTCTATATTACCCTCCTCTGTAACAAATATTCCAGCAGTGCTAACACAATAAATTATACCATTTCAAAAAAGAAATCCCATTAATCAAACATACAACAACTTCGAAATCTAAACCACCAGAGGTCTGCTCACCCAAGCGTGTGGCATTAGTTTAAAACATCATAGTCAAAAGTCGACAGGGGGGGATAAAAGTAAGGGGGGGGGAGGCCCCAACCTCAACAGTGAAAAAAAGGAATAACAGAGTCATGATACCTAACGGAACAATCTTAGCTATCCCTTCAGAGTCGGTGGCAGAGGAGATCTGAGCTTGTTCTAGTGTATGATGATGTTCCCACATTCTCATCATTTCTGCCCAGGGTTCTGCCAATGGTTTACGTCGTTTTGTAACCTTATCGTCTCGTAGCAAGGCTTGTTCCTCTGCTCTGGCCCAATGGGTAACGTCTTCTTCCCACGTCACCACTAGCGGGGGATGCTTTGATTTCCAACCAAGAGCTATCCGTCTCCTAGCCAGGATGAGAGCCAGATCTATAAACTTATGTCCTAGTTTTTGCGGCTTGGGTCTCGGAAACAAACCAAGTAGACAATTCTCTGGGGAACATGCCTGGGATCTAGAGAAGACCTTATTAAGCACATCTACAATGTTAGACCAGTAACCTACCAGATGCCCACAGGACCAAATCATATGGTCAAAGTCTGCATCCAATGTGAAGCATCTAGCGCAGGCTTGGTCCTCCCTGCAATATACCACATTTAACCTGTGTGGAGTAAGGTAAGTTCTATGTACAATATTAAATTGTATTAATTTAAAAGCTGCATTTCGGGATACCTTTTTTGGACCATCCAAGACCCTTTCCCACTCTTTCTCAGTCAATTGTCTATTTAGCGCGGTCTTCCATCTCTCTAACAAGAGAGGCAGAGATGGAGGTGTTAATTCCCTTATTGCCAAATACAACCATTTCACCAAGTGCCCCGCCGAGCCCGGAGTCCTGTAGGGTGGGATGAGTACCTGGTTCATTCTCTGCTACACCCCATAGTTCTGTCATCGCACCCGAATTTTGTGGTAGTTTAAAAATTGTCCTAGTGGGAGTTCATGAAATTCCCAAAACTCGGTCAATGGCAACAGTTCACCATCTCTGTAACAGTCCCCAACCGTCTGTATATCCACCTCCTCCCATCCCACCAGTTACCTGCCAGTAAGGGGTGGACCTCTTCCCGCCTGAGGGACACCTGTGAGTTGTACACTTGGTGCATAGAGCAACTTGCTACACATCTATCCCAACAGGTCACCGCCACGGAGAGCAAACCCTCCATATGATTAAGTTTCTGACGAAAATTAAGCAATCTAGGGAGTAGTGACATGCGTAGGGCATCAGGTGTAAGTGACGACGTGGACAGGTCTCTCCCACCCAACCATCTGGCAAGCCACTGGAGCTGGGCCGCCAGATAGTAACCCTCGAAATCCGGGGTCCCCAGCCCTCCATTCGCCAACGGGAGCTGCATGGTCTGCAGAGCCGCTCTATTCCGGCCACCATCCCACACTAAGTCTCGCATTATCCCATCAAGGGTTCTGAACCATTGTTTGGGCACCACAACAGGCAGGTTGACAAAATAATACAAAAGTCGTGGCAGTATTACCATTTTGGACAATGCTATCCTAGCCATGACTGGAAGTTTGAGCATCTGCCAGAAGGCCACGTTCGTTCGAAGTGTTCTCAAGGCCCCCACCAGATTACCGTCTAAAAGATCAGTTTGTGAATGATAAATCCGTACTCCCAGGTATCTAAAGGAGACTGATGTCCATTCCAGGCCCTGCAGGAAAGCCGATGGCCGCGGAAGCGCGTGCTGCAGCGGGAACACAGAAGTCTTCCTCCTGTTCACGCGCAGATCAGAGAGTTCCGCAAATTCATCAAATATGCGCATCACAGTATGGATCCCATTGAAGCCATCCCGCAGATATATCAACACATCATCCGCGTATGGCAATATCATGTGTTCGGCCCCATCAAGGGGGATCCCCAAACCACTCCCTTCCTGTCGAAATCTTACCGCTAATGGTTCCATCGCTAGAGCGAAAATCAGGGGTGACAGAGGACACCGCTGTCTAGTGCCTCTATGAATAAAATACGGGGTCGATATTACGTGGCCAGTACGCACACAGACCCGAGGCTCTGCGTATAAAAGGCGAATCCACCTCCCCCACCCCTCCCCCAGCTGCATCTTACCCATTACTGCTAGTAAAAAATCCCAGTGCAAAGAATCAAAAGCTTTTTCTAAATCTATCGCAACTACGACAGCATCTGGGAAATTTCCTATGTCAGGGTGAAACATGACAGCATATAGCCGCCGAAGGTTGCCGGACGTGGACCGCGTGGGGATAAAGCCGTTCTGGTCTTCATGAACCAAATGCCTCATATGGGGCAAAAGCCTAGTCGCCAACGCCTTACTCAGGATCTTGAAATTCATATTCAACATGGATAATGGTCAAAATTCGGTTAAGTGTGCATGTGTATTTTTGGTTTTGGGAAGTGGGATCAACAGTGCCTCTCTGATTGTAGGTGGTAGTTGCTGTTCCTGAAGTGCAATGGCATACACCTGTTCTAGTTTTGGGGCTAGAGTATCCACAAACGTAGCATAAAACTTGGTCGGGAGACCATCAGGTCCCGGTGTTTTCTCCCTAGCCATGTCCCTAATTGCCGCTCTAATTTCGCCCGCCTTAACTGGAAGCGCCAGCGAGTCCCTGGTCTTGCGATCTAACCTTGGCAGTCTCAAGACTTCAAGATAAGTGAGTAGGTTCCCTTCCAGACATACCTCTGGCAGCCCATAAAGCGTCTCATAATACGTTCGAAACGCAGTCTTAATAGCCTTTGGAGAGGAAAGTATCTGGCCCTGAGCGTCTGTTATACTGGGAATAGGCTTACCCCTGCTTTCCGGCTTAATCAGCCCGGCCAGCAATCGCCTGGCCTTACCTCCCTCCATATGCTGGCGTGATTGATAGGCTTTGAGGTCGAATGCCCTCAACCTGTCCCATGTAGCATTATAGAGGCTTTTCACGTCCGCCAGCCTACCCTGCAAACCAGGCCCCCCTGCAATCTCTTTATCCAGTGTCAGAATTTTCCCCTCCAAGTCATCCAGTTCCTGGGTCACCACCAGCCGGAGTCCCACCTTCTGTCCCAAACAGTGTCCCTGCAGCACAACTTTAAACGCTTCCCATTCTATTAATGGGGAGCTAGCTGTTCCCTGGTTGTCTGTAAAATAGTGCACCAGCTCTGCAGACAGGAGCTGTCGGAACCCATCATCCTCTAATAATCCTGGGTCTAGCCTCCACAAGGGGATGGGGGTCTTCTCAAGGTTGGGTCTAAATCGCAGGAGCAGGGGACTATAATCGGACAAAGACCTACCCAAATATTTAAACACCGTCAACATAGAACATCTCCAACCTGGCGTGTAAGTCATACAGGTGCGAGTATTAGGAGTAGTCTCTGCGTTGTGTATTCTGCAATCTCCAAACATCCAGCAAATTCCAACCCGCAGCCCAGCTCCTAAGGCCCTTCGCCGTGTTAGCAGCTAAAGTACCCATCATTGGAGGAGTCGACCTATCCCAACCCACATCATACACACAATTAAAGTCTCCTCCCACCACCAAGTTTCCATTTGAGATTCCAGCCAATTTAAAAGATAAACGTTAAAAAAAGGGGAGTTGCTCCCGGTTAGGTGCATACACACAACATACCGTCATCTCCTTCCCATTTAACGTACCAGAGATTACTACGAACCTCCCGTCCGTGTCTATGATTTTCCTAGTGAGGGAGAATGGAACCCCAGGGCGGATCCATATTAACACGCCTCTCACAAAGGCTGAATATGTAGTTGCAAACAGCTGTCCCCTCCACCTACGTCTGAGTCTAGAGACCTCAACTTCAGTAAGGTGCGTCTCCTGAAGTAGGACCACATATGCTCCCCTGCGTCTGATATAATTCTGTATCTTATAGCGCTTCAAGGCGGAGCCCATACCCCTTATATTCCACGTTAGGAAACTATATTCCTCAACTCGTTCAGCAGTGATAGCCCTTAGTATACATGGTAACACCCCGCCACCCCCATCCCCCGCCCACCTGCAAACGCATGCTAGACCCTCTGGTGTATAACAACAATCCCAACCATGAAATTCCCCAACCCACGGGCGGTCTGACAACTGTCAGCTGCCCAAACTCACAGTAGTACTGCATAGCAATAACCTACAACAAACAGTTAAGGCACCAGGCTACGGGCACCAGTGCCTACCGGGGAACGTGGTCTTCTCGCTCGAATTATCCAACAGTGTAAGAATCAGGTAGACTTCACAGCCTGATGGGCCGTTCCAACACCGCCCAGGCGCACCCACCCAGAGACCCTCCCAACCATTTCCCAACATCACAATGCCATAAAATATAGGAAGAAAAACATATCACCAGTCACATAAGGTCATCAGCCGTTTGAGGGGTCACTACCGGCCTGGACCCACTATCGACGTGGGAGCCATCAGACTCAGAGTTGTCAGTTCCATATTTCGCCTCCGAGTCCCTGTCCAGGGAGGTGTCTCTGCTACGCATCATGACAGACACAGCTTTCAGTGCTTCTGCTCTCTCCTGTGCTGACCTAGAGGGACTCGGTCTAGTAGTGGACTTACTTCTCTGTCGCCTCCTCAGTCGTTTCCCCCTGATTGCCGGTTCGGGTCTGCGCTCCGTACGCGGTTTAGGATTACCTTCAGTCCTATAGGCCTCAACCCATTGCCAGGCCGTCTTGGGATCTTCGCAGAAATGAGTATTCCCATCCAGCATTATCTTGATTCTAGCTGGGAACATCAGGGCATACTGGATCCTCTCATCATGTAGCGCTCGTTTCACTTCCAAAAAGAAGGTACAGTGCCTCTGGACTTCCATGGTGTAATCGGGGAACAGGGACACTTTGTAATTATCCACCATATAAGGCCCCGCTGTTCGTGCTTTCTGTAACCGCAGTTCCCTGTCCCGGAAATGAAGCAATCTGGCCACAACAGCGCGCGGTGGTTTCCCAGGAGCCGGCGGCCTGGCCGGGACCCGGTGTGCATGTTCCAGAGTATAGAATTGGGAGAGCCCCTCCAGTGCCACCACTTCTCGGAGCCACCGCTCCAGGTACTGGACCATATCCGTCCCTTCCACTCCCTCCGGAAGCCCAAGAACCCTCACATTATTCCTCCTATTGCGACCTTCTGCGTCCTCCGCCCGTCTCTTTAGAGTCGTGACTCTGGTGGTCAAGTCCCCGACCTGAGCAGCGAGGGCCTGATGCGCAGGGGTAAGCGTGCCCAAGGAGTGTTCGGTTTGTTTCATCCTCTCCGAAAGCTTAGCGTGTTCAGCTCTTAACAACCCCAGGCCCACTGCCACCGTACTTATATCTCGGTGCAGGGTCTCCTTTGTGTCGGTGATAGCTTCTAGAATCCTAGCGAATTGTTGGTGGATGGGAGTTTCTGGTTCATCTCCCCCTTCGTCAACCACACCAGTGTCAGTCGCATTCTCTCCTAGGTCCGGGGGAGGCCCCATCTGTTTCCCTCTATGTTTCCCCATTTGCAGCGCTACTTGGGCTCTTGCGGAGGAATGCAGGCGCTGCTCTCCAGGAGGGTTCACCGCAGACGCCAGTGTCCCCGGGCTCCACCACTCAGCTATCCAACCAGGGTCACCAGGGCTCTATGTATGGCAGCCAGGTACCTTGCCAGACACCTCAATCAACAGGACAGTCCACCAGGCACAAAGGGAGCAATCCCAGGCCGATGCCCGACCGGGGACGGCGCAACCCAGTCCCTGCAATCAGGCGTAGGCGCCCCAATACCAGCTCTCCACCACAGCAGGCAGAAACTTACGCGGTCACCCCAGCCGATCCACCGGTCTCAGCCACAGCCCCTGGGAGGTCATTCAGCCACAAAATCCACCTCAGGTCAAAGAAGGGGGGGTCCATGCAAAGGTACTGCCCCCAAGAGATCTGCATCAAGCAGCAGCCCCACAGGATACTCAGTAGCCGCCCAGTGGGTCCAGGCAGCACCACTCTTCTCGGCTGTCCCCACCTACTGCAGCAAGCACCTCTGCAGGCCATTGCTGTATTGGCACTTCTGGGCCACCACAACGCTTCCGCGGCTCCCGGCTGTAATTCAGGGTCTAAGTGGCCCGATGATTAATGCACAGGGTCCCGCTGGTTCTGCACCCAGGAGAGAGCCTCCGGGCACGGGCGGAATCACCGATTTTACAGGATTAATTACTAGGCTGATGCGGAGATCTCGGCTCACGCGTCCGCCATCTTCGGCTGCGAAGCCACGCCCCGTGTCTCCGCTATACTTGTGGCGGGATAGTGTTTTTCCGCTGCGGACCCGACCGCCGCAGATGGATTTTGGCCATCTCCGCCCGCTACGGTGTTCTTTTGGCAGATGATCCTAATTTGGCCGCCGGTTTTTCCACAGTACAGGCGGGCGGTTGTTTTCCGCTTCCATAGCGGTCGGGGTGGTTTTCCGACCGCCATCCTAATCGACCCCTTAGTGTCTACAATAGTGAACTATAATCTAAAATATGTACAGGAAAAAGGTATCTTTCCACACCCCCAGAATGACCTTTGCCACTTTCCCCTTTCTTTATTGTTGACCGGAGTCAAATGCTTTTAGCGTACTTTTTAGTCCTTTAAAAATGTCTTTTGACTTTATCAGTTCATGTGTCTTTTCTGGTTTCTTTGGTCTCCTCAAGAAGTGCACAGTTTACTCTCACCTACTTGTTTACAGTCCTCATTTGAGTTTTTGTGACTGCTATCCACCTCTTCAATGTCAGACAGTGCTATGTATGTCCATTCAGGTGATTTGTATTTCAAATTAGGTCTTTTCACTCTTTTAGGTCTCTGCAATTGTCCTTTGTTAAATTTTATTTGTTTTCTCTGGCTTGTTATTTCATTCACTTTTTCTTCTTTATTTTTATTCAAATTTATTATTTTATATCTCAGTCTTTTATTTTCGTCTGGCCAATTGTCTCCTTTCCTTGGCCTTTTTGTTAGTTTTCCTTTTCCCCACGTTCCACTTTCCAAGCTCTCTTTCTCGATCCTCGTCTTTGCCTTATCTCTTCTTCACTTTCCTCGGATTCTGTTTCAGATCTCACTTCACCTTCTTTAACTTTGAATTTTATGATCTCTGATTCTTGGTCTGAATCTAAATTCTCTTCTGTTATTTCAATTATTTCTGAAGAGATTTCCCCAAAACTTGTACTTGGTTGTTCACTATCACTGTGAATTATTTCTGTCCCTCCTGTTTCGGTATCTATTATTTGTCTTTCAAATTCTTCTACTTGTTTTTCACTAGATTCAGATAGTTCTGTTTCAGATGTCGAACTGGTATCCGATATTTCCAGATGTCGACTTACAGGTCGATCTTCAGGATCTGGAACTCTGATCATATGGCTGGCATGAATCCATTTTTTCACACCTGCACACTTTGCTCCTGTTGTAGTTACCAGAATCACCTGTCATGGGTTATCCCAACGAGGAACCAAGCAATTTCTTCTTCTGTGGACTTTTATACGGACCCAGTCTCCTGGATTCAGATCATGAGCTGGTTTTCTCTCAAGAGTGGTCGCATCCGTCCCAACCTGATGAAACACAGAATGCACCACATCAGCCAATCCTTTGCAATAGTCCGGATCATCAGTTATAGTCAGCAGTTTGTTTACAGGTACGTGTGCTTGTCTCATTACTCGTCCCATTATTATTTCATGAGGACTCAGACCTGTTTTTCTGTGTGGTACACTCCTTATGCTCATGAGCACGAGGGGCAAGGCATCTGGCCATCTGAGTCCTGGGGTCAAGACTGATTTGCATATGGCTGGGTTCAAACTGGAATGGCATGGTGAGCAAAAAAACGATGGATTTAGGCCCAGATCTCTGTACTGGGGTGAATGTATGACATTGTTCTGCATTCTGTCCATCAATTGTTGTTTTTGCATCTGAGTCCTGTGGCCTGACACATTTTTCCCAGCCTATTTTTGATGGTGCCATTTACTTGCTTAACCACCCCAGAAGCCTCTGGTCTGTAGCCACAGTGCAGCTTTTGTTGAATATCCAGCACTTCACATATAAGCTGGATAATTTCATTCTGGAAATGGCTTCCTCTATCTGTGTCTATTGTTACTGGAAAACCATATCTAGGAATGAATTGTCTCAGTAGGAGCTTAGCTACAGTAACTCCATCATTCCTTCTTGTCGGATAGGCTTCCACCGAACGATAGAACAAACAGACAACCACCAAGACATACCTCAATCTGTTACTCGGGGGCATTTCAATAAAATCTAATTGCATTCTGATAAAAGGACCTCCTTCATGTCCTATTGTTCCCAAACTCACTATTGTCTTCCTTCCAGGGTTTAACTGTTGGCATATAAGACATCTTTGGCAAATGCTTTCAGCTATAGCCCTAAATTTAGGGTTGTACCAAGTCTGCTTGAAAAGTCTAATCATGGCATTTCTACCTATGTGTGCCTGTCCATGGTACATCAGTGCCATGTTAGAGATCATGCTATCAGGCATAACTGGTCTTTCATCTCTGTAAACCCAAACTTCATCTTCCTCTCTTCGTCTACAGCCTGCTTTTATCCATGTATCTTTTTCCTCATCACTTGCTTCTTCTTGCAGTTGGCTCACCTCATCCCACGTTTCAACTACATTAGTAAACAGCAATGGGCATGAAACATGTTCTTTTTCTCTTCTCTGATTTATTGAAGTCATATTTCTGGCACAATATTGAGCTATCTCATCAGCAAACTTGTTTCCCTCTGTAATGTAGTCATTTCCATTTTTGTGTGCAGCACATTTCACCACTGCAATTTGTTTAGGCAGCTGTATCGCCTCAAGCAACATTTTTACAAACTCACCATTCCTAATTGGAGACCCTGAGGAAGTCAGGAATCCCCTCTGGGACTAGATCTGTCCAAATCATGGACCACTCCGAAGCCATACTGGCTATCTGTGATCACAGTGATTCGGAAATTTCTTCCCAGTTTGCAAGCTCGGATTAAAGCGATCAGCTCAGCAACTTGGGCTGAACGTATTTCTCTCAAACAAGACGCTTCCATTATGGCTGCCACCGTGCATACAGCATACGCAGCGCTTAAAACTCCTTCTTTTGTTCTCAGGCATGATCCATCCACAAACATCACATAATCTGACTTTTCTAGAGGTTCATCTCTAATGTCAGGACGGGTGCTTTTTTCAGAATTCGAGCACATTCAAGCAATTATGATCAACATCATCTTTGACCTCTGCATTTACTTCATCAGGCAGTAAGGTGGAAGGATTCACACTTACGCATCTTACAATTGTCACATTATCTGCACCCAAAATCACCTTTTCATACCTAGTCAGCCAACTATGTGTCATGTTCTGTGTTCTGTGTTTTTGTTCTTGTCAAGAGAATCTCAACTGAATGTGGGACGTATACCCGTAAAGGATATCCCATTACAATGCCTTCACTCTGTTCCAGACTCACACATGTAGCAGCTACTGCTTTCAGACATCCAGGTAACACTTTTGCTACTGGGTCCAAAACAGCTAAAAAGTAAGCAATTGGTCGTCTCATTCTTCCATGTCTTTGTACTAGTACTGAAAGTGCACATCTGTCTCTTTCACTACAGTACAATTCAAATTCTTTCTCATAATCAGGCATTCCCAATGTTGGGGCTTCACACAAACTGGTTCTCAGTTGCTCAAAAGCTTCCATCTCTTCCTCTTTCAGCACAATCGGATCTTTTACATCACTTTTTGTTAATCGCTGTAAAGGTTTTGCAATCAATGAAAATCCACTTATCCACTGTCGGCAATAACCAACCATTCCTAGGAACATTCTCACCTCTCTCTGTGTCACTGTAATCCTGATTCGTTCTGTTGTCACTTTTCTCATTTCTTTTTCAATCTTATGACCTAGATACTGTACTTCCTGTTGACAAAACTGCAATTTTGATGGGGACACCTTGTGTCCTCCTTCTGCCAAATGATTCAATAATGCAATTGTGTCGGTGACACATGCTTCTCTTGTCCTTGATGCCACCAGTAGATCATCAATGTACTGAACCATCACAGATTTTTCAGGCATCTTTAAACACTCTAAAGATTTTTTCAAAATTTGATTGAAAATGGAAGGACTTTCAGTATACACCTGAGGAATTCGGCACCATGCCAAAATACGCTTGTCAAACAGAAATGCAAATAATGGCTGGCTGTCAGGGTTTAATGGAATAGAAAAGAATGCATGGCACAAATCAATGACTGTGTACTATTATGCATCATGAGGGATTTGGTACAGTATTACAGCAGGATTTGGCACAATTGGGCAGCAAGGAACAACAATTTTGTTAACTTTTCTTAAATCTTGCACTATCCTATATGTCCCATTAGGCTTCTTCAATCCCATTATAGGTGAATTAAAGGAACTGCTCATTATCTCTCTCAAAATTCCCTGTTCAATCATTTTATCAATCACAGGGGTTATTCCTTCAATCATTTCTGGCGTCAATTTATACTGCGGGGTATTCGGGAAATCTGTTCCTTCTTTTACAGTAATCTTTACAGGGTCAACTCCTTTCATTAGACCTATATCTTCACCGGTGAAAACCCACACATCGGTTGTGAGAAGTTGGCCTGGTATATGATGCTCACTAGTTAAAGTGATCACCTTGTACCATGCCAAGCAACCCTTATGGTGTGGTTGTAAGTCAACCTTTTCGGACTAGCTGCCCTAGTGGTAGCGTAGGCTAAGCAGTCTTTGAGGCTAAACTCGTGAAGCGTGTTAAGCCAGCTGTTTTACCAAATGCAACCCCCTTTTATACCAATGAAAGGACACCACACAGATATATATTCAAAATATATATGTATTTATTTCTCAAAGTAACCCCTAGTCTCTTTATGAGCACAGGAGCACAAATCGTCAAACAAGATTACAGTAGAATACACAGAAGTTGCACTTTATATGGATAGGCCCTGGTGGCCGCTCGAACCATATACTAAAATAGTGGTATAAGTACCACGAACAGAAAAGGGAAAAGGCCTAGGGCCTCTAGAATCGCTGGGCCTACAAGGAGCTAACTTCAGTTAGTGACCAGGAGGTCCACGGGTGGCGTGTGCAGAGCAAATAGTCACACGCGTGCTCCCATAGGTTTCAATGGGTGCGTAAAAAGTACAAAGTTACTGCAAAGAGGATCTTCCGGATGGACTAGGAACTCAAGATTTGGAACACAGGCACTAGAGATGTAATACTACACTTGGGCACAGGAGTGCCAGCTTTACCTCACCCACAGGAAGCGGGTGCATAGGCCTCGAAGTGCGTCGGGTTTCTTCTATCTGTTCCGTGGAGCCTGAAGACAAAGATGCTGCAGGCGGTCGGTCCGGGAGAGATGCGGTGGATCCAAGAGTGGATCGGAGATGTTGAAGACCTGTAAGCAGAGGGGACAGTGTTCACAGTCACTAGCCAGTGACCAGCGTGGCACCAGGTGGGTACCAGGCAATGTCAGGTGCAAACAGGAAGAAAGGTGTAGCTTGTCTCTGCAGCCACGTGGTCCCTGGAGGTCGACGATGCCCAGGAGTCGGTTCACGAGCTGTCCCACGCAGGCTCTCGCTGTCGGCGGTGTCGGCGACTTGATCGAAGCAAACAAACCTTGGCAAAAGCAATTGTTGTAGGAGATGAAATAAGCTGATGGTTCTGACCAGCAAGGTCAGAGGGACTGCTCCTTTGGAGGGAAGCAAGGGCCAGTCTGGAGCAACCAGACCAGCGGTGTATTTTATAAAGTTCATCGCCAAGATGGCTACTAGCCAGCGGGCCAGCAACCGGTTAGGCGCGTCGAGTGGCAAAATGCAGAAGGGCCCCACGCAGATTGTGGAGATGCTGGAGGGCTCACCTTTGGTGCAGGTGCTGCTCGAGGGTTGGGCTTCTCAGATCCCAAAGCACAACTTGGAGGGAGCCTCGGTTGTTGCACTTGTCAGCTTGTCGTGGTCGTTTCAAGATGGCTGGCTCCACGTGTCTCGGTGCCTCCACGGGGCTCCTCTTTTCAGGGACTGTGGATCGGGCGGTGAGAGGTCTGGAGGTCCAGGTCTTGTCAGTCTCTGGGCTCGGGCTCCGGCGGGAGGCGGCGGCAAAGCAGACGTTGATTCGCTGGATGGTGCTTGCGTTAGCAAGGTGGTCACTCCCTAACCACAGGGGAGATTTCCTTCAGTCTTCTGTGCAGCAGAATGTCGAAGTTCCCGTCTTCTTCTTAGTTTCAAGTTGATTCCAGGATGTCTGAAGTCTTAGGACACAGCTCCTACCTTTAAGCGGATTCTAGGGGCCGGACTACCTGCTAGGTCCCTCCCTATGGGTGGGACCAGGAAGGGGGGTGGTTACACCCCCAATCCTTTGTCCAGCTCGCCCCAGGCTCGGGACTGGTGTGCCCCAGGACCGGTTTGAACTGGCATATGCACCGAGGCTCCTTGTGAGCCACAGGCATGTCTGGTTTCTTTCAAGCCCTACCTGACCAATACACAAAATCCTGTCTGGGGTGGTGCATGCACCTCCCCTGGCAGGAAACCCTTTGTCCACACCTCCCAAGCTGGAAGGACTCCCAGCAGCAGGAGGGCAGACTTGTGTCTGTGGTGGCAGCATCCATTTTGTGGAGCTGAGGCTATGTCTGATTTTACCCGGGTTTCAGGTACTGTACATGTCGTGTCCCTCTAGAAGGGTGGAATGCTAACCCCGTCGCCAGAATTGGCGAGGGGTTAGTATTCCAATTCGTATGACACCTTACTCGACATGTTTTGATAAAGCCAAACCAAAGATAGCATTTAACCGCGAGGTTCATAATGCACTTAAGAGTATATGGTATGACGATATCTGGAAACAGTAGAAGGAAGTTGTTCCGACCACTGCAGACAGGCTCAGCTCATGCCAGAGCACCATCTCACATGGAACCAAGCACTCTGCCTTCAGGATTGTTAAGGCCTGCCATAGGAGTGACTTATAGGTTACCAGGTGTCCCATTTAAGGTTAGGTATCGGTATACTACACCTAAGTAAGAGGTGATTACACCAACTTACCCCGGCTGAGTGATCAGCCAGTTGTGTCAAATTGTTAGGCCAAGCCTGGGGTGGCATAATACATGCTTCAACCCCTGGCAGGCCTTGGGTACACCAATGCCCTGGGTACCTAGTGTACACTGGTACAGGGGCTGACAGGGTGATCCACTTCCAATTGGTTATGCACCTAGGGTGCATAGTTTTAATTTAGTAGAGAGAACAGCAGGCTGGGGGTCTGATTGGCAGGCCCACAGCCTCAATATGTCAAAAACCAGTGAAGCAAAAAGCAAAAATTTGGGGTGACCATAGGATAGCAGACCCTACTCTCCTACACAACCCCCCCCCCAAACGCTGGGACATTAAACTAGCCTTGACCAGTCTCGTCTTCATGTCCTAAGTGGAAGTACCTGGAGAGACCATCTGCATTCCCATGGTCAGTACCTGGCCGGTGCTCCACTGTAAAGTCCATCCCCTGTAGGGAAATGGACCACCTAAGCAGTTTGGGGTTTTCACCCTTCATCTGATTTAGCCACAAGAGGGGCTTATGGTCGGTCTGAATCTTGAAGTGAGTGCCAAACAAGTATGGCCTCAGCTTCTTCAGGGCCCACACCACAGCAAAGGCCTCCCTCTCAATAGCTGACCAATTCTTCTCTCTGGGGGTCAACCTTCTGCTAATAAAAGCAATGGGTTGGTCTTGACCATCTACATTAAGTTGTGACAGCACTGCTCCCACACCCAACTCAGAAGCATCTGTTTGGACAATAAACTCTTTGGAGTAGTCAGGACTTTTCAGGATAGGTGCAGAGCAAATGGCCTCCTTCAGGTCATCAAATGCCTTTTGACAGCTTACTGTCCACTGAACCTTTTTGGGCATCTTCTTGGATGTCAGATCATTAAGAGGAGTCACAATGGACCCATAGTTCTTAACAAACTTCCTGTAGTACCCAGTCAAGCCCAAGAAAGCTCGAACTTGAGTCTGGGTGGTTGGAGGAGACCAGTCCTTGATGGATTGTATCTTACTCTCCAGTGGTTGAACTTGGCCTCCACCTACAAGGTGGCCCAAATATACAACCTTACTCTGCCCTATCTGGCACTTAGTAGCCTTGATAGTGAGGCCTGCCCTTTGCAGAGCCTCAAGAGCCTTCTTCAGGTGGATCAGGTGATCCTCCCAGGTGGAGCTAAAGACAGCAATGTCATCAAGATATGCTGCGCAAAAGTCATCCAACCCAGTAAGGACTTGGTTCACCAGCCTTTGGAAGGTGGCAGGTGCATTCTTCAGACCAAAGGGCATCACCACAAACTGGTAGTGCCCACCTGGGGTTGAGAATGCTGTTTTGGCCTTAGACTCCTCAGCTAATCTGATTTGCCAATAGCCAGCTGTTAAGTCAAATGTGCTCAAAAACTTTGCAGAAGCTAGTTTGTCTATGAGCTCATCTGCCCTTGGAATAGGGTGTGCATCTGTCCTGGTGACAGCATTGAGACCTCTGTAATCCACACAGAACCTCATCTCTCTCTTGCCATCTTTGGTGTGAGGTTTGGGGACCAGAACCACTGGGCTAGCCCAGGGGCTCTCTGAGGGTTCAATGACGCCTAATTCTAGCATTTTATGTACCTCAGCCTTTATACAGTCCCTGACGTGGTCAGGTTGTCTGTAAAGCTTGTTCTTTACAGGCAGACTGTCACCAGTGTCCACCACATGGGTACACCAGTCAGTTTGACTAGGTATCAAGGAAAACATATGTGAAAATGATTGTAGAACCTGTCTACATTCAGTCTGCTGATGGGCAGTGAGGTTGCCTCCAAGGGTCACTCCTTCAACTGAGCCATCTTCAGGGTTCTGAGACAACAGGTCTGGGAGAGGGTCACTCTCTTCCTCCTGTCCCTCATCTGTAGCCATGAGCAAGCCCATGTCTGCCCTGTCAACATATGCTTTAAGCCTGTTAACATGGAGTACCCTGTGGGGACTCCTGGGAGTTCCTAGGTCTACCAAGTAGGTGACCTCTCCCTTCTTTTCCAGGATTGTATGGGGTCCAGACCATTTGTCTTGGAGTCCTGCTGGGGCCACTGGCTCCAGCACCCATACCTTCTGTCCTGGCTGAAACTCAACCAAGACAGCCTTTTGGTCATGCCAAGCTTTCTGTAAGGCCTGGCTTGCCTCAAGGTTTTTGGATGCCTTCTCCATATACTCAGCCATCCTGGAGCGGAGACCAAGTACATAGTCCACTATGTCTTGCTTAGGCTTTTTGAGAGGTAACTCCCATCCTTCCTTCACTAAACACAGTGGGCCTCTTACAGGGTGCCCAAACAACAATTCAAAGGGGCTGCAGCCAACTCCTTTTTGTGGGACCTCTCTGTAAGCAAACAGAAGGCAGGGTAGAAGGATGTCCCATCTTCGCCTGAGCTTTTCAGGTAATCCTTTGATCATACCCTTTAGGGTCTTGTTGAATCTCTCAACAAGCCCATTGCATTGTGGGTGATAAGGGGTGGTGAACTTGTAGTTGACACCACATTCCTTCCACATAGCTGTCAAGTATCCTGACATAAAGTTGGTACCTCTGTCAGATACTACCTCCTTAGGAAACCCCACTCTGGAGAATACTCCCAGCAGGGCCCTGGCCACAACAGGAGCTGTAGTGGTCCTAAGGGGAATTGCCTCTGGATACCTGGTGGAATGATCCACTACCACCAGTATAAATCTGTGCCCAGATGCAGTGGGAGGATCCATGGGACCCACTATATCTATTCCCACTCTTTCAAAGGGGACCCCCACCACAGGTAGTGGTATTAGGGGGGCCTTTGTTGTGCCACCTGATTTGCCACTGGCTTGGCAAGTCACACAGGAGCGACAAAACTCCTTTGTATCTTCATTCATATGAGGCCAGTGAAAGTGAGGGACAAGCCTGTCCCAAGTCTTGTTCTGGCCCAAGTGTCCTGCTAAAGGAATATCATGGGCCAAGGTAAGAAGGAAGCCCCTAAATTGCAGAGGTATAACCAACCTCCTGGTAGCACCAGGCTTGGGGTCTCTAGCCTCTGAATAAAGGAGCCCTTCATCCCAATACACTTTATGGGTACCTTGAGCATTCCCAGCAGCCTCAGCAGCAGCCAGCTGTCTGAGGGGTTCAAGAGAGGGACAGGATAACTGAGCCTGCCTCAAGTCAGCCCTTGAAGGTCCCCCTGTCCCCAGAAACTCAACCTGATCAGGTTCAAGCTCTTCAGGGACAGTTCCTTCAGGGTCCTCTAGATCAGCTTCCTGGGAAGGCTGATCATCACTCTGAGGCAGGGGGGAAGGCACAGCCTTGACCCTCCTGTTCTTCTTCTTGGTAGGTGCTTGGTCCATTGTTCCAGGATCCAAGACCTGAGGTTCAGTGAGGCACTTTTTGGCCTGTGACCTGGTCACAGCAAGGACATGTGATGATATACCTAACATCTCTGCATGAGTCCTGTACTCCACTTCTGACCATAGAGAACTCTCTAGGTCATTGCCCAACAAACATTCTACTGGGAGGTCTGCACTAACCACAACCCTTTTGAGGCCAGTTACCCCTCCCCATGAGAAGTTAACAACTGCCACACTATGTGAAGTAGTGGCATTGCTGGCATTGGTCACCAGGTAGTTCTCACCTGGTATGTACTGTCCAGGGTCCACAAAGCCTGGTGTCACCATAGTGACACTGGCACATGTGTCCCTGTAGGCTTGAGCCACTTTTTCGTTAATTAAAGGAGTCTGTCTGTACTTGCCCAGGTTACTGGGGCTCACAGTCAGGGACAAATCAATGTCCCCATCACAGATCAAGACTGCCTGTGTCAGGGTTCTGTCTAAGTCAGAATCTCCTTCAGTTCCCATAGTGATTCCCACTACACCCTTTGTCTGGGGACCAACACTGCTAACAGTAGTACTGGGAGCAGGTGCCTTAGGAGCAACAGTGTTGGGGGCTCCACCCTTCTTACAATCACTAGTCCAGTGAGTTGTATTCTTGCAATGATTGCACCAGGGTTTCTTTTGACCTTCTTTCTTCTTTCCCTTGGATTGTTGTTGGGACCCACCCTCCTTAGCAGTAGTTTGGGGCCCTGTTGAAGACTTCTGGTCTTTAGATTTCTGATCTCCACCCTTTTGGTCTGTTTTCTTCTGATCACCCCCTTGGCCCTGGTTCTGGTTCTTTTGCTTAACCCTGGTTCTGACCCATTTGTCTGCCTTCTTTCCCAATTCTTGGGGAGAGGTCAGATCAGAGTCAACCAAGTGTTGATGCAGTTGCTGGTTTTGACAGTTATTTAAAATCTGTTCTCTCATCATCAAATTATACAATCCTGTAAAATCAGATACCTTACTTCCCAGCAACCAACCCTCCAAAGCCTTAGTGGCACATTCAATGTATTCAGACCAGTCCTGAGTCTGTGTCTTTTGGGTGTCTCTGAACATTAACCTGTACTGTTCAGTGGTTAAGCCTAACCCATCAACTAGAACACTCTTCAGGACTCTGTAATTTCTGACATCCTCTTCTCTAACAGTGAGGAGTCTGTCTCTGCCTCTTCCTTCAAAGGAGAGCCAGAGGATTGCTGCCCACTGGTCTTCAGGAACCTGCTGTACTTTGCAGGCTCTCTCAAGAGCAGTTATCCATTTGTGGATGTCATCCCCACTTTTGTAGGGGGGCACAACCTTAGACAGGTTCCTATTATCAAAGACCCTATCTTTGTCCTTAGGGACAATGCTGCCACCAGTGGGTATAGACCCACTCTCTCTAGGTTGCCTAGCCTTACTCAGTTTTTCTTCCATCAGGGCTACTTCTAGCTCCTGCTTCCTGATCCTCAGCTGGGCTTCCTGCATTCTGGCCTCATGTTCCCTCCTCTGAGGGGTGGTCATCCTTTTCCTGGAGTGACCTTGAGAGCCTCTAGAGGCATGAGAAGCATTGGAGTCACCTGAGCGATTCCTTTGCCTCCCAAGCCCCTGGTTAAGTCCACTGGGGAGATCCAATGGGATGGTCCCATTGTCAGTCCCCAATAGCCTTAGTTTAGCTGGGCCAAGTATAACACTTGGCACTGGGCTAGTTCTCCCTTCATCATCACTACTCTCTGTATCCTCCCCACTTTCCTCCTCTGTAGTATGGTTCTCATCTAAGGAATGGCTATTGGAAAGGGGTACTTCTGTAGCATCTTCAGAAGAGGGGCCTCCTGTTCCTGACCCTAAGGGGGCTAACTGGGAAGCTTTCTTGAGCTCTCTCTGATTTTCATCATTTTGCAAGAGTTCTCTGAGCTCAGCAGAGGTAGGGTTCTTGGGCTGTTTAAGGCCTCTAAGAGTTGCCAAATGCCTGAGCTCATTCTGATTAAGGGTAGCAAAGATGGATGGTGCCCTCTGGGGGTCACTCTCAACAGAGATGGGTACAGTGGACCCCTCTGCCCCAGCCATTGCTCTTAAGTGTGGGTGGATGTGTTGCAATCTACCTACACTTGGGTTTACCTACTAAACCTATCTAGTATTTGTAGTCAGGGTGTGCTACTCCCTTTGCTCTACAACAACTAAGTTCAGTAGAACTTATGTATATCTAATTTTGTTTTATATGTACCTACAGGTACCTATGTGATCTTTCAATTGGTAACCAAGAGATTACAATGGTAAAACACAGCAAGCTCAAATCCAACCGCTGCTCACCAATGTGAGAAGTTGGCCTGGTATATGATGCTCACTAGTTAAAGTGATCACCTTGTACCATGCCAAGCAACCCTTATGGTGTGGTTGTAAGTCAACCTTTTCGGACTAGCTGCCCTAGTGGTAGCGTAGGCTAAGCAGTCTTTGAGGCTAAACTCGTGAAGCGTGTTAAGCCAGCTGTTTTACCAAATGCAACCCCCTTTTATACCAATGAAAGGACACCACACAGATATATATTCAAAATATATATGTATTTATTTCTCAAAGTAACCCCTAGTCTCTTTATGAGCACAGGAGCACAAATCGTCAAACAAGATTACAGTAGAATATACAGAAGTTGCACTTTATATGGATAGGCCCTGGTGGCCGCTCGAACCATATACTAAAATAGTGGTATAAGTACCACGAACAGAAAAGGGAAAAGGCCTAGGGCCTCTAGAATCGCTGGGCCTACAAGGAGCTAACTTCAGTTAGTGACCAGGAGGTCCACGGGTGGCGTGTGCAGAGCAAATAGTCACACGCGTGCTCCCATAGGTTTCAATGGGTGCGTAAAAAGTACAAAGTTACTGCAAAGAGGATCTTCCGGATGGACTAGGAACTCAAGATTTGGAACACAGGCACTAGAGATGTAATACTACACTTGGGCACAGGAGTGCCAGCTTTACCTCACCCACAGGAAGCGGGTGCATAGGCCTCGAAGTGCGTTGGGTTTCTTCTATCTGTTCCGTGGAGCCTGAAGACAAAGATGCTGCAGGCGGTCGGTCCGGGAGAGATGCGGTGGATCCAAGAGTGGATCGGAGATGTTGAAGACCTGTAAGCAGAGGGGACAGTGTTCACAGTCACTAGCCAGTGACCAGCGTGGCACCAGGTGGGTACCAGGCAATGTCGGGTACAAACAGGAAGAAAGGTGTAGCTTGTCTCTGCAGCCACGTGGTCCCTGGAGGTCGACGACGCCCAGGAGTCGGTTCACGAGCTGTCCCACGCAGGCTCTCGCTGTCGGCGGTGTCGGCGACTTGATCGAAGCAAACAAACCTTGGCAAAAGCAATTGTTGTAGGAGATGAAATAAGCTGATGGTTCTGACCAGCAAGGTCAGAGGGACTGCTCCTTTGGAGGGGAGCAAGGGCCAGTCTGGAGCAACCAGACCAGCGGTGTATTTTGTAAAGTTTGTCGCCAAGATGGCTACTAGCCAGCGGGCCAGCAACCGGTTAGGCGCGTCGAGTTGCAAAATGCAGAAGGGCCCCACGCAGATCGTGGAGATGCTGGAGGGCTCACATTTGGTGCAGGTACTGCTCGAAGGTTGGGCTTCTCAGATCCCAAAGCACAACTTGGAGGGAGCCTCGGTTGTTGCACTTGTCAGCTTGTCGTGGTCGTTTCAAGATGGCTGGCTCCACGTGTCTCGGTGCCTCCACGGGTCTCCTCTTTTCAGGGACTGTGGATCGGGCGGTGAGAGGTCTGGAGGTCCAGGTCTTGTCAGTCTCTGGGCTCGGGCTCCGGCGGGAGGCGGCGGCAAAGCAGACATTGATTCGCTGGATGGTGCTTGCGTTAGCAAGGTGGTCACTCCCTAACCACAGGGGAGATTTCCTTCAGTCTTCTGTGCAGCAGAATGTCGAAGTTCCCGTCTTCTTCTTAGTTTCAAGTTGATTCCAGGATGTCTGAAGTCTTAGGACACAGCTCCTACCTTTAAGCGGATTCTAGGGGCCGGACTACCTGCTAGGTCCCTCCCTATGGGTGGGACCAGGAAGGGGGGTGGTTACACCCCCAATCCTTTGTCCAGCTCGCCCCAGGCCCGGGACTGGTGTGCCCCAGGACCGGTTTGAACTGGCATATGCACCGAGGCTCCTTGTGAGCCACAGGCATGTCTGGTTTCTTTCAAGCCCTACCTGACCAATACACAAAATCCTGTCTGGGGTGGTGCGTGCACCTCCCCTGGCAGGAAACCCTTTGTCCACACCTCCCAAGCTGGAAGGACTCCCAGCAGCAGGAGGGCAGACTTGTGTCTGTGGTGGCAGCATCCATTTTGTGGAGCTGAGGCTATGTCTGATTTTACCCGGGTTTCAGGTACTGTACATGTCGTGTCCCTCTAGAAGGGTGGAATGCTAACCCCGTCGCCAGAATTGGCGAGGGGTTAGTATTCCAATTCGTATGACACCTTACTCGACATGTTTTGATAAAGCCAAACCAAAGATAGCATTTAACCGCGAGGTTCATAATGCACTTAAGAGTATATGGTATGACGATATCTGGAAACAGTAGAAGGAAGTTGTTCCGACCACTGCAGACAGGCTCAGCTCATGCCAGAGCACCATCTCACATGGAACCAAGCACTCTGCCTTCAGGATTGTTAAGGCCTGCCATAGGAGTGACTTATAGGTTACCAGGTGTCCCATTTAAGGTTAGGTATAGGTATACTACACCTAAGTAAGAGGTGATTACACCAACTTACCCCAGCTGAGTGATCAGCCAGTTGTGTCAAATTGTTAGGCCAAGCCTGGGGTGGCATAATACATGCTTCAGCCCCTGGCAGGCCTTGGGTACACCAATGCCCTGGGTACCTAGTGTACACTGGTACAGGGGCTGACAGGGTGATCCACTTCCAATTGGTTATGCACCTAGGGTGCATAGTTTTAATTTAGTAGAGAGAACAGCAGGCTGGGGGTCTGATTGGCAGGCCCACAGCCTCAATATGTGAAAAACCAGTGAAGCAAAAAGCAAAAATTTGGGGTGACCATAGGATAGCAGACCCTACTCTCCTACATCGGTCCTCACTATTCCTTTCAATTCAGTAGGGATTTTCTCTGCATCAAACACAGGAAAAGTATCACACATTCCTGGTTCTAGTTCTGTCATAGTCACTTTATACAGAACATCATCATCTGGTGTCTGGAAAGCAATACCATCTGGGGTACAGTAGATGGTGCAATTCATTTTACAAAGTATATCGCGTCCTAGTAAATTTACAGGACTGCAATCGCGCACTACAAAGCAATGCATATCTTTAAATGGACCAATTTCCACCTCTACTGGTTTTGTAAGAGGGATTTTAATTTGTCTGTTAGAGACACTTACAACTTGAATGAATTCTCCTGAGAGAGGAAGGTCTGAAATCTCCACTGATCTTATAGTAGAACGGGTAGCACCAGTGTCCACAAGGAAAGTAACATTTACACCATTCACCTTTCCATCCACAAATGGACCTGACTGATCTACCTCTAGAGTTGCGCCAAGCATGCACTCCTCTTCCTCTCCTAGGCACCGTCATAAGCTTTCATCCGATTCACTTCCATTATTATTATTATTATTATTTGGAGTTTTATATCGCGCACGGTTACCCTTGAGCATCCCAGCGCTATCCATAGATCAACCACCGCCCAACACATGACACATTAGGCTGGGAACAGATGAGTTTTTAATAGTTTGCGGAAGCGCAGAGTGCTGATCTCTGCCCGCAACACGAGTGGAAGCGAGTTCCAAGCGGAAGCCGTATTCACTGAGAACCTTCTCCCTCCGGTGCGGGCTCGCCTTACTCTAGAAGACTGGAGGAGGAATTTATGATCCGAGCGGAGAGCCCTTGCTGCTTTATAGGGTTGGATCATGTTCTTCAGGATTGCTGGACCCTTCCCCTGCAGACTCTTCTGTGCCATGCAGAGTGCTTTAAAGGTTACTCTTTCCCGCACCGGGAGCCAGTGCAGCGCCTTCAGTGCCGGTTTGGCGGACTGCCTTCTGGGAACATTGATCAGCAGTCTGGCCGCTGCATTTTGCACCTGCTGCAACTTCTTAAATGTGGATTCCGGCGCGCCCAAGAAGAGTGCATTGCTGTAGTCCAGCCTCGAAATGATGAGCCCCTGTATAAGCAGCTTACGGGAGGTCTCAGGGAGGAGTGACAGAATCCTGCGGGCTGACCTGAGCATACCAAAACATGCACCCGCGGTCTTTTTGGGGTGTGTTCTAAACGTCAAGTCCTGCTCCAGCCACAGCCCCAGGCTCTTAATCTCCTTCTTCGGGCTAGGAGGAGCTCCCATGCAGTCGGGCCAGCTACTGGGGGACAGGGAGAAGGAAGATTGACCTAAGATCATAAGCTCGGTCTTTGAGCCATTCAGTTTAAGGGATGAATTACACATCCACCCAAACACTTCCTCCAGGCAGGAATGAAGCACCGCTGGTTGCTTCTCTAACTGAGAGAGCCCCACCACCATCTGCGTTTCATCCGCATAGCTGATGATGTTAAAGCCAAACGGAGACACCACATCCTCCAGGGGGGCCATATATACATTAAATAATGTAGGGCTCAACGACGAGCCCTGGGGAACCCCACACTGGAGGGCAAAGGGGGGCGACTTCTCGTTTCCTTCCCAAACTTCAAATGACCGTCCTCCTAAAAAGGAGGCAAGCCATCCCAGAGCCATCCCTGTGACACCCAACCCTTCCAGCCGCTGGAGTAGTACCTGATGATTCACGGTATCAAAAGCCGCACTCAGGTCCAGGAGGATCATTGCCACTGACCCTCCTGCATCCAGAATGCACCTGGCTTCCTCCACCACGGCCAGAAGGGCGGTGTCTGTGCCCTGTCCAGGACGGAATCCCGTCTGGGAATCCCGTAACCGGCCATTGGCCTCCAAGAAATTTGAGAGTTGGTAGTTGACTAGTCTTTCAGCCACCTTGCTCACACCTGGGAGCAGGGAAATCGGCCTAAAATTAGCCAGGTCAGTGGGGTCAAGGCTCGGCTTCTTCAGGAGGGCCTTCACGACCGCTCCTTTCCATCCAGGTGGCACCACCCCCTGCGATAGCGACAGGTTAATCAGCTCGGTCACTGGGGCCACGATGGTCGGCGCAACCTGTTTTAAATATCGCATCGGGACAGGGTCGATGGGAGAGCCACTCTTCAGTTTCCCAAGCACATTCAACACTTCCTCCGCAGTCACAGGGCCAAAAAGGTCCAGCTCAGCTGCTCCTACCCTTTGCTGAGCAGTTGGCTCTGCCACTGCAGTTAGCTGAGGGAGTGAGCGTAGGATGGTCTCAATTTTGGAATTGAAGTAAGTAGCCAGCTCCAGGCATTTCCCTTGGGGATTGTCATGAATAACCGGTGGGTCGGGGGTTTTTAGCAACTCCTTCATCACTTTGAAGGACTCTCTCGAGGAACAAGTGGCTTTACAAATTCTTTCATCAAAGTATTTGATCTTAGCCTCCCTTATCGCGTTCTTGTACGATCTCATGGCTGAGCGATAATTGTTCCTACTTGTTATCCCCCAATCCTTCCTCCACCACCGTTCTAGCCTTTTGCAGCTCTTTCTCAGTGCCCTCAGCTCAGGAGAGTACCATGGGGCCGAGCCCGCTCTCTTATCCCTGATGAGCATCTTTTTCTTTGGGAGAATGGCGTCTAGGGAGCTACTCAACCAGCTCTCCAGGCTGGCATCCGCATTCACCGGGTCAGACCCCCCTTGGGGGCATGTTGACTCCAAGTGGGCCGCCCATTTATCCATAGGGAGCCTCGACCAAGCTCTATCCGTCCTAAATGTCCTGGGTGTGGGGAGATCCCAAACCGCAGGAGCCCAGCTGACTAAGACCAAGAAATGGTCTGTCCACGGTAGGGCAAGGGGAGGTAGGGCGGTTAGTTGCTCCATATTTGAGAAAATTGGGTCAAGCAGATGACCCTTTTCATGGGTCGCACCTAAATTAAGTCGTCTCATCTGCATAGCGCCCAGGTCACACTGCAGGTCAGTAGCCGGCAGGTCCATTGAATCCTCAAAATGGAGGTTCAGGTCTCCTAACACGACAAAATTCGTAGTAGAGGAAGCTAGGCAGGTAACAGATTCCATTAGTGAATCAATGTAACCGGCCACTGCCCCAGGGGGGCGATAGACAAGGAGACCTGAAATGCCGACCGTGGGGGACAGCCGGAGGGAGAATTGACAGCTTTCGCAGTCCTTAACCCCGGCATCCTGCGCTTTACAACTGAGCGTATCCCTGTACAGAATAGCCATACCCCCTCCCCGCCCTATGGGTCTGTCGAGATGGAAAATCACAAATCCCGGCGGGAGGGCTCGGACCATATCTGGGCCGGATGTGAACGTGATCCATGTCTCCGTTAAAAATAAGACATCAAGATCATAGTCCAGAATTAATGAGTTAATTTCTGTGGAGTGACAGGGAAGTGACCTACAGTTCAACAGACCAAATTCTAACTTTTTTCTAGCCTTATGGGCCCCAAGCCCTGGGCTACACACCTTACAACTTACAAAAGGTTGCCCATCCTTCACAATGAACCCACATGTATCCGATTTAGGGGGTCGCAATGACAAGAGATCAATCGTGGCATACCTGATGAAACTACCCTGCAAAGATGTAACAACGGGCATAATGGCAGGCCCTAGGCCCGTCTGGGCCCGGACGGGCACAGACGGGCTATCCTCTGGCGCTCCTCCGGCGCCCCGCTGCACGCATTCGCTGCGCGCCTGCATTCTAGGAAAAGTAAATAGGAAGTGGCAGGGGATACGAGCCAAGGACTAGACCGCAAAGCACCCAATCGTGGTGATTCACTTCCATCTGTCTGTAACCAATATTGTGAAACAGCAGCTGCGCGCAGCAATTTTGTTACCAGCTCTCCACCGTAGAATCCTGCCTCTGCACTGTATCTTTGAGGATTTACACTCTTTGGGAGAGGTGATTGCGGCACCTGACTCTGTTGAGTAACTACCTGCTGCTGTCGCGGCTGTTGGTAACTCACCTCATTCTGCACCTGTGGATTTAATGATTTATTCTCGGTATTAACTTTTGGAGGTAATTTACACTCGTTTTTCCAGTGTCCTAATTTTCCGCAATTATGACATGGCCATTTCTTTTTGGCTTCTTCTATGCTCATCTGACGTTTCCCTTTGCCAATGTTAGGTCTGAACTTGGTCTGCACTGCATCACTATTCTGGTTACTTATTTGGGCTTCTTGCTGTTCTGCAACCTTTACTTGTGCCTGTTAGAACCGGCGGTCTCTAGTTGGCAGAGACCGACTTCTGACAAATAGGGACCCACCAACTCTAGTCAGGGCAAGGGGATTACACACTCAGATAACCCCTGCTACCCCCTTGGTAGCTTGGCAGAGCAGACAGGCTTATCTCAGAGGCAGTGTGTTAAGCATTTATGACCACATACAGTAATAAAGTGAATACACTACAAATGGACACAACTCAGGAGTTATTATAAAAATAGTATTTTTATATAAGGCTTAGCACAAGACCAAATAACGACAAAAATATACCACAATCTTAATAAATACTCTTTGGAAGGAAAAATAATAGTTCAGGTGAAGTTTCTTCTTAGGAAATAGTTCTTTAGCAACAAAAGTAAGTATTCTTCTGAAACACAGTTCTTGGCAACAATGTGACCCCCACAGGAGTCACACGACGTCGAGTTTACGATATTCCCAAGGTTCGGCGTCGACTGCGAGGAGCGCTACGTCGAGCCTGGAGTCGCAACAGAACCCCCAAACACAGTACCTTTGGAAATGAAGAAAACGATGATCCACGGCGTTGAGATGTCGGCGTCGAGGTCGGCGTCGATCGTGCCTCGGATTCGGGTCAATCCGCAGCGGCGTCGAGTGGTGTCGGGCCGGAGCAGCGCTCACGGCGTCGAGAAGGGCGTCGAGTCGATGCGATCAGCAGCGGCGTCAAGACGGGGTCACTTGGAGCTGGAGCCGATACTCACTACTCCTGGCGTCGCTACTGGCGTCGATCGGGCCCGGCGGCCGGCGTCGAAGACTCGGAACACTGGAGCCGTTACTCACGATGTTGAGCTGGATTCGGCGGCGTCGGCGGCGTCGAGACTGCAGATTTCCCCTGTGCACTGGAAATGACACTTTCCAGCAACCAGCAATTCAGCAGAGGGTGAAGTCCTTTGGCCCTGGGACTTCAACAGGAGGCTGGCACTCTTCCAGCCCTTGGAGATTTTCTAGCAAGCTTTTGAGAGTACACACCAAGTTCCTCTCTCCTTGTTCCTTGGCAAAAATAAAGAAGCAGCTTCAGGTTCCCCCCAGCAAACAGCACACTGGCAGAAGGGGGAGGCAAGTCCTTAGATCAGCAGGCTTCTTGTCCTTGGTAGAGGTTTCCTTGTCAGAAGTGATCTGAGTTCTTGGTTCAGGGGTCCTTCTCTTATACCCCTTTTTCGCTTTGTTCCCTTTGTCCAGGCAGGGAAATTCCCCCCATCCTGGGTTTGTTGTGGGTGTTGCCAGGCAGAGGCACCTGGCCTATTCACTGAGCAGGGCAGGGTCCTCAGCCGCCCAGCAGGAGGCGGAGCCAGTATTGTCACTGGCAGGAGCAGGGCTATCAGTCGCCCGGCAGGAGGGGGAGCCAGCATTGTGTCAGGCAGGGCAGGCTATCAGGGACTACTCTTCCCCCACTCTAAGTGTAGATGCCTCATTCACCCCACACTGACTCATTCAGACCTCTGGAGCCACCCAGCCCCTGACACACACACCAAACCAGCAGAGACCGGTGGATAGTTGGACAAGAAAATAGCCACTTTCTAAAAGGGCTATTTTCAAATACAGAATTTAAAAACCATCCATCCTAAAGGGTGTGTTATTAAATTCTGAGTTCAGGGATACTAAACTCGACCTGCTACCATGCTCCCTGAGTCAGTTAAATTCTAATGGAGTTAATAATCAGTCTGCCCAGTCTGGCCTATTGGAGGCAGGTAGCCCTTCAATAGTGAAAAACGAAAATGGCTGTAATTCACTATTAGGTCATGCCACACACATCAGGGCATGACCTACCTTTTACCCACAATGCACCTAGCCCTAGGGCCTACCATAGAGGTGTCTGAAATGTGGCAAAGTGAAGGTTTTAGAGCCTGGCAAGTAGGTTTCCTTGCCAAGTCGACATGGCAGTCAGGGACTGCACACAGGCTCTGCGATGGCAGGCCTGAGACACATTTTACACGCTGCTTCTGTGGGTGGCACAACCAGTGCTGCAAGCCCACCAGCAGCAGTTAACTTACACTCCCTTGGCACGGATGTATGACGTTACAACGCACACTTTTACAACGCATGCACTTACAACGCATTTTTTACAACGCATAATCCATTACAACGCATGACTTTACAACGCAGGACACTACAACGCATTTTTAAAAAATACCTTTACAACGCATTACCATTACAACGCATACTACCTTTACAACGCATACCATTACAACGCATAATATTAAATTACATTTAAGGTAAGTATTAGATAGTATAGGGGTAAAAATTACTATTCTAACTCCAGGGGGTGCAACAGTAAGGTAAGTGTTGGATAGTGTAGGGGTAAAAATTACTATTCTAACTCCAGGGGGTGCAACAGTAGGGTAAGTGTTGGATAGTGTAGGGGTAAAAATTACTATTCTAACTCCAGGGGGTGCATCAGTAGGGTAAGTGTTGGATAGTATAGGGGTAAAAATTACTATTCTAACTCCAGGGGGTGCATCAGTAGGGTAAGTGTTGGATAGTATAGGGGTAAAAATTACTATTCTAACTCCAGGGGGTGCATCAGTAGGGTAAGTGTTGGATAGTATAGGGGTAAAAATTACTATTCTAACTTCAGGGGGTGCATCAGTAGGGTAAGTGTTGGATAGTATAGGGGTAAAAATTACTATTCTAACTCCAGGGGGTGCATCAGTAGGGTAAGTGTTGGATAGTATAGGGGTAAAAATTACTATTCTAAATCCAGGGGGTGCATCAGTAGGGTAAGTGTTGGATAGTATAGGGGTAAAAATTACTATTCTAACTCCAGGGGGTGCATCAGTAGGGTAAGTGTTGGATAGTATAGGGGTAAAAATTACTATTCTAACTCCAGGGGGTGCATCAGTAGGGTAAGTGTTGGATAGTATAGGGGTAAAAATTACTATTCTAACTCCAGGGGGTGCATCAGTAGGGTAAGTGTTGGATAGTATAGGGGTAAAAATTACTATTCTAACTCCAGGGGGTGCATCAGTAGGGTAAGTGTTGGATAGTATAGGGGTAAAAATTACTATTCTAACTCCAGGGGGTGCATCAGTAGGGTAAGTGTTGGATAGTATAGGGGTAAAAATTACTATTCTAACTCCAGGGGGTGCATCAGTAGGGTAAGTGTTGGATAGTATAGGGGTAAAAATTACTATTCTAACTCCAGGGGGTGCATCAGTAGGGTAAGTGTTGGATAGTATAATGTAATATTATGCGTTGTAATGCTATGCGTTGTAATGGTAGTATGCGTTGTAATGGAATGCGTTGTAAAGGTAGTTTTGAAAAATGCGTTGTAGTGTCATGCGTTGTAATGTCATGCGTTGTAATGGATTATGCGTTGTAAAAAATGCGTTGTAATGGTAGTGCGTTGTAAAAGTTGCGTTGTAAAGGTTGTTCCCCCCTTGGCACACGCAGTGCACTAGACTAGGGTCTGAACAGTAAGTCAACCAAGCCAATCATGGTAACACCAATCAATGTAACAATTTAACATAGGGAGCACTTGCACTGTGGCACTGATCAGCAGTGGCACAGTGCCCAAAGCAATATTCCAGCAAAAATATCGTAAACAGAGGAGGCAAACGGAAAAAATGGAGGAGAGACTCATGCCAATGATGCCAGGTCTAACAGTGCCCACATTGCTTTTTCCTTGAGCTTACGTTGTCTGGCCTCAATATCGTCACTACAATATTTTGCATACCGTAGTACTTCATCTACTGTACTAGACTGCCAACACAACATATGCTGCTTAATCATTTCACTTATCTCAGGTCTCAACCCATACACAAATCGATATACAAAATGACTCATGTCCTTTTCACTCAAATTCTCGTATCCACTATACTGTTTAAAGACTACAAGCAACCTTTCATAATAAGCATGCACAGACTCCTTATTCTCCTGAGTTTTTCTATCAATCTTTACCCAGTCTGTTTCTTTTTCAGGAATGTGATTGCCTGCTCATATTTTCTCATTACATCTGGACCTGGGGCTCCTGTTTTTGTATCTCTAGGATATTCTTCCTCTGGCCAGTCAATTGTAATTTTACATTCTGTCCATAAATCAGCAGGAACAACAATCTCAAATAATCCATCCAAATCTTCCCACAAAATTTTTGAAACTTTTACAAACCTTTCCACCTGTCTATACCATTCTACAGGCTTTTCTCTCAACCTTGGAAAATCATTTGTGAACGACAATATATCTTGTCTGGACCATGGGACGTGTACATAACCTCCTCCTGGAATTTCTCTCATCGGACATTCTATTACCGTTGGTTCCTTTTATTTTACCGGGAAAGCTAATGTTGCCTTATCAGCCGTTCCTTCTTTTCTCCTTTTCCACCTACTTCTCCACCTGTCTACGTCTCCCCATTTTCTCAGTAACACAATCGGTTCTTTTTTCTGTGTTAACCGGCCTGAAGTGTTCAGGTTTACTATATCCTTTTCAATAAAATCTACTCTGCACGGTTTCTGTAACCCTCTGATTTTTACAAAATCTACTCCGAATTCATTTGCGGTTTCTTCCAATTTTTCATGCAAGTTCCTAGCTCTCCAAGTAATACTTTTACACATAAACATTAATTCATCACCTTGATAGGATTTTAGAAGATTTGTACCAATTGTCCCTAGAATCAATTCTTCCTTATCTATCTTTTACCTAACCACATCCAAAGGTTGTTGTTCTGTGTCTTTCTTCTGCAAACTCCTTACCATTCAGTTAATTCTTCTGCAGTTGGACCCACAGGGGTCGTGTTTAATTCTACCCAATTTACACTTCTCTCTGGGGTTTCAGTTGCTGACTTGGTTCCAATAGGAATTTTATTTATTGTACTCTGATTTATTGTCAAATTCATAGGTGGAGTTGATCTAACCGAATCTTTTGCCTCCCTGACTTCCGGTATTATCTTTTATTGTACTTTTTGCATGCTAGAATTCAAGGGAATGGTTAAGGAATGTTCATCTATCTTTTGATTCTCAAACACTGGTATTACTGGACCTATAGTTACCAGCACAGTTACAGCTTCTACATTCTTTGTCAATTCTCTTATCTTTTCAGTCAATTCTCTTGTTCTGGCTAGTTCGGTCGCATTTTGATTATCAGGTTCCACAGTCCATGGTATTTTTTGTCCAGCAAATGAACTATCTATTTCAACAAATTGTTCAGGGTTTGGATTTCTTACAGTTTCCATTGGCGGTGCATTTGGTGTCACCATTGCAGAAGCCTGTTGATATGGAGGGGGTCTTTTATTTAAAATGTCCTCCAGCAACTCATCATCAGTATCACTAACTCCATACCCACACCTCTCTGATACTGCATACTTATTTTTGTCTGTAGACTTTTTCCCTGTTACCTCCTCAACTGTTCTAGCAGGAAACATACCATCCGTCATATTAGCATACTGCCATTGTCTCATCCTGTCTTCATGACTCAAACCCCATACTCTTCCAGAAATAAAACCATAATCCTTTGTACCTCTGTGTCTCTCTCGTTCATACATCTCATCTTCCCATTCACCTAGGGCTTCAAACTGAGTCGGTCTAGGTCTCGGTTCAAGTCTCATCATTTTGCCTCTTAAATTTCAAAGTACAGCTCTGCTAAATAAACCAGTTTCTGGAAATGCCAATGCTCCATCATTTTGAGTATATTTCACCCAATTTTCTAACCATATACAAGTATGATAGCCATATTTCATCATCATATAAGATGCTGGTGTTTTCGGTGGAGCAAGCACTTCTCCTTCCCTCGTTACAACCTTTTTGTCCTTCTTAAAAAGATCCTTTAGCTTCGTAAACCATGACGTTTTTTCTCTATCTCGCTCATCATAATAAGCCATATTTTCACTATAAGCGAATTCACACTACTCTCCTTCAATCTGCTTGACTATTCTCCTATCCCAGCGTGACTCACACTAACGCACCAATCAGAAAGCTCTACGTCACTTCCACGACTGGCCAATCCCAGCGCAGTCCTTGTTGACGTCAGCTCTACTGCTGCTTCTGCTGACCCCTCCTTAACAAAAATTATCGGCACTAATTCGTAACTCATTGGTTTGACAAAATCGATTAATTACAACGTGAAACACATTTCCATTGTCTGTTTCTCTAGACAAAAGAGATAGTTTATTCAAACTTACAAGAATACTGTTTCGTTCGATAAGTGTAGCACTTCCCTCTACCTTACCTTTCTCAAGCAAGAGGTAAACCCGTTTCTCTGGGGATAAAACACATGTGGAGACTACACTGCTCTTGAGAATTAAGGCCAATGTTTCACAAGAAAACCTGTTGCTATTTCACCCAATGCAATTCATACATGAAATTCCCTAACATAACACAGTCCTTTGTTATCACCAAGTTGAAATCAGACAATGCACAATTCCATGTGACTTCTCTTGTCACACTTGTCTACTTCCTACTTCCCGGAAGCTTCAAAATTCTGACTACATATAACGAAATACAAACTCAACATAAAGTGTTAGACATTGAAAATCAATTATCAATAATCCCCAAACTGAACTATAGTAACCATAACTCTGCTACCATGAAATCTGATGCAGCGTGACTATTAAAACCCCATTTCCTTATGACATCAACCCAGAAACCCCTACACCTATTTATTCATATAAACCTATGTCGGTGGGGCCCATGACACGAATACACAAATTTTCTCAGTTTTCTGGATTAATGATAAGTAGACGAGCTGCAGGACGAACGGGGTACCTTATTAAAATGACCGAATGTACATTATTCACATTATATACATTAATCTTATAAACTGTCGGGTTTAAACATCAAGGTACTCCGCTATTCGGGAGATGGACCAACTAGTAGAATCAGTTGATGGTGATTAAGTCCAGCTCAATCACGATTAAAACCTTTAACATTTATTGATCATGTTTCATTTAAGAATCACAGGCTCAATCGTAGAGTAAGCATATGATTTTATCTGAATTCATTGAATTAAAGTAAATAAGTCAAGTTTTATTAGACAAATACATTTAACATTATCTGTAAGCATTTAAGTAAAATTAAATTAGAAACAGAAAATACTCATTACCCTTGGCCATAGGGCGATGAAGAGAATGGTTCACCAAAAAGAAGAATGAACTGCAGATCACAGGATAGATCTCCCAATACTGACTGAATGTCCCTCTAAACTCCTCGGACGCAATCTCCTCCCGGGGCAACTCCCGCAACGGTCTCGTTCCTACTCCCCATCAAAGTTCGAAGTTCAAAATGACAGAGACTCTCATAGCATCAGGATAACCAAACCTCAGGACTCAGCACTCCGGAACCAGTACAGGAACTAGGACCCAGAACTTTTTTTATAATGTAAGCGCTGACTCATTTATACCTTTTCCTCTAACTCGCTACACTCAAAATTAAAATCTTAAGGGGCTGAATTCATTCTAATTGGTACATTGGAGGGGTGGTGATGGTCACCTCATCGCCCTCCTTGTTCGAACCGGTTTGCAAACAATAAATGCATACAGTAGTTCTCGTGATCCACAATGTCCAAGGTAAATTTTACTTGTTAATGAAATTTGTAACAAACTCCGATGGTCATCCTCTGTAGCTCAGTTCTCTCATCTGTTCCCATGCATACTTGCTGAACTCTTGGCACCACTCTCGTTTCAGGTCAGGCTGGCCTTGACATCTCTCACTCAGGGCATAGGCCTCATACACGTGACTGGAGCATTCACTCTGCTCATGCGTGGCAAACGCAATCCCATCCCTCTCTGGCAGCCATTTTCAGGCATGGCCTACCAGGCCCGAATGGAACTAATATAAGAACAAACACAACAGAAATTAGACATAGAAAATAAGCCTCTCTGTTTACCACCCACCATTCTAATAAACCGTGTTAGATATTACCTAGCAAAAGCGACATTTAAAGCCATTTTACTTACCATCTGCATTCTTTGACACAGTATAATTTTACTACACAACAAAATCTATATAATTTTATTCTACTTATTACATAAATCACAAGACCTATGTTATTTGATCCACACTTATAAATAAATTAGATTTTGCAAAGCTAGTTAATTTTCCCACATGTAGTGTCTAATAAAGGTGCATTTTGTTGATTAGTACATGCGTTCAAACAATTAGTATCAATAAAGTTATGAGGTCATTAATTTTAAAGGGATACAAAAAAATATTTTGTTTCCCTTGCTCCATCACAGCGCCTGACCAAGCCAATCCTAGCACTGCTCTCATGCTGTTTCTTAACATAAACCGCATGGGAGCAGTGTCTAGATAGGCTCAGGGGTCATGGTGGTGGGGCTGAGGGCCGAGCTGGTGGTCAGATTACTCATGTCGTACTTTGAATTTCGGGACCGCGTAGGAGGCAGGGCCCTACCCCTGTCTATCCCGGTATTAGTGAACCGCGAATGGTTAATGCGGTATGTACAAGTGCTTTGTATAACGTTTCTAGCTATGAATGCACTGTGTATACGCTATTATACATCACTACGTGGGTTCCATCTTAGAGCGGTGGCCATCTTATGGTTGCCCTCACATAGGCTACATAGCATGGAGCAAATACGAGCCTTTTAGAGCACATGTGTTTTCCTTTGACTTCTCTGTGACCTGGGCAGCTTGGCTCCGTTGCCCCAGGTCAGTCCGGTCTCACGAGTTCCCCGTCCTCTGGCCACCTGTGATTAGCATCAGGGCTTGACACACCATAAACCCTTTACATTAAACATGAGCCTCCAGCTAATCTCTTTCACACCTGACTGTTCCTGCTTTATGGCTTGTTTTCCAAACAGGAGATGCTCATGTTTATTGGGGCCTATCGATATCTGATGTGGGATCTGAGCCTTGCTCGGTAAATAATTGCAGGCTGGCTTAGCTGGAATGTGGGATGGTCATCATGACTCTGCCTTTTCGTTTGTAATGTATACTTTATATGGCCATACCGTAAACCTAGGAATGTATGCCTGAAGCAGGATATTTTGTATTTAAGGAGAAGCCCGTTTCTGTGATTTTTAGCAGTCTCCTGAGAACATACACGCTGTTGTACTTCTAGGATACCTGTAATTGGTCTGCAGCCAATAAACTGATCTTTGACTTCACCCAGAAGACTCTGTGTTTCTGTAGGTCTGAAACAGGAAGAACCCCGAAGTCATAGGGTGTGTTCCCCTGCACCGCTGGGCTTAAAATACCCAGTACTTCAGTTGGCGCCCAACGTTGGGCGATTTCAGCGGTACCGGTCCAAGCCAGAGGTTCGTGGGGAGCTTCGTGTGGAAATTCTGGAGGAAGGCCGCCACTTCATCGACCCCTGCATGTCGACGTGGTCCGAAAGTCTTTTCTGCGAGGTTCTCCACGTCCCGACGGCTACGAAGGACTGCTGCCCTGATTAATCGCCCTGTTTTGGACCCTTGACGATTTTGGTAGAGCGAAACAATCGAGAGAGTCTTCTGGTGACGCCATTGATCATCGATATTCAGTTAAGTATAAGTGGAGCGTCTCCTAGTTTGAATTTGGTATCCTTCGGGATCATTTTGATTTGGTGCTTGCAAGTCCCAAAGCCAGAGGACTCGTGTATTCACGAGACTAACGTATTCGATAATCCTTTGATGTTTGAAACTAGACTAGTGAGCGAAGATGCCTGGTTCTAGTGTATTTTGTAGATTGTTTTGTTTGGGTTGTGGAAGGGATTTCCAGTTAGAGGATTCATGTCCGGTTCCTCCAATTGGAACTCCTACTTATGAGCTTTATGTAAAACATGGCGTGGGCCCCATTGCATATAATGAGGTATGGATCCGATACACCAGAAAGGACGGTGTTTTAAAATGGCCCCAAAATGGTAGTTTCGATACAGATATCTTAGATAATTTGGAAATTAAATTGTTTAAAAAGAAAGCCCGGCCGGCGATGTTTGATTCTTTCTGCCTATGGCGAAAGGAAGCCAAACAGAAGGAAATTAAGCTAGCGAAAAGGAATAAGAGAGAGAGAGGTATGTCAGTGATGCAAGCAGCTGTGCAATTTAAAGATAATGAGGAGGAACAAATGAAGGAACAGTTACATAGACAGTGCAAACTAGGGATTGATAAATGTTACCCTGTTTTGTCACCCCTTGTGCAAGATGAGACAAAAGAGAACGAGAAAGATGCCCTAATGTCCCATTTGTTAAGTTCGCCACCCCCATATGCGCAAAATGCCACAGCACCTCCACAGCTTGTAAATGTGCAGCCTCCAGTAAATATGCCGCAAGCCTTCCCACAGCCGCCAGCTCCTCCTCAGCTGGCTCCTATCCCTGCAGTGCAGCCCTCTCAAGGGCCGCCAGTCTTGTTACCTGTTACCCCCGCGCTTTCTGCGACTTTGCCTAACACGCCAGCGGCTTCCCCTGGCGCTCCTTCTTACACTACCCAGGTACCTGTATCTGAATCTGTTTTTCTTCCCTCTGTCTATCCCCCCGTTGTCGCTTCAACTTCTCCTTCAGCACGACAACAACTAGCTAATGTAGTGACTACTTTAATGTCGCCTCTCTTTGGGTCATCTAGTGCGACCCCTGGTTTACAACGTAAGCAATTGCGCAGTCAGCTGCCTGATCCTGAAGAGAAAAAGGTATTAGATCATATGGCGCGTAGGTGGATTATTTTTTCTTCACTCTATGAGGTGGAGTCAGTTGTTGACGTTTTTCACCAATGGGATGCCCCGAAACAGAGGTATGTGTTCAAGAAAATGTGTGAAATCCTCTGTGAGGAATTGGATGATCATGGTAGAGATCCAAACCCGCAGGAGTTATGTCGAGTGAGATTCGATTTTGGAAAAGGCACGATTGTGGGCCCCGATGTGAATAAAGCAGTTGCGACCTTATTATCTTTGAGGAATGATGATTGCCAGCAGTCGTTGTTTGAGCAGGATTTCCCTGTGGGGAAGAAGGTAAAAGCGCGCCAATATCCGATGCGTGAGGTTCCCCCAGTTTGGAGACCTGCTGATCCGAATGCTAATCCACCTGTCTTAGCACATTTTCAGCGTGTTTGGGTGCATGTCCCATGGAAGCGATCTGAGGTGTTAGCGCTTAAGCAGACATTGCCTGACCCCCGTAAAAACCCTACAGGGTATTATAAGGAGTTATCCCAAACTGCAGAATCGTGCGTCATGAATCTGGCTGACATAGATATGTTATTTGGGAATGTTGTTCCACAGCCTTTATGGGGATCCATCCGTAATACGGATCATGCTGCAGACCTAGGGGGTACATGGGCTAATATCGTTGCTGCAGACGCTAGACAAGTTGGTGGCGCAAAGCCTGACCCTTTAGTGGCAGAACTCCCTGGTCGAATTATTACATACATGAAAACTATAATGCCTGCGATGCGCGTAAATTGGGATAAACTGTCCGCATGTAAGCAGAAGAAAGATGAGACAGTGTCTGATTTCTTCACCAGGTTTGAAGAAACGTTTATCGACCACAGTGGTCAAGACATGAGTACTGAAGGTGGCCAACGGTTATTTGTTGATAAATTTGTGCAGAATCTACTTCCCGAGTTGTGTAAAAAATTAAAAGATTCAGAAAGTTCTTGGCTGTTTTCTCTTCAGCGCAAATACTGGCTACTGCACAGTATTATGAAAACAGAGATAAAGACGAAAAAGATAGAACAGACAAGAAAACAAAAGAACTGAAAACGAAGGTCCTTCTGCAGCAGGCTTACCCGCCACGTGGAGGACAGAATAATTATAGGCAAACACAAGGTGTCTATCACCAGCCCCAACAGTTTCAGAATAATCAGCAAATGAATGGGTATTATCAACCACGCTTCCCTGTAGGTCCCAACCAATGTTCATATTGCAAAGAGGAAGGTCATTTTAAATATAGCTGCCCTAAATTAATGCAGCGTAACAGTAATGCGTATGGCGCAAGAGGTAGAGGTGGTCAGCAAGCTCCTAGAGGCAGAGGGCGTGGAAATGTTCTCCAGAACGCGCGTCCTCTTCCACCTCAAAATACCATAAATAACTTTGATCAGCAAGCCAATGCAACTGGCAATACAGCTCAGTACTACAATAATGATTATTATGCAGAAGACGACAATGTAGAAGATAATGATTACTAGGACAGCCATAGACAGAGAGAGGGAGTTGTTTCAGTGCCAGTGGATCAGAGCGGACCTTATGTTAAAGTAACTACAGCAAATGTAACAGAGCCCTTTCTGCTAGACACTGGTGCTGCAAAGAGTTCAATTATGCATTCAAAACTCCCTGGCGCGCCTTTGTCTGGCGAAATGAATGTTTCAGTAGGTTTTTCTGGCGCCCCAGTTAGGAACCCGATTTCTAGTCCTATGTCACTTTCTGTTGGACCTTGCGAGTTAAAAGCACCCCTCATCCTAACGACAGGTTGTGGTGAAAATTTGCTAGGATTAGATTTGCTAAAAAGATTGCATGCGACGCTATATTGTTCTCCCTCAGGAGTACAACTTACATTAGGTAAGAAAGTGATTTCCCCGATGTATTTGTCTAAGAATGCAATGCCACCTGAATTGTCATCCCTTCCGGATGTCCTTTGGGCTACTCGTCCCAATGATGTGGGTCTTTTGGAAATACCGCCATATGTGGTCACTTTAAAAGCCAATGTCAGATTGCCACGTATTCCCCAGTACAAGATCTCCAATGAAGGTCAGAAAGCATTGTTAGCAATTGTCAGTGATTTGATTAAAAAGGATGTAATTGAAGAGACAAGAGGCAACGTTTGCAATAGTCCTGTTTTACCTGTCTTAAAACGAACGGACCCTTCACAGCCACCTGTTTACAGATTTGTGATTGATCTTAGAGAGGTTAATAAGATTGTCGTGCCACAGTTTCCAGTTGTCCCTGATATAACTGCCTTGTTAACCATGATTCCAGCCTCCGCTGCATGGTTCTCAGTGATTGATTTAAAGAATGCTTTCTTTAGCATCCCAATTGCAGAGGAGAGCAGAGACATTTTTGGCTTTAGTTTAGGAGGCCGAAGCTTCCGCTTTAAACGCGCTCCCCAGGGCTACTGTGAAAGCCCATCAATATACAGCCAAGCTTTAAAAGCGCAGCTTGATGCACTGGTTTTACCCAGTGGCGCTATCCTTATTCAGTACGTTGACGATTTACTAATCGCCGCGGATACTGAAAAGATTTGCAAAAACGCTACCTTGTCATTGTTGCGTCATTTGTCTGCCTTCCATCACAAAGTGTCTCTCTCAAAGCTGCAATATTGTCGACAAGAAGTGACCTACTTAGGTCATCTCTTATCGAAGGAGGGAAGGAAACTGACCCCAGAGACAATTCAAGCCATTACACAGTTGAGTGTGCCAAGAACACAGAGAGAAGTGCGTGCTTTCTTGGGCATTACGTCATACTGTAGGCATTGGATTCCCAATTTTTCCTTGCTGGCAAAACCTTTGTTAGCATTAACATGCAAAGACACACCGAGTCCTATCCCATGGTCTGAAGAGTGTCAGAAAAGTTTTTGGGAATTGCGTAATGCATTGTGTTCAGCTCCTGTGTTGGGTACCCCTGACTACAGCAAGCCTTTTACATTGTATGTTCACGAGAAAGATGGTTGCGCATTATCAGTGTTAACACAGCCTTTTGGCGACAGACCGCGTCCATGCGCATATTTTTCATCAACCTTGGACCCTGTAGCGAGGGCATTGCCAAGTTGTCTGAGAGCCACAGCTGCCGCAGCTATGTCTATTCGACAATCTGCTGGACTAGTAATGGATAATACATTGATTGTTATGGTTCCACATGCTGTGGACATATTGTTAAACAGGACCAAGACGCAGCACTTAACTAGTGCGCGATTATCTGGATATGAGCTGACACTGTTAGCAAATCACATACACATAAAGAGATGCAACACGTTGAATCCAGCTACATTATTGCCAATTCCAGCAGATCTAGATGAGATTGAGCAACATGATTGTCTGTTCAGAACAGAAGAAGAGACGAAAGGGAGAGTAGATCTCAAAGATACTCCCCTGACTGAGTGTGATGGTACCTTATGGGTGGATGGTTCGTGTTTCAAGCTCCCGAATGGTGATACGACTGCTGCATATGCTATCACTACTTTGCACACGATTGTGGAAACTGCACGTGTGCCACAAAATTCGGCTCAAGCAGCAGAATTGATTGCCCTTATGAGAGCATGCGTGTTGTCTGAAGGAATGAAAGTGAACATATATACGGATAGCCAGTACGCCTTTGGCGTGGCCCACAGTTTTGGGCGATTATGGAAGGAACGTGGGTTCCTGACTTCGCATGGAGCTAAGATTCAGAATGGCAAGTTGGTGAATGATCTCCTTGAGTCACTGACCCTACCGTTGCAAGTTGCGATTATGAAATGCAGTGCGCACAAGAAAATCACTGATGATGTTGGTCGTGGTAATGCGTTTGCTGATGAAGTCGCGAAAGAAACAGCAAAAGATGTAAAGACTCGAATGTATGTTGCAGGCCCTGCAAGATGGGTTGGTGATGTTGGAATGTGTGAAAACACAATAGAAAGTGTAAAGTCCCTTCAAGCTGAAGCCACAGAGAAGGAGTTGAGCAAGTGGAGAGAAAGTATGGGTAAGTTGGATGAGAATGGTTGTTGGGTTGATCTGTCAGAACATAGGCGATGGTTGTTACCTGACGCATATGTGCTTCCAGTAGTTACTATGGCACATGGAATGGCACATATCAGTATGAAAGGAATCTGTAAGTTATTGGCTCCAGTATGGCAGAATGCTGGAATTCCCAAGTGTGCAGAGAATGTGGTCAAGAATTGTATGGTATGCTTGAAGTACAACCCTGGTAGGGGAACCCCAACTCCAGCTGGTCATTTTGTGCCTCCATCATATCCATTTGAAGTTTTGCAGCTAGATTTTATTCACATGGAAAGGTGCAACAACCTGAAATATGTATTGGTGGTTGTTTGCGCTTTTTCAAAATGGATAGAGGCATATCCCCTAAAAGATAATACTGCTCTATCCACAGCCAAAGCCCTTGTGAAAGAATTTTTTCCCAGGTTTGGAATGCCAAGAATGGTGTGGAGTGATAATGGAAGTGAGTTTGTGGGTAAAGTGATGAAGAATGTGTGTGAGGGACTAGGTATGAAGCAAAAGTTCCACGCTGCAAATCACCCCCAATCAGCTGGATTAGTAGAGCGCTACAACGGCACTCTAAAACTTAAATTGGCCAAGATCCAGGCGAGCACCGGTCTTAAATGGCCTGACGCTCTGCCTTTAGCACTCCTATCCACAAGAATGACCGTGCACTCACGAGTGGGACTTAGTCCTTACGAGGTCGTTTTTGGCCGCCCGGCCAATGTATGGGGTGTGCCAAGACCTACAAAATTCAGTGAAATCGAGCATCCAGTACTGCTTGATTACTTGTATGATTTGACGGTTAAACTGCGTGTTTTACACCAACAGGTGCATGATACTCTCCCCCCGGCCTCTGAGGCTCCAGGACACCCCATTGACCCTGGCACGTGGGTGCTCATCAAAAACTTCCAGCGGAAAAGCAACGATGAGCCCCGCTGGATTAGCCCTCACCTCGTACTTCTGTCTACAAGATCAGCTGTTCGAGTAAAGGGGAAGAAGAACTGGATCCACGGCGCCCACGTGAAGAGGATCCCTTTGCCTCTGCTGTATGACCAGTGGGTCCAGGAGGGTATCGCTGACTCTGAAACAGACACTGTACCTCGTTTTGTACCATTCAGTGATGCACGCATAAAAGGCACAACTTCAGCACAACAGAGTGACGATATTTTGCAAGAAGCTGTGCCACCGTCTATTCGATTGGACACTACAGAGCCTGAACTCTTGTTTCAAGATCAAACAGTACCTGGCCGTCTCCACTACAATCTGAGACCAAGGCCTATGGACAAATAAATATTTTTTTCCTCACATTTTTGTTTTTGATACCATAGCTCTCCCATCTGAAGGACTTTCTTGATTTTTGTTTTTCGAACCACCATCCGGGTTCAGCCGCAGGGTCGCGTTGCCAAGACTTTGGGGTACAGGCCGGAGACGTTAGGTCAATGGTTCTGGTTGGTCTAGGGCGTTCCCTGGACTGACAGGCGTACTCCTTAGCAGAAGAAACTCACCCGCTGCGAGCGGCACGATTAGAGGATGGAGTTTTTTAAGATGGAGAGACCCGCTGAGGAAATGAACTTTAAAGCAAGAATATGTAAAATAATGAAAAGCAAATGTTTTGTGTTTTTATGCCTGTTTATACTATGTAGTATGGTAGTGTTTACTGTAGGATTTGTATTCTTCTCCTCTCAAGAGCCCATTGCACCCACTGTACAGCCTATACCTCCTCCTACTGTCTCCTCACACTCTTTTCACCTTCTGCCTGAACATGAACAAGCTAGACGGTCTGAATCTGTAAACAACTCGTTTATTCAGCTCCTGCACCAGCACCAACTAGTCATGAATACAACCAATTGCTGGGTGTGTGGTTTAATGCCACATACCATTAACAAGGGTATTCCTTATCTAGTGCTGCCATTTAGTTACAATGGATCGTCATGGGCATTCCAGACCATGTTTCTCTTTGCCCTAGATGCCTACTCCCCGCGACAACCGCGTTCCATCAGACCTAGCACCAATAATAAAGCCTTAATGAAAGGAGTTGCCGATATGAGCAGAGATATCGATGCATACTCATCTATACCCAAGGAAGAATTGAGAGCTTATGTAGGGTGGAACACAACGGGGTATAGTATTAGTCTGGGTGAAAGACAGCGAAAAATCTCATCCCCAATCTGGGTCGTACCCCACATAGGTCGGTTCTGTTTACAAGGTAATGGTCAGAATCCGAGAGCTCAACTGGGGAGAAGTGACTGTACTGAAACGTACACTTTTCCGTCACAGTTTTCCCCAGCGTTTTTGGCTGCCAAGGGTACATATTTTATCTGCAATGACCGAGCATATACATGGTTGCCCCCTTATTTCTCGGGCACATGTTATATTGCAAATCTGCTACCGCCAACATTTACTGCCGCCTCTGACTATCACAAGACCAGAGTTGTGAGAGGTGTGATTAGTAAGGCGGATACTGCCGACAGAAAGCGGGAGATTTCTTTTTGGGTTTCCTGCCGTTTTGGGGACCTATGGTCAATAGTAGGAACCTGAGACAACTGACTCGTGTGGTTGAATCCACTGTTAATGTTACGGCTGGTGCCCTTGGTAATTTGACAGCTGAGCTCCAAGCGGATCGCCTCATGACTTTGCAGAACCGCATGGTTCTAGACGTTATACTTGCAGACCGCGGTGGGGTATGTAAGGTTATCCAATCTAGTTGTTGCATTTTCATACCAGATAACGCTCCAACAGTTTATCAAGCCATCTCCAAACTGCATAAAATATCTGAGTCCATACACGTGGATAAAGGAGATTGGTCACTGGTGGGGTGGTTCTGGGAACTGATATCTGCCTGGGGTTGGAAAGTTCTGATGGTCATTGGAATGATCTTAGCCATCCTTTTCCTGTTCTGTCTGTGCATACAGTGTGCTCCTGCGATATGTGGCCTCTGTGCTACATTATGTGTAAGGAAACCTGTATCAAGGGACGAGTTAAGTAATAGGATGATGCTACAGCAACATCTCCATGACTTCGTGAATATTGACCTAGACTCGGATTGAAATGAGTATAGTTATTGCCTATGTAAGGACAAAAGGAGGGTCTGTCGTACTTTGAATTTCGGGACCGCGTAGGAGGCAGGGCCCTACCCCTGTCTATCCCGGTATTAGTGAACTGCGAATGGTTAATGCGGTATGTACAAGTGCTTTGTATAACGTTTCTAGCTATGAATGCACTGTGTATACGCTATTATACATCACTACGTGGGTTCCATCTTAGAGCGGTGGCCATCTTATGGATGCCCTCACATAGGCTACATTGCATGGAGCAAATACGAGCCTTTTAGAGCACATGTGTTTTCCTTTGACTTCTCTGTGACCTGGGCAGCTTGGCTCCGCTGCCCCAGGTCAGTCCGGTCTCACGAGTTCCCCGTCCTCTGGCCACCTGTGATTAGCATCAGGGCTTGACACACCATAAAGCCTTTACATTAAACACGAGCCTCCAGCTAATCTCTTTCACACCTGACTGTTCCTGCTTTATGGCTTGTTTTCCAAACAGGAGATGCTCATGTTTATTGGGGCCTATCGATATCTGACGTGGGATCTGAGCCTTGCTGGGTAAATAATTGCGGGCTGGCTTAACTGGAATGTGGGATGGTCATCATGACTCTGCCTTTTCGTTTGTAATGTATACTTTATATGGCCATATCGTAAACCTAGGAATGTATGCCTGAAGCAGGATATTTTGTATTTAAGGAGAAGCCCGTTTCTGTGATTTTTAGCAGTCTCCTGAGAACATACACGCTGTTGTACTTCTAGGATACCTGTAATTGGTCTGCAGCCAATAAACTGATCTTTGACTTCACCCAGAAGACTCTGTGTTTCTGTAGGTCTGAAACAGGAAGAACCCCGAAGTCATAGGGTGTGTTCCCCTGCACCGCTGGGCTTAAAATACCCAGTACTTCTTTCACAAGTTCCATGCACGCCTGGAGGTACACGCACCTAACAAGTGTTCTTCTTTGCTCTCTCCGAAGGTCCAGGCCAGGACTACCAGACGGTGAGTGAATGTGTGCATTAAATAACTTTGGCACTGTGGCACTGCCAGCATTGATCAAAGAAGCTGGTCAAGTGGTCCTAAAGGTCGGATTCCTTTTCCACGCTGCCGCGCATGCACTGCCCTCAATGAACATGTATAAATGGTACATAATGTACCATTGAGTTTTGAGGATGAATAGGTGCTTCTGAAGCAGAGCTAAGGATACAGTCAGACACATACCACCTATAGTCATCCAGATGTCAAATAGAGGCACAGGTCAGGCACAGGTCAGGCAGATGCTTCCCTGAATTCTTACAGATTTACTTATAGGTCAGTCCACCTCCTGTATGAGATCGTGGTGCTGACAAACAGGATGAAGTACAATTCAGAATGTAGGAACATATGTAGAGTTTTCATGGTGGTTCTTGAGAGCATGGAAAGCAGTAATTGGGCACAGCTTCATCATTACACCCACCGGTGGTATGGCCCGGGCCTCAACAGCCCTCCCCTCCGCATTCACAAGGGCCTGCTTCACGCTGAGGATCGTTAGAGCCGAGTCTGATAGGGCAGCAGACATCTTCCCTGTACCTCCCCCAGGGCCCTACAACGTCACAGGCCCAACACTTACCCCAGGCCTGGATGATTTAAGTGGCTGTGATTTTGCCATCTTTGCTTAGCTGCTTCGGGAGCTGGGGCCCGAGGTGTTACCAGTGCCACTTAATGTGAGCTGGCCGCCCCTTACTCTGCTCTGTCTCGGGGCTGAGACGAGTCGAGAAACCCACCAAGCCTTCCAGCGCCGGTGGACAGTTGTGTTTTCTTATCAATAGTGAATAAGCCTGTAAACCTTTATAGTAATATTTATAGTAATAGTAAAATACTGTAGAGATGTATACAGTTAGAAACAGCAAGTGAAGATGTGGACTTGTATAGCAATCATGAATTAATATATACTCTTCTAGAGCAAGAATGGGTGTTTGCATATATTTTGCACTTGCAAGTAAAGTTACACAGCTGCATAGAATAGTAAGTGACTATGCATTGCTACTTTGCACTCAGATGTGCACCAGCTAAATCTTTTTCAGGCGGTGATAAATTTGATAATAAATATGTGTAGGAGAGTAGGGTCTGCTATCCTATGGTCACCCCAAATTTTTGCTTTTTGCTTCACTGGTTTTTGACATATTGAGGCTGTGGGCCTGCCAATCAAACCCCCAGCCTGCTGTTCTCTCTACTAAATTAAAACTATGCACCCTAGGTGCATAACCAATTGGAAGTGGATCACCCTGTCAGCCCCTGTACCAGTGTACACTAGGTACCCAGGGCATTGGTGTACCCAAGGCCTGCCAGGGGCTGCAGCATGTATTATGCCACCCCAGGCTTGGCCTAACAATCTGACACAACTGGCTGATCACTCAGCTGGGGTAAGTTGGTGTAATCACCTCTTACTTAGGTGTAGTATACCTATACCTAACCTTAAATGGGACACCTGGTAACCTATAAGTCACTCCTATGGCAGGCCTTAACAATCCTGAAGGCAGAGTGCTTGGTTCCATGTGAGATGGTGCTCTGGCATGAGCTGAGCCTGTCTGCAGTGGTCGGAACAACTTCCTTCTACTGTTTCCAGATATCGTCATACCATATACTCTTAAGTGCATTATGAACCTCGCGGTTAAATGCTATCTTTGGTTTGGCTTTATCAAAACATGTCGAGTAAGGTGTCATACGAATTGGAATACTAACCCCTCGCCAATTCTGGCGACGGGGTTAGCATTCCACCCTTCTAGAGGGACACGACATGTACAGTACCTGAAACCCGGGTAAAATCAGACATAGCCTCAGCTCCACAAAATGGATGCTGCCACCACAGACACAAGTCTGCCCTCCTGCTGCTGGGAGTCCTTCCAGCTTGGGAGGTGTGGACAAAGGGTTTCCTGCCAGGGGAGGTGCATGCACCACCCCAGACAGGATTTTGTGTATTGGTCAGGTAGGGCTTGAAAGAAACCAGACATGCCTGTGGCTCACAAGGAGCCTCGGTGCATATGCCAGTTCAAACCGGTCCTGGGGCACACCAGTCCCGGGCCTGGGGCGAGCTGGACAAAGGATTGGGGGTGTAACCACCCCCCTTCCTGGTCCCACCCATAGGGAGGGACCTAGCAGGTAGTCCGGCCCCTAGAATCCGAATAAAGGTAGGAGCTGTGTCCTAAGACTTTAGACATCCTGGAATCAACTTGAAACTAAGAAGAAGACGGGAACTTCGACATTCTGCTGCACAGAAGACTGAAGAAAATCTCCCCTGTGGTCAGGGAGTGACCACCTTGCTAACGCAAGCACCATCCAGCGAATCACCGTCTGCTTTGCCGCCGCCTCCCGCCGGAGCCCGAGCCCAGAGACTGACAAGACCTGGACCTCCAGACCTCTCACCGCCCGATCCACAGTCCCTGAAAAGAGGAGACCCGTGGAGGCACCGAGACACGTGGAGCCAGCCATCTTGGAACGACTACGACAAGCTGACCAGTGCAACAACCGAGGCTCCCTCCAAGTTGTGCTTTGGGTCCTGAGAAGCCCAACCCTCGAGCAGCATCTGCACCAAAGGTGAGCCCTCCAGCATCTCCACGATCTGCGTGGGGCCCTTCTGCATTTTGCCACTCGACGCGCCTAACCGGTTGCTGGCCCGCTGGCTAGTGGCCATCTTGGCGACGAAATCTACGACAAACACCGCTGGTCTGGTTGCTCCAGACTGGCCCTTGCTCCCCTCCAAAGGAGCAATCCCTCTGACCTTGCTGGTCAGAACCAACAGCTGATTTCCGAATCCTCCTGCAATTGCTTTTGCCAAGGCTTGTTTGCTTCGATCAAGTCGCCGACACCGCCGACAGCGAGAGCCTGCGTGGGACAGCTCGTGAGCCGACTCCTGGACGTCGTCGACCTTCAGGGACCACGTGGCTGCGGAGACAAGCTACCCCTCATCACCTGTTTGCACCCGACATCGCCTGGTACCCACCTGGTGCCACGCTGGTCACTGGCTAGTGACTGTGAACACTGTCCCCTCTGCTTACAGGTCTTCAACATCTCCGATCCACTCTTGGATCCACTGCATCTCTTCCCGACCGACCGCCTGCAGCATCTTTGTCCCAGGCTCAACGGAACAGATAGAAGAAACCCGACGCACTTTGAGGCCTATGCACCCGCTTCCTGTGGGTGAGGTAAAGCTGGTACTCCGGTGCCCATGTGTAGTAATACATCTCTAGTGCCTGTGTTCCAAATCTTAAGTTCCTAGGTCATCCGGAAGATTCCTTTTGCAGTAACTTTGTACTTTTTACGCACCCATTGAAACCTATGGGAGCACGCGTGTGACTATTTGCTCTGCACACGCCACCCGTGGACCTCCTGGTCACTAACTGACGTTAGCTCCTTGTAGGCCCAGCGATTCTAGAGGCCCTAGGCCTTTTCCCTTTTCTGTTCGTGGTACTTATACCACTATTTTAGTATATGGTTCGAGTGGCCACCAGGGCCTATCCATATAAAGTGCAACTTCTGTGTATTCTGTGATAATCTTGTTTGACGATTTGTGCTCCTGTGCTCATAAAGAGACTAGGGGTTACTTTGAGAAATAAATACATATATATTTTGAATATATATCTGTGTGGTGTCCTTTCATTGGTATAAAAGGGGGTTACTATTGGTAAAACAGCTTGCTTAACACGCTTCACGAGTTTAGCCTCAAAGACTGCTTAGCCTACGCTACCACTAGGGCAGCTAGTCCGAAAAGGTTGACTTACAACCACACCATAAGGGTTGCTTGGCATGGTACAAGGTGGTCACTAGAACTAGTGAACAGCATATACCAGGCCAACTTCTCACATTGGTGAGCAGCGGTTGGATTTGAGCTTGCTGTGTTTTACCATTGTAATCTCTTGGTTACCAATTGAAAGATCACATAGGTACCTGTAGGTACATATAAAACAAGATTAGATATACTTAAGTTCTACTGAACTTAGTTGTTGTAGAGCAAAGGGAGTAGCACACCCTGACTACAACTACTAGATAGGTTTAGTAGGTAAACCCAAGTGTAGGTAGATTGCAACACATCCACCCACACTTAAGAGCAATGGCCGGGGCAGAGGGGTCCACTGTACCCATCTCTGTTGAGAGTGACCCCCAGAGGGCACCATCCAGCTTTGCTACCCTTAATCAGAATGAGCTCAGGCATTTGGCAACTCTTAGAGGCCTTAAACAGCCCAAGAACCCAAACTCTGCTGAGCTCAGAGAGCTCTTACAGAATGATGAGAATCAGAGAGCACTCAAGAAAGCTTCCCAGTTAGCCCCCTTAGGGACAGGAACAGGAGGCCCCCCTTCTAAAGATGCCACTGAAGTACCCCTTCCCAATAGTCACCCCTTAGATGGGATGCCTACCACAGAGGATGAGAGTGAAAAGGATACTGACAGTAGTGAGGATGAAGGGAGAACTAGCCCAGTGCCAAGTATTATACTTGGCCCAGCTAAACCAAGGCTATTGGGGACTGACAGTGGGTTCAACCCACTGGATCTCCCCAGTGGACTTAACACAGGGCTTGGAAGGCAAAGGAATCGCTCAGGTGACTCCAATGCTTCCCATGGCTCTAGAGGCTCTCAAGGTCACTCCAGGAGAAGGATGACCACCCCTCAGAGGAGGGAACATGAGGCCAAGATGCAAGAGGCCCAGCTGAGGATCAGGAAGCAGGAGCTAGAAGTAGCCCTGATGGAAGAGAAACTTAGCAAGGCTAGACAGCATAAAGAGAGTGGGTCTATACCCACTGGTGGCAGCATTGTCCCTAAGGACAAAGATAGGGTTTTCGATAATAGAAACCTGTCTAAGGTTGTGCCCCCCTACAAAAGTGGGGATGACATCCACAAGTGGATAACTGCTCTTGAGAGAGCCTGCAAAGTACAGCAGGTTCCTGAAGATCAGTGGGCAGCAATCCTCTGGCTCTCCTTTGAAGGAAGAGGCAGAGACAGACTCCTCACTGTTAGAGAAGAGGACGTCAGAAACTACAGAGTCCTGAAGAGTGTTCTAGTTGATGGGTTAGGCTTAACCACTGAGCAGTACAGGTTAATGTTCAGAGACACCCAAAAGACACAGACTCAGGACTGGTCTGAATACATTGAATGTGCCACTAAGGCTTTGGAGGGTTGGTTGCTGGGAAGTAAGGTATCTGATTTTACAGGATTGTATAATTTGATGATGAGAGAACAGATTTTAAATAACTGTCAAAACCAGCAACTGCATCAACACTTGGTTGACTCTGATCTGACCTCTCCCCAAGAATTGGGAAAGAAGGCAGACAAATGGGTCAGAACCAGGGTTAAGCAAAAGAACCAGAACCAGGGCCAAGGGGGTGATCAGAAGAAAACAGACCAAAAGGGTGGAGATCAGAAACCTAAAGACCAGAAGTCTTCAACAGGGCCCCAAACTACTGCTAAGGAGGGTGGGTCCCAACAGTCCAAGAAGAAGAAAGAAGGTCAGAAGAAACCCTGGTGCAATCATTGTAAAAATACAACTCACTGGACTAGTGATTGCAAAAAGGGTGGAGCCCCCAACACTGTTGCCCCTAAGGCACCTGCTCCCAGTACTACTGTTAGCAGTGTTGGTCCCCAGACAAAGGGTGTAGTGGGAATCACTATGGGAACTGAAGGAGATTCTGACTTAGACAGAACCCTTACACAGGCAGTCTTGATCTGTGATGGGGACATTGATTTGTCCCTGACTGTGAGCCCCAGTAACCTGGGCAAGTACAGACAGACTCCTTTAATTAATGACAAAGTGGCTCAAGCCTACAGGGACACATGTGCCAGTGTCACTATGGTGACACCAGGCTTTGTGGACCCTGGACAGTACATATCAGGTGAGAACTACCTGGTGACCAATGCCAGCAATGCCACTACTTCACACAGTGTGGCAGTTGTTAACTTCTCATGGGGAGGGGTAACTGGCCTCAAAAGGGTTGTGGTTAGTGCAGACCTCCCAGTAGAATGTTTGTTGGGCAATGACCTAGAGAGTTCTCTATGGTCAGAAGTGGAGTACAGGACTCATGCAGAGATGTTAGGGATATCATCACGTGTCCTTGCTGTGACCAGGTCACAGGCCAAAAAGTGCCTCACTGAACCACAGGTCTTGGATCCTGGAACAATGGACCAAGCACCTACCAAGAAGAAGAACAGGAGGGTCAAGGCTGTGCCTTCCCCCCTGCCTCAGAGTGATGATCAGCCTTCCCAGGAAGCTGATCTAGAGGACCCTGAAGGAACTGTCCCTGAAGAGCTTGAACCTGATCAGGTTGAGTTTCTGGGGACAGGGGGACCTTCAAGGGCTGACTTGAGGCAGGCTCAGTTATCCTGTCCCTCTCTTGAACCCCTCAGACAGCTGGCTGCTGCTGAGGCTGCTGGGAATGCTCAAGGTACCCATAAAGTGTATTGGGATGAAGGGCTCCTTTATTCAGAGGCTAGAGACCCCAAGCCTGGTGCAACCAGGAGGTTGGTTATACCTCTGCAATTTAGGGGCTTCCTTCTTACCTTGGCCCATGACATTCCTTTAGCAGGACACCTAGGCCAGAACAAGACCTGGGACAGACTTGTCCCTCACTTTCACTGGCCTCATATGAATGAAGATACAAAGGAGTTTTGTCGCTCCTGTGTTACCTGCCAAGCCAGTGGCAAATCAGGTGGCACAACAAAGGCCCCCCTGATACCACTACCTGTGGTGGGGGTTCCCTTTGAAAGAGTGGGAATAGACATAGTGGGTCCCATGGATCCTCCCACTGCATCTGGGCACAGATTTATACTGGTGGTAGTGGATCATGCCACCAGGTACCCAGAGGCAATTCCCCTTAGGACCACTACAGCTCCTGTTGTGGCCAGGGCCCTGCTGGGAGTATTCTCCAGAGTGGGGTTTCCTAAGGAGGTAGTATCTGACAGAGGTACCAACTTTATGTCAGGATACTTGACAGCTATGTGGAAGGAATGTGGTGTCAACTACAAGTTCACCACCCCTTATCACCCACAATGCAATGGGCTTGTTGAGAGATTCAACAAGACCCTAAAGGGTATGATCAAAGGATTACCTGAAAAGCTCAGGCGAAGATGGGATATCCTTCTACCCTGCCTTCTGTTTGCTTACAGAGAGGTCCCACAAAAAGGAGTTGGCTACAGCCCCTTTGAATTGTTGTTTGGGCACCCTGTGAGAGGCCCACTGTGTTTGGTGAAGGAAGGATGGGAGTTACCTCTCAAAAAGCCTAAGCTAGACATAGTGGACTATGTACTTGGTCTCCGCTCCAGGATGGCTGAGTATATGGAGAAGGCATCTAAAAACCTTGAGGCAAGCCAGGCCTTACAGAAAGCTTGGCATGACCAAAAGGCTGTCTTGGTTGAGTATCAGCCAGGACAGAAGGTATGGGTGTTGGAGCCGGTGGCCCCAGCAGCACTCCAAGACAAATGGTCTGGACCCCATACAATCCTGGAAAAGAAGGGAGAGGTCACCTACTTGGTCGACCTAGGAACTCCCAGGAGTCCCCACAGGGTACTCCATGTTAACAGGCTTAAAGCATATGTTGACAGGGCAGACATGGGCTTGCTCATGGCTACAGATGAGGGACAGGAGGAAGAGAGTGACCCTCTCCCAGACCTGTTGTCTCAGAACCCTGAAGATGGCTCAGTTGAAGGAGTGACCCTTGGAGGCAACCTCACTGCCCATCAGCAGACTGAATGTAGACAGGTTCTACAATCATTTTCACATATGTTTTCCTTGATACCTAGTCAAACTGACTGGTGTACCCATGTTGTGGACACTGGTGACAGTCTGCCTGTAAAGAACAAACTTTACAGACAACCTGACCACGTCAGGGACTGTATAAAGGCTGAGGTACATAAAATGCTGGAATTAGGTGTCATTGAACCCTCAGAGAGCCCCTGGGCTAGCCCAGTGGTTCTGGTCCCCAAACCTCACACCAAAGATGGCAAGAGAGAGATGAGGTTCTGTGTGGACTACAGAGGACTCAATGCTGTCACCAGGACAGATGCACACCCTATTCCAAGGGCAGATGAGCTCATAGACAAACTAGCTTCTGCAAAGTTTTTGAGCACATTTGACTTGACAGCTGGCTATTGGCAAATCAGGTTAGCTGAGGAGTCTAAGGCCAAAACAGCATTCTCAACCCCAGGTGGGCATTATCAGTTTGTGGTGATGCCCTTTGGTCTGAAGAATGCACCTGCCACCTTCCAAAGGCTGGTGAACCAAGTCCTTACTGGGTTGGATGACTTTTGCGCAGCATATCTTGATGACATTGCTGTCTTTAGTTCCACCTGGGAGGATCACCTGATCCACCTGAAGAAGGCTCTTGAGGCTCTGCAAAGGGCAGGCCTCACTATCAAGGCTACTAAGTGCCAGATAGGGCAGAGTAAGGTTGTGTATTTGGGCCACCTTGTAGGTGGGGGCCAAGTTCAACCACTGGAGAGTAAGATACAGTCCATCAAGGATTGGTCCCCTCCAACCACCCAGACTCAAGTTCGAGCTTTCTTGGGCTTGACTGGGTATTACAGGAAGTTTGTTAAGAACTATGGGTCCATTGTGACTCCTCTTAATGATCTGACATCCAAGAAGATGCCCAAAAAGGTTCAGTGGACAGTAAGCTGTCAAAAGGCATTTGATGACCTGAAGGAGGCCATGTGCTCTGCACCTATCCTGAAAAGTCCTGACTACTCCAAAGAGTTTATTGTCCAAACAGATGCTTCTGAGTTGGGTGTGGGAGCTGTGCTGTCACAACTTAATGTAGATGGTCAAGACCAACCCATTGCTTTTATTAGCAGAAGGTTGACCCCCAGAGAGAAGAATTGGTCAGCTATTGAGAGGGAGGCCTTTGCTGTGGTGTGGGCCCTGAAGAAGCTGAGGCCATACTTGTTTGGCACTCACTTCAAGATTCAGACCGACCATAAGCCCCTCTTGTGGCTAAATCAGATGAAGGGTGAAAACCCCAAACTGCTTAGGTGGTCCATTTCCCTACAGGGGATGGACTTTACAGTGGAGCACCGGCCAGGTACTGACCATGGGAATGCAGATGGTCTCTCCAGGTACTTCCACTTAGGACATGAAGACGAGACTGGTCAAGGCTAGTTTAATGTCCCAGCGTTTGGGGGGGGGTTGTGTAGGAGAGTAGGGTCTGCTATCCTATGGTCACCCCAAATTTTTGCTTTTTGCTTCACTGGTTTTTGACATATTGAGGCTGTGGGCCTGCCAATCAAACCCCCAGCCTGCTGTTCTCTCTACTAAATTAAAACTATGCACCCTAGGTGCATAACCAATTGGAAGTGGATCACCCTGTCAGCCCCTGTACCAGTGTACACTAGGTACCCAGGGCATTGGTGTACCCAAGGCCTGCCAGGGGCTGCAGCATGTATTATGCCACCCCAGGCTTGGCCTAACAATCTGACACAACTGGCTGATCACTCAGCTGGGGTAAGTTGGTGTAATCACCTCTTACTTAGGTGTAGTATACCTATACCTAACCTTAAATGGGACACCTGGTAACCTATAAGTCACTCCTATGGCAGGCCTTAACAATCCTGAAGGCAGAGTGCTTGGTTCCATGTGAGATGGTGCTCTGGCATGAGCTGAGCCTGTCTGCAGTGGTCGGAACAACTTCCTTCTACTGTTTCCAGATATCGTCATACCATATACTCTTAAGTGCATTATGAACCTCGCGGTTAAATGCTATCTTTGGTTTGGCTTTATCAAAACATGTCGAGTAAGGTGTCATACGAATTGGAATACTAACCCCTCGCCAATTCTGGCGACGGGGTTAGCATTCCACCCTTCTAGAGGGACACGACATGTACAGTACCTGAAACCCGGGTAAAATCAGACATAGCCTCAGCTCCACAAAATGGATGCTGCCACCACAGACACAAGTCTGCCCTCCTGCTGCTGGGAGTCCTTCCAGCTTGGGAGGTGTGGACAAAGGGTTTCCTGCCAGGGGAGGTGCATGCACCACCCCAGACAGGATTTTGTGTATTGGTCAGGTAGGGCTTGAAAGAAACCAGACATGCCTGTGGCTCACAAGGAGCCTCGGTGCATATGCCAGTTCAAACCGGTCCTGGGGCACACCAGTCCCGGGCCTGGGGCGAGCTGGACAAAGGATTGGGGGTGTAACCACCCCCCTTCCTGGTCCCACCCATAGGGAGGGACCTAGCAGGTAGTCCGGCCCCTAGAATCCGAATAAAGGTAGGAGCTGTGTCCTAAGACTTTAGACATCCTGGAATCAACTTGAAACTAAGAAGAAGACGGGAACTTCGACATTCTGCTGCACAGAAGACTGAAGAAAATCTCCCCTGTGGTCAGGGAGTGACCACCTTGCTAACGCAAGCACCATCCAGCGAATCACCGTCTGCTTTGCCGCCGCCTCCCGCCGGAGCCCGAGCCCAGAGACTGACAAGACCTGGACCTCCAGACCTCTCACCGCCCGATCCACAGTCCCTGAAAAGAGGAGACCCGTGGAGGCACCGAGACACGTGGAGCCAGCCATCTTGGAACGACTACGACAAGCTGACCAGTGCAACAACCGAGGCTCCCTCCAAGTTGTGCTTTGGGTCCTGAGAAGCCCAACCCTCGAGCAGCATCTGCACCAAAGGTGAGCCCTCCAGCATCTCCACGATCTGCGTGGGGCCCTTCTGCATTTTGCCACTCGACGCGCCTAACCGGTTGCTGGCCCGCTGGCTAGTGGCCATCTTGGCGACGAAATCTACGACAAACACCGCTGGTCTGGTTGCTCCAGACTGGCCCTTGCTCCCCTCCAAAGGAGCAATCCCTCTGACCTTGCTGGTCAGAACCAACAGCTGATTTCCGAATCCTCCTGCAATTGCTTTTGCCAAGGCTTGTTTGCTTCGATCAAGTCGCCGACACCGCCGACAGCGAGAGCCTGCGTGGGACAGCTCGTGAGCCGACTCCTGGACGTCGTCGACCTTCAGGGACCACGTGGCTGCGGAGACAAGCTACCCCTCATCACCTGTTTGCACCCGACATCGCCTGGTACCCACCTGGTGCCACGCTGGTCACTGGCTAGTGACTGTGAACACTGTCCCCTCTGCTTACAGGTCTTCAACATCTCCGATCCACTCTTGGATCCACTGCATCTCTTCCCGACCGACCGCCTGCAGCATCTTTGTCCCAGGCTCAACGGAACAGATAGAAGAAACCCGACGCACTTTGAGGCCTATGCACCCGCTTCCTGTGGGTGAGGTAAAGCTGGTACTCCGGTGCCCATGTGTAGTAATACATCTCTAGTGCCTGTGTTCCAAATCTTAAGTTCCTAGGTCATCCGGAAGATTCCTTTTGCAGTAACTTTGTACTTTTTACGCACCCATTGAAACCTATGGGAGCACGCGTGTGACTATTTGCTCTGCACACGCCACCCGTGGACCTCCTGGTCACTAACTGACGTTAGCTCCTTGTAGGCCCAGCGATTCTAGAGGCCCTAGGCCTTTTCCCTTTTCTGTTCGTGGTACTTATACCACTATTTTAGTATATGGTTCGAGTGGCCACCAGGGCCTATCCATATAAAGTGCAACTTCTGTGTATTCTGTGATAATCTTGTTTGACGATTTGTGCTCCTGTGCTCATAAAGAGACTAGGGGTTACTTTGAGAAATAAATACATATATATTTTGAATATATATCTGTGTGGTGTCCTTTCATTGGTATAAAAGGGGGTTACTATTGGTAAAACAGCTTGCTTAACACGCTTCACGAGTTTAGCCTCAAAGACTGCTTAGCCTACGCTACCACTAGGGCAGCTAGTCCGAAAAGGTTGACTTACAACCACACCATAAGGGTTGCTTGGCATGGTACAAGGTGGTCACTAGAACTAGTGAACAGCATATACCAGGCCAACTTCTCACAATATGTATCTAATGTAATGTTACACAGTGTGCTTTGTGAGACATCGTGTTTAAATGCATTGTTATATCTGTGTCACCATGTTTGTTGAACGCCACATTTTAATATAATCGAGAGCTCACCTAAAGAACAGTGAGCCTTCAGAGACAATTTTAAAGTGCTGACAATGTCTGTACCATTGCATTCTGGGACAATTAGTCTGTTTATGGTACTGCTGTGCTGAAGAAGAATGGCACTGTGAGTGTGACTGTTAGTAGAATGTACATTGTTATCCCAAAGTCTGTTATAAAGTTATGTGATTTATACTGAATAAGCAGCTACCTACATCATTATCATATGCAATTTCTTTATTCGTGTCATAACTACACTTTCAACAATTGCTTTATTAACCGTCCTGCTTTCTCAAATTTGCTTGAAAATGCAAAATTTGCCCACCCATTTTTCAAAATGTTCTCTGACCTTTCAGTCAACGTTCAACTGCCTCCCTTCGCTTATACTCTCCAACCCATTATATGTTCCAGGTGTATTTCTTCGCTTCGTGGGATCGGCATCTTCTTATTCGCTCATAGATACTGGGACCAACCAGTCGCGAAGGCGAAGAGTGGAATGGCACATTTCTAACTCACCAACAGCTCATTTTACTTCCCTAATGAGATATCTGAGCACCAACAATTCAAAGTATAACATTTTGTTCTGCCGAATTTCTGTCTCCCAAACCAGCTCCGTGCCACCCTAAATCCAACAACATTGCTCAGCCGGTCCGTACTTTACTACCCGCTTTTCATGCCTATCACATATATATTTTGGAATTGGTTCCATATTTGACTCCTAGGTCATGAATTGTCAATTTCAACACAGAAAGGAGGACTCCAGAGTTTATTTGTCAACTACAGTGGAGCAGGAGGGAGCTAACAGAGGAGTTCTGCTGTACTCGGCTGGATGGGCTCATTGTTACATATGTAGCTGTAGTTTAAGAGGTCTTGAGTGTTGAGCATGTGGTGCTGGCCGAGGAGCATCAGTTGTTGAGTACGCTGGTGCAGATCATGGTGAAAACACTGGAGAGTATACTGGAGAGAAATCATGAGTGCCCAGGTGGCCAGTCATATGAACATGAAGGAGCAGAGCCTGGTGCTTCCACAGTTGAATATGTGGACACAAGGGTGGCCATTGCAGAACAAGAGTGTGTACTCCGAGAGATACCTTCCACTGAAAAGACAAGGCTAGGGCCTGTATGATCCACTGTGGCATATACCGTAGGCAAAGGTTCATGGCCAACTATTTCTGCATACAGGTGTTGCTATTCAGCCACTGGCTTTGGCTCGAATGGTAGAGGGGAGTGCAAGGGCAACAATGTTTTTGCATGTCCATAATCCTGGTGTGAAACAAGAAAAGTAAATTAAGGCCTTGTGTTTTTACAAACAACATCCAAGGGTAGGTAGGTGTAGGTAGACATACAACATGCATTCTATAAATCAGCTTGGCCTACAGAGAAAGATATGCTGCTCAGAATGCAATGGCAGGCACTTTCGGGACACACAACTGTTGCAAAGCCTTGGGCACAAGGCAAGAGCAATATTGCCCAGGTCCCTTACACTCTGAGGAGTAAAATGGGCCTGAGGCTTACTTCCTGTTCAGAGATCCAGTGACTATTTGGAGGTGGCACATGTTCTATCGCATGATAAGAAGGAAGGTCCTGTAAGGCATAGGAAAAGACAAATATGACAGGACTAGAAGAAAGGCAAGGACGAGCCAGACTAAGAAAGTAACACAAACAAGTAAGATGAAGGACTAAATGAAGAATAGAGGCCAGAAGGCTAAATAGCCTAGGTTAAAAAAACACAAATTAAAGTTGCGACGAGTGAGACGGCATACGATTTGGAGCTGGAGCATCAAATGGCATTTCAGAACAGATAAGAGGGTAGGGTGAGGGATAAGTCAAACCATGTATAGGCCATGAAGCTTAGACGTTTCCTGGGATGAACCAGTAACAAACCAATAATGTCATAAAGCCATGGAAGGAAGCCAGCAGTGCTTTAGAAATGGTGATGTCATCTGATTAACTGTAATATATCAAAGTCGGGTATGAAGCCAAACAATTTTCAGGGTGGATGGAACTGGTTAACAATGAGACAGCATAAGTATGGAGCAAACCAACTATCCAGGAGCAAAGGGACAGGTCAGTAAACATTATCAACAAATTAGACCCAATTTAAGCCAGTCACCTTGGAGGCACCCTGCCCCTTTTGGGAGTATTGGACCACCATATATACTTGGAGGCAGGCTTGATGGATTATGAATTCCATTTCTTTTATACCTTGCAGCACGGAATACACTCACTTGACCAGAGAGAGGAGATTTGATTCACATTCACATGACATAATTGTGCATGGTCACGCCACATGAGTCACCTCTTTTCTTCACTATGCCATCCATTGTGGGCAAGCTTGATGATGCATAATACACTTCAATCTGTTACAGCTTCAGTGGCAAAAGGCTGGATGCATCATGATGTTATGTCATGAAGTGGATAAGACTTAGGGATCTATCTAGAGATTGGTGGACCACCAACCTGACTGGTGCAAGGCAGATGACTGCACGCCATATTTAATGATCCCCCAAAGTCAGCAGGGACATTTTGGATGATACAGCTTCCACTGACTTACAAAAGGACTTTCAGTAAAACTGCAATGTCAGCTGGCTACCATGTCTTGACAGCCAGCTAGCAATTTGGTTTGGCAGAAGCAAACCCTAAAGTGTGGACTTATTTCTACAAATTGGAAAAAATGGCACTAACATGCAGGGAGATTTCCCCCTGCCTGTGGGGAATTGATGATTTTCCTTGGGTCCGCAACGCCACTAATGGCGAACACAAAGAGGGAAATCTTTGTGAGGAGGCCTGCCCAAAGAAGAGTAGGCCGCCTGATGCAGTAAAGTTCGCAGCACTATCAAAGAGGAGCCACCAGAAATGATTGACAGCAGGTGGAGCCATTGAGTAGTGGCCAGTCAGCTGATACTTCACCTCTAAATGGAGCGGGAAAAACTTGGGACTGGCGGAGAGGGAGACCTGCTGATTTACTGCAGGTTTCTTGCTCTCCCAGACCCATATAGCCCGTTGGTGTGCCATGACTCCCTCCTGTCACTTTAGGATCAGGATAGGAGGAAAACCGACGAGTTTCCTCTATTTTTAAACTAGACCATTCAATTGGGACAGACTTGATTAATTGTGAATTCTATCTATTTCAGTTGCAAAATGTGGTGAACAAACTGTTATATCTGTATTCTTTATTAGAATCCATTGAGGTATTAGAATGTATTGTAGTTACCACAGTAATGGAATGTATTGTAGTGTTGCCGGGTGATGTGAGTATTTCAGTCAGTACGGCCATTACTGCTGGAAGAGACACACCTGTTTCCTGTATGCTGGAATAAAGAAGTTATATTCCTATCATCCTTGTCTGGAGTTATACTACTAATATACTACACAAACCATGTGTTCCTTTTCTCTATCTCACTCAATGTGGTGAGAACAGACTTGTCTAAAACTCTACTGTTTCGGGCCTAACTTCATGGACCATGTGTCTCTCCCCTTTGTCCATGTTACAAAATGCAATGGATGTTGAATGGACCATTTTCTTCTGCCGAAATTTGACTGAGTGAATGACTGACTGGTTAAGAGCACGCTCCCTGACCCCCAGTCTGAAGAACTGCCAGCCATAGAAGTTTTCATCTTTTTTCCAAGAATCCCAGCAAGGCAGGTTCAGTCCCATGACATGCCCTAATCTAATTGGTTCAGAGACGGTATTTGGCTGGAGTCTAGAAAAGGATGAAGTTGTTGACAATTCGCTTTTTCAAGCAGATTAGCTAGAATAGGAGCTTGGGGACAGATAGAAAGGTGGATATGTTGGACGTTGAAAGACTGGTCCTTCGGAAAGGGATTTATTGAAAGGTCTTCCTAAATGGCAGGTAGATACGCTTGAGGGAAGGATAAATTGACGAAATTACAAATGTGATAGTATTAAAATTGAACTCTGTAGAGTTTCGACAGAGCTTGTTACTGGTCATGGAAGGTGCCTCCAAAGGTGATAACCGTATATCCATCTGGTACATTGAACTACGATTTTTATATTTTACTTTGAAGGACACAGCACACAGTAATTACCGTGAAATGTTTGAGGCAGCAAAGACCGGTTTAAAGAGTGTAATTAGCTGTCTCTAGTTCTACTGATTTTAAGGCAACAAAATATGTGGAAAACACGTAAAACACTAACATATTTTATTAAAATAAAAATACTTTGCATATTCTCTAGGAGTCAATGAAAAAGAATACCTGTGAAAGCGATGAAACTACATGACTGGTACCTAAGAAAAAGGGGCAGAAACAAAATAAATATTTGAAGCTGCCATTCTAAATCCTTTTAATAAATACAGCACATTCCAGAGTAACACATCCTATTAAAATAGACATCATGGTCAAGATCCCCACAGTGGTTTCGGATCTTACAATATGCAATTTGATTATACCCATTTCTAC